>NC_056743.1:1739201774-1739876138 GCF_019279795.1 Protopterus annectens
AGACTGCTCATCTATCTGCCTTACACGCCGCATTAATCAGACATTTGATATTCGCTTTCACGGCGCTGCAGACATCGCATGCAAGATAAGATCCGCCCAGCAAGAAACTTTGGTGTAGGCAACAGTGTACACCTTCCATTTCTTGGCTTTTCTCATGTTTACTTGGGGCACACCTCCTCCTTGATGTCTCTCTGACATCTGTCATGTAACTCTACCTCCCATTGAGTTCTATCCTTTCTACCCTTCCTGTGATGTCACCTATCTCCTACTCTGTTCCTCCCCCTTCTGTAACTCTTACACTACTCAGACTGTGCTCATTTGCTATGTGACAGTGGTATTCAGTATCCTTACCTAATTTGCATCAGATTGCCTACTAATGCTTAGTTACATCTCTTACACTTGGCTTCCCTTGGCAACCTACTACACGTGGCCATGTTGGTTTTCCTATGCTGGTCCTCCATTGACATTCCATATATTTCATAACACCTACATTTGTAGGTTTAAAACCTTCGTTTATATGCAGCGCAGCCCGCTTATGGGGCTGCGCTGGTTTACATCGGCAATTGTCAAAAAAAAATGATTTTATATTTTTGCATGGGGTTGCATTGCCAATGGCCACATATTTGGCCATTGGCATGCTGCCTATGACATATGCACCCTTTATTTGGAGCTGACATGGCTCCATTGCCGTGTTTAGAGAAACGTACTCAGTTGTCAACTGAGTACATTTCTGCAGCTAACACGGCTCTTACACAGGCTGTTCTGGGCTTCCTGGATCGCTGATCAGCCTCATTTGCATGCTATTCGGATGCAAGTGGGCTGATTAGCTTAGCCACTCCTGTGTAAGAGCCGTGGTTAGACTAGCTCTACACGGGACTTTGGGCTGTTCCTGGATCACGAAGGCTACATGGAGTCTTACACTACTCTTAGACTCCGTGTAAGCCTTCGTGAATCCGGCCCCTTGTTTTACAGCACAATAAACCACTCTCTTGCCTGATAAAAAGTGTGTTGATATATATATATATATATATATATATATATATATATATATATATATATATATATATATATGTGTGTGTGTGTATGTGTGTGTGTGTGTGTGTGTATATATATATATATATATATATATATATATATATAGAAAGCTTGTGAGGAATCTTATTAGTCCATTTTTGTTTTACTTGGATCGCTTGTCTGTGTACTTAATAAAGGATTTTCGACTGGAAACAGACTCCCTGCCTTGCTTGGATTACTTTCAAATACTTAGTAATTCTGTACAATTATATATTTTTTATTTATTTATTTTTTATTTAAGACAACATTAAGTTCGCTACTTCTACTACTATTGTCTGTTAATATATAGTGATTAACTAGAGATATATGGACTGAAAATCTTCCACACACACAAGTTTCTTACACTGTTTTGTAATTCCCTAGATATGGGATGGGGTAGTATCAGGGTAGTGGGTCTTTGGCTGCTGCAACCAAGTCATTTTACAAACTGCTTCTGCCCCTTCCAGGTAATAAAAGACTGGAAATTCCTTTGAGTTTACCTTTTTCTACCTAATCCGAAAATGAAATTTCTGTATGCAAAAACATTTATTTTATTTTATTTAATTTAATAATTGTTGACTGGAAAAATTTGACTAGGACAGAGCCTATTTTCAGTGGAGGCCCAGGGAGAAATGCTTCAGATGCATGTCTTTGGAATGTGGAAGGAAACTGGAGTACCCGGAGGAAAACTACGTGAACACAGGGAGGACACGCATATACCCCACACAGAAGGTACTCCAGCCGAGAATCGAACCAGAGAACCTCTTGCTATGAGGCAACTACATTAACCTGTTGCACCACTGTGCCGTTCATTTATATTTACTGTAGTGTTTCATTTGTGAAACCTTTTGGGGTCTTAAGACTTAAATTTGGTGTACATGTTGATGTGCTTTCTTTTCCTGATTGTAAACGTGCTTTTTTCTGTTGTGGTTTCTGTGACATTAATTTGAAACTTGCATAACACAGGTCAAACCCCAGAAAACACTGTAGTTTCAGATATCTGAGATAATAAAAACAGTGTAGAAAAAATGTTCAAAACCAAACATCTATCGATAGTACCAGGAAAAAACAGCAACAAAATGACTAATGCTTCGCAAAAAGAATAAATCCACGGACTTGCAAGCTAATAATGCAAACTTTTTATTCCATAAAGCGCTTTTCGTCTCTCTGGATAGCTAGACTTCTTCAGATGCAATTAAATATTCAAAACACAGTATATAACATGAACATCAGTCAGCTGATCCGCCCTACTAATTAGAACAGCCGATCAACACCAACCAGTGCATATACATACCCTCACAGCCTAAACCAAAATGCCTTAAACACACATACCATGAATTATAACTACTTCTAGTTAAGTTAATTAAAACCTACTAACATAATTATTAATTTAAGTCATAAATTATATATCCATAAATATTCTACACACATTCTAAAAACTTATAAAATACTTAATATACTATACAAAAAGTGTAAAAGTCAGAAACCATACCTATGCATGAGTTTCTGACTTTATGTACATGCTCAAAAGCCATGTAATTTAAACAAACTAAAACAGTTAAAGTAATGATGCAAAACTCATATATCGCTCCTACTGGGACAACCCTACTTAGTAAAGTAATGTAATATAATATGCATAACATATAAAATTCATAAAATGTTTGCTATGTAAAATAATATACATTTCTGCCCTAAAAGGTTTTTAAAAAACTACTTTAAAAATATATAGCTATGATTATCTTAAAAGACGTTTAAGTTTTAAAATACATTTGATAGAATACATCTCATTAAGACCTGGATAGAGACATGCAAACATAGGTAGTTGCCAAAACAATTCCATTTTTTCAAGTAACAATAGTACTGGGCCACCTCTAGCATCCGAGGTTACACATTCTATAGCTCTAAACATAAAAATCATGATTAGGAAAAGAGTGAGTATGTCTAGCTAAGGCATTGTCTAATTTGTTGTTTCTAATGCTATACAAATGTTCATATACTTTACTAAGTAGGGCTGTCCCAGTAGGAGCGATGTATGAGTTTTGCATCATTAGTTTAACTGTTTTAGTTTGTTTAAATTACATGGTTTTTGAGTATGTACATAATTAAAGTCAGAAACTCATTTATATGTATGGTTTCTGACTTTTATACTTTTTTATTATAGTATATTAAGTATTTTATAAGTTTTTAGAATGTGTGTAGAATATTTATAGATATATAATTTATGACTTAAATTAATAAATATGTTAGTAGGTTTTAATTAACTTAACTAGAAGTAGTTATAATTCATGGTATGTGTGTTTAAGGCATTTTGGTTTAGGCCGTGAGGGTATGTATATGCATTGGTTGGTGTTGAACTGTTTTGAATATTTAATTTCATCTGAAGAAGTCTAGCTGTCCAGCCAGACGAAAAGCGCTTTATGGAATAAAAAGTTTGCATTATTAGCTTGCAAGTTCGTGGATTTATTCTTTTTATGGAGCATCTATAGATAGTAGACCAAGCGCTTTCATCTCTAAAATCATAAAAACTGGCTTTAGAGATGAAAGCATTTCCTCTGTTACATATATACGTTTGGTTTTGAGCAATTTTTTTCTTTGCTGTTGTTGTTTTATTAGTTTGAAACTTACCTTATGTCCCTTGCCATTAGCAAAGGCACTGCTTGTTGGAGGGACTTCTTGTCCATATACGTACTGCATTTTCTGCATAGTGCATAACTGCAGTGAGGAGGAAATCTTTTAAGCTCTAGTGTATATAGTGGTGGTACAATTTTATACCACTGTTTACACCTTCAGCATTATATAGAGATTGTTTTTATAGTGAATGTAGCCTTAATGCTATTTCTGTTTCTTTTTATCCATTAGGCTTACGAACTATTGGTGTGATCACAAAGTTGGATCTTATGGATGAAGGAACTGATGCCAGAGATGTATTGGAAAACAAATTGCTACCTTTAAGGAGAGGTAATTGCTGTATTGGAAGTAACTGGTAAACTTCAGTAAAAATGGGAATGAAATCCATGTAGCAACAATTTTGATATTGCTGTCATTTGAACCTGAATGGCTTCCTGCCTGGGTGCCGAGAAGTTTAATGGAGGCAACTTTGATTCATAGCCCTATAGCATAATCCTCTTTCAGTTTTCTTGGTTTATTTATTTTTTTTCTTTCTTTTGTTTATATCCCTCCCCCATCCTCCACAGGGCTTGATCAGTAAGTAGCACATTTGTTTCTCTAAAGGTGAAAGACAGGCATTCCCTAGACTGGACAAGAGTCCTGCAAGTCAATTCATTCCCAGTTGGGGAAGCCTTATCAGTGCATCCAGTCCCCTGTGAGATGAGAGTTGGGAATTACAAAGCGAGACCGATGCTGATTCTAAAGAAGGCCCTACCTCCACGTAGGTGGTTTGAAGGTGGGTATTCCAGACGTCTAACTCTCCAACTTAGCATTGTGCTATCCTGCCTTGCTCTCCCAGCTGCAGGCTTCTACCCATTAATAGGCATTGTAAACATGGTGGACCTAGCCTCCCCCCCTTCCACTGATGAGTGAGCTGGCACGGGCAGCTAAAGCTCGGCCACTAAAGCTCATCCTCTCCTGCCTACTCCCTCCAGTGCCTGTATTTTTAGTCAAACAAATCACTTGAGTTGTAATCATGGCTTCATCCCTTTACACCATGCGACTGGGACTGTCTCCTGTGTGCTTTCATGAAAGTACTGGTTATTAGTATAAAATGCTGTGGTGTGGTGGGTGCACTTGAACTCTTCTTGATTTGTAATGTTTAACACCTGCAGTAGTAACTGATAGTCCAGCTAATGGACATCCTAATGTATCAGATGTAGCCGTTAAACACCCCTAAGTTGAAAAGTACCAGTGTGGCTTGTCTCAAAAGTCTTAACAGATTGCCTGATCTTGAGGCTTTCCTGCAACTTGAATTTGTACATGTCTGTATAGTTACTGAGATTTTTGTGCCTGCCATGCATTCAGGCATAACAGAAACAGTGTTTGCATTCTTGTATTTGACAAGGACCACATTACCTCTAGATAGATTCCTAGAGACCCACAAAACAGTCATTTAACTTGGTCAACTTACAGTCTGCTACAGGACAACTTCCTGTTGACCATATAAAATTTCTAAATGTATTTGAGAAATTATTTATTGACAAGCTTTGATACTTGGGAATTTCAACTACTCTTCAGTAATCTGGTGCACCTTTATCTCTAAATTCAGGTTATGCCCAGGTATTTTTAGACTTAAGTTAAAACTCCCTGGAACATGTAGATGTTCTTCGTGTTTCAATGTTGCAGTAATTACATTTGGGTTATCTGCTTGCAGGTAACCCTCAGTCGGCCTGATTAACAAAGTCTTGGGTTCTGCGTCAGTTGCTGTCCCTTCTTCCATGATGTCAGGTCGTCAGGGGTATAAAACATGCAGCCAATGCCATTACATCAGTCTTTCTTGCCGTGCGGTGCCCAAAGTAGAATAAGTTCACAAGTGCCGGTTGGTCGACTCCTGAAATTTTCGATTTTGAGTTTCATAACCGAAGTCTTAAACTAAAGCTAAGTACCCCGTTGGGGAAACGTTTTCTTGCTCCTTACCGACGTCAGTAAAAGTTAATAATTGCATTACTTGTGGAAAGCAAATACCTCATAAAGATTTTCATTCGTATTGTATTCCTTGCATAGGGCCCTGACCACGACATACCTTGCTGTCGGTTTTGTGCTTTATTTAATCAGCGCACTATCTGTCGGTAAATTTTCGCCTCTAAATATTTCAGTTCTCGATTTAATTATCCAGAAATGTAGTCAGTTAGCCATCCGACTACCGGGATTCCGAAAAAACACAAAGATAAAGACAGAGACAGGCCGCCGAGGTCCAAAACTGCCGACGACGCTTCTCCTAAGCCAGTCGCCAGTTCGCCGGTACTCAGTGAGGTGCTTTTGCAGCCCCTGATACCTGCTACTTCTGATTCGCAGGCCTCTACTGAGACCCATTCGGAGTCCGTACTGAGACCCATTCGGAGTCCGGTATGCCGCGAGATGCTTCAACTATGGAACCCGCGGATGTCTCTACCTTGGGTGGGTCCAGAACCACTGTGCAGGCCACCGGCTTCTGAGGGTGTATTCAGGCCTACGGACTTGCATATTAAACCGATGCCTACTTCTTCACTTAGGCCTAAATCACGAACCATGCCTAACAAAATGACACCCAGGCCAACATGTTCAGGCCTCTATGCCTAAAAAACAAATGATAAGAATGGCTGAAGATCTAATAACTTTAATCAGGGGTAGCCAACCCCCCCCCCCCCTAAGAGGCCTAGAACTGAAGTTGTTTATGAATCTTCTGGATTTGCTCTTATCTACTTATGAGGATTCTGATGCAGAGGATTCTATTCCCTCTACTTCCCCTCCAGCAGATTTTTCTTTTGGTGAAACCTTACATACTCTAAGGGAGCATTTCCACTGGGTAAGCCAGGAATTTTCTGATTCACAAACGAGGCTCAGGGATTTCTTACTCCTGCCTCAGCATAGGCCTTTAGCTATTCCTCCTGTACTCGACATTGTTGATGATGCTTTTTCGGAATCTAGTTTGGCCCCTGATTCCTTGCCTCCTGCTCCCAGAAAACCTGACAGATACTACAGGGTCCCTCAAGTCCTACAAGTTCCTTTTCAAAAAATCCTATTGCAGATCCAGAGACTATTTCACAGGGGCCCAAGGGCATTAAGGCTTCTACTGCTAAAAATCCTACCCCTTCTGATAGAGACTCCAGGGCACTGGATAGATGGGGTAAGAAGGTTTACACTTCTGCAACCTTGGCCATTAGGACTTTAAACTGCCAGTTTCATATGTTAAAGTATCAGCAGCATCTTATTGGATTGCTTAAACAGAAAATTATGTTGATTCCTGACTGTGTGGAAAATAAAGAATTACAGGATTTACTGCATTCTGCTGAACAGGTTGGAAAACATACTTTGCAATGTGGTTTTGATTCTTTAGAGGCCTCTTGCAGGGCTGCTGTTACTAGGTCTGAGCTCAGAAGGCATGCTTGGGCTTAAGGAGCAATCTTTACCTGATCATGTTAAAGCTAAATTGTTGGATGCTTCCTTAAATCAGGACTGCCTGTTTGGCAGCAAGGCTGAGGAAGTTCTTAAAAAGATGGAAAATGAAGCTAAATCTATGCAAACTGTTAAAGATTTCTTACAAGTTCAGCCTCCTAGATTTAGTAGGCACTGGCCCTCTAAATATTGGTCCTTTCCAGCCCCTTCCAGGTCTTCTCAAGCCAAACCCAGACACAGCAGAAACCCCAAGTTTCAGTCCCAGGGGACACACAGGACTAAGCCGTGGGGGCCCTCCACTTCCAAATCTGGGAGTAATAAGACCTCCCCCCTATAGTAAACTGTCACAATGACTTTCTTTTAAAATTTCCAAGCACTTATCAACTGACTGCCCCTTTGGGGGGAAAGATTGCTCTTCATGCAAAGAACTGGGAGCTCATTACCTAGGACAAATGGGTTTTAAATATAGTGTCCCAGGGATACAGATTTTACTTCCACATGTTGCCAACACCAAACGGGTGGCCGGACCTACCCCCAAATCAGTGGGCAGAGGCCCAAAACCAAGTACTTTCTCTCTTACGCATGGAGGCTATTCATTTGGTACCAGAAGAGGAAAAGGAACAAGGTTTCTACTCAAGACTTTTCCTGGTTCCCAGAAGAGACAATTCATGGCGTCCTATCCTGGACCTGTCTCCTCTAAACACCTTTTTAGAGATTCCAAAATTCAAGATGCTGACTCTTCACCAGTTGCTTCCTATGCTAGGTAAAAATGCCTGGTTGGCAACAGTAGATTTAAAAGAAGCATACTTGCACATCCCAGTCAGGGAATCTTGCAGAAGTTACCTTCGCTTCAAAGCAGGCTACACACACTATCAATTCTCTGCAGTGCCCTTTGGCTTATCTACTTCGCCCAGGGTATGCACAAAGTGCCTAGCTCCAGTTATTGAATTTTGCAGGCAAAGAAATATTCAAATATACCCATACTTGGACGATTGTCTAATTCAGGCAGAAAGCCAGGACTTACTTTTGAATCATCTGGCCTTTGTACAAAGGGTTCTTACCTGTCTGGGGTACACCATAAATGAAAAGAAATCTGACCTGGTACCCTGTCAACAAATTATATTCCTGGGAGCAAGCTTGAATACAACTTCCCAGATGGCTTACCTCACGTCAGAGAAACAAGTTCATTTGACAACCTACTTTAAACAAATGGCCACAAAAACCCTGCTATCTGCAAGACAAATACTGCAAGCCTTGGGGTTCATGGCCTCCTGCATTCTTCTAATTCCATACGCAAGACTGCATATGAGGAAACTACAGTGGTATGTAAAAAGCCTATGGTGTCAACATTCTCAGGATCTAGAGGCAATGGTTCCTATCATACCTTGCCTATGCCTAGAGTTCCTTTGGTGGGCAGAGGCCTGCCACCAAAACAAGGGACTACCTTTCACACCAACCCCTCCTGCCCAAACCCTAACAACAGACTCATCAGACTATGCATGGCGGGCTCACCTGGCAGGGAAGTGCATTCAGGGCAAATGGAACCCAAATCAAATGCATGTGCATATCAATCAAAAAGAAATGTTAGCTGTACAGAATGCTCTGACAGCCTTCAAGGACCATATTCTTCCAGGACAACTAATGGTAAAGATGGACAACACCACTGTTATGTGATACATAAACAAGCAGGGGGGTACACATTCTTACCCCCTCTGCAGACTAGCCATGGCATTGTGGAACACAGCCTTGAGCTACCAAGTGCACCTACAAGCTCAGTTCCTGCCAGGAAAATTAAATACACTGGCAGACGGACTAAGCAGAAACCTCATGGACCCACACGAGTGGAAATTAGAACCAAGGATTTTCAACATGTTGACAAGCAAATGGGGGAGCCCAGATATAAACCTATTTGCCTCTCCCCAGAACTACCAATTGGACAAATTTTGCACAAGGACTCCCCACAAACAAGCCTGGAAAGTGGATGCTCTGTCCTTCAGCTGGAAAAACCTATCAGTTTATGCCTTCCCCCTCTGCCTCTGCTCTCCAAAGTACTACTAAAAATCAAACAGGGCAAACCAAGGATGATTTTAAACCAAGGATGATTTTGATTGCTCCAGTCTGGCCAAGCCAACACTGGTACCCCCTCCTGTGCAGTGTGTCATGGTTACCCCCATGGCACCTGCCTCAGACTACTTCCCTGTTTTCCCAGCAGGAGAACCAAATTCTGCACCCTCCGCTTCTAACACTGAACCTTGCAGCCTGGCTAATTGCCTAATCTCTCCTTTACCATCCCTGAGTAAACCTGTGATGGATATCATTTTAGAGGCAAGGAGGCCTAGTACTAGAAAATCTTATGCTGAAAAATTGAAAAGATTCTGTGCCTGGAACCAGTCTCAAGGGATGAGCAAAGCAGTGCCCAATTTACCTCAAATTTTACAATATTTAACTGAGATGCTTCACAAGGGCCTGTCTTTTTCCTCCATTAAAATCCACGCCTCAGCCATTTCAGCTCATTATAACACAGAACCTCCCCTCTTCTCTCATCCACTGCTCAAGCAGTTCCTCAGAGGTGCCAAAAATTTGAGACCACCCAGGAGAGCTCCAACCCCTGCCTGGGACCTTAACTTTGTTTTGGAGAAACTCACTCTACCTCCTTTCGAGCCAGCTGCTACTGTGGACTTAAAATTTATTTCTTGGAAAACAGCTTTTCTTTTAGCAATCACTTCAGCTAGAAGGGTATCTGAATTACAGGCCCTTATGGCAGTGGAGCCTTTCATCATCTTTCATGCGGACAGGGTGTCCCTCAGAACCAATCCATCCTTCATGCCCAAGGTGGTATCCAGTGTGGCTCTTAATCAGTCCATTCATTTGCCAACCTTCTTTGCCAATCCGCAGAACAAAGGGGAATGGATACTGCATTCCTTAGATGTGCACAGACAACTTGGATTCTACTTGGACAGGACTAAACCTCAAAGGAAATCTGAACAACTGCTGGTGGCATTTGCTGCAAGGGCAGAGGGGAAGGCTATTTCAAAGCAAACAATTTCTAAATGGATAGGCCATTGCATTCATTTCTGCTATAAGCAGCATGGAAAACCTATTCCCCAGGGTATCAGACCTCACTCCACCAGGACTGCATCTATTTCTACAGCCTTTCTCTGAGGCGTCCCTACCAGGGACGTCCTAGAAGCTGCTACCTGGAGTTCTGTACATACTTTCACCAAGCATTATCATTTGGCAATTTTCTCTAAATCCAGAGCTGGCTTTTCCACTGCAGTCTTGCAGGGCCTTATAGCTGGTCCTAATGCTGTTTAAATTCCCCCTCCCAACCATAGCTTTGGGAATCTACCCAAATGTAATGACTGCAACAGGGAAACACGAAAAACATAGTACAGTTATGTGCACTTACCATAAATGTAGATGTTCGAGTGTATTCACTGTTGCAGTCCTGTTACACTCCCTCTCTCCAGCCCCCTAACTTGTTTTGGTTATACCTCTACTTTCCCTTACTGTGCTTAAAAGCTTTTTGGTGTATTTGCTTTTTTGTTGGAGGTATATCATTGTACTTTTATATTTAATTGCTTCCCTTTAGGGGGGCAGCTGACATCTGGGGCAAGAAAAACTGATGTAATGGCGTCGGCTGCATGTTTTATACCCCTGACGACCTGACGTCATGGAAGAAGAGTCAGCAACCGATGCAGGACCCAAGACTTTTGTTAATCAGGCCAACGGAGGGCTACCTGCAAGCAGATAACCCAAATGTAATGACTGCAACAGTGAATACACTCGAACATCTGCATTTATGGTAAGTGTACACAACTACACTTTAACAAACCAGGTAGAGGACATAATATTTTTAACCTAGTCCTAACTAATATAGCCACTGCATATACCATCCCTCTAGTATCTTCATCTCTGATTAAGTCTGAACCATAAGCTTGTAACCCTCTCTTTCAAAATCTTTAAAATCCATGAAGTCATTTCTGAGTTTAAGGATATCCGATTCATAGATTTTTACTAGGGTAACTACCCAGGGGTCCTTTCTAAGCCTAGCTAAGTTTTCCCAAAAGAACAAGTAAGGATATCCTGTATCCCAAGTAGGACATTAATGGCCAGGCATTTATAAGCAACCTCTATCCATAAGGTACATGGATGTCAGGCCTGGTGTAAATTTACTGTTCCCCATTCACCGGTCTGGGTTGCACTTAAGCTGTATAATAGATGAGCTCAGTTCCACATGGATGGGGATCCTGATGTTCATCGTGTTACCCTGCTGCAGTTATCACACTTGGGTTATCCTGTCGTCAGGCGGTCCCGCAGTCGGCCGGATTTCCAAAGTCTTGGTCCGACGTCGGTTGCTGTCACCTCATCCCTGACATCAGTGCGCCAGGGGTACATATATTGCAACCGACACCATTTTCTTCAGTCTTTCTTGCCGCGCGGTGCCCGAAGCAGAAGCAGTTCGCAAGTGCCAGTTGGCCGACTCCTGAGATTTTCGAATTCGAATTTCAGACCGAAGTCTTCTATAAAGCTAAGTACCTGGTTGGGGAAACTTTTCTTGCCTCAGACTGATGTCAGAAAAAGTTAACAATTGTATTTCTTGTGGGAAGCAAATACCTCATAAGGATTTTCATTCTTATTGCATACCTTGCCTAGGCCCTGATCACGACGTCACTTCTTGTCGTTTTTGTGCTAGATTTAATAGACGTACTATTAAAAGACGATTTGATTTCGCACGACACTTTTTTGGCAGAAAGTTTAATTATAACATGCCGTCGGAGCTAACGACTACCGGCGTGCACAAAAAGCGCAGGGATAAGGATCGACGGCCCAGGCCTAAGCCCGATTCCGAGGCCTCGGTTGATCCGGTCTCCGGTTCTCCGGTTATCAGTGAGGCTCCGACGCAGCCTCTGACTACCGCAGTTCAGGAACCCGAGACCGCTACGGATATTTTGACGGAATGTACTAGGCCGACGCAGCCTTTTACTTCAGGCCCCAGATGAGCTCAGCTCCACATGGATGGGGATCCTGTTCCGTAGGAGAGGCAGTCTTTGGGTTGCATATCTGTCTGTCCAGCAGGTTCTGTTCAAGTCACAGACAAAATTCAAGGCCCTAGACTTTGTATTTCTGGTACTGCTTGACTTACGAATATGCAGGAGATTCATAATTATGTGGTTTGTGAATGCCTTGTAAGCCAGGCATAGATGTCTTCTCAGCAATCTGTAGGAGACTGAGTAGAGCGAACGGGCTTCAAGGTGCTCTGCGTAAAACAGGTTGGTTATTCCTTGTATCCTTTTTGTAAGGAACCTCTGAGGTCGCTCTAGTTGCTGTGCATGTACCTGGTCATGTACATACTGGAGGGACATTGTACTCTGGTTTACTAAGAGTAGCGTACCATGGGATAAAGACCTCTTTGGACCTAGATGCCATGCCCTTATAAGTTGCTCAACATAAAATGATTTCCTCACCACTGTGGCCACATGGTGGTCAAAGATAAGGGTATTATTTACTGCATACCCAGATCCCTGACCACTGGGTTGACTTTTTGTTATGTATTATCAATGTGGTAATTAGCCAGGATGGCTGACTTCCCAAAGGGTAAAGTTATGCATTTCTTAGCATTGAGTTTAAGACTATGGTTTTGGCACCATTTGTTAGTCGGAGATGGGCCTTCTTGAAGATTGCAAGTGTCTGCAGGGCAGTCTGTGATAACCCTCAGCTTGCAGTCATCTGCAAATTTAGTCAGCCATAAAACTTCAACATTTGTTTCCATTTCAGAGAAATAAATGCCAAAAAGGAGTGGGCCCAGTACTGAGCCCTGGGGGACTCTGGTAGTGAAAGGCCTCTTAGTGAAGGCGGCCTCACCCATTTTGACCTCATTGGTCCTGTCAGTGATCCAGTTGGCTATCCAGTGGGTGATAAGAGTTTATACCCAAGTTAGTGAGCTTGTCTATAATGCCCAAGTGGGGTATTGTATCAAAAGCCTTGGCCAGATCAAGGTAAGCTTTGTGCACAGTCTTGCCTTCGTCCACTGCTTTGGTGGCCCTCTCAAAAATGGTCCACCAAATTTAATGGGCATGAAATTCCTACGTTTATCATGTCCATGATTTGTTCCATGGCCTAACATATAAGGCTGGTCAGACTTATGGGTCTGTAGCTACCCGGATCACTAGTTGGACCTCCTTTGTACAGAGGAATGATTGACGCTGTCTTCCATTCCTTGGGCACAAAACCTGACTGTAGGCTCCAGTTGAAAAGTGATTTGGGTGAACCGTAGAGGTCATGTTTCATACTATTTATTAAGCATCCTGAGATGTTATCGGGGCTCATCAATACAGTGTTTTTGAACTTGGAAAGTGCATTGATGACCTGTTTCCTAATAGTGGTTGGGGGAGAGTGTGGTATTTGGTATTTAGAGGTAATGAGGGGAGAAATTATAAATGAACCTGTCAGCCAAATAGTTGTCAGTGACCTCTAACTCTGTGTGAGTGATGCCATTTACAGTAAGTTCTTCTCATTGTTGCACATTTCACCTGAGGTTATGGACATAGCTGTAGAAACCTTTGTGGTTGTTCTTTGCCTGAGAAGCTATTTTTCTTCAAATTGAAACTTTGAATTATTAACCCTCTTAGCTGCCCGTTTAGATTGGTCAAGGTGCTTTTAGTGTGTAGGGCTTTGCTCCTTCTGTGCTTGGCCAAGATTTTTTTCTTTTGTTGTATAATCAGTTGATACTGTGATTTCTTTTCTTTTGAGTTTGTCTTATTTTTAATAGGAGTGGGCACAGCTTGTTGTATACAGATATCAATATGGCTGTACAGAGAATTTGTAAATACTTCACTATGTGCTATGATGTTTTACTGGGTTTGAGGGTGCTTGGTATGTAGCCAAGGAATCGCTTAGTAGAAAAGTTAGCCTTGGAATAGGTCCTAAAAGTTTTTGGTTTTGTTGGATCCCCGGATTTAATTTTTATTTCAAGCAATCCTGTTTATGGTCAGATCTGATGAGCCAAGACATTATACTGGGCGAGGAACATCACTTCCCCATGTTTGTGAGTACAAGGTCAGTGATGTTTGTACTCCTGGTAGGAGAATGGACCACCTCTTCCAGGATGTTGGTATTAAAGTTTAGGAATCTCTGGGCTTGTGCATTAGAAGTGGTATAGGATTCCCAGTCTTTAGAGGGATAGATGAGATCCCCCATGAATATCATATTGGGTTTAATGTTGAGGGTCTGTAGTAAATTGAGATAGGTAGTATGGGTTTCCTGGAACATGGAGGGAGGACCTGTAGGTTGCAAGTATATTGTGTGAGACCCTGTTTATTGTGAATTGCACATGTATGAGTTCCAGTGGGTCATACACTTTGACTAGTATGGATCTGAAATTGGTTTTACTATAGAGTGAGACTCCTTCACCTTTAAATCTCTCGTGTGGTAGCTGTTCTTAAGCTATGAAAGACATTGTAAACCTTGCATTGCCAGGGTACTCTCCATGACTTTAATCCATGTCTCCATTACTACACAGATGTCTACACTCTCCATGGAGTGGAAGGCTTCCAGGGAGTGGAGTTTCTTGTTAAGACTTCTAGCATTGGGCAGTACCACTTTCAGATATTTCTTCATAGGTTCAATTAAATTGGGAGGTTTATCAGTTTGACATTGCCTAAAAAAGGCACTGTGGGGGTGTAAATGGTCTTTGCCAATATCCAGAAGCTGAGAGAGGATAAGTGCAGACCATCGCTGGAAAAGGCAGAGTGGTCTGTCAACCATGTCCTCCCAGACTGGCAAATATTGTACCCCTTGGATTGACACCAGAAGCTAAGGCAGTTGTTAAAATCAGTCATTTTCTGTCAGTATTGGGGCATCATCCTTGGAGAAGGTAGTATGCTGCTCAGTGCTAGACTTATACCTGCCTGAGATGCATAATCAGCAAGCTCAATAATGTCTCTTATAGTCAAGGGAGGTATATCTCAGGTTCAGGTCATTAACACCTGAATGGACTATGACAAAGTCATACTAGTATCTGTGGCTCAATAACCTGAGTGCTGTGTGACTTGATGTATTCTAGCCCTGGAATGACCGCTAACTGTGACTCTCTTTATTCAGTCTGGTAAGGGGGACATTGTTGTGCCTCACTATAGAATCACCAGTGACCGGGAAATTTGGCTGTGGCGCTGGTTTGCCTTAAGGGCTTAGCAGTCGAGGCATTGGATACAGTGTTACTATGTGTAGCTGTGGGTGGTGTTTCAACAGAGTGATAACATTATGGCTGAGGACCATTTTTTGTGCTATGCAAGAGGTCTTACAAACCTTCTTAAACTCTGAGGAACTATCCAAATTCACTAGTAACATCACAATACCGGACACTGTCACAGCTGCTCTTTACACTGTGGAGTTCTATTTTGTCATAAATGCCTAAACCTGGCTGTCCTATGGAGGAGAATGTAATGGAAAGTTTAAAAACAAACTTTCTTGATGGCCCACCATCACAAGAGAGAAAACATTTTTTATTCATTTAATGGATCTAAAACTTTATCAAAAATATTGGTAAGTTTAAAGTAGCTGCTATCAGAGCTTTAAGGCAAATCATGAACTTAAATTTGTTTCTGAAGCCAAGGATAATTGTAAGTCCTTCTGTAGTTGCATTAGGAAATTAAGAAGCAACACCCAAACGGTGTTCTCAACATATTCTAAATTAATTGCACCACAAACTCAGGCCCAGTTCATATAGCAAATATACTATTAGACAAATTTAATGCAAATTGTACCCTGAAATGACTTTTAATTCCCAAATCCTTATAGCTCCAAATATCACAAAGGAACACTTAACTGGAAGTGCTCTCCTATACCAAAATTACCGCTTTTGTGTGTCCTGATAATTTACACGGATAACTATTAAATAGTGCCATATGTCCCCTTGTGGACCCCCCACCCCCACCCAAATTGCTTAACCTCAGCTTTGTTATAGCATATATACTTGGCATACCTGGAAAGAGGAAGGAGGACAAGGAGACCTGGTGGTGGAATGAAGAAGTACAGGAGAGTATACAGAGAAAGATGTTGTCGAAGAAGAAGTGGGATTGTCAAAGAGATGAAGAAAGTAGACAAGAGTATAAGGAGATGAGGTGCATGGCAAAGAGAGAGGTGGGGAAGGCTAAGGATATGGCGTATGAAGAGTTGTATAAAAGGTTGGACACTAAGGAGGGAGAAAAGGACCTGTACCGATTGGCTAGACAGAGGGACAGAGCTAGTAAAGATGTGTAGCAGGTAAGAGTGATAAAGGATAATGAGGGAAATGTACTCACAAGTGAGGAGAGTGTGTTGAGCAGATGGAAAGAGTACTTTGAGGGTTTGATGAGTTAAGATAATGAGAGGGAGAGAAGGTTAGATGATGTGCGGATAGTGAATCATGAAGTGCAGTGTATTAGCAAGGAGGAAGTAAGGATAGCTATGAAGAGGATGAAGAACGGAAAGGCTGTTGGTCCAGATGACATACCTGTGGAAGCATGGAGGTGTTTAGGTGAAATGGCAGTGGAGTTTTTAACTAGATTGTTTAATGAAATCTTGGAAAGTTAGAGGATGCCTGAGGAATGGAGAAAAAGTGTTTTGGTACCTATTTTTAAGAATAAGGGTGATGTGCAGAGCTGTAGTAACTACAGAGGGATTAAACTGATCAGTCACAGCATGAAGTTATGGGAAAGAGTAGTGGAAGCTAGGTTAAGAAGGGAGGTGATGATTAGTGATCAGCAGTATGGTTTCATGCCAGGAAAGAGCACTACAGATGCGATGTTTGCTCTGAGAGTGTTGATGGAGAAGTACAGAGAAGGTCAGAAGGAGTTGCATTGTGTCTTTGTGGATTTAGAGAAAGCATATGATAGGGGTGCCTAGAGAGGAGTTGTGGTATTGTATGAGGAAGTCGGGAGTGTCAGAGAAGTATGTAAGAGTGGTACAGGATATGTACGAGGGTAGTGTGGCAGCAGTGAGGTCTGCGGTGGGAGTGACGGATGCGTTTAAGGTGGAGGTGGGATTACATCAAGGATCAGCTCTGAGCCCTTTCTTATTTGCAATGGTGATGGACAGGTTGACAGACAAGATCAGACAGGAGTTCCCATGGACTATGATTGCAGATGACATTGTGATCTGTAGTGAGAGTAGGGAACAGATGGAGGAGACCCTGGAGAGGTGGAGATATGCTCTAAAGAGAAGAGGAATGAAGGTCAGCAGGACTAAGACAGAATATGTGTGTGTGAATGAGAGGGAGGGTAGAGGAATGGTGAGGATGCAGGGAGTAGAGGTGGTGAAGGTGGATGAGTTGTAAGTACTTGGGATCAACAGTTCAGAGTAATGGTGAGTGTGGAAGAGAGGTGAAGAAGAGAGTACAGGCAGGATGGAGTGGGTGGAGAAGAGTATCAGGAGTGATTTGTAACAGACGAGTACCAGTAAGAGTGAAAGGGAAGGTCTACAAGAGGGTAATGAGACCAGCTATGTTATATGGATTGGAGACAGTGGCATTGACAAAAAGGCAGGAGTCAGAGCTTGATGTGGCAGAGTTGAAGATGTTAAAATTTGCACTGGTTGTAACGAGGATGGACAGGATTAGGAATAAGTGTATTAGAGGGTCAGCCCAGGTTGGAAGGTTTGGAGACAAAGCCAGAGAGGCAAGATTACATTGGTTTGGACATGTGCTGAGGAGGGATGCAGAGTATATTGGGAAAAAGATGCTAAGGATGAAGCTGCCAGGTAACAGGAAAAGAGGGAGGCCTAAAATAAGGTTTATGGATGTGGTGAGAGAGGACATGCAGATGGTTGGTGTGACAGAGCAAGATGCAAAGGACAGGAAGAAATGGAAACAGTTGATCTGCTGTGGCGACCCCTAATGAGAGCAGCCGAAAGAAGAAGAAGACTTGGCATATATGGCAGACTACAGTGTTGTTACCCTTGCACAGTGGTGGTCTTAGCATGGACCAGGGAAACTATAGACTTGTTAACCTGACTAGTCTGATTTGCAAAGACCTGGAATATATCCTTTCTGACCTTAAACCGCAATATCAAAAACTTTATTGGTTTGGCTTTTTCAGAAGGAGAGTGTGCCTTCTCAGTCTGTCAGTTCTCATTCTGTTCACACAGCTTATTTAAATATGGACAAAGCATTTGACACTGCACCATATCATTAATAAGTTAAGTGCCTTAAAATTAGAGCCATACATATTGAGGTGAAATGCCAGCTGGCTGAAAGAGCCCACATTAAGATGGCAGGCACCTCCTTGGAAAGTATGAAGGCAGGTAGTGGTTCCCCTGTGGGTCTGTTAGTGGGACTGCTCCCCCTTTTTGTCATCTGCTTCTCTGATCATCTGACTAGGAATCAGCACCTTTGGTTAATCAAGTTTGCAGATGACTGCAAAGTGGGTGGTGTCACCTCTGACATTATTTCATTGCATCAGGAATTAACCCTCTTAAACGAGGTGTACAGAAAAAGGGCTAAAATTAAATACAAAAAAGTGTAGCCGTATCACATTTTATAATAGGCACTGTTCTTCAGCATACAGTGTAACCAGTACCCCACTCAAACATGATAATGTAGTAAGGAATCTTAGACCATGTGTCAGTAATTCTTCTCTGACCACCATGTATCAGCAGTAGTCAGAAAATCCTTCTGTTTAGCACAGCTAATATGTAAAGGTATATCACCAAGGTCAAAAGATAATGTCCATTATTACTACTGCCTCAGTGGCATTTTGGATTATTTGCCAGGATAACTCGGTACTTGGCCAGCTTACAAAAGCTCAGACTGCCCTGTCTGTTCCTGTGATGGCTGATTGGCTGCATATTCTGAGAGGTAAGCCTTCAGCTGTCACAGGAAATGAGTGTTCAGTCTTTTTCTGCTATGCAAAGAAGAAAGTTCTGTAACACTTTCACCGGATCCAGAGGTGATTTCTCCAGCTCCCTGCTCAGATAAGCCCCATTTGGGGACCCCTTCATCTTATTTTATTATTAGATTTATTATTCTTTATCTATTTTTTTTTTATATCCGCGGTGGTGCAGTGGTAGCATTGTTGCCTCGCAGCAAGAGGTTCTCCTGTTCAATTCTCTGGTGGAGTGCGGGAAGTGCCTTCTGTGTGGAGTCTGCATCTCCTCCCCACGGTTGGGTGGGCGTTCGAAAGACATGCGTAAATAGGTGTGCCTTCGTTGAAAGTTGAACGTCGAGCTGGCACCTCGGTGTTCGTGAAAATCTACTGCCAATCATTAGCAGACCGAAGTTCCGCTGTGGCGACCCCTAACCGGGAAAAGCCGAAAGACAACAACAACATTCTTTATCTATTTTTATGTTTTTTTTATTGTATTAGTCAGTATTCTTTCTTTGACAAATGTTTGTTTTTTTACTGTTTCAGAGGAATTGTTCAGTATTTCTCTGAGAGGTGCAGTGTGTGTGTGTGTGTGTGTGTGTGTGTGTGTGTGTGTGTGTGTGTGTGTGTGTGTGTGTGTGTGTGTGTGTGTGTGTGTGTGTGTGTGTGTGCGCGCTGTTGGATTTTAAAGGCCGTATCAGATGCTGTCCATTTGATTATGCCTCACTACTGGGTCTGTGGATCCGATGTCTGATCCGACTGTGCCACTTCTCAAGATTTACAATCTGGACCTCAAGCTCGTCCCTCTCCCATAATGCCCCACTCCTCCAACCCCTCAGATCTCATTTGCTGCCTTCCAGCTCAGACAAGATTCTGTAGCCTCACCTAAAGATAAGTAGTTATTTCCTATTTCTGTGGTGTATTTTTCTGCAGTGATTCTCTTCCTTTAATCTCTTTTGTCTATTATCTTTACTGGTCATCTCTCGTCTTTCCTCCCCTCCCTTTTTAGCTAGTTCTAGCTGGCTTTAGGGTTGTCTGCCCCTCACTCCTCCCCCTCCAGGTTTTTCCTATAACTGTTGATTATCTTTTTTTTCTCCTTAACTGTTTAAAAAAAAAACTTTCCTTGTATTTTTGCTTTCTGTCTGGTAAAGTTAGTGTAAGTTGTGTTGGGGTCTATATTAAATCAGCGAACGCTGATTTATCGACCCTATGTAAGCAAAAGCTCCCGAACACTCGGAACAGCGATTTTTTTTTTTTTCCCAGGGAAAAAAATCGCTGTTCTAAAAAAAAAAAAAAAAAAAAAAGCTTTAAAACAATACATAAAGTGGGGGGCTTTGACCCCCACATCCCCCGATGTGGGGGGCTGCGCCCCCCCTACATAAATATACCAACTCCGAGATCACACTGCGGTGCCAAAAATGGCAAAGTAACGGAAGCAACCAAGCAAATTCTTTCGCTATTTTGCCTTTTCGTTCTTTTAAGTTCGATCAAGGCACATTCGAAAGAATGCGTCTTCGATCACGTAATAGGAACCCATTGTGTCGGTATCTTTGGGATGTGCGTGTGTGTGTGTGTGTGTGTGTGTGTGTGTGTGTGTGTGTGTGTGTGTGTAAAACCCTTCTGCTTCAGCATGTCTGACAGACCTATGGGTTTTAAAAGGTGTGCCTCTTATGGGCATAAGATTTCCCAGTTGGATGCCCACAAGAGGTGCATGTATCGTCTCTGATCAGGACATCTGTGTGGCCTTCAATCCCGTGCCCTTGCCGATTGTTGTAATAAGTTAATTTTGAGAGATATTTTACCAGCCTCTGGAGCTCAAACTCCTGCTTGTAATGAGCTTAAGAAGCTTGCCCCCTCAGCTTCCCCGGGGGTCCACATCTTCTCTCCCAGAAAAGTGCCAGAAATTGTTGGAGCCAACAACTTTGGATCCTACTGGTCTACATGCTTCTTTGTATCCAAGTAGTTAATCAGATCTGACAGAGTCAGCACTGGCAAACACCCAAACACTGTCAGATCATCTGCCTTTGGGTCCGAGTGGCTCCTCAGATCCTATGGATGTTATTCGGATCCAAAGCTCTCCATTTCAGGGAGAATCCTCCTTGAGTCAGAAGCAGTCTGATCGGAGGTCCTGGAGTCATACTCCACATTGGAGCAAGTCTCCTCTTGCAGCCCCGACTGCTTGGACCAGGCTGTCCCTGGTCAAGTCTACCTGTTCTTCAGCCTCCTCAAGATCCTCTCGGCTGTTGCACCTGGACATGGATAGGATGATGTGGAGTTTTCCCAAAGCCCAGATTCATTTGGGGGTTTTGCCGTCTCCTACTCGTGCAGGATCCATGAGAACTCTAACTCCCGTACTTCAATCTCCTCTTCTGATCCAACTCCAGTTTCAGAACTTCAGGATCTTGCTTTCCCGAGCGGGCTGTTGTCGGAGTGGAGAATTTGTCTTTCTTCAGCTCCAGCAGTGTCTCAGACTAGCTCGGCTCTGATGCCAGCGGAGCGGGTCTCGGATCCTGAGAAGACCATGCCAACTCCTCTGGGCTGGTCTTGGGTCCGACCCTTTCTGAGCCATCCCTGCCCCTAGGGGCTTTGGCCCTTGTTAGTTTGGTCCCAGTGCTTTCTGGAGGCATTGGATCCAGGATGGCTTCTTCCTCCTTTTCCTTGGTAGCTCTGGCTTCGAGGTAGAGGGGAGGGACTTCCCTGGGATGTGTGCCTTCCAGGTGGCAGAGAAGACTTTCTCCAGACCACAAGAAGTGGCCCCTCACCCCCCACAGATTCTGCCCAATCTCCCTCTGGTCCGAGCTTTGTGCCCATTCATTCTGTCTGTAGTCAGCCCCTCCAGGAGAGCCTTCAGGCCTTCCCCCAGAAAGGAGTTTCCCAGTTCCTCTCCTGAATATCCTACAGGGGAGGTTCATCAGAAGTGACAGTGCAAGAGGAAGCACTTAGGCACTCCTTTGGAGTTGTTGACAGAGGACACTGACTTCTGTAAAGGGGAAGGGTCCCTCCAATATCCACCCGACATCTCTTTGAGATATTTTGGAAATACTGAAATGAAACAAAAGGGTGGCTGGTCATTTCAACCCCTTCTTCTGAGAAGTCGGTGTTTCTGCAGGCCTTTGGGAAGGGCCCATCTACGTCCCAGGTAACCCCAATGGCAGACAAGCTCATTAATCTGATCACCTGCTGGGAATGGAAGGAACCAGACACCATGGACCCTATTCCCAAGCACACAGACAAATATCTTAGTCCCCCTAGTGATTGGCCATACTGGAGTAAAAGTGTCACGGTTCATGCCATTGTAGTGTCGGCAGCCACTAAGGAGGAGCTAGCTGAGCAGAGCTCTACTGTTCATCCCCTGAATAGTCTAGCTTTGGACAGGCACGGGAAGCACATGTATGCCTTAGCTACTTTTACATTGATGGCATTAAATTATTTGGTACACTTCTTGCTTCTCCAGATGGATTTGGCCAAGGAACTCACCAACACTCTGGCAGAGTCCTTGTCTGAGGAGGACCTCAAGAAGGTATCTCCCCAGTTAGCCACTATGTCATTGATTGCTAATTCCTTGATGAGGTTAATTTCTTACTCTGTGGAAGGAACCTCTCTAGTAGCCGCTTTAGGCATAGCCTTGCGAAGACATGCCTGGATGAGGCTTTGTGGGTTTGCAGACCCCTTTAAGGCATCATTCATAAATGGCCCCTTTTACGGTCCTCCTTTTTTGGACCATCCGTTAAAGAAACCCTTAACCCACAGCAACCAAGAGGGAAAGATCTCATCTGCCATAGGGATCAAATTTTCTTCCCCCATCATATGGCAGGTGCTGCCCTAGAGGGAGCGGGGGTCCACATAACTAGGGCTGTAGAGAACCCTTCTTTGACCGACCCTACCAGCGCTCCTGAAGCGCTGTCCGACTGTCCTACTCTGGAGGCACTCTGGGACAGACTAACAGTTCTATCTTTGACAAACGTTTGTTTTTACTGTTTCGGAGGAAATGTTCAGCATTTCTCTGTGTATGTGTGTGTGTGTGTGTTTCTGTGTGTGTGTGTGTGTTTCTGTGTGTGTGTGTGTGTTTCTGTGTGTGTGTGTGTGTGTTTCTGTGTGTGTGTGTGTGTTTCTGTGTGTGTGTGTGTGTGTGTGTTTCTGTGTGTGTGTGTTTCTGTGTGTGTGTGTTTCTGTGTGTGTGTGTTTCTGTGTGTGTGTGTGTTTCTGTGTGTGTGTGTTTCTGTGTGTGTGTGTTTCTGTGTGTGTGTTTCTGTGTGTGTGTGTTTCTGTGTGTGTGTGTGTTTCTGTGTGTGTTTCTGTGTGTGTTTCTGTGTGTGTGTTTCTGTGTGTGTGTTTCTGTGTGTGTGTGTGTTTCTGTGTGTGTGTTTCTGTGTGTGTGTGTGTGTGTGTGTGTGTGTTTCTCTGTGTGTGTGTGTGTGTGTTTCTGTGTGCTCGCGTGTGCAGTTGGATACTAAAGGCCAGTTTTACTGTTGATACTTGATTTGTTTTCATCTTTTGATAGGAAAATATAGCAGAACTTGGATTTTTTTCAGCACTTGTGAATTTTCTACTATATGTATCCTACTCCATTTGTTTTTAACATCAGATCACAGTTTTACAACAAGTTACTTGACTGTACTAGAGAGATTTTACTCTCTCTTACTAGAAAATACAGTTTGAATTGTTATTAAACATGTTATATCATGGCAGTTTAATGTGAAGTGTGTGGAGTTGATTTTTAATACTGGTTTGGCACACTGGTTGCTGTGGTATTTGGATTTTGTGCACTATAAATTTTTTATCTCCTTTCAGTTGTAAAAGAGTTCTGAACACATTTCAAACTGCTTTTTGTGATAGGGCACTCTGACAAAGTTTAGTTGTTGTGGGGGCATACTTATTATTAGAAACTTTAAGTGCTTATGGTGATGTATTAGCCAGTACTGTCAATTTATTACCTGGCTAGTTTTCTCCTCCCTGACTTGATAGATCCTAACTGTGGTACCCTGCCATGAAATCCGATTGCACCTAAAAATAAAAAACAAAATAAAAATCTACCTCAGCCTGTGGATAGTGATTGTCAGGGCCATCACTTAGTGTGCAAACCACTTAAACTTTTGCCCAATCTCTCTGTAGTGTAGTTTTGCCGGCCACTATGTAATGGGGGTTAAACACATCCTCTAGAGCTGTTCTAGTACCTGAGGCAAGTGTGGGAAAACCAAACCCTTTAGGTGCAGGAGTAGTCCAGGGGAAGAGACCCCTTGCGAGACATTCCATCCCCAGATATTTTATCTAGAAGTGAAGTTCACAAAAAAAGGAAAGTGAAGCTTCATCATACAGCTGTTGATCAGATTATAGCTGTTGATGAGGTTGATGCAGTTTCGTTGGGTAAGAGTGCTCTGTAGACAGGTAATTGTGATGGTTGTGTTTCCATAGGTGGCTCTAGTGCTAGTTTGGCTAGAGATCTTTCAGTTTCAGAGAATGATGAGGAATCTGATGGGGACAGTGGTGATTTCATAGTTGACAAGAGTCCAGTCACATTAATTCTTTGGAAGGTGAACCTGAGCTTAAGTCCAAACAAGTGTTTATTTTTCGTCAGCTGATTCTAGACTTAGTGATGTTTTTGCTTGGCGCAGTTTGGAACAGTTAGAGCCAGGCAGGACATATGACCTTTTTATAGAAGACAAGCTGTCCTATTCTTTGGCTATCCCTGCTCTCTTAATAGCCTTGGAAGATGTTTATGTAGCTTGCCTGCAAGACACTACTATCTATTCCAACAGTCCCTAAAAGGCTCAGAGAAAATATTGTATCTTTTCAGATATGACAGGTGTCTTTTCTTGTTTGACTGTTGACCCAGTTGCTCTCTCTCCTGCTCCCTGTTCAGATAAACAGTTATTGGCTTTATCTAATCCAGCACCCCCTAATAGAGGGAAAAGGGTTAGATCTTCTGGGCAAAATGATGTCTCTTTCTAGTAATCTAGCTTTTAGTATGTTAAATTATCAAGGTTGTATGTGGAAATTTATTTTACACTGTACATACAGTTTGGATGATTTTGCTCTATCCTTACACACAGAATTTTTTTATATGAATTAAATTGTTTTTGATTTGAGTCAGGTTTCAAAACATTGTTTGAGAGGTGCACTTGAATATGCAGATGAAGTCTCAAGAAATGCCGCTGCTTCTGTTGTATTAGTGCTGTATGCATTGATGTTCTTCGTGTTTCACTGTTGCAGTCATTACACTTGGGTTATCCTGCTGGCAGGCTGCCCTCAGTCGGCCTGAATTTCAAAGTCTAGGTCCGGCGTCTGCTGCTGTCGCCTCTTCCCTGACGTCAGTGCGCCAGGGATATAAAAGATGCAGCTGATGCCATTTTCTTCAGTCTTTCTTGCCGCACGGTGCCCGAAGCATAAGCAGTTAGCAAGTGCTGGTCGGCCGACTCCTGAGATTTTCATGTTCGAATTTCAGATCCGAAGTCTTCATTAAAAGCTAAGTACCCCGTTGGGGAAACTTTTTTCTTGCTCCAGACTGATGTCAGAAAAAGTTAATAATTGTTTTTCTTCTGGGAAGCAAATACCTCATAAGGACTTTCATTCTTACTGTATTCCTTGCCTAGGCCCTGACCACAACGTTGCTAGTTTTCGGTTTTGTGCTAGATTTAACTAACGCACTATTAAGCGTCGGTACGATTTTGCATTACACTATTTTGGCAGAAGATTTAATTATACAATGTTGTCGGATAGCCATCCGACTGCCGGAATTCACAAAAAATGCAAAGAAAAAGAGAAGGACAGGCATCCGAGGTCCAAAACCGACGACGAGGTTTCTTCTAAGCCAGTCGCCGGTTCTCAGGCACCTTCGCAGCCCCTGACGCCCGCTACTTTAGACCCGCAGGCCGCTACCGACTCCCACGTGGAGTAGCCTAGGCCGCTGGAAGCTCAAGGTATTGGACCTTTGGAGACTATTCCCTCAGATGGGTCCGGAGCCGCTGAGCAGGCATCGGCTTCTGAGGGTGTTTTCAGACCAACTCCATTGTACATTAAAACAACCAGCTTCAAAAGCAAAGACTAAAGCACCATTAAAGACAAAGAAACAAGTACAACAGTCTCATGGACAGGCCTCCATGCCCAAAATCAGATGCTCAAAATGGCCAAAGATTTAATTACTTTGATCAGGGGTTCCCATCCCCCACCTGATAAAAGGCCTAGGCAAGAGACAGAATATGAATCTTCAGATCAGGTTTCCATTTCATCTGATTCCTCTTCTGATCAGGAATACTCTCTTCCTCCCTATGAGGATTCAGATGCTGAAGAATCTATCCCTTCAGCCTCTCCTCCTGAGGATTACTCTTTTGGGGAAACCTTGCATACCATGAGGGAGCATTTCCACTGGGAGAGTCAAGATTTTTCAGAATCTAAGAAAAGGCTCAGAGACTTCCTTTTACTACCACAACACAGGCCCCTAGCTATTCCACCTGTGTTAGACATTGTAGATGATGTATTTTCAGAGTCCAGTCTGACCCCTGACTCCTTACCTCCAGCTCCTGTTAAGCCGGACTGGTACTACAGGGTTCCTGACGCTCATAAATTCCTTTTCAAAAACCCTGCTGCTGACCCAGAAACTATTTCTCAGGGTTCCAAAGGGGTCAAGGCTTCTGCTGCAAAAAACCCTACCCCCTCTGACAGGGATTTTAGGGCATTGGACAGATGGGGAAAAAAGATTTATACTTCAGCTACCTTGGCTATAAGGGCTTTAAATTGTCAGTTTCATATGCTCAAATATCAGCAACATATTATGTCACTGCTTAAACAGAAAATGTTGACAAATTCTGAATGTGCAGAAAACAAAGAAATGCAGGATTTATTGCATGCAGCTGAACAAGTTGGAAAGCATACTTTGCAATGTGGTTTTGATTCTTTGGAGGCCTCCTGCAGAGCTGCTGTTATGGGTTCTGTCATCAGGAGGCATGCTTGGTTAAACGAACAAAGTCTGCCTGATCATGTCAAAGCAAAATTATTAGATGCCCCATTACAGCATGATACTTTGTTTGGTGTTAAAGCAAAAGAGGTGTTAAAGAAAATGGAGGACAAAGCTAAATCTATGCAAACGATTAAGGATTTTCTTACAGGTTCAGCCTCCAAGATTTAGCAGACACTGGCCTACAAAGAATTGTTCCTTTCCAGTGTCAGACAGACCACAAAGGGGCAGATACAGACGCCCAAAGAGGCAGATCCCAGCCCCAGGGTTCATACAGGTCTAAACAATGGGGTGCTTCTACCTCCAAAAGTGGAGAAGACAAATCACAGCCATACAGGAAACAGTCCCAATGACTTCCCCCTGCCTGCACCAAGAGCTTATCTTCTGGCAGCACCTTTAGGGGGAAAACTAGCACTTTTTTCTCAAAACTGGCACATAATAACCCAGGACAAATGGGTCCTAGACAGTGTCACAAGGATACAAGTTTCACTTCCATACCCTGCCAAGGATAAACGGTTGGCCAGACCTGCCAAAACATCAATGGACAGAGGCACAAAAGCAAGTCTCATCCCTCATGGACATGAGGGCCATTCAACAAGTACCAGAGCAAGAGCAGGGACAAGGATTTTATTCAAGACTGTTCTTGGTACCAAGAAAGGACAAGACCTGGAGACCAATACTGGACGTATCTATTGTAAACACTTTTCTGGATATACCAAAATTCAAAATGTTGACTCTACAGCAACTTCTGCCCATGCTGGGCAAGAAGGCTTGGCTTGTGACTTTAGACCTAAAAGAGGCATACCTGCATGTCCCAATCAGACAAACATGCAGAAGATACCTCAGATTCAAAGCTGGCTCAATGCACTACCAATTCTCTGCACTGCCCTTTGGCTTATCTACTGCACCCAGGGTCTTCACAAAGTGCCTGGCACCAGTAATTGCATTCTGCAGACAAAGAGGAATACAAATATATCCTTACTTGGACGACTGCCTCATTCAAGCAAAGAACAAGGATATTCTACTACAGCATATGGCGTTTGTAAAGAGATTTCTAACAGGCCTAGGGTACACAGTCAACGAAAAGAAATCAAACCTAGTACCCTCTCAAGAGATAATATTCCTGGGTGCAAGCTTAAATACAACTGCCCAGATGGCTTATCTCATGCCAGACAAAGTTAACTGACTACCTATTTCAACCTGTTGGCAACAAAGGCCCAGTTATCTGCAAGAAAAATTCTGCAGGCTTTGGGCTTCATGGCATCCTGCATTCTACTAATTCCATATGCGAGACTGCATATGAGGAAACTTCAATGGTACCTAAAAAGTGTTTGGACTCAACATTGCCACAGCCTGGAAACAATAATTACTCTCATTCCCTGCCTGCAACAGGAGTTTCGTTGGTGGGCGAAGGCTTGTCACCAGAACAAGGGACAGCCATTCACTTTACCCCCCGCCAGGCAAACATTAACAACGGATGCATCAGGTTATGCCTGGGGGGCCCACATGGCAGGAAGATGTATTCAAGGCACATGGTCCGCAAACCAAATGCATCTACATATCAATCAAAAAGAGATGCTAGCTGTTCAGAATGCCCTGACAGCCTTCAAGGACCTACTTCATCCGGGACAACTACTGATAGACAACACCACGGTCATGTGGTATACAAACAAGCAGGGAGACACTCATTCTTACCCCCTTTGCAGACTAGCCATGACTTTGTGGGACACTGCATTGACTTGCCAAGTACATCTGCAGGCACAATTCCTGCCAGGAAAGATAAATACTCTGGCAGACGAACTAAGCAGAAACCTCATGGATCCCCACGAGTGGAAATTGGATCCACAAGTCTTCAGCATGATAACAAGGAAATGGGATGCCTGTATATTAGATCTATTTGCCTCTCCTCGCAACTACCAACTAAAAAGATTCTGCACAAGGACTTATCACAGACAAGCATGGAAAGTGGACGCCCTATCTTTCAGCTGGAAAAGCTTAGCAGTATATGCCTTTCCTCCCCAAGGTACTCCTAAAGGTCAGACAAGAGAAGCCAAAGATGATACTGATTGCCCCCAGACTGGCCCCGCCAGCACTGGTATCCAATCCTAAGGAACTTGTCTCAATGCCCGACTTGGGCCTTGCCTCAAATACCTCATCTATTATCCCAACAAAACAATCAGATCCTGCACAGCCAACTAAAGACCTTAAATCTGGCAGCACGGCGGATAATGTAGTGATGCAAAACACGCCTCTCACTAAAGCTGTAATGGATGTCATTTTGGAGGCCTGAAGGCCTAGTACCAGAAAATCTTACGCTGGAAAATGGAAGAGATTCTGTGCTTGGAACCAGGCACAAGGAATTGACACAGCTGTACCAAATATTCCTCAGATTTTGCAATACTTAACCGAGATGCTGGACAAAGGCCTATCCTTTTCATCAATTAAAATTCATGCCTCTGCCATTTTGGCTCATTACAATATAGAGCCACCAATCTTTTCTCATCCCTTGTTAAGGCAGTACCTCAGAGGAGCCAAAAACTTAAGACCTCCAAGGAGATCACCAATACCTGCATTGGACCACATTTATGTTTTGGAAAAACTCACCCTGCCTCCTTTTGAGCCAGCCGCTACAGCTGATATAAAGTTTTTATCTTGGAAAACAGCTCTGCTCCTAGCAATAACCTCAGCAAGACCTGTCTCAGAGCTACAGGCACTCATGGCTGTGGAACCTTTTATCATTTTTTATCCAGACAAGGTTTCTCTGAGGACAAACCCGACATTTATGCCTTTGGTAGTGTCCAGTGTGGCCCTTAACCAAACTGTTCATCTGCCTACTTTTTATCCAAACCCACAGAATAAGGGGGAGAGAATTCTGCCTTCTTTGGATATACACAGACAGCTACACGCTTCTACTTGAACAGAACCAAAGCTTTCAGAAAGACAGAGCAACTACTAGTGGCATATGCTGCAGGATCACAAGGAAAGGCCATCTCAAAGCAGACTATTTCAAAGTAGATAGGCCACTGCATTCGTTTCTGCTATTCACAACATGGCAAGCCAGTGCCTAAGGGCATTAGGCCACATTCAACCAGAGCAGCAGCCACTTCAGCAGCCTTCCTCAGGGGAGTACCTACCAAAGACATTTTAGAGGCTGCTACCTGGAGTTCAGTTTACACCTTTACAAAGTGCAATCAATTACCACTCTACTCTAAATCCAGGGCAGGCTTTGCCACTGCAGTTCTGCAGGGCCTCATAGCCGCTCCTAATGCTATTTAGCTCCAGCCTCCCAACCATAGCTTTGGGATTCAACCCAAGTGTAATGACTGCAACAGTGAAACACGAAGAACATAGTACAGTTGTGTACACTTACCATAAATGTAGATGTTCGAGTGTATTCACTGTTGCAGTCCAGGTTACCCACCCACCATCCCCCATTTCTTTGCTGCGACTTATCTGCACTTCTCTAATCTATACAACCTATGTGGTGTATTTGCTTGTAGATGAAGGTATTATATATTTTGGTACATGCATGTTTTATTGGCATATTTTTAGCCTACCCTTTTGGGGGCACCTGACATCTGGGGCAAGAAAAACTGAAGAGAATGGCGTTGGCTGCATCTTTTATACCCCTGCTGCACTGACATCAGGGAAGAGGCGACAGCAACCGACGCCGGACCTAGACTTTGGAATTCAGGCCGACTGAGGGTAGCCTGCCAGCAGGATAACCCAAGTGTAATGACTGCAACAGTGAATACACTCAACATCTGCATTTATATTAAATGTACACAACTGTACTTTATGTAAGCAGAACTTTTCTGGTGATTTAGAAGCCAAAGTTTTGAATGCACCTTTAATTTCAGAATTGGTGTTTGGGTCCTTTGTTACACAGATTTGAGGCAAATTAATACATGTGGTATCTTGGATGTTATATATATTCAAATTCTCCCAAAACAAGATGCCTTTCTTCAAGGGGCTAATTCTTCCAAACCAAACAAGTAGGGATCCTTTCCAAAAAAAAGATCAACCCACTGCAAAGTAATGATGATGCAGAGTCATCCTGCCCATCCTTTTCTTCCTCCTCTCCCCAGGCTGTCTCTCAACCCTGCAGCCTGGCTGCAAGTAGACAGATAGGTTCTGAGAATAATTCTGAAAGAATACACTTGGCAGTGGATAGAAAATCCTCCCCTTTCAGAGGAATTACCCCACTCCCACCAGACTGAGCTGTTTACTCCAGTGCTCCGTCACATGGTAGAAGCAGGGATCATAGTACCTGTGCCTGGAAAACACAAATGAAAAGGATTTTACATAAAAAGGAGCACTCCTGGAGAGACCCATCCTAGATTTGTCTTTTCTGAACACTTTTGTAGCAGTTCTGATATTCAAAATGCTAACCTTACAGTCAATTACAGCATTGCTTCCAGACCACTATTTCATGGTGACTTTAGATGTCAAAGATGCTTGTCATATTCCTGTTGCTCCCAGTTTCAGGAAAGTTTTGAGATTTACTGTGTATGGCTAATGTTATCAGTTTTCAGCATTACCCTTTGGGTATCTACTACACAATGTTTACAAAGTGTCTGGCTTCAGGGGTTGCCTATCGCAGAATCCTAGGCATCTGCATTTATCTTTGTGTAGACGACTTGTTGATTTGTGCTGGATTCTGTATCCAAGTGCGTGGAGTCCTTAGACAAGATCACATCCCTTCTGTTTCACAAACTAATGTTAAATGTCCTTTCTTCATACCCTCTCAACAGTTTTTTTTTGCTTGTGTGTGTGTGTGTGTGTTGGATGGATGCAGCAAGAAGCATGGTCTTCCTGCTAGAAGACAAAGTTCTGACTTATCTGGATGTTTTCTTGGATTTCTCACGTCTAGATGTGGCCTCAGCAAGAGAGTTCCTCAAAATTCTAGGCCTCATGGCATCAGTGATCCTCATGATACCACTGTAGACTACACGTGAGAAAAATTCAGTGGTACTTGAATTGTAGGACCCAGCATCTTCATCCCTTGGATTTCTAGCAACTGGTACTGGGAATTATGAAACAAGAACTGAACTGGTGGAGGCGTAAACTGTTTCTGAATCAAGGATTCCCTTTCTGTCTTCAGAACCCAGTCCAATATGTCCACATGGACTCTTCAGATTTTGTGTGGGGAGCAGTGTCCATGGGAATTTGAAAACAATGTAGGCAGTTACTAGGCTAATGACTTTAGAGCCTTTTTAAACCTCAGGACACACCAAAGCACATAACTGTGAAAGACATGTTGGCAGTGATTCATGCCTTAATAGTTCACTTATGGACTCAAGTTCCTAGTCTAGCGTTCACAGACAACACTGCTGTGATGTGGTGACTGAAAAAGCAACTAGATACAAGATCAAACTGCATTTGCCAGTTGGCAGTGATGGTGTGGCAGCTGGCTCTACAACATTCCTTGACACTTCGGGCCTTGTACATTCCATCAGACCAAAGTGTCAGACTAGGCAGATCTGGGACAGACTATCACTAGGGGAAGCTCCATATAGAGGTCTATCAGGACTTAATCCAGATGTGAGAAATGTGTTAAGTAGATATGTTTGCCTCCTTTCAGAATAGACGACTGAAAAATTTTGTTTAAGACATCCTTGCGGAAAAGGTTTGAAGACATTATCATTCCCATGGTTGGTAATATTCCTGTATGCATTTTCACCCTTTCCAATTCCCAAGGTACATCTAAAGATTGAGAAGACATTACCAAAGCTCCATTGTGGTAACCTTCTTTTGGCACAGGCAGAACTGGTTCTTCCTTTTAATAGAATTAGCCAAGGCAATTACCATAATCTTCATCACAAACTATCTGCTCACACATCTTGAAGGGTGAATGGTACACTCCAATTTAGAGCAATTGCTACTGACAGCCTGGATTATTCTATTTTGACACCATTTAGACACTTGTTCCATAAGGATGTGCAATGGGTGTTTAAGAAGATGAGAGAACCTGCATCTGGAAAGTCTTACATTTAAAGTGGAAGTGGTTTTCTAGGTGATGTCAAGCCAGTAACAGAGATCCTGGAAGGGTTTTGACCTCTGACTTTTACTGACATCGGTTTAGAGCAAGAAAGTTTCCCCAACGGGGTACTTCACTTTAAAGACTTCGGTTCTGAAACTTGAAAACGAAAATTTCAGGAGTCGGCCGACCGGCACTTGCGAACTGCTTCTGCTTCGGGCACCGCACGGCAAGAAAGACTGAAGTAATGGCGTTGGCTGCATGCTTTATACCCCTGACTACCTGACATCATGGAAGATGACCTCCAAAAGAGCTAGCAAGTACGACTGGTGCACGGCATGCTCAAACTGATAAACCAAATAAAAAAGCCAGCAATCAGAGGCAAATAAATATTTTATTCCTTTCCTTCCTTCAGACCGGTTTCGGCATCAAACCTTCTTCAGTGATGTCTGATGTCACGGAAGATGAGACAGCAACCGACGCAGGACACAAGACTTGGATGATCAGGCCGACTGAGGGCTACTGCAAGCAGATAACCCAAATGTGATGACTGCAACAGTGAATACACTTGAGCATCTACATTTATGGTAAGTATACACAACTGTACTTGTCATATGCTTCTTTGAAAGTGCACCTTGCATCCATCTCAGCTTTTCTGCCCATGGATCCCCCTGATGTTCATCGTGCATACAGCTGCAGTCGTAACAGATGGGGTTCTCCTGCCGTCAGGCGGGTCCTCGGTCGGCCGAATTCCAAAGTCTAGGTCCGGCGTCGGTTGTCGCTTTCTTCCTGACGCCAGTGCGACAGGGTACATAAGACACAGCCGACGCCATTTTCTCCAGTCTTTTGCCGCTGTGCCCGGCAGAAGCAGTTCGCAAGTGCCGGTCGGCCAGCTCCTGAAATTACGAAAATTTGGAAACCGAAGTCTTCTTTAAAGCTAAGTACCCCGTTGGGGAAACTTTTCTTGCCTTAGACCGATGTCAGATAAAGTTAACAATTGTATTTCTTGTGGGAAGCAAATACCGCATAAGGATTTCCATTCCCTCTGTATACCTTGTTTAGGCCCAGACCACGACATCTCGGGCTGTCGCTTTTGTGCTACTTTCAATAAACGCACTATTAAGCGTCGGGCGGAGTTCGCCCAGCACTTTTTTGGTAAAGCTTTTAATTATAAAATGTCGTCGGAGACTACGACTACTGTTTTGTCCAAAAAACGCAAGGACAAAGACCGACACGCGAGGTCCGCGGTCTCCACCGACACCACGCCAAAACCGGCTACATGTGGTCCGGTTATCAGCGAGGCGCCTACGCAGCCCCTGACTACCGACGACACTTCTCTGGCGGTGTCTTCTGTAACCGAGACCACAGGTTCCTCGACCCATACCCTGACTACAGCTACCGAAGCCACTGTGAGTGTTGAGCCTCTTAATGTGGACAGGTCCACTTCCACCCATGGTGTCTTCAGACCTTCATCTTTCTTTTCCATAAAGGCCTTTACTAAGTCTAAATCAGCCATGCATTCCAAGAGGCCTGTTACACAGGGCCCATCTCTAGGTCACATGCCAAAAAAGCAGATGCTCAAAATGGCTGAGGATTTAATTACTCTTATCAGGGGTTCCCAACCCCCTCCGGACAAGAGACCCAGAGTGGAGGAAGATTCTCCCTCTTCTGACCAGGGCTCCATTATTTCAGAACATTCTGATGAAGAGGAACACTGCATTCCATTTTGAAGATTCTGATGCAGAGCAGTCCATTCCTTCTGTATCCCCCAGAGGATTTTTCTTTCGGGAAACCTTGCATACCTTGAGGGAACACTTCCATTGGGAAGGCCAAGATTTTTCAGATTCCAAGAAAAGGCTTAGGGAATTTCTTTTGCTACCTCAGCACAGACCTCTGGCGATACCTCCCCCGTCTTGGACATACTTGATGATGTTTACCGGAGGCTTGCCTTAATCCGGATTCCCTGCCTCCTGCCCCAGTCAAGCTTGATAGGTACTACAGAGTTCCTAACTCACACCAATTTCTTTACAAAAGCCATAATGCTGACCCTGAAACCATTTCTCAAGGCCCCAAAGGAATGAAGGCCTCTACTGCTAAGAATCCATTACCTTCCGAGAGAGAGTTTAGATCCTTAGAAAGGTGGGGAAAAAAGGTATATACCTCTGCCACCCTAGCCATGAGGGCCTTAAATTGTCAGTTCCATATGCTTAAATATCAGCAGTTTCTGTTATCACAATTAAGGAATAAAATGTCACAACCTGAACAACCAGATTTGAAGGAGTTGGAGGATATGATGCATAGTGCAGAACAAGTGGGTAAACACACCTTACAATGTGGCTATGATGCTCTAGAGGCCTCAAGTAGAGCTGCTGTTACAGGATCAGTCATTCGTAGACGTGCCTGGCTTAGGGAACAAACCTTGCCTGATCATGTTAAAGCTAAACTACTAGATGCTCCTTTACAAAACGATGTATTATTTGGTACTAATGCTGAGGAGATACTACGGAAAATGGAAGAAAAAGCTAAATCTATGCAAACTGTCAAAGCTTTTCTACAGGTACAACCACCACGTTTTAGCAGAAATTGGCCTTCAAAAAACTGGTCCTTTCCAGCCACGGACAAGCCCCAAAGAGGTAGATACAGGCGCACAAGGGGAAGAGGACAATCTCAAGGATCATATAGAGGCAGACAATGGCAATCTCCAGCACCAAGAGGTATAAGACAGTGCACAACAATACAGGAAACAAACCCAATGACTTTCCCTTTGCATGCCAAGCAAGGCTCAGGTGGCAGCACCCTTGGGAGGAAAGCTGGCATTATTTTCAAAAAATTGGCATATTGTCACAAAAGACAAATGGATCCTGGACACTATAAACAGAGGCTACAGATTTCATTTTCACACTCTTCCAAAAATGAGAGGCATGCCGAACCTGCCACACAATCAAAGGGCAGAGGCTCAAATACAAATTTCAAAGCTCATGGACATGAAAGCTATTCAAGAGGTACCTACTAACGAACAAGGTCAAGGTTTTTATTCCAGGCTATTCCTGGTACCAAGGAAGGGAACCGATTGGAGACCCATTTTGGACTTATCCATCCTAAACACATTTCTACTGCACCAAAATTCAAGATGCTCACCTTACAGCAGCTTCTTCCCATGCTGGGCAAGGAGTCTTGGCTGGTAACATTGGACCTCAAGGAGGCATACCTGCATGTCCCAATCAGACAAAGCTGCAGAAGATACCTCAGATTTCTTGCAGGTTCAATCCACTATCAATTCTCTGCATTGCCCTTTGGCTTATCTACTGCGCCCAGAGTATTCACGAAATGCCTGGCATCAGTAATTGCCTACTGCAGACTTCAAGGGATACAAATTTACCCTTATTTGGATGATTGCCTGATCCAAGCGGACAGCAAACACATACTTCTGGAACATCTGGCTTATGTAACACGGTTATTGAATTCTCTGGGATACAGTCAACAAAGAGAAATCCAGGCTAACACAATCTCAGAAAATAATTTTCCTGGGTGCCAACTTGGACACAAACACCCAGATGGCCTATCTTACGCCAGAAAAACAAGGGCAACTAACTCAGTACTTCAAGATGCTAGCAAATTGTACCAGGCTAACTGCAAGGAAAATCCTGCAGGCTCTGGGCTTCATGGCATCTTGCATTCTTCTAATCCCATGTGCAAAGTTGCATATGAGGAAACTTCAATGGTACCTAAAAAACCTATGGTCTCAACACAGCCACAGTTTGGAAACAATAATACCACTAATTCCATGTTTGCAAAAGGAATTTCTATGGTGGGCCCAAGCATGCCAAACAAACGCAGGTCTACCATTCTGCAAGCCTCAAGCAAATCAAGTCATCACAACAGACGCCTCAGACTACGCCTGGGGGGCACACATGACAGACAGGTGCATTCAGGGCAAATGGTCCCAAAAGGAAAAGCACCTTCACATCACTCAAAAGGAAATACTAGCGGTGATAAATGCAATTATAGCTTTCAAGGACCTCCTGCATCCAGGGCAATTATTGATAAGAACAGACAACACCACAGTAATGTGGTACATAAACAAACAAGGAGGAACACATTCATACCCCCTGTGCAGGCTGGCCATGTCACTTTGGAACATGGCTCTGGAATGGCAAATCGAACTTCAAGCACAGTACCTGCCAGGTTTGGAAAACACGCTGGCAGACAATCTAAGCAGAAATATGACAGACCCGCACGAATGGAAGTTGCATCCTCAAGTGTTTACAAAGATAATCCAAGCGTGGGGAAGGCCAGACATAGATCTCTTTGCCTCCCACAGGAATCATCAATTGACGAAATTCTGCTCAAGGACATTTCATCCAAAGGCCTGGAGAGTGGATGCCCTTTCTTTCAGTTGGGCAGCACGGACAGTTTACGCCTTCCCACCTTTGCCTCTACTGCCCAAGGTGCTCTTGAAAGCAAGAGCAGACAGACCGAAGATGATACTGATTGCTCCAGACTGGCCAAGACAACACTGGTACCCACTCCTGAGGAGCCTAACACATTCTCCTCCCTGGACCCTACCTTTAATGCCTCTTCTCCTGACTCAGCACAGCTACAAAACTCTTCACAGTCAGCTGAAAACACTCAATCTGGCTGCATGGAAAATTCCTTAACACCACAACAGACCCTACTCTCCAAGGAGGTGCAGGATGTCATTTTGGAGGCCAGAAGGCCATCTACTAGAAAAGCTTACTCCGCAAAATGGAAACGGTTTTGTGCTTGGAATGAGAAAAAGGGCCAGGATCCTAGAAAACTGAATTTGCCTCAGATATTACAGTATCTAGCTGAGCTGTTGAACAGTGGACTTTCATTTTCCTCCATCAAAATCCATGCCTCAGCCATTTCTGCAGAATACAACACTGATCCACCCTTATTCTCTCACCCACTCTTAAGGCAGTTCCTCAGAGGGGCTAAGAATATAAGACCTCCAAGGAAACAACCAATACCAGCCTGGGATCTTAATTACATTCTAGAAAAATTAACACTGCCTCCCTTTGAACCAGCTGCCTCAACAGATTTGCAATATTTGTCCTGGAAAACAGCTTTCCTTCTGGCCATTACCTCAGCTCGTAGGGTCTCGGAACTACAAGCCCTCATGGCTGTGCAGCCCTTTCTCATCTTCCATCAGGACAGGGTTTCCCTATGAACCAGCCCGTCATTTATGCCTAAGGTAGTATCCAGGGTAGCTTTAAATCAGGCCATACACTTACCTACCTTTTACCCCAATCCTCAAAACAAAGGGGAAAGGCTGCTACATTTCTTAGATATCCATAGACAGCTACGTTACTATTTGGACAGAACAAAGCCTTTCAGGAAATCAGAACAACTCTTTGTGTCCTATGCTGTAGGAGCTCAAGGGAAGCCAATTTCCAAACAGACTATTTCAAAATGGATAGGCCACTGCATACGGTTTTGTTACTCCTTTCATGGTAAATCTGTACCTGCAGGCATCAGATCCCACTCCACAAGGGCCACAGCTACCTCTGCAGCCTTTCTCAGAGGAGTCCCTACCAAAGATATTTTGGAGGCAGCCACTTGGAGTTCTGTGCATACCTTCACTAAACACTACCACCTACCTTTGTACTCCAAAACTAGAGCAGGCTTTGCCACTGCTGTGTTGCAGGGCATTCTGGCTCCTCCCAGTTCCACCTAGTGCCAACCATCCTGTACGTAGCTTTGGGATTCTACCCATCTGTTATGACTGCAGCTGTATGCACGATGAACATAGTATAGATGTTCATCGTGCATACAGCTGCAGTAATCACAGATGGGTTTTCTGCCGTCAGGCGGTCCCTCGGTCGGCCGAATTCCAAAGTCTTGGTCCGGCGGTTGTCGTCGCTTTCTCTTTTGACGTCAGTGAGGCCAGAGTATATAAGACACAACCGACGCCATGTTCTTCAGTCTTTTTTGCCGCGCGGTGCCCGAAGCAGAAGCAGTTCGCAAGTGCCGGTCGGCCAGCTCCTGAATTACGAATATTTTGGAAACCAAAGTCTTCATTAAAGCTAAGTACCCCGTTGGGAAAATTTTTCTTGCCTCAGACCGATGTCAGAAAAAGTTAATAATTGTATTTCTTGTGGGAAGCAAATACAGCATAAGGATTTCCATTCCCTCTGCATACCTTGTTTGGGCCCAGACCACGACGCCTCGGCTGTCGCTTTGGCGCTACCTTCAATAAACGACTAAGCGCCGGGCGGAGTTCGCCCAACACTACTTTGGTAAAGCTTTTGATTATAAAATGTCGTCGGACACTCCGACTACCGTTTTGTCCAAAAAACGCAAGGAAAGGGACCGACACGCGAGGCCCGCGGTCCCCGCCGACACCACGCCAAAACAAGCTACACGTGGTCCAGTTCTCAGCGAGGTGCCTTTGCAGTCCCTGACTACCGACAACACTCCTTTGGCGGTGTCCTCTGTACCCGAGACCGCTGGGTCCTCGGCCCTTTCCCAGACTACAACCGAAGCCCCTGCTAATGTCGAGCCTACTAATGTGGACAGGTCCACCTCCACCCATGGTGTATTTAGGCCCTCATCTTCTTTTTCAATTAAGGCCTTTACTAAATCCAAAGCAGCCAGGCATCCCACGAGGCCTGTTGCACAGGGCCCATCTCCAGGACCCATGCCTAAAAAACAGATGCTTAAAATGGCTGAGGATTTAATTACTCTTATCAGAGGTTCTCAACCCCCTCCAGACAAGAGACCCAGAGTGGAGGAAGATTCTCCCTCTTCTGATCAGGGATCCATTTTATCAGAACATTCTGATGCAGAGGAACACTCTTACTCTCCTTTTGAGGATTCGGATGCAGAACGGTCCATTCCTTCTGTATCCCCTCCTGAGGATTTTTCCTTTGGGGAAACCTTGCACACCTTGAGGGAACACTTCCATTGGGAAGGCCAAGACTTTTCAGATTCATGGCGTCGGCTGTGTCTTATATACTCTGGCCTCACTGACGTCAAAAGAGAAAGCGACGACAACCGACGCCGGACCAAGACTTTGGAATTGCCGATCGAGGGATCACTTGACGGCAGAAAACCCATCTGTGATTACTGCAGCTGTATTAGCACTCGAACATCTACATTTATGGTAGGTACAAAACTGTACTTTTTGTATCTACCATAAATGTAGATGTTTGAGTGCTAATACAGCTGCAGTCCAGGTTTCCCTCCCTCCTTCCCCTCTGGGTACAGACCTAGTGGCTAACTCCTCATCTTTCAACCTGATTGGGTTATCCTTCTATGGTGTATTTGCTTGCAACTACTGAATTTATATATATATATATATATATATATATATATATATATATATATATATATATATATATATATTGCCTTCCTTCTGGGGGCACCTGACATCTGGGGCAAGAAAGACTGAAGAAAATGGCCGGCTGTGTCTTATGTACCCTGTCGCACTGACGCCAGGAAAGAAAGCGACAACCGACCGACCTAGACTTTGGAATTCGGCCGACCGAGGACCCGCCTGACGGCAGGAGAACCCCATCTGTTATGACTGCAGCTGTATTAGCACTCGAACATCTACATTTATGGTAGGTACAAAACTGTACTTTTTGTCTCTTTGTGGTCAAACAGTTTACGAAAGGACTGTTGCAAGTGACCCTTTCCTCAAAAGCAAATATCTGGCTGGTTTATAGTTCATTGTTTAGAATATTGTTTTATTCATTGCTCTGGCACCTACAAGGTGACTCTTTGGGCTGCAAAATCTCACAGTGGGGTAACATTATCTGATTTTTCAAAAGGGCATGGTTGTGTTACACACCAATTCGTCATTCATGCTTAAACTTGTTTCTGAATTTATCTTGAATCCAGCTGTAAATCTCCCAGTGTTGTGTCCTGATGTAAAAAAAAACAAGGGAAGATTCTGGACACCTTGGATGTGCATAGGACAAAGCCCCTTAGGAATGTTGAACAGCTGTTTACCTCCTACTGGGGGAATGCTAAAAGATCAACTTGTCTCTAAACAAATTATTGCACAATGGTTGCCCTCTGCTATTTTCTGCTAACTCTCAACATGGTAAAGCTCTTCTTGCGAAGGTTAAGATTCACTCAACTGGGGCCTAATCTTCTTTGGCATATTGGAAAGTGGTGGACTCAAGAAGCATTCGAGAGGCAGCAACCTGGCCTTCAGTTCATGTCATCACAAAGCACTACATACTGGATTTGTTTTCAAGGTCCAGAGCAGGCTTTGCTAGGATCATTTTCCAGGGGCTCTTGGATTCTTAACCTTTAACCTCCCAGATAGGGTAAGCTTTGGCAGTCTACCCAAAATGCCATTGAGGCAGTAGAAATGATGACTATAGTACAGCTGCACAAGTCCTAATTGCCTGTAACAGTAGATATTTGAACTCTTCATTGCCTCAGTGACAGCACCCACCCACCATCCCCCAGGTTGTGCATAGTTGAAGTGGGTTTCACCCTCTTTGATTCGGTTGGTGTTGGATTTGTTTTTTATATAGTATTGCCATTGCTTGTGAAATCACTCTTTCTAGATGATTCTGGCTTCAGGTTCTTTCCTCTCCTTTGTGGAAAGAGAAGAAGTCACAACACTCACTTCATGTGGCAGCTGTAGGCTTCCCTTTCTGGATATGCTCATCCAACCAGCTGTCACAGGAATAATGAGGGAAGGGAGTCTGAACTTTTGAAAGCTGGCCAGTTCTGGGTTACCTTGACAAATAACTCAAGGTGCCTCTGACTAACATCTACTGATCTGGTAGTGTCATTTTCATTGATTTCTCAACTGTTGGGTTCGGATCAGACTCTGCCACTTTTTCTAGCTTTTGGAACACTGAAACATTCAAGTGCCTTCCTTGCTTGTAATGCCCTAGTCACCTTGCATACTTCTGATCTTGTTTGCCTCCTTAGCATATGGACATGATTGCTGCATACTGTCGAGTTTAGCTAATTGATTTTTGTGAATGAGAATTTTGTCTTTATTTTAATCTTGATATTTCTATTTCATTTCTAAACTTAATTCATTTATAGCACTATTCTCCTTTTATTTGTGTAGTTTCTAATACCATCATTGGTATTCCCCCTTTCCTGTGCTTGTTAATACTTTTTAGTTATTCCGCACTGTTTTAAAATATCTGTAAAGCCTTCGGGTTTTAAAACGTGTTTGGCCTGCATCCATAAAAATATTTTTATTGAATGTGTACTCTAAATGTGTTTATTGTTTAAGCCCTGTGCATCTGAACTCAAGCTGTGACGTTTCTAATGCTTTAGCCTTAGTGCTTTGGTAGATAGAGGGCAGCAAACCTCTTTAATATGAATATATTTTTCTAAGTCTTCATCAGCATCATCTGGGGCTTAAACCCCCAAGAAAATGGATAAAAATGATGCGAGAAAGCATTCCCTGGATCTGACCACATCTTTGACTGGGTTCCGAACCACCTCACAAACATCCTAAACATTAGGATCCACCCCCCTCGGATCCGAAGTCTAAGGCCAAAAAGACTCCTCATATCCGATCACTGCAGTTGGTTTTGGATCCGGTCTCTTCTCGTCTACCTTCTCCATTCTTGGATCCAAAGCATTTTCAGTCTAGGCCACCATCGACAGCATCTTCCACTCATTCTTTCAGAAGTCTGACCAAAGCTGATGTGGACAGAATGATGAGGAAGTTACTCTCGACTTGGGTTCAAATGGGGTTCTTCCTGCTCCAATCCCATCAGATGTGGAGACTTTTATTAGTACCACCCCACCATTAATGGCTCCTTCTCTGATCTGACCAGCATTTTCAGAGCAGAAGAATCTGGAGTTTGCATCGGATCCAAAGATTATGGTATCTTCGACTCCAGTGGCATCTTTGAGTGGATCGGGACTGAGCACTTTGGAGCTAGATGACTCTCTGAGCCATAGTGTTGGTGCCAAATCCGGGATGTTAGTCGACTCTGAAGTTGCTGGAGCAGCCTGTGCCCCACTGAGCTTCTGCGTTGGATAGTTCTGCTTGAACCCCCTCCTTAAATAGTCTGCCTTTGGGGAGGAAGTAGCGTACGATTCAGAAGCACATCTTCTTGGAGCCATTGGTCTTCTTTTCTCTGAGGCATTATGCTTTTGAAGTAATGGAGAGAGCTTTTTCTGTTCATAGAATCCAGACACCCCCCTCTGCCTCCTTGGCTCAGACTTCCCAACTCCATTCATCTCTGCGTTTAGAGCCTTAACCACCTGTACCACTGGGACAGCCAGCCCAGATATGACACAGAGTACTCAGCAGGGTATATTAATTTCCTCTGATATTTCTCCTGAACATCTCATCAAAAAAGTTCCCAGGAAGAAAATGCAAGAGGAGGCACTTAGACTCTCCACAAGAGTCTGCCACAGAGGATACTGATTTTGATGAGGGGGGAAGGGTCCCCAAGATCACCAACCAATGATATCTCCTTTGTAGACCTTCTGAAACTTCTAAAGCAAAGGGGTGACTGGTCTCCTGACAGTCCTTCCCAAGAGGAGTCTGTATTCCTGGAGGCCTTTTGAGCTGACCCGTCTACCTCCTGAGTAACTCTGCCTGCTGATGAGCTCATTGATTTGGTCTCTCAAAGGGTGTGGAAGGAGCCTGATGCCATCAAGCCTATCCCCAAGAGACCATATAGGATCCTGGCACCACCAAAGGACAGAGTTTTGGAACAAGGGAGTACCATTTGATGCCATGGTCATAGCGGCAGCCATAAAGAATGAACTAGCAGAATGGAGTTCCTCTGTCCACCCCCCTAACAGGTGCTGGACAGATTAGGGAAGCGTGTTTATGTTAAACTGACTTTCGCTTTCATCACACTGAATTATTTGGCACACTTCGTGAGACTCCAGAGGGATTTTGATTAAAGAACTTACTAAATCCCTCACTGAGACCATTCCCTCCAAGGCAGAGAACATTGTTGTGTCACAGTTGGCTACCCTCCAATCCCTTTCCAACTCGTCCATGAGACTTGTCTTCCATGCAGCTGAAGGTACTCATGGGCGGTGAGTTCAGGCATTTCCATCAGAAGGCATGTCTAGATGCACTTTTGTGACTTTGAGGAACTCTTCAAAGCTTTCTTTGTCAATTTTTCCTTTAATGGAAGTTCCTTATTTTGCCCCAGAGTTAAAGACGCACTCTCCAGGTGTGAGCAGGAAGTTAAAACCCTGCCTGCTATGGGCGTATGTTTTTCAGCCCCCTCAACAGACCTTCTCTAGGAACCAACGAGGGGGGCGAAAAATGTGTTGCAAAAGTCCCAGGTCCCTTCCAAGATCCATGTAGAGATGGTTCCCCCAAGGGCAGAGGGGTGAACTCTAATGGAAGATGCTGTCCATGTAGCATAGGTAGTCCGCAGAACCAGGGATACCACTTGACTGATCTTACTAAAGTTCTGAAAGGAGACCCAACTGTCCATCTCTGGAGTTAGTTGGGAGGTCATTTTTCCTTGCACTAGGGAGTTTGGCTAGAATTACGAAAGATTCATGGGTGCATAGGATTGTTTCCAGAGGTTATATAATACCCTTTTCCTTACCACCCCCTTTAACAGTAAACAAAATCCCCGATGTTCTGACCAATCAGAGGGAAGCAGCAGCACTAGAAATAAACAGGCTGCTAAAAAAGTCATCCAAGAGGTCCCCTCAGACTAGAAAGATTCTGGAACGTACTGAAGATTCTTTTTATTGCCAAAGAAAACGGGACTGGAGACCAAGTTTGGATCTCAGCAGTCTGAACAAGTCAGTTCAGTACACAAAGTTCCAGGTGGTCACAGATTAATCTATTCTGCCTTTTCAGCACAAGGATGACTGGATGTGTTTGATAGTATGTATTCTGAAGATCTATCATACAAAAATGAACAGGTAATCTAGAGGATACCTACATTTCTGGTTGTGAGCCAGTCATTACCAATTCAGAGCTATCCCCTTTTGTCTCACCACAGCCCCAGGGTGATCACCAAGTATGTGTCAGTAGTAGCAGTTCACTTGAGACTACAGGGATTCTGGGTATTTCCATACATCTGTCTCATAATGGCTCCAACCAGGCATCATCATCTGATCAAAGTACGAAACTATGTTCTCCAGTTATGCTCTCACCTAGGAATTGCTGTCAGTCGCAAGAAATCTCAACTCGAGCCAGCTCAATTATTGGAGTTCATTGGAGCCTTGTTCAGTACGATATCTATGACAGCCTGTCTCCCTCTGTCAGGAGTTCAGATCTTTGGATTCCAGGTTAAAAAGATCATACAAAATTTTTCTCTTTCAGCTCAACTGATCCTTCAAGCAGTGGGGTCCATGTCTGTGGCAATCATTCTGGTACCGCTAACAAGGTATCACATGAGGATGCTTCAGTAGACCCTAGCAACCCAGTGGTCCATTCTTCACCAACCGAAGTCCAATCAGATCAAAATAACACAGCTTGCAAAAATTACCTTCTGTTGTGCTTATATGTGGTAGAAGGTTGGCCTTTTGTTCTCCCTCAGCCCAAGGCCATAGTGACATTGGACATTTGCCAAATCTGGGGGGGGCATTTCTTGGGAAAGACGGTCCAAGGCATGTGGTCCCCCTGAAGAGGTCAATACACACATCAGTGTTCTGGAAAAGAGAGCTGCCTTCCTAGCATTGCAGGCCTTCCAAGAAGCTCTCTCCTCCAGGACTATTGCGATCCACATGGAAAATGTGTCAATGATGGAGTACCTCAACAAATAAGGGGGAATCAAATCTTGCCCTCTGTGTCGAGAAGCTCTGAGAATGTGGCAGTTGGCAGTCTCATCCAATCAGTTTCTGATAGCAGCACATATTCTGGGGAAATCCAGCGTAATTGCAGACAAGTTAAACAAATCCATTCTAATGCCTCATGAGTGGTCCCTCAATATGAAGATTGTGGAGAGGATTTTTCTGCCGATGTGAACAGCCATGCTACAGTCTCTTTACAGCTCCCATCAACAAGTGCAGCAAGTTCTTTGCCCTGCTCCCCCCACCGGGGGAGTCACCAAGGGTGATGCTCTACTTCATGATTGCCCCCCCCCCCCCAAGACTCTGCTCTACGCCTGTACCCCATTACCTCTAATCCCCAAATTTCTTCAGAAATCATCTCAATTGAAGAGCACAGTTACCTCATTGCCCCTTACTGATCTTGTCATAATTGATTTCCCTTTCTTTGGTGTCACCTGCTTCACCCTCCATGGATTCTGGATGCAATTCCAGACCTTCTGTGTCATTCGACAGATGTAACAGATCTGGACGTTCCAGGCCTAAATTTGACTGAATGGTTTCTCCACTTCCATTGCTAGCCCAGGCTGTCTTCCCCCATCCGTCTCATTCTTTTATCTTCCCACAAAGCTTCCATTATAAAACTTTACAGAAGTAAGTGGATGAGATTTGTTTTTTGTTGGCAGCATTGACATAGATCCGTTTTCTACAGTTCTTGAATTTATAGCTGCCATTTTTGATGAAGGTGCTAGTTTTTAAGTTCAACTAGCTGCCATTTCCGATTTTCAAATAGGAGAAAACAACTCGTGAAGTTGTTCAGTCTCGTCATTCATTTTTTACTGATAGGTTCGGAGCCGATCCCTCGGCTCTGATATGGCCAATTGCAAAGCTCGAGATCTTCAAATAGCCAGAGGCCAAGTCCCTATCCCATGATGCACCTGGAGTTACCTCAGATCTAGTTTGCCACTGCAGCAGATCGGAGGTTCTGCTTTAGTTTGGGTCAGTAAAACTGATGTCCATCTATTCCTATGTTGCAGTATTCTTAGTGTGAGATTTCCTGCCTTCAGGTGACTCCTACGTCGGCTCCTATACAAAAGCTTCAGCTTGGCTTTTGCAGCTTCGTGTGACGTCACACGTAGGGCCATAAACCAGGGACCTTAAATGTGATGTCTGCACGCGCAATCCTCAGAACTTTTCAGCCGCAGACGACTTTGCATCGTATGATCGCTCTCCAGACGTCAGATCGACTATAGATAAGTAACCCGTTGGGTTTTTGCATTTCTAATTTTTTTGCCTGTTTTTCGCATTGCTTAGGCTTGGTTGTTGTAGCTTTTAACTGATGTCAGGTAAAAAGGGAAAGTACCAGTGCGGGTGCCAAATTCCCCATAAGGACGCCCATGACAAATGCGTTTTCTGCTTAGGCCGGGAACACGATCATAACGCTTGCCCTATTTATAAAACTTTTGTGCCTAAGACCGTACGTAGTCGTTTGGCAGCTTTAAACCTTTACTTAGAAAACCAACGCCTCAAACAGCTGGCTTTCAGGGTGGATCCCGCTTCAGAGGCCGCCCAAGAACATCTGCATAAGAAGGCCAAGATGCCTAGGCCTTCATCGCTTGCCGCTTTGCACCTGGACGCCCCACCAACTACCGATGTAGGAATTGAGGAGCACTCGGTGGATTAGTTGACTCCATCTACCTACCTCGCAGAGGCCGCTGCACAGCCGACAACCGGCACGTCCATGGAGCTTTCTCAGACACTGACGCCTGTCTATGTCAAGGGGGAACCAGATTTGGTGGTTCCTTCGACCGGGATCCAGACCTCGGATACAGCTGCTACCAATCCCAGCCCCTACGTCCACTCCAAAAAGAAGCAGAAAATAAAACACATTACTCCTGCTTCTGAAGGCCCTCCAGAGTGGCAGGCCTTTACCTCTTCTCTTATGCAGGCATTTATGACCCATAGGCCTTCTGCCTCTCCCACAACTACTTTGCCTCTACTAAGCCCTAGGCCTCCCTCTGCTTCTTCCATTCCCATGGCTCCCCTCCTTGAGAAAGAAGAACATGAATCTACCACTCTTCCTCGGATGAATCCATCTCTTATGCAACCCAGATTGCTTCTCCCAAGGAATATTATTCTCCTGATGAGGATTCTGTGGAAGCGGATTCTCCACCTGAAGACATTACATTTAGTGAAACCATCACCAAAATGAGACTATTTCAAACAGGATACTTCCCAAATGACAGAAACCCAAAAAAGATACTTTGAACTGCTGCAAGTGGAGTCCCCCACCCCTACAGCTGTACCCCCTGTGCTTCCTGCATACTTGGATGCCTTTACTGCAGCCTCTAGAACACCTGACTCTCAACCTCCTGCACCTAAGTGCCCAGACCGCTTCTGCAAGGTGCCAGAGGAACAAAATTTCCTCAAAGCCACCCTTAGCAGACCCAGCAGTGTTTGCCACTGCCCTTGATAAACAGTCTAGATTGTTACCTTCTGCCTCCCTATTGCCCACGGATAAAAATAGCAAATCCATGGATAGGATAGGCAAGAAGGTGTACAATTCCTCCACTTTGGCCTTCAGAGCCATTAACCATCAAACACACATGACCAAGTATGCCCTGGACTTAGTATCCCAAGCCACCTCTATGCTGGCTTCAGTTCCTGACAGTCCCATTAAAATGGATATCTCCTCCAAATTGTCCTTAGCACTACAAGTGGCTAGACACTCCATAAGATGCAGCTACGATGCTGCAGAAGCTTCTGCTCATTCTGCAGTGTCAGCGTCTGTCCTTGGGAGATATTCCTGGCTTAGACTTCAGAATCTGCCAGAGGACTTCAAGTCCAAAATCTTGGACGCACCCCTGGATCACAACTTCCTCTTTGGAAAGCAATCTGCAGACCTATTTAAGAATCTTCAAGAAAAAAGCAAAGAATTACAGGATATAAAAATCTTCTGGTATCCCCCATACCCAAATTTTATAGGAACTACCTGGCTAAGACTACTTTTGTTAGGCATAACCCACCTTCTGCTGCCTCTTCCAGACGCAGAAGAGGAACTAGAAGACATTCCTCATCCAGGTCCACTGGCCCACCTCCTCAGCCTAGACAACCCTTTCAGGACAGGGGAGGTCCTAATAATGCGTGACTGCCTTGCCCATCTGCCCCTCTTAGCTCCTTACCCACTGTCTCCCCTTCTGGCAAAAAATCACCACAGACCAATGGGTATTAACCATTATTCAAAAAGGGTACTTTCAATCCTGGAAACAAATTCTCCCCTGGAAGGGCATTCCATTTCCTCCAAAAAAACAATGCCATCTCCTTCCTCAAATTCTGTCAGACCTGCAGCAACAAGGCACAATAGAGCCTGTTGCCACAGGACAAGAAGGAAAGGGATTCTATCTCTCCTTCCTAAACCTTTACCTGCAGGTACTCTACTTCAAAATGCTGTCACTTCCCACTGTCTTACCCCTCATACCCTCAAATGCTTTCATGGTCACCTTGGACCTGAAAAGATGCTTACCTGCACATTCCAATCAGGGCCTCACACAGACATTTCCTGCATTTCTCTGGCCCATCCTTTACGGTCTTGCCCTTTGGTTTCTTTGGTTTATCCACTGCCCCAAGAGTGTTTACAAAGTGTCTAGCGCCAGCCATTGCATTCTGCAGGATCCAAGGAATCCAGATTTACCCATATCTGGATGACATCCTTATCCTAGCACAGTCCAAAGATTCTCTCTTAAAACACCTACACTTCACTATGTCCCTTCTACAAAGTCTAGGGTTCACCCCAAGCCTCAAGAAGTCCTCCCTGAACCCAGACAAGATATTCCTATGTTGCAGAATCAATACAAAATGAATGGACTTTCTCCCACAGGACAAGGTTCTATCTCTAACTTCCCACTTCCAGGAAGTCTTGCTCTCCCAGACAGTCACTGCAAGGCAATTTCTTCAACTCCTGGGATTGATGGCATCAACCATCCCCATGCTACCATTGGCCAGAATGCATTTGTGAAAACTGCAATGGTACCTAAAATATATCTGGTCACAACACCAGAGTCACTTGGAACAAGTTATCCCCCTTCTTCCCTTTTTAAAGAAGGAAATCATTTGGTGGATCCAACAAGTACAACTTAACCCGGGGCTTCCACTGCAGCCTGCCTCAACCCACAGAAATATTGCATACAGATGCCTCAGACTCTGCTTGGGGAGCCACCTTGCACTCTTAGAGTCCAAGCCCAGTAACAACCTCGCATGAAAACCAAACGCATCAATGTAAAGGAGATAACAGCAGTTCGTTTAGCTGTACAGACCTTCATACCCGTACTGCTACCAGGTCCTCTTCTGATAGTGACGGACAAATACCACTGTAATGCGGTACATCAACAAACAGGAGGTACCAAGGCATACCAGTTGTGCAGACTAGCCCTACTCATTTGGGACTTAGCATACCAGCACAACCTATCCTTGCAGGCCAGCTGAATCCATTCGCAGGACAAAAAAACAAGCAGACCTCCTGAGCAGAACATCCTCTCCACAACACGAATGGATGCTGGACAGGATGGTTTTCTTAGACATAGTCCACCGGTGGGGCACTCCACAAATAGACCTGTTTGCCTCCCCCTAGAACAGGCAGTTGCAGACCTTCTGCACAAAGACTTACTCCCCCAAGCCTGGAGAGTAGATGCCTTCAGTTTTACCTGGGAGGGGAAGTTTCTTTACACCCCCCCCCTTCCCTCTGATTCAGAAAGTCCTTCTGAAAATCAGGAAGGACAAACCAAAAATCTTCCTAGTGACTCCTTACTGGCCAAGGCAGCACTTGTTCCCCATTCTACACAATTTAGCCAAGGACAATCACTGCAAGTTACCCCACAAGGTGGACCTTCTGACACTAGACAAATGAACTCTCCTACACCCACACTTACAAATGCTATCCCTGACTCTGTGGGTGATAAATTACTAACGCCATTCAGATACCACTATTCAGAGGATGTGTTGTCAGTCCTGAGGGAGGCCAGGAAACCCACTACTAGAAAATCATACCTTGCTAAATGGGAAAGATTTACTCAGTGGTGTCTGGGACAGGAAAGGGACCCTTACGAGGCTGACACCCCCCTAGTCCTCTCATATATGTGTCAACTTATAAAGGGTGGACTTTCCTATTCATCAGTGAAAGTGCACCTTTCAGCATTATCAGCCTGCTTACCTCTAGATCATCCCTTGTTAGCCAGGCTACATGTGAAACTCTTTCTTAAAGGGGTCTTGCACATCAAACCACCTAAGAAGCCTATCCCTCCTCCATGGGACCTGAACTTCATCCTGGAAAAATGTCACCCAGCTCCCCTTTGAACCTGCTAATACAGCCTCTCTACAGTTTTGTACATGGAAAACAGTACTGTTAGTGGCTATTACCTCTGCCAGAAGGGTTTCCGAGCTACAAGCCTTAATGGCATGCTCACCTTACACCACTTTTCATAGGGACAGGATCACACTGAGAATTAACCCCTCCTTCATGCCAAAGGTAGTCCATGATTTATCTTAAAATCAATCCATTCACCTACCCAATTTTTTCCCCTCTCCCACTAACCAAGGAGAAAGGATACTCCACTCCCTAGATGTCCACAGGCAACTGAGATTTTACCTGGACAAGACTAAAGACATTAGAAAATCCAAAACAACTCTTTGTATCTTTCCACCCCAGGGCATTGGGCAAGGCAGTCATAAAACAGACCATTGTATCCTGGATTAGAAAGGCAATCTGTTTCTGCTACTTACACCACGAAAACCCCCTCCAATTGGAGTTAAGGCACACTCCACAAGAGCAGTGGCCACTTCCAAGGCCTACCAAAAAGGCATGGACACAGCTTCCATTACGGAAGCAGCTACATGGTCCACTATCCACACTTTCACCAAACATTACAAATTGGACCAGATCTCCAAAGCATACGCAGGATTTGCCAGGGAAGTCCTGCAAGACTTTGTGGAATCATCTTCTGCATCCTCCACCCTTTCATCCAACTAAGCTGTGGTACTCTCCCATAACAAGAGTACTACAACATAGGAATCGAAGGACATAGAATAGTTATGTAAAATATTACCAATAACCATAGATGTCCTTCTCTTCCATGTTGCAGTATTCCTTCCCACCCACCATTCCCCCTCACAGACTCTTACTAGTCTAACTGCTCCCTCATGCCTCTCTCTATTACAGAAGAGACCCAGGACCTTATACATGTCACCTTTGGCAGCCTAATCCTGTTGGGCCATTTACTTTGCCTGCTTAGCTTCAAGTTCTGAGGATTGTGCGTGCAGATGTCACATTTAAGGTCCCTGGTTTATGGCCCTACGTGTGACGTCACACACAGCTGCAACAGCCAAGCTGAAGCTTTTGTGTAGGAGCCGACGTACGAGTTGCCTGAAGGCAGGAAATCCCACACCAAGAATACTGCAACATGGAAGAGGACATCTGTGGTTATGGTAAGATTTTACACAACTGTTCTTTTTTGCATTACTTGCTTACTAAAAACTTTTGTTAGTTAGATAGGTAGAATAGTTTAGGATAGTTTATAAAGCTCTTATAGCTTTTCGGTGTGTTTTTCCTCTTTATATCCCTTCCCATCTAGTGTGTTTTAACAAATTTCTAGTTGGCTTCTTATAGGCCTAGTTTAATATTTTTTTTCTCAAATTACAGTGTGTTATTCAGTGACTTTTTGTCACAATTTCTACTGTTTTCTTAGATAGTTATAGTCTTTTGCTGTGTGGTCTGTCTAGCCTTAAGAATTTTATAGATAAGGCTTAGTAGTTTATTACTGTTGGAGTTGTAATTTACAGTAAACCTTGGATAGTTTTAGATAAGGTTGTTGTTTCTTAGCAGTTATCTCCATTTTATTTTTTGCATAGTCTGCTTGGAATTTCTTATTGTTTGATTTCACATTTGTACTTAAATTACTGTTGTATGATTTAGCCTGCTTTTATTTTAGGCTTGTGTGAATAATTACTGTTGTGTTTTTTTGTGGTGACAGTAATTTTCTTGAGATTACTATGGCTGACCAAGATAAGCACCCTAAGTCTGGCTTCAAAAAGTGCCCAAAGTGTGGCCAAAAGATATCTGTTACAGACAGCCATGTTAATTGTGTTTACTGTCTAGGGGCTCTGCATTTGCAAGACAGTTCTATTTGTCATTCCTTTTCCTCAAGGGTCTTGCAGGAAAGGAAGCGGAAACTCATCGACAGAGGGTTGTTGAAGCCTTCGTTTCAGGAAGCTTTGAGTGACCAAGATGGATCCAGCAAGTCCTCAAAGTCTTCCAAGACGTCGGACTCAAAGAAATCGAAAAAGTCTTCGACTTCAGCTCCACTGCCATTGGAACCGACCGCCTTTACATTTCGGAGCCGGTCCCCAGTCTTGGAACTGGTGTCCGAAGTGCCTAAGAGTCCACTTCTCCAGTCGGTACCACCTTCGATACGCTCCTCTCGATCCCGTATCAGCCTATTGGATCTGGATGTGGATTGTGTGGTACAGAAGCTGTTATTGGCACCGGCCTTAGCAAAAATGTTATCAGCTTCGACCCAAATGGCTTCGGAGACGAAGACCCTTGCACTGACTCTTAACTATTCCTCCTACAAGCCATGCTGGTCCTTCGGAGGAGGCAGACCTGATGTTGGTAGAACCCTCAGAGCTGATGCCTGCTCCCCAGTGTCTTCAGCTCTGTGCACTCTGATGTCCTCTGTGCCTATTGAGGGCTCTAGGAGCCGACATTCTCTGGTCGGGTCCGGGGAGGACAGTCGGACTGACTTGTCAGTTCTGACTTTGCCTCTCCGGGCCTCTGCTCTGATGATCTCAGCTCCTACCTCGGGCTAGGAGCCCACTGTCGCGGTGCCGGGGGTGTCGACGGTTTCTTCGGATCCTTCTTCTCCTTCGCATCGGAGCAGAGGTTCTTTCAATGCCATAAAGAGAGTCATGTCTCCTAGGACATCCTCGACCTCAGGCTTGCCTTCCTCCTCCCCTAAAGTGCCTGTTTCTGCCTCGCACATCCTGACCAAGCGTAGAGACCCAGAGCCTCAGGAAGCCCCATTGGGTGGCCCCTGCTCTTCCAAGACCTCACCAGAAGCTCCCACTGATAAGGTTCCCAGGAAGAGATTATGTAAGAGGAAACATCTAAACTCCCCACAGGAGTCTCTAACATCAGATACTGACTTAAATGAGTCAGAAGGGTCCCCACGGTCCCCCTCTGAGGATATCTCATTCGCTGAGATACTTGAGATCCTTAGGCAGAGGGGTGACTGGCAGTCCAAAAGCCCTACTGAGGATGAGTCAGTTCTCCTGAAGGCTTTTGGGTCTTAGCCCTTCGATGAGCTGATGCAGCTGGTGTCATGAAGGGCGTGGGAGTCTCCGGATACTATGGAGCCTGTCCCTAGGAGGCCTAATAAATTCATTTCTGCCCCCCTTGACAAAACATTTTTAACAAAGGGTGTTCCGGTTGATGCCATGGTGGTGGCGGCAGCCACCAAAAAGGAAATGTCTGAGACTTCTCATCTATTCATCCTCCTAACAGAGACTCCAGGATTATGGATAGATGTGGGAAGCACATGTTTAGTTCAACGACCGTTGCTCTTCGTTCGCGAAACTATATAACCCATTTTACCAGGTTACAAAGAGATCTCCTTAAGGAGCTAGAAGATACCCTTCAGGGTACAGTAGCTGCAGGAGCTTCCGACAAAGTTGTTGCCCAGCTCGCTACCCTCAATTCTATTGTCAGCTCATCCATGTGCCTCATGTCTTATGCAGCTGATGGAACGAGTAGGGCAGCGGGTACAGGAGTTGCTCTTAGGAGACATCCCTGGATGCGCTTGTGTTCCGTCGCGGAGCCCTTCAAGTCATCCTTCATGAACTCTCCCTTTGATGGCCCGTCCATTTTTGGGCCTAAAGTGAGGGAAACCTTAACCAGGTGTGAACAGGACGGGAAGACTCTGCCGTCGGGGTCCATTTTTCTACCCCTACCCGACCCTACCCTAAAGATCAAAGAGGAGGAAAAATGTGGTTCCAAAAAGCCCAAGGAGCCTTTCAAGACACGTGGTGAGCCCCCTCCAGGGGCAGAGGAGGGGGCAATAATGGAAGATGCCGCCCTCATGGCAGAGGGGGTCCGCAACACCAGGGCGACAGAGATCACTTCTCTGGGAAGCCCTACTAGCGCTCCTGAGAGGAGGTCCGACTGTCCTGCTCTGGAGGCAGTTGGGGGTCTCTTATCTTTGTACCCAGATGCCTGGCTCAAAATAACAAAAGACAGCTGGGGGTATAAACTATCATTTCCAGAGGATACTTCATTCCATTCTCTGCACCCCCTCCAATCATAAGAAAAATCCCGGACATTCCACCCAGTTACAGGGAACAGGCAACAATAGAGGTCCAAACGTTGCTAAGAAAGAGTCATCCAACCAGTCCCAGCAGACCAGAAAGGATCCGGAACTTATTCAAGATTCTTTTTGGTTCCAAAGAAGACGGGGGACTGGAGACCCATATTGGACCTCAGCAGACTGAACCAATACATAAAGAAAGAGAAGTTTCGGATGGTCATGTTTCAGTCTGTACTTCCTTCCTTAGGGAAAGACAATTGGATGTGCTCGATACAGCTCAAGGATGCGTACTACCACACAAAAATGGCCAGACCGTCCAGGGGTCACTTACGCTTCCGGCTGGGAGCCAGTCATTATCAGTTTCGAGCCCTGCCCTTTGGTCTCACTACAGCCCCCAGAGTGTTCACTATATGCATGGCAGTGGTCACAGCTCACCTGAGGCATCTAGGATTCCAGGTGTTTCCGTACCTAGACGATTGGCTCCTTACCGCCACCACCAGACATCAACTCATTCAGGCCAGGGAGTCCACTCTGCGATCATCTGGGAATTACAATCAACTCAGAAAAATCTGCCTTGTCGCCATCGCAGCATATCGTTTTTATCTGGGCAGAGTTGGATACCACCACCACCACCACACTAAGGCTTCCAATAGAAAGAGTCCTTTTTCGTCAGCATTCTGATATCAGAAGACAGAGCACCAGCATCAGAAGTTCTGAAATTATTGGGCATGATGGCAGCAGCAATTCTAGCCATACCACTAGCTTGTGTGCACATGCGGATACTACAATGGCTGTTGTTCACTCAGTGGTCTTACCAAGAGCTTCCCATGTCTCACACTATCATGATCACAGATTCCTGCAAAAAGGCCCTTCAGTGGTGTTTGACCTCACTTCATGTCACGATAGGACGCCCATTTGTGATACCCCCTCCAGCAGCCACAGTGACCACTGACGCTTCCCTGATAGGGTGAGGGGGGCATTTTCAGGGAAAGACAGCCCAAGGCACGTGGACCGATCAAGGGACACATCTGCATATTAATGTCCTGGAGATGAGAGCGGTACTACCTTCAGGACTTTCTCTGGGTACGATTATGATTCAGACAGACATGTCGGTGGTCTGGTATTTGAGCAAACAAGGAGAAACCAGGTCTTACCCCCTTTGTCTAGAGGCACTTCAAGAGTGTGGCAGTGGGCTGTGTCCACCCAGTGCTTTCTGCTGGCAATGCACATCCCAGGAAAATCCAACGTAGTAGCAGACAAGCTCAGCAGGGCCATCTTGTTGCCCCATGAGTGGTCCCTCAAGAAACAAATAGCGGACAAGATATTCCACAGGTGGGCCCAGCCTTGCTGTGACCTTTTTGCCAGTCACATGAACACGAAATGCAGAAGTTACTTTGCCCTGATTCCCCCTCTGGGAGAAGCTCCAAGGGACACACTCGTACACGATTGGCCTCCAGGTCTCCTCTATGCATTTCCACCAATCCCGTTGATACCCAAGGTTCTACAGAAAGCAGAAACCCTGGGAAAGACCATCATTCTAATAGCCTCTCATTGGCCTCGTCAGATTTGGTTCCCCTTCCTTCAACTTCATCTTTTGGAGGGTCCTTGGATTCTGGACCCAGTTCCAGACCTTCTGACGTACTTGTCAGGGGATCTTCATCCCTCTCTGCAGTACTTGAAGCTGACAGCTTGGCTGCTCCAGTTCCCATCATAGCCAGGCTCCATAACCTCTCCAATGAGACAAAACAGATCCTTTTATCTTCTCATAAATCTTCTACTAGGAAGCTATATCTTAGCAAATGGAAAAAAATTTCTATATGGGCCTCTAAAAATAATAATGATCCTTGCCAAGCCCCCCTATGGCCTCCATTCTAGAGTTCTTAACTGTGATTTATATCAAAGGAGCCGCAGCAGCAACAGTTCGTGTTCAATTGGCTGCTATTTCTAATTTTCATCTTGGATTTGAAGGGTTGAACATCATGTCTCACAAGTTATCCAAAGCCTTTCTCAAAGGGACTTTTTATATCAGACCACCTGTAAAGTCTGCCTATTCTCCATGGAATCTAAATTTTATGCTTTCCCGGATAATTCTTCCGCCATTTGAACCAGCTTTCTCTTGTGACCTAAAATTTTTATCATGGAAGACCATCTTTCTGGTAGCTATTACTTCTGCACGCAGTGTGTCAGAGCTTCAGGCTTTATCCATCAAGCCTCCTTATTTGATATTCCATGCTGACAGAGTCTCACTTAGAACAAAGCCCTCATTTTTGCCCAAAGTTTGCACTGAAACCAATCTTAACCAGATCATTGATTTGCCAGTCTTCTTCCCCAACCATTCAAACAATTTAGGGTATATGCTGCACAAGCTGGATGTTCAAAGACAGCTCAGATTTTATTGGATAGAGTACAAGATTTCAGGAAATCAGACCCAACTTTTTGTTTCATTCTCGGACTCCAGGAAGGATATACCAGTGACTAAAACAGCTTTGTCTAAATGGTTATCTGATTGTATCACCTTTGCCTTTTCAGCTGCCAATATGCCTTTGCAACACAGGATTAAAGCTCACTCAACCAGGGCAGTTTCTACTTCATCTGCTTTTTCTGCCAGGCTTCCTATTGATAACATTTATGCAGCAGTCACTTGGTCAAAACCTCATACCTTTATCACTCATTACAAAGTTGACAAGGCCTCCAGGGACAGGGCCTCCTTTGGATCCACGGTCCTGAGAAATATACTCCCGTGAGCCACCAGAGATTGATTGTGGTGGGGGCGCTACCCATCAGTAAAGAATGAATGGCGAGATTGAACAACTTCACTTAAAGAAGTTATGTACTTACCATAACGTTCCATGTGAGTTGTTCATCTTGTCTTCATTCTTAAGCCTGTCCCTCCTACCCCCTCCTCGGCTGATAGATGACCGATATCCTGGATCCATCCTGGTTACTCAATCCTTCTATATCTTTCTCTTGGGAGTGAAAGAATGACATATGGTATTATTATACATAGAAAACAAGATCTGAGGTAACTCCAGGTGCATCATGGGATAGGGACTTGGCCTCAAGCTATTTGAAGACCTCAAGCTTTACAATTGGCCGTATCTCCAAATCCATCAGTAAAGAATGAAGGCGAGATGAACAACTCACATGGAACGTTATGGTAAGTACATAACTTCTTTATTTTTAGCTTCCTCAAAACTTTCTAAAGCCTTTTTAAGGGGAGATTTTCTTATTAGACTCCCATTAAAAGATCCCACTCCACAGTGGGATTTAAACATTGCTATCTTTAACACAGTCTCCATTTGAGCCATCAGCTAAGTGTGAACTAAAGTTTTTGACCTCGTAGACTATCTTTTTAGTGGCCCTTATCTCTATTAGAGAAGAATTTCAAAGAACTACAGATATTCTTCGTGTTTCACTGTTGCAGGGTAGCCCTCGGCCGGCCCAAATACCAGAGACATAGTATTTCTGCGTTGGTTGCTGTCACTTCAGGACTGATGTCAGTAGTATAAAGTAAGGCAGCCAATGCCATTACATCAGTCTTTCTTGCCGTGGAGCCCGAAGTAGAAGCAGTTCGCAAGAGTGCCAGTCAGCTGTTACCTGAGTTTTTGTCTTTCAAATTGAAGTTGAAGTCTTTTAATGCTAATTACCCCATTGGGGATCCTTTCTTCTTGCACTAACTGATGTCAGAAAAAGTTAATAATTGTCTATACCACACCGAGACTTCCATTCTTACTGCGTCACTTGTTTAGGCCCAGACCACGACGTCCCCCATTGTTGCTTCTGTGCTTTGTTCAATGCCAGAACTATCCATTGTCGGCCCCTTATTGTAGCCAGATATTTTCGTTTACAGTCCTGTAATTTCTGTATGGCTTCGGTAAGCCGTCCAATAGCAGATCTACCGAAAAAATGTAAAGATAAAGACAGAGACAGACTGCACAGGTCCAAACCTACCAACAACGCTTCCGTTAACCTAGTCGTCAGTTTTCTGGTCCTAGGTGAGGCACTCTTGCAGCCCCTGATGCCCACTTCTGTGGATTCGCAGGCCGCTTCCGAGACCCATTCGGAGTCCGGTATGCCGCAAAACTCTTCTTCAACTAAGTAACCTGCGGTCGTCTCTACCTTGGATGGGTCCAGAGCTGCTGAGCAGGCACCGACTTCCGAGGAAGTCCTTCTCACTACCGATTCTCGACAGAAACCGACGTCTTCTTTCACAACTACTATTCTTTCAAAAACGACCGAGTTTCTAAGGCCCAGGATATGAACCACACACAAGAAACTGACTGCCCACTCTCAGGCGCCTGCTTCCTTGCCTCAGTCTCAAATGCTTAAAATGGCTGAAGACCATGTCATGCTGATCAGGGGAAGCCAAGCTACCCCCTCCAAAAGGAAAAAAGATCTGTCCCCTGTAGTTTTGTCTGAACAAGAGTCAGATGAATCTGATGCATCTGAATATGAAGACATGTAACCCCTCTCTACTTATGAGGATTCTGATGCAGAGGATTCCATTCCTTCAGCCTCCCCCCCCCCCCAAGAGGATTTTTCCTTTGGGGAAACCCTGCATACCTTAAGAGAGCATTTCCAATGGGAGAGTCAAGACTACCCTCAGTCTAAAAAGAGACTCGGGGCATTCTTAGATCTTCCACAGCACAGACCCTTGGCCATCCCCCCATTCCTGGATGTTGTGGAGGATGTTTTCCTAGAATCCAGCTTGACTCCTGACACCTTCACTCCTGCACCCAGAAAACCAGACAGGTACTAGAGAGTCCCTGAATCGCACAATTTTCTTTTTAAAAATCCTAATGCTGACCCTGAGGTAATTTCTCAAGGGCATAAAGGAATTAAAGCAACCTCTGCTAAGCATCCCCCACCCCCTGAGATAGGGATTCCCGAGCACTGGACAGATTGGGTAAGAAAGTATACACCTCAGCTACTCTTGCTATCAGGGCACTAAATTGTCAGTTCCATATGCTGAAATTTCAGCAACATACCCTGGAACTCCTTAAACAAAAAATGTCTTCCTTTCCTGCTTGGGCAGAATCAAAAGAAATACAAGAGTTAATGCATTCTGCAAGTCAAGTAACTAAACACACCTTGCAGTGTGGTTTTGATGCCCTAGAAGCTTCTTGCAGGGCAGCAGTCACTGGATCTGTAATTAGAAGGCATGCATGGCTTAAGGAACAGCCCCTGCCAGACCATGTCAAATCTAAGTTGTTGGATGCCCCCTTGCACAAAGATAACTTATTTGGCACTAAGGCAGAAGAGGTCTTAAAAAAGATGGAAGAAAAAGCAAAATCTATGCAAACAGTTAAGGATTTCTTGCAGGTCCAGCCACCTAGGTTCAGCAGGCATGGTCCCACCAAATATTGGTCCTTTCCTGCTCCCAGAAAGCCAGTCCAGCCTAGACCCCGGGGAACTAGACACCCCCCCCCCCCCCAAGACAGCAGCCACTGGGAATGCAGAAATGCAAGCAGTGGACTATCTCCACTTCAAAACCAGAGAGATGTTCTCCATGTTTCACTGTTGCAGTCATCACACTTGGGTTATCCTGCCAGGGGTAGCCCTCAGTCGGCCCAATACCAGAGGCTTAGTATTTCTGCTTTGGTTGCTGTCGTTCCAGGACTGACGTCAGGTCATCAGTGGTATAAAAACAGGCAGCCGACGTCATTACATCAATCTTTCTTGCCAAGGAGCCTGAAGCAGTTCGCACGAGTGCCGGTCGGTCGCTACCTGAGTTTTTCATTTCTGAAATTAAAGTTGAAATCTTCTAAAGCTAAGTACCCCGTTGGGATCCTTTTTTCTTGTTCTAACCGATGTCAGAAAAAATTAACAATTGTCTCGCCTGTGGAAATCAAATGCCACATTGAAATTTCCTTTCTTACTGTGTCACTTGTTTAGGCCCAGACCACGATGTCCCTCGTTGCCGGTTTTTTGCTTTGTTCAACACCTGAACTGTTCGTCGTCGGGCCCTTATTGTAGTTAAATACTTTCTCTCTCGATCTCCTTATTCCGAAATGGCTTCGTTAAGCCATCCGACTACCGATCTTCTGAAAAAACGTAAGGATAAAGACAGACCGCACAAGTCCAAAACTGCTGACGACGCTTTCGTTAAGTTAGTTGCCTGTTTGCCGGTACTCAGTGAGGTGCTTTTGCAGCCCCTGATGCCTGCATTGATGGATTCACAGGCTGCTACCGAGACCCGTTTGGAGTCCAGTATGCCATGAGACTCTTCTTTGTCTACAGAACCTGCGGATGTCTCTACCTTGGATGGGTACGGAGCTGTGGTGCAGGCACCGGCTTCTGAGGAAGTTCTTCGCATAACTGATATTCGACACAAACAGCTAACTTCTTTCACGTCTTCAGTTTTTTCTAGAACCACTGAGTTTCTAAGGCCCAGAGTATGAGCTACGCCTAAAAGACCTACCCAAACTCGCACGCCTGCTTCCTTGCCACAATCACAGATGCTTAAAATGGCGGAAGAACTTATCATGCTGATTAGGGGCAGCCAGCCTTCTCCTGCTAAAAGAAAGAGACTTGTCCCCAGCACCTTTATCTGACCAACAGTCCGACGACTCTGAGGTTTCTGATTATGAAGTCATGCCCTTATCTGTTTGAGGATTCAGATGCAGAGGAATCCATTCCTTCTGCCTCTCCTCTAGAGGATTTTTCTTTTGGTGAAACCCTACATACTTTGAGAGAGCACTTCATTGGGAATGCCAGGATTACCCTCAGTGCAAAAAGAGACTCAGGGAATTTTTAGATTTACCTCAGCACAGACCCTTAGGTATACCCCCCTGTCCTGGATGTTGTGGATGATGATTTTATGGAATCCAGTCTAACCCCGGATACTTTACCTCCTGCTCCCAGGAAACCTGACGGGTATTAGAATCCCTGATTCACACAAATTTCTTGACAGATGGGGTAAAAAAGTATATACTTCTGCAACTCTTGGCATAAGAGCATTAAATTGTCAGTTCCACATGCTGAAATATCAGCAACATATCATGGAACTCATTAAACAGAAATTCTCTACCTTCTCTGACTGTGCAGAAAATAAAGATTTACAGGAATTTATGCATTCTGCAAGCCAAATCAGTAAGCATACCCTACAGTGTGGGTTTGACGCCCTAGAAGCATCCTGCAAGGCAGCAGTCACAGGTTCTGTACTTCAAGTAACAGAAGTGCTTGGCTTAAGTAACAGACCTTGCCAGATCATGTCAAATCAAAATTATTGGACACACCTCTGAACAAAGACAATCTGTTTGGCACCAAAGCAGAAGAGGTTTTAAAAAAGATGGAAGAAAAAGCTAAATCTATATAGACAGTTAAAGACTTTTTGCAAGTTCAGCCTCCAGGATTCAGTAGACATTGTCCCTCAAAACATTGGTCCTTTCCTGCCCCCTCAAGGCCACTTCAGACAAGACCTAGGTGTATCAGACCCCCCATACAGCAGTCTCAGGGTATGCAGAGATCTAAACAATGGAGTATCTCCACTTCTAAACCAGGGACTGCTAAGCCACCGTCTTATAGAAAGAATTCCCAATGACTCCTCAACTCCTTCTCTCACCTCTACCCATCTGTCCGTGCCCCTAGGAGGAAAACTTGCCTCCCATGCAGAAAACTGGGCCTCCATCACCAACGATCGATGGGTCCTCAACATAGTGTCCCAGGGGTACACATTTTATTTCCACACCTTGCCAACCCCAGAGGGATTCCCAGATCTTCCTCCAAACCAGTGGGCAGAGGCACAAAGCCAAGTTCATTCCCTGCTCTCCATGAGGGCAATTCAGCCTGTCCCTGCAGATCAGATAGGCCAAGGGTTCTATTCCAGGCTTTTTCTAGTACCCAAAAAAGTGGGCACCTGGTGCCCAATCTTAGATCTATCTATTGTAAACATCTTTCTGGTGGTTCCAAAATTCAGAAAGCTCACACCGCAGCAACTTCTCCCTATGCTGTCCAAAGATGCCTGGTTAGTCACTCTAGACCTCAAAGAGGCCTGTCTGCATATCCCAATCAGAGATTCTTGGAGGAAATATCTACATTTCAGGGCAGGATCTATGCATTATCAGTTCTCTGCGCTTCTCTTTGGCGTATACACTGCTCCCAGGGTTTTCACAAAATGCCTGGCTCCAGCCATTGCTTATTGCAGACAAATATTCAAACTTACCCTTACTTGGACTGCCTGATTCAGGCAGACAGTCAGGAAAAGCTATTACAGCACCTGACATTTGTAAAGGACCTACTAACTTCACTGGGGTACACTATCAACGAGAAGAAATCCAAACTTGTCCCCCAGTCAAAATATTGTATTCCTGGGAGCAAGCCTGGACACGGCATCCCAGATGGCATTCCTTAGTTCAGAAAAACAAGCCTGTCTGACAGGCTACTTCTTTCAAGTGGCTACCAGAACCCATTTATCTGCAAGGAAACTCCTGCAAGCTCTAGGGTTCATAGCCTCCTGCATTCTACTAATTCCATATGCCAGACTGCATATGAGGAAACTTCAGTGGTACTTAAAAAGCCTTTGGTGTCAGCATTCACAGGACCTGGAAACTATACCTATGATACCCTGTCTCAGGAAAGATTTTCTTTGGTGGGCAGCAGCATGCAACCACAGCAAGGGACTTCCCTTTTCACAACCCCATGCCACCCAGACCCTAACCACAGATGCATCAGACTATATGCCTGGGGTGCTCACCTGGATGGCAGGTGCATTCAGGGCCATTGCAGCCCAAACCAAATTCATCTGCTAATCAACCAAAAAGAGATGCTATAGCTGTTCAGCATGCTCTGACAGCTTTCAGTTCCCTGCTGTCTGGGGCCTCTACTTATCAAAACCGACAACACCACAGTAATGTGATACATCATTCAGTAGGGGGGATCCCGCTCTTACCCTCTCTGCAGGCTAGCCATGACCCTTTGGAACACTGCCTCAGCCATGCATACTCATCTGCAAGCTCAATTCCTGCCAGGCAACCAAAACTGTCTGGCAGACAACTTAAGCAGAAATCTCCTAGGCCCACATGAGTGGCAATTAAAACACAACACCTTCAACCTTGTTACCCAAAAATGGGGTACCTCGAAGGTGGACCTGTTTGACTTCCCCTACAACCACCAGCTTAACAAATTCTGCACCAGGGAACCTCGCAGCAAGGCCTGGAAAGTGGATGCCGTATCCTTCCAGTGGGCAAACCTCTCAATCTATGCATTTCTTCCTCTACCTCTTCTGACCAGAGTATTACTCAAAATAAGGGAGGAAAGACCAAGGGCAATCCTGATTGCCCCAGACTGGACACACCAGCACTGGTACCCACTACTGCGCAGTCTATTCCCGTTGCCTCCATGGCACCTACCCCAGATTCCAACTCTCCTGACTCAGCAGGAGGGAGAGTTCTTGCATCTACAGTTTCAGACACTGAACCTAGCAGCCTGGCTTATTCCTTGACTTCTCCTCCAGTGGCCATCGTAAGCAAACAAGTCCTGGAATGTCATACTTGAAGCCAGACGACCCAGTATTAAAAAATTCTATGCTGACAAGTGGAAAAGGTATTCTTCCTGGATCCAGACTAAAGGAGCTGACCCAGCACAGCCCTCCTTACCTTTCATCCTGATTACCTTGCAGAACTACTCCACAGGGGCCTACCCTTCTCTTCCATTAAAATCCATGCCTCTGCCATCTCTGCACATTACAGCACTGAGCCACCTCTCTTCTCACCCCCTCTCATCAAACAATTCCTGAGAGGGGCTAACAACTTAAGGCCACCAAGAAGAGCCCTCACTCCTGCTTGGGACCTTAACTTTGTGTTGGAAAAGCTCACACTCCCTCCCCCCCCCCCCTTTGAGCCTGCAGCTTCAGCAGAGTTAAAATTCCTCTCTTGGAAAACAGCCTTGCTTCTGGTCATCACTTCAGCTAGAAGAGTGTCTGAGCTAGAAGCAGTTATGGCTGTGGAACCTTTCATCATTTTTCATGCTGACAGGATCTCCCTCAGGACTAACCCAACTTGCATGCCTAAGGTGGTGTCCAGTGTGGCTCTCAACCAATCTATTCATTTGCCCACCTTTTTCCCTAAACCTCAAAATAAGGGGGAAAGGATCCTGCGCTCTTTAGATGTGCACAGACAGCTAAGATTCTACCTGGATAGGACTAAGCTCTTTAGGAAATCTGACCAGTTACTAGTCAGCTTTGCATCAGGGGCAGAGGGCAAAGCCATATCAAAACAAACCATCTCCAAATTGATAGCACACTGCATCCATTTCTGTTACAAACACCATGGGAAATCACCCCCACTGGGGGTCAGAACACATTCAACGAGGGCAACTTCAACCTCTACAGCATTTCTCAGAGGAGTCCCTACCAGGGACATCCTGGAAGCTGCAACATAGAGTTCTGTTCATACCTTCACCAAGCATTACCACCTGCCTATCCTTTCAAAATCCAGGGCAGGCTTTGCAACCGCAGTCATGCAGGGCATTCTAGCCAGCCCCAACTATTCTTGACTGCCTCCATCCGATCCTCAGCTTCGAGAAGCAACCCAAGTGTGATGACCACAACAGTGAAACACGAAGAACATAGTACAGTTGTGTACACTTAACATAAATGTAGATGTTCAAGTGTATTCACTGTTGCAGTCCTGGTTTCCCACCCTCCAGCCCCCCTTGTCTGTTTCTCTCTCTCTCTTCCTCACCCTTACAGGGCTATTGGTATTTACTTTCTACTGGTGATGTTACTCCACCATAACTTAGCTCCCTTTTGGGGGCTCTTGATATTTGGGGCAAGAAAAACTTATGTAATGGTGTTGGCTGCCTGTTTTTATACCACTGACGACCTGACTTCAGTCCTGGAGCGACAGCAACTGACGCAGAAATACTAAGCCTCTGGTATTCAGGCTGACTGAAGGCTACCCCTGGCAGGATAACCCAAGTGTGATGACTGCAACAGTGAATACACTCTAACATCTACATTTATGGTAAGTGTACACAACTGTACTTTCTAAGCCACCCTCTTATGGTAAGAACTCACAATGACTCCCCTCCCCCACCCCCTACCTCTGCCCACCTTCTCTTACCCTTAGGAGGAAAACTCTCCTTTCACGCAAGCACCTGGGAAACCATTACCAATGACCACTGAGTTCTGAACATAGTGTCTCAGGGATACAAATTTTCCTTCCACACCCTTCCAACTCCAAAAAGGTTTCCAGATCTACCACCAAACCAGTGGGCAGAGGCTCAAAAGCAAATCCTTTCCCTACTCTCTATGAAGGCAGTAGAGCATGTTCCTGAAGAACAGATAGGTCAAGGTTTCTATTCCAAACTTTTTTTCTGGTGCACAGAAAAAAGGGCACCTGGTGCCTTTTTTTCTGGTGCCCAGAAAAAAGGGCACCTGGTGCCCCATCCTAGATCTATCCATTCTAAACACCTTCCTGGTGATCCCAAAATTCAAAATGCTCACCCTCCAACAGCTGCTTCCCATCCTCCCCAAGGACGCTTGGCTAGCCACCCTAGATCTAAAAGACGCCTACCTCCACAGTCTTATCAGGGAGTCGTGCAGGAAGTATCTCCGTTTCAGGGCAGGATCTCAACACTTTCAGTTCTCTGCACTTCCCGTTGGCTTATATACTGCTCCCAGAGTTTTCACACAATGTCTGGCTCCAACCATTCCCTTTTGCAGACAAAGAAATATTCAGATTTACCCATACTTAGACGACTGCCTTATTCAGGCAGACAGCCAGGAAAAGCTACTCAAACACCTAGCCTTTGTAAAGGCACTACTAACCTCCCTAGGGTACACATTCAACGAAAAGAAATCCAAACAGGTGCCCACCCAAAGGATTATCTTCCTGGGAGCAAGCCTGAACACAGCATCCCAGATGGCATACCTTACACCAGAGAAACACATTTTCCTGACAACCTACTTCTCTCAACTAGCCACCAGGCCCCAGCTATCTGCAAGGAAGATCCTGCAAGCTCTGGGGTTCATGGCATCTTGCATACTGCTCATTCCATATGCCAGACTACATGTGAGAAAACTTCAATGGTACCTAAAAAGCCTTTGGTGTCAACACTCAAGACCTGGAAACTCTTCTACCTATAATTCCTTGCCTCAGAAAAGATTTTCTTTATTGGGCAACAGCATGCTCCTACAACAAGGGCTCCCTTTTTCACCACCCCCGCCGCCCAGACCCTCACCACAGACACATCAGACTATGTTTGGGGAGCACACCTGGACGGCAGGTGCATACAGGGCCAATGGAACCTGAAGCAAATCCCTCTGCACATCAGTCAAAAAGAGGTGATGGCTGTGCAGCACGCCTTGATAGCCTTCAAGCCCCTTCTCTCTCCAGGGGCTCTCCTGATCAAAACAGACAACACCACTGTGATGTGGTATATCAGCAAGCAGGAGGGACTCACTCCTACCCTCTATGCAGGCTGGCCATGACCCTTTGGCACACAGCCTCTGCCATGCAACTACACCTGTTAGCACAATTCCTACCAGGCTCTCTCAACTCTCTGCCAGACCAATTAAACAAAAATCTTCTGGACCCACACGAGTGGCAGCTCAACAGAAGAACCTTCACCCTAATAACTCAGAAATGGGGCACACCGAAGATTGACCTATTTGCCTCCCACACCAACCATCAGCTCAGCAAATTCTGCACCAGGGAGCATCACTGCATGGCTTGGAAAGTGGATGCCCTCTTCTTCCCCTGGGTCAATCTATCAGTCTATGCCTTTCCTCCACTGCCTCATCCCCAGGGCACTGCTCAAATTAAAGGAGGAAAAACCAAGGACCATTCTTATAGCTCCAGACTGGCCCCAGCAGCACTGGTACCCCTTGCTACGCAGCCTATCTCCACTGCCCCCATGGCATCTTCCTCAGATTACAAACCTCCTGACCCAGAGGGAAGCGGAAGTCATGCATTCCCAATTGCAGACACTCACTTTGGCAGCTTGGCTTATTCCCTAACTCCCAACCAATCTGCCAACCTCAGTAAACGGGTTCTAGATGTTGTCTGTGAGGCCAGACGCCCTAGTACCAGAAAGTCTTATGCTGACAAATTGAAAAGGTTCTGCACCTGGATCCAGGCTAAGGGAGCCAATACGGCACAGCCCTCCCTCCCTCCCTCTCATCCTGGATTACTTGGCTGACCTACTACACAGTGGCCTCTCTTTCTCTTCTATAAAAATTCATGCCTCTGCTATTTCTGCTCATTTTCCCACTGAGCAGCCCCTTTTCTCACACCCCTTGATCAAACAGTTCCTAAGAGGAACCAGCAACTTGAGGCCACACAGAAGGGCACCAGCACCAATTTGAGACCTTAACTTTGTACTGGAAAAACTCACCCTGCCCCCTTTTGAACCAGCTTCTTTTGCAGAGCTAAAATTTCTCTCCTGGAAAACAGCATTCCTTCTGGCCATCACTTCAGCCAGAAGAGTCTCTGAGCTACAAGTGCTCATGGCTGTGGAACACTTCATCATCTTCCATGCTGACAGGATATCCCTCAGAACTGATCCCTCCTTCATGCCCAAGGTGGTGTCCAGTGTGGCTCTCAACCAATCCATTCATTTGCCCACCTTTTTTTCAAATCCACAAAACAAGGGGGAAAGGATTCTGCACTCTCTGGATATGCACAGACAGCTCAGATTCTATCTAGATTGGACTAAATCCTTCAGAAAGTCTGATCAATTGCTGGTTAGCTTTGCTGCAGGGGCAGAAGGCAAAGCCATCTCCAAACAAACCATCTCCAAATGGACGCACACTGCATCCACTTCTGCTACAAGCAACATGGAAAGCCTCCTCCCAAGGAAGTCAGAACACACTCCACCACAGCAGCCTCCACCTCTGCAGCTTTCCTCAGAGGAGTCCCCACCAGGGACATCCTGGAGCCTGCCCCCTGGACATCTGTTCACACTTTTATCAAGCATTACCACCTGCCTCTCCTCTCCAAATCCAGGGCAGGGTTTACCTCTGCAGTCTTGCAAGGTATCCTAGCCAGCTCCTAGTTTCTTTGACTGCCTCCACCCATTTCCTCAGCTTTGGGAATCAACTCAAATGTAATGACTGCAACAGTGAAACACGAAGAACATAGTACAGATATTCTTCTTGTTTCACTGTTGCAGTCATCACATTTGGGTTATCCTGCCAGGGGTAGCCCTCAGTCGGCCCGAATTCCAGAAGCTTAGTATTTCTGCATCAGTTGCTGTCGCTCCAGGACTGACGTCAGGTCATCGGTGGTATAAAAGCAGGTAGCTGACACCATTACATTAGTCTTTCTTGCAGAGGAGCCCAAGCAGAAGCAGTTTGCATGAGTGCCAATCAGCTGCTACCCTAGTTTTCATTTCCGAATTGAAGTTGAAGTCTTCTAAAGCTAAGTACCCCATTGGGGATCCTTTTTTCTTGCTCTAACCGATATAAGAAAAAGTTAACAATTGCCTCGCCTGTGGAAAGCAAATACCACCCTGAGAGTTTCATTCGTATTGCGTCACCTGTTTAGGCCCAGAGTATGATGTCCCCCCGCTGTCGCTTTTGTGCTTTGTTCAACACTAGAACTATATGTCGTCGGACCCTTATTGTAGCTAGATATTTTCGCTCTCAGTCCTTGAATACCGATATGGCTTTGGTAAGCCATCTGACTACCGATCTGAAAAAAAGTAAGGATAAAGACAGACAGCACTGGTCCAAAACTGCCGACGACGCTTCCGTTAAGCTAGTCATTAGTTTTCTGGTCCTCAGTGAGGCGCGTTCGCAGCCCCTGATGCCTGCTTCTGTGTATTCGCAGGGTGCTACCGAGACCCTTTCGGAGTCCGGTATGCTGCAAGACTACTTCTTCGACTAAGGATCCTGGGGATGTCTCTACCTTGAATGGGTCCGGAGCCACTGAGCAGGCACCAGCTTCTGAGGAAGTACTTCGCACTACCGATACCCGACACAGACCAATGACTTCTTTCGCATCTTCAGTTCTTTCTAAAACCACTGAGTTTCTAAGGCCAAGGGTATGAACCCCACCCAAAACCAATCCAAGCTCAGGCACCTGCTTCCTTGCCTCAGTCTCAAATGCTTAAAATGGCGGAAGACCTTATAATGCTTATTAGGGGAAGCCAGGCTACCCCTTCCAAGAGAGAGAAACTTGTCCCCAGTAGTTTTATCTGAACAGTAGTCCGATGACTCTGATGCATATCAATATGAAGATGTGCATCCCCTCTCTGCCTATGACTATTCTGATGCAGAGGAATCCATCCCTTCAGCCTCTCCACCCGAGGACTTTTTCCTTTGGGGAAACTCTGCATACTTTAAGGGTGCATTTCCAATGGGAATGTCAGGACCATCATCAGTCAAAAAAAGAAACTCAGGGAATTCTTAGATATTCCACAGCACAGACCTCTGGCCATTCCTCCTGTCCTGGATGTTGTGGAGGATGTTTTTGTGGAATCCAGTCTGACCCGTGACACCCTCCCTCCTACTCCCAGGAAACCTGACCGGTATTGTAGAGTCCCTGACTCTCTTAAATTCATTTTCAAAAATCCTACTGCTGACCCTGAGGTCATCTCTCAAGGACCTAAAGGAATTAAAGCAACTTCAGCTTTGAATCTGATCCCCTCAGATAGGGATCCCCGAGCATTAGACATATGGGGTAAAAAAGTGTACACCTCTGCTACTCTTGCTATTAGAGCACTAAATTGTCAGTTCCACATGTTGAAATATCAGCAACATATACCATAGAACTCCTCAAACAAAAAATATCTTCTTTTCGTGCTTGTGCAGAAAATAGAGTTAAGAGTTAATGCATTCTGTAAGTCAAGTAACTAAGCACACCTTACAGTATGCTTTTGACGCCCTAGAAGCATTTTGCAGGGAATCCGTCACTGGTTCTGTCCTTAGAAGGCATGCTTGGCTTAAGGATCAGCCTTTGCCAGACCATGTCAAATCCAAATTATTGGGCGCACCCTTGCACAAAGACAACTTATTTGGCACCAGGGCAGAAGAGGTCTTAAAAAAGATGGAAGAAAAAGCTAAATCTATGCAGACAGACTTCTTACAGGCCCAGCCACCGATGTTCAGCAGGCATTGCCCCTCAAAGCACTGGTCCTTTCCTGCCCCCTCCAGGCCAGCTCAGCCCAGACCCAGGGGTAGCAGACCCCCCTCCCCCAGACAACGGCTCCAGGGAATGCAAAGATCTAAGCAATGGAGTTCCTCCTCTTCAAAATCAGGGAGTGCAAAGCCACTCCCTTATGGTAAGAACTCACAATGACTTTTCACTTCCACCCCCACCCTCTTCCCACCTGCTCAAGCCCTTAGGAGGAAATCTCTCCTTCCACGCAAGCAACTGGGCAACCATTACCACTGACCGCTGTGTCTTCAGCATAGTGTCCCAGGGATACATATTTTATTTCCACACTCTGACAACCCCAAAAGGGTTCTCGGATCTTCCCCCAAACCAGTGGACAGAGGTCAAAAAGCAAGTCCTTTCCCTGCTCACCATGAGAGCAGTAGAGTATGTTCCAGCAGAACAGATAGGCCAAGATTTCCACTCCAGACTCTTCCTGGTACCCATAAAAGGGGGCACATGGGGCCTCAACCTTGATCTATCCATTCTAAACACTTTTCTGGTGATACCAAAATTCATAATGCTCACCCTCCAGCAGCTTCTACCTATGCTTTCCAAGCATGCTTGGTTAGCCACCCCAGACCTAAAAGAGGCCTACCTATACATCCCAATCAGGGAGTCATGCAGGAAATACCTACGTTTCAGGGCTGGATCATTGCACTTTCAGTTCTCTGCACTTCCCTTTGGCTTATCTACTGCTGTCAGAGTTTTCACAAAATGTCTGGCTCCCGCCATTGCTTTTTGCAGACAAAGAAATGTTCAAATTTACCCCTACTTAGATGACTGCCTGATTCAGGCAGACAGTCAGGAAAAGCTGCTACAGCACCTGACCTTTGTAAAGGACCTGCTGACCTCCCTGTGGTATACTATCAATGAAAAGAATTCCAAACTAGTCCCCACACAAAAAGTTGTATTCCTGAGAGCAAGCCTGCACACAGCATCTCAGATGGCATGCCTTACTCCAGAAAAACAAGCCTACCTGACAGCGTACTTCTCTCAACTAGCCACCAGGACCCAGTTATCCACAAGGAAAATCCTGCAAGCTCTAGGATTCATGGCATCTTGCATTCTACTTGTTCCATATGCCAGATTGCATATGAGGAGATTACAATGGTACCTAAAAAGCCTTTGGTGTCAGCATTATCAAGACCTGGAAACTCTTATACCAATGATACCTTGTCTAAAGAAAGTTTTATTTTTGGTGGGCAGCAGCATGCTACCACAACAAGGGACTTCCCTTCTCACAACCCTACACCGCCCAGACCCTCACTACAGACGTATCAGACGGCAGGTGCATTCAGGGCCAATGGAGCCCAAATCAAATACATCTGCACATCAACCAAAAAGAGATGTTGGCTATTCAGCACGCCCTGACAGCTTTCAGACTCCTACTCTCCCCGGGGCCTCTACTGATCAAAAGAGACAACACCACAGTGTTGTGGTATATCAACAAGCAGGGAGGGACTCACTCTTATCCTTTGTGCAGGCTCGCCATGACCCTTTGGCACACTGCCTCAGCCATGCAACTACACTTTTTAGCACAATTCCTACCAGGCTCTCTAAACTCTCTGGCAGACAACTTAAGCAGAAACCTGCTAGATCCACACTAGTAGCAGCTAGACCACCGAACCTTCACCCTTGTTACCCAGAAATGGGTCACCATGAAGGTCGACCTCTTTGCCTCCCACTCCAATCATCAGCTTAACAAATTCTGCACCAGGGAACCTCACCGCAAGTCCTGGAAAGTGGATGCTCTATCCTTCCAGTGGGTAAACCTCTCAGTCTATGCATTTCCCCCTCTACCACTCATTTCAAGGGTACTGCTCAAAGTAAGGGAGGAAAAACCAAGGACAATCCTGACTGCCCCAGACTGGCCACGACAGCACTGGTACCCACTGCTGCGCAGCCCATCACCCCTGCCACCATGGCACCTACCTCAGATCCCAACACTCCTGACCCAGAGGAATGGAGAATTCATGTGTCCCCATTTGCAGACCCTCAACCTGGCAGCCTGGCTTATTACCTGACCTCTCCTTAAGCTGCCAGTCTAAGCAAACAAGTTCTAGATGTTATACGTGAGGCCAGATGCCCCGGCACTAGAAGATCTTATGCTGATAAGTGGAAACGGTTTTGCACCTGGATCCAGGCTAAGGGAGCCGGAATGGAACAACCCTTCCTATCTCTCATCCTGGATTATCTGGCAGACCTACTACACAGGGGTTTATCCTTCTCTTCTAATAAAATTCATGCCTCAGCCATCTCTGCTCATTTCAGCACAGAGCCACCTCTTTTCTCACACCCTCTCATTAAATAGTTCCTAAGAGGGGCTAACAACTTGAGGCCACCCAGAAGAGCTCCTACCCCAGCTTGGGACCTTAACTTTGTGTTGGAAAAGCTCACCCTGCCTCCCTTTGAACCTGCAGCTTCAGCAGAGTTAAAATTTCTCTCTTGGAAGACAGTCTTGCTTCTGGCCATCACTTCAGCTAGAAGAGTATTAGAGTTACAAGCACTTATGGCGGTAGAGCCCTTCATCATTTTCCATGCTGACAGGGTCTCCCTCAGGACTAACCCATCCTTCATGCCTAAAATGGTGTCCAGTGTGGCTCTAAACCAATCTATTCATTTGCCTACCTTTTTCCCTAACCCACAAAACAAGGGGGAAAGGATTCTGCACTCTCTAGATGTGCACAGACAGCTCAGATTCTACCTAGACAGGACTAAATCTTTTAGAAAAACTGATCAATTGCTAGTGAGCTTCACTGCAGGGGCAGAGGGCAAGGCCATATCCAAACAATCAATCTCCAAATGGATAGCACACTGCATCCATTTCTGCTACAAACAGCACGGGAAACCACCCCCAAAGGGGGTCAGGACACATTCCACCAGAGCAACCTCCACTTATTTATTTACATTTGTTGACCGGGAATGTCCGACTGGACGCAGGTCCATTTTCAGCGGAGGCTCGGGGAGAAAAGCTCCACAAATTAAAATATTACATACATAGTTACAGGTGAAGAATCCTAGCAATTAAAATATTACAAACATAGTTACAGATGAAGAACATAGTACATTCATTAGATAACTAGCATCTGTTTTATCCACGAAATCATAGCAGATATTAACAATTGTTACAATAAGAAGTTACTGCCATATAATAAGTAGATAGGCATGGAAGTATCAGAGCTTGCTGTAATCAAAGGTAGTTTGTGGGGTGGAAGAGAGGTAGATGGAGTGGGAGAAGTTAGAGGGGAGAGTTACAAGGGCATAGCCAGCATGTTTGTGGGTGCATGATGGTAGAGAGGTTATTGTGGGGGGGGGGTTCCATAATTTGGCTATAGCGCTGGAGAATAGTGCTTCTCCAGCAGTGTTATTGGCTGTAGTAACCTGTAATTGATTTTTGTTGCTGGATCGTAGCGGTATGGTGGTGAGATAGGGTTGGAGTAAATACTGGAGGGATGGGACCTTTAGAGGATGGTTAACCAGTTTGTGGGCTAGTGCGAGTTGATACCATTGAAGGAGGTTTGGGAGTTCTAGCCAGCCTAGTTCAGTAAGTGAGAGACAGTGGTGACTGCAGCTTTTCTCAGAGGGGTCCCCACCAGGGACATCCTGGAGGCTGCAACATTGGACATCTGTTCATACCTTCACTAAGCATTACTACCTGCCTATCTTCTCCAAATCCAGGGCAGGCTTTGCCACCGCAGTTTTGCAGGGCATCCTAGCCAGTCCCCAGTCTTCTTGACTGCCTCCACCCTTTTCTACAGCTTTGGGAATCAACCCAAATGTGATGGCTGCAACAGTGAAACACAAAGAACATAGTACAGTTGTGTACACTTACCATAAATGTAGATGTTCGAGTGTATTCACTGTTGCAGTCCTGATTTCCCTCCCTCCATCCCCCTTGTCTCTCTCTTGCTCCCCTTACAAGGAATTTTTTGGTATTTGCTTTCTACTATAACTTAGCTCCCTATTGGGAGCTCCTGACATTTAGGGCAAGAAAAACTGATGTAATGGCATCGGCTGCCTGTTTTTATACCACTGAAGACCTGACGTCAGTCCTGGAGTGGCAGCAACTGACGCAGAAATACTAAGCCTCTGGTATTCGGGTCGGCTGAGGGCTACCCCTATCAGGATAACCCAAATGTGATGACTGTAACAGTGAATACACTTGAACATCTACATTTATGGTAAGTGTACACAACTGTACTGTCCTGTCATCCAAGCCTCCTTACTTGATTTTTCATATGGATAGGGTATCCTTACGAACCAATCCCTCCTTTCTTCGTAAGGTGGTGTCTTAATCCAATATTAGTCATGTTATCAACCTTCCAATTTTCTTTCCAAATTTCTGAAATAAATATGAGTATATGTTGCACCTTTTGGATGTTCACAGACAGTTGTGGTTCTTTCTACATAGAACCAAAAATTTGAGAAAATCGGAAAAGTTATTTATTTTTCAGAATCGGAATTAGGCAAACCAGTTTCTAAAGTGACTTTAGCTAAATGGCTAGCTGATTGTATTATCTCTGTTTACAAAAAATTGGGTTTGTTTTTACCAAAACCACTAAAAGCCCATTCCACTAGGTCTATGGTAACTTCTTCAGCTTTTTTATCTAGAACTTCATTGGATAGTATATGTGCATCCTCAAATTGGGCTAATCCTCATACCTTTATTTCTCATTACATATTGGGTCTAGTCTTTAGAGGAAGAACAGCCTTCGTCTCAGTGTTGCTCAAAAATATCTGTCCATAGAGTCTTCCCCGGATTTAGGTAGCTGGAGACTCTGCCCCAACAGTTGAGGAATGAATGAAAATGACGTTAGATAAAGTTATGTACTCACCATAACGTTTCATCTGTGTTGTCCATTTTCATTCTTCCTCAGCTTCCCTTAGTCCCCCCCCCTCCATATTTGACTTTTGGAAGGATTGAAAGATACTGAAGGAACCAGTGTTCTTTTATTTGAGTTGCAGATGCTGCTGTTCTATTATTGCCTAATGCTTACAGGCTTAATGGGCAGCAAACAAGATTAATGGGCAGCAAACAAGATCTAAGGCATGTTCGGGACTATGGCATTACGGGTAAGGGAGGGGCATGAGAGTTTTTCAGAAGCTAGAAAAAGTGGCAGAGTTGGATCCAAGGGTCGGATCTGAACCCAACAGTTGAGGAAGAATGAAAGTAGACAACACAGATAGAATGGTATCGTGAGTACATAACTTTTTTTTTTACAGGTAAGTTGGACTTACCCAATTGTACTTTATTATCCCTCTATATGCAACCCAAATAATGCCTCATTTGCAATGTACCTTTCAAAACATATTAATTAACTAGAAAAGCCTCAGAAATTCCTTACTAAGAATTTTTTTTTCTTCCCACAAGTGACCAACTTCAGTACCTGCACCTCTTGTTCACCGGGTCTGCTGCCCCCCCCCCCCCCCCAGCCTTGATTCAGCCGAGGTGACGAGATCAAGGATGTTGGTGCAGCATCATACTGCTACCAGAGAGAGTGCCCTAACTCCTGTCAGCCCATGGTAGCCTTTTGAGCCCAGCAACTGCTGTCTTTGGGAAGTTCTTCCAGGCTTCTGCATATGCACAACCTCCTGATTAAGTGGCACACTGCTTATGCAGTATGGCACTCGCCAGGCTTGCATAATTGTTTTATTGCAGATAGCTTAGGCTGCTTTCCTCCCCCAGAATGGATAAGGCAATGTCGGACGCTCACTACTATCTTCCCCCACCACCCTTAGCACCTCTGCAACTAATCGAACATTGGTCTGTGAAGCAGTAAGGGCTTTATTTCTCTGTGCTGTGGAGCAGGCTAAGCAAAAATATTATTGGCCTAAAGTCCCTGAACAACCAGGAAATGCTTGAAGACCTGTTCCAATATTCATTTTTATATAGGCTGTCCCCGGGTGATCTGCGCCTTGAACCCTGTGCCAGTAAAGGACCCTGTCCCTCTTAATCTGCTGTATGTCGCAAGTCAAAAACAATAATATCAGAACTACGGACTCAAATTTCCACCAGCACTTAAATAAAATGTGCTGGATAAACATTGTTTTTTAAACCAATAGGACATCCCCTGCAAGTTAAACAAAGTGACACCCTGGCATCTTTCAAATTAAACCTTGATTAGATGTATACCCATAAATTTATTCCAGGATTACCCTGATTTGCCATTTTTGAGGAGGGGGGGGGGGTACAGCATAAAGGTGGTTATTGTCATCCTGTAAATTGTCTTGTGACAATTGCCCTGTATTTCTTATGATCCTGTGCTGATTGTATGTAGAAGAAAAAAGACTGGTTTTGTAGGACTGCCTGTTTATTTGGTGAATAGCTTGATCTTCAGATCTGATGTCTTTTTTCTCTGTTCCTCAATGTGTGGGTTTCTGATCCAATCTCTGATTCAACTTCAGCCACCTCTAAACTTTTCATAATCCCTATTTAGAGAGTGAGCTACCTCAGATGATGTGTGCCGCCATAAGCTATTGACTGGTGTTGGTGTTCGGGAAATATTTTAGTGGAAAGATTAATATTTATTTGGGGGTGCATATTGTTGCCCTCCCCACTTTTTCTTTCTGTTTCTCTTTTCTTCTCTCTGATGCGGGGCTTTACCAAAAAAAAGGGGGAGGATTTCTTTAGGGTAAGCTCCTTAATTTAAAAGCGATATTCTTGTCTGTGTCTTTACTGCTTTCTTTTCTTTTAGGACGGCAGGTAAATTTCAAGCTTTAAAAAAATGTATAGCTTCCTTACACAAGCTCCCAACTTGGACACACAACACAAGTGCATATACTGTGTATGGCCTTCACAGCTGGATATCTCCTGCTCTATTAGCAAGGCTTTCAGTCAACAGGCCATTATTGAAAGGAGAAATAAACTCTTTTTGAAGGGGCTGCTTCAGCATTCCCTGGGAGACAACCCCCCCCCCCCCTTCTGGACAGGGTAAGTCTTTTGTTGTTTTTTTCTTCTCTCCATCATCCAGAAATGTGTCTGACAAATCAAAAGGTAAATACAGGGATTCAGACAAGGAAAAAAATCTAAAACTAATAAAAACAAATATGTGGATCAGACACCCTTATCTGCTTAGCATTCGAGTCTTTTGAGAGTGTGCCCTCTCAACCTAGAGAGACATCTACCCCAATGAAATAGGATTCACCCATCCTCAATCGGATTTCCCAAAGTCTGCAGCCTACTGTTTTCCAGACCTTCAGAGGCAAGACTGTTTTCGGATCCTGTACACCTCTTAGGTTCTCCATGGATTCTATCAACCCTATGCTCCGATCTCCAATTTTATGGGGTAGACCTCATTACTATTCTAGACGACCCTCCTCTACCTCTTCTCTTAGGTCATCTAGGAGCCTCACTGAAGCTGTCACAGGCAGGATGATGATGAGATTTCTTTGGAACTAGATCCAGTTGGGGTCTTTCCGGGTCTGTCTTCTGTCAGTGCTGGAGAAGTATTGCTTCCCCTCACTCTTTTAGTGGCACCTTCTCCAATCTGACCTCTCGGATGGGAACCTTTTGATCTGACTCTCACCCAGGAAAGATCTGCATTGGAGTAGAGATTTTGTACTTTCTCAACTCCAGTGAATTCTCTGACAAAGTTGGCTTTGACTCTGCCTAATCCATCTGAGTCAACTTTGACAGTGTAGGATCAGATCTGATGTTTTCGGATCCTTTCCTCCCTCTCTGTGCTTGATAGTTCAGCTCTGGCATGAACCTCTTATCTCAACCAAATGGCAGTTAGGGTTGAGCCCACCTTAAGAAGTTTCAGCTCCTCCAGTGAGGCTTTCTGGATCTGTGTCAAGCTCAGCATTCGAGGCTTTCAAGAGAGTGCTCTCTTAACCTAGAGAGAAATCTACCCCATTGGAATTGGATTCAACTATCCCCAGTAGGATTTCCCAGGGTCCGCAGTCTACTACTCTTGTCTCACCAGGACAGCCCACTTCCAGAAGCGAGTCAGTCCTCTTAGGAGAGACTGTCAGCTTTAGAGTCCTCTCCAGAACAATACACACAAGAGGTGCATAGGAAGCACAAATGCAAAAGGAGGCAGTTAGATTCTCCTAAGGAATTCCCTACCACAGACAGTGACTTTGAGGGAGAAAATTCTACCAGATCCCCCAGATGTCTCATTTGGAGAGATTCTTGAATGCCTGTGACAGAAAGGGGGTTAGTTTTAAGTGTTTTCTCTGGAAGAGTCAAGTTTTCCTTGAGGCTTTTGGTTCTGGCCCATCTACTTCTTGGCTAGTCCTCCTGGACAATGAGATGGCAAACCTGATCTCTTCTTGGACATGGAAGGACACAGACATAGCTGAGCCCATTCCCAAGAAATTTGACAAATTTCTAGTTGCTCCCAAAGACCGTCCTCATTGAAGCAAGGGGCTTGCAGAAGAAAGTTCCTCTGTCCATCCATGAAACAGGGAATCAGGTGCATTGGACCGATTTGGGAAGCATGTTTACACCTCAGCAACTTTTTTGGTGAGGGAGCTTAACTGCTTTGCACACATTGCGTGTTTCCAGAGGGATTTGATCAAAGAAATCTCCAAATCTTTTGAAAAATATGTTGATTTACTGTTGGCTACTGTACAGTCCCTATGCAGTGCCTGTGTGTGCCCTGTCTCTAATGCCACAGAGGTTGCATCTAGAGTAGCTGGAACAAGTATTTCCATAAGAAGACATGACTGGATGGATACAGTTATGTGACTTTGCGAAAGATATGAAGATGTCCTTCATTAATGCCCCATTCGATGGATCAACCCTTTTGTCCATAGGTAAGGAGACTGTCTGAAGATGTGGGAAGAATGATAAATCCCAGTCTGCTGTAGGGATCAAATTCTCCACCCCTCAAAGACCTGTCTCTAGAAATCAGAATTGAGGAAAGAGAATTTGGTTTTGGAAATGTCAGAGATTTGCATCTGATGCCTCTGGAGAAAGAGCACCTCAAGGCAGCAGGGAGAACTCTTATAATGGATATCACCCTAGGGGCAGAAGTGGCCCATAAAACAAGGGCTTCAGAGGTCCTTTCTTAAAAAAAGCCTTTCCAGTACTCCTGAACAGTTGCCCAACTGTTGCACTCTGGAGACACTTGGGGGGGGGGGGGGGTTCACTTATTCCCGCACCCAACAATCTGGATGGTCATCACCCAAGACAAATAGGTGCAAAAGATCATTACCAGAGGCTGTTTCATTCCCTTCCATACCCTTCCTCCATGCCCAAAAATAATTCCCGATGATCCACTCTCACAAAGAAAAGATGTCACTTCAGGAATAAGGAAACTTTAAAGAAATAGTCATCCAAGATGTCCCTCCAGACCAGAGATTCTTTTTAGTGTCAAAGAAAAACTGAGACCGAAGGCCAATTTTGGAATTAAGCCACTTGAACAAGTTTGTGAAGGAAACATAATTCCAGATGGTCATGGTTCATTTAATTTTTCCCTTACTAAGGAAGAATGACTGGATGTAATTGGTTTATCTTTAGAATGTGTACTATCACATAAAAATGAACAGACACTTCAGGAAGTACCTTTGCTTCTGGCTGGGAGCCAGTCATGCCCAATTCAGAGCTCTGACCTTTGGTCTCACCACAACCCCCCCGGGTGTAGTGTGTGGCAGTAGTTGCAGCTCCTCTACAACTGCAGGGTTTCCGGGTGTTCCCATATTTGGACAAGTGGCTCACTACAGCCCTTCCAGGAATCTGCTTGTTAAGCGAGAGACTCGTTGCTTCAGCTTTGTACATACTTTGGTATTACAGTGACTCTAGTAAACTCCACACCACATCCAGTTCAGTCACTAGAGTTCATGGGAGCATTTCTGGACATAAAACTTCAAATAGCAGGGCTCCATCAGACCACAGTTACATTGCTTCACCAACAAGTCCCAGGATGTCTTATCCCATCAGAAGACATCAGCAAAACTTATTCTTCTCCTTCTGGGCTCTGTGGCAGCCTCTGTTATACTAGTCCTCCTAGCCAGATTCTACGTGCGGGTACTTCAGTATACTCTGGCAGTTCAGTGGTCAATTGAGAAACTGCCCATCTCTTTTCCATTATCACTAATGAATATTTGCAGAGTGCACACAATGGTGGCTGGAGTCTCCACTTATTCTACAAGAAAGTCCTTTCATTAACCCCCCCCCCCCCCAAAGCCACAGTGACTTCAGATGCTTTCCAACTGGGGTGGTGTGGGGGCATTGTCTGAGAAAGACAGTTCAAGACACATGGTCCCAAACAGATGCCAGTCTTCGCATCAGTATGTTTGAGATGAAAGCAGATGTTCTTCGTGTTTCACTGTTGCAGTCATCACATTTGGGTTATCTGCTTGCAGGTACTCAGTTGGCCTGATTATCAAAGTCTTGGGTCCTGCATCGTTTGCTGTCTCATCTTCCATGATGTCAGGTAGTCAGGGTTATAAAGCATGCAGCCAATGCCAGTACATCCGTCTTTCTTGCCATGTGGTGCCCAAAGCAGAAGCAGTTCACAAGTGGACTCCTGACCGTTTTCGTGTTTCAAATCCGAAGTCTTCAACTAAACTAAGTACCCCATTGGGTATCCTTTTTCTTGCTCTAAACCGATGTCAGTAAAAGTTAACAATTGTATATCTTGTGGAAAGCAAATACCTCATAAAGATTTTCATTCATACTGCATTCCTTGCCTAGGCCCACACCACAACTTACCTCACTGTCGGTTTTGTGCCTTATTCAAACCTCATACTATTCGTCGTCTGTTTATTTTCGCATCTAAATATTTTGGTACTCTGTTCAATTATCCAGAAATGGCTTCGGTAAGCCACCCGACTGCCGACATTCCGAAAAAACGCAAAGATAAAGACAGAGACAGACTGCATAGGTCCAAAGCCGATGAAGCTTCTCCTAAGCTAGTCGCCAGTTCGCCGGTACTCAGTGAGGCACTTTCGCAGCCCCTGATACCCGCTACTTCAGATTCGCAGGCCTCTACTGAGACCTATTCGGAGTCCGGTATGCCCCGTGATGCTTCTTCAACTGTGGAACCTGCAGATGTCTCTACCTTGGATGGGTCAGGAGCCGCTGTGCAGGCACCGGCTTCTGAGGGTGTATTCAGGCCTACTGACTTGCATATTAAACCGACCCCATCTTCTTCTTCAAGGCCTAAAACTCAATCCAGGCCTAGAAAACCGATGCCCAGACCGCATGGTCAGGCCCCTATGCCTAAAAAACAAATGATAAGAATGGCTGAAGACCTTGTTACTCTAATCGGGAGAAGCCACCCTTCTCCCTCTAAGAGACCTAGAACTGATTTTCCTTCTGATCAGGATTCTGATATTTCTGTTTTCACTGATGACCAGGAGTTGCCCTTATCTACCTATGAGGATTCTGATGCAGAGGACTCCATTCCCCCTGCTTCCCCTCCACAGGATTTCTCTTTTGGTGAAACCTTGCATACTCTTGGGGAGCATTTCCGCTGGGAAAGCCAGGATTACACTGACTTCAAAAAGAAGCTTAGGGAATTCTTACTCCTACCTCAACACAGGCCTTTAGCCATCCCTCCTGTTCTGGACATTGTGGATGATGCCTTCTCGGAATCTAGCCTGGCCCCTGACACTTTACCTCCTGCTCCCAGAAAACCTGACAGGTATTACAGGGTACCTGACTCTCACAAGTTCCTCTTTAAAAATCCTAGTGCGGATCCTGAGACCATTTCATAGGGATCCAAGGGCGTCAAGGCTAATACTGCCAAAAACCCTACCCCCTCTGATAGGGATTCCAGGGCCCTAGATAGATGGGGTAAGAAGGTATACACTCCTGCAGCTTTGGCCATTAGGGACTTAAACTGCCAGTTTCATATATGTTAAAGTATCAGCAATATGTTATTGGATTGCTTAAACAGAAAATTATGTTGATTCCGGACTGTGCTGAAAATAAAGAATTACAGGATTTTAATGCATTCTGCTGAACAAGTGGTAAAACATACTTTGCAATGTGGTTTTGATTTATTAGAGGCATCTTGCAGGGCTGCTGTCACTGAGTCTGTACTTAGAAGGCATGCTTGGCTTAAGGAGCAATCTTTGCCAGATCATCTTAAAGCTCAATTATTGGATGCTTCCTTAAACCAAGACTACCTGTTTGGCAACAAAGCAGAAGAAATACTTAAAAAGATGGAGGAAAAAGCTAAATCTATGCAAACTGTTAAAGATTTCCTGCAAGTATAGCCTCCCAGATTTGGTAGGCATTGGCCCTCTCCTGCCTCTTCCAGGCCTTCTCAGTCTAAACCCAGAACCAGCAGAACACCCAGGCTTCAGTCCCAAGGTTCTCACAGGCCTAAGCAGTGGGGGCCTCCCACTTCCAAAGCTGGAAGTAGTAAGACACCCTCCTATGGTAAACTGTCACAATGACTTAACTTTAAAACTTCCAAGCCCTGCTCAACTGACTGTTCCTTTAGGGGGAAAGATCGCCCTGCATGCAAAAACTGGGAATTCATTACCCATGATAAATGGGTTTTAAATAGTTTCTCAAAGATACAGATTCCACTTCCACTCCTTACCAACCCCAAACGGTAGGCCAGACCTACCCCCCTAATCAGTGGGCAGAGGCTCAAAGGCAAGTTCTCTCTCTTCTAAGCATCAGGGTTATTCAGCCTGTCCCAGAAGAAGAATGGGGGCAAGGTTTCTATTCAAGACTTTTCCTGGTACCCAGAAAAGACAATTCCTGGCGTCCTTTTCTGGATCTGTCTATCCTAAACACTTTTTTGGAAATCCCAAAATTCAAAATGCTAACATTGCATCAGCTGCTTCCCATGCTAGGCAAAAATGCCTGGTTGGCAACACTGGATTTAAAGGAAGCCTACCTGCACATCCCAATAAGGGAATCTTGCAGAAGATACCTACACTTCAGAGCAGGCTCCATGCACTATCAGTTCTCTGCACTGCCCTTTGGCTTATCTACTGTGCCCAGGGTATTCACAAAGTGCCTAGCTCCAGTCACTGCATTTTTCAGGCAAAGAAATATTCAAATATACCCATACCTGGACGATTGTCTAATTCAGACAGAAAGCCAGGACATATACTATTAAATCTGGCATTTGTAAATAAATTACTAACTTCTCTGGGGTACACCATAAACAAAAAGAAATCACATCTAGTACCCTGACAACAAATTGTATTCCTGGGAGCAAGCTTGAGTACAACTTCCCAGATGGCCTACGTCACGCTAGAGAAACAAGTTCATTTGACAGCCTACTTCAGACTACTGGCCACAAAGACCCAGCTATCTACAAGGAAAATACTGCAAGCTCTGGAGTTCATGTCCTCCTGCATTCTACTGATTACATATGCAAGACTCCGTAGTAAGAGGAAACTACAGTGGTATCTAAAAAGCCTATGGTGTCAACATTCTCAGGACATATAATCGATGATTCCTATCATACCTTGTCTAAAGATAAAGTTCCTTTGGTGGGCAGAGGCCTGCCACCAAAACAAGGGACTGCCATTCACTCTACCCCCTGTCGTCCAAACCCTAACAGACGCATCAGACTATGCATGGGGGGCTCACTTGGCAGGGCAGTGCATTCAGGGCAAATGGAACCCAAATCATATGCACCTGCATATCAGTCAAAAAGAAATGTTAGCTGTATAGAATGCTTTGACAGCCTTCAAGGACCACATTCTTCCAGGACAATTATTGGCAAAGACGGACAACACCACTGTCATGTGGTACATAAACAAGTGGGGGGGAGCCACTCATACCCTCTCTGCAGACTAGCCATGGCTCTGTGGAACACAGCCTTGAGCTACCAAGTGCACCTACAAGCTCAGTTCCTGTCAGGCAAGCTAAATACACGGCAGATGACCTAAGCAGAAATCTCTTGGACCCACACGAGTAGAAACTGGAACCAAAGATGCTCAACATGTTGAGAAACAAATGGGGGAGCCCAGAGATAGACTTTTTTGCCAGTTTATGCCTTTCCCCCTCTGCCTCTCCTCTCCAAAGTGCTACTAAAGATCAAGCATGACAAACCAAGGACAATACTCATTGCACCAGACTGGCCACGCCAACACTGGTACCCCCTCTTGTGCAGTGTGACACTTCTGGAACCATGGCACCTGCCTCAGACCCCTGCCCTGCTGTCCTAGCAGGAGGGCCAGATTCTGCTCCCACAGCTTCAAACCCTGAACTTTGCAGCCTGGCTAATTATCTGATCTGTCCATTACCATCCCTCAGTAAGCAAGTGATGGATGTCATTCTGGAAGCAAGAAGGCCTAGTACTAGAAAATCCTATGCTGAAAAATGGAAAAGATTCTGTTCCTGGAGCCAAATTCAGGGGATGGACACAGGAGTGCCCAGTTTACCTCATATTCTTCAATACTTAACTGAGATGCTTCAAAAGGGCCTTTCCTTTTCTTCCATCAAAATTCATGCCTCAGCCATTTCAGCACATTACAATACAGAGCCACCCCTCTTCTCTCATCCACTGCTGAAGCAATTCCTCAGAGGGGCCAAAAACTTAAGACCACCCAGGAGAGCCCCTACACCAGACTGGGACCTTAACTTTGTATTGGAAAAGCTCACTTTACCTCCCTTTAAGCCAGCTGCAAATGCAGAGTTGAAAATCCTTTCTTGGAAAACAGCCTTCCTTCTAGCCATTACTTCAGGAAGAAGGGTGTCTGAATTACAGGCCCTCATGGCAGTGAAGCCTTTCATCATCTTTCATGCGGACAGGGTGTCCCTCAGGACCAGTCCTTTCTTTATGCCCAAGCTGGTATCCAGTGTGGCCCTTAATCAATCCATTCATTTGCCACCCTTCTTTTCTAATCCACAGAACAAAGGGGAACGAATACTAGATTCCTTGGATGTGCACAAACAACTTAGATTTTACTTGGACAGGACTAAGCCTCTCAGGAAATCTGAACAACTGCTGGTTGCATTTGCTGCAGGGGCAGAGGGGAAGGCCATTTCTAAGCAAACAATTTCTAAGTGGATAGGCCATTGCATTCATTTCTGCTATAAGCACCATGGAAAACTTACCCCACATGGGGATAAGACCTCATTCCACCAGGGCTGCATCTACCTCTACAGCCTTTCTCAGAGGTGTCCCTACCAGGGAGATCCTGGAAGCTGCTACCTGGAGCTCTGTACATACCTTCACCAAACATTAGTACTTGCCAATATTTTCTAAATCCAGAGCTGGCTTTGTCACTGCAGTCTTGCAGGGCCTTATAGCTGGTCCTAATGCTATCTAATTACCTCCTCCCATCCTTAGCTTTGGGAATCTACCCAAATGTGATGACTGCAGCAGTGAAAACACGAAGAACATAGTACAATTGTGTACACTTACCATAAATGTAGATGTTTGAGTGTATTCACTGTTGCAGTCCTGGTTACCCTGCCACCAGCCCCCTGACTTCTATTGACTATACCTCTTTTCTTGTTTACTATTCTTAAAGCTTTCTGGTGTATTTGCTTTTTGTTGGAGCTGTAACTTTGTATATAATTGCTTCCCATTATGGGGGCACCTGACATCTGGGGCTAGAAAAACTGATGTAATGGCATCGGCTGCATGCTTTATACCCCTGACTACCTGACATCATGGAAGATGAGACAGCAACTGACGCATGACCCTAGACTTTGTTAATCAGGTCGACTGAGGGCTGCCTGCAAGCAGATAACCCAAATGTGATGACTGCAACAGTGAATACACTCGAACATCTACATTTATGATAAGTGTACACAACTGTACTTTCTAACACTGCAGGCTTTGTAGGATATCTCACCTTGGGTGAGATCTCTATCCAGACAGACAACATGGCAGTTGTTTGACACATCAGAAAACATGGAGGAACCAGATTTTAACCAGTGTGCGGAGAGGTCATGAGTGTGTGACAATGGGCAGTATGTTCTTGAAGCTTTTTAATAGCAGAGCATATCCTGGGGAAATCCAGTATTTTCATGGACAGGTTGAGCAGGTCAGATGTTTTTCATGTTTCACTGTTGCAGTCATTACATTTGGGTTATCTGCTTGCAGGTAGCCCACAGTCGGCCTGATTAATAAAGTCTTGGGTCCTGTGTCAGTTGCTGTCCTTTCTTCCATGACGTCAGGTTGTCAGGGGTGTAAAACATGTAGCCGACACCATTACATCAGTCTTTCTTGCCGTGCGGTGCCTGAGGCAGAAGCAGTTCGCAAGTGCCGGTCGGCCGACTCCTGAAATTTTCGTTTTCGAGTTTCAGAACCGAAGTCTTCAACTAAAGCCAAGTACCCCGTTGGGGAAACTTTTTCTTCCTCTTTACCGATGTCAGTAAAAGTTAATAATTGTATTACTTGTGGAAAGCAAATACCTCATAAAGATTTTCATTCGTACTGTATTCCTTGTCTAGACCCTGACCATGTCGTGCCTTGCTGTCGGTTTTGTGCTTTATTTAATCAGCGAACTATCCGTCATTGGTGTATTTTCGCCTCTAAATATTTCTGTTCTCTGTTTAATTATCCAGAAATGTAGTCGGTTAGCCATCCGACTACCGAGATTCCGAAAAAATGCACAGAGACAGGCCGCCGAGGTCCAAAACTGCCGACGACGCTTCTCCTAAGCCAGTCGCCAGTTTGCCGGTACTCAGTGAGGCCCTTTCGCAGCCCCTGATACCCGCTACTTCTGATTCGCAGGCCTCTACTGAGAACCATTTGGAGTCCGGTATGCCGCGAGATGCTTCAACTGTGGAACCAGTGGATATCTCTGCTTTGGATGGGTCCGGAGCCGCTGTGCAGGCACCAGCTTCTGAGGGTGCATTCAGGCCTACGGACTTGCATATTAAACCAACGCCTCCTTCTTTACTTAGGCCTAAATCTCGATCCATGCCTAAAAAAACGACGCTCAGGCCACACATGCTCAGGCCTCTATGCCTGTCTATGATAAGAATGGCTGAAGATCTAATAACTCTAATCAGGGGTAGCCAGCCAACCCTCACCCCCCAAGAGGCCTAGGACTGAAGTTGAATCTTCTGATCAGGATTCTGTTTTTTCTGATTCTTCTGATGATCTGGATTTGCCCTTATCTACTTATGAAGATTCTGATGCAGAGGACTCCATTGCCTCTGCTACCTCTCCTGAGGATTTTACTTTTTGGGAAACCTTACATACTCTTAAGGGAGCATTTCCACTGGGAAAGCCAGGATTTTTCTGATTCAAAAAAGAGGGTTAGGGATTTCCTTCTCCTACCTCAGCATAGGCCTTTAGCTATTCCTCCTGTATTAGACATTGTTAATGATGCTTTTTCGGAATCTAGTTTGGCCCCTGATTCCCTGCCTCCTGCTCCCAGAAAACATTGACATACTACAGGGTCCCAGAGTCCCACAAGTTCCTTTTTAAAAATCCTATTGCAGATCCAGAGACCATTTCATAGGGGCCCAAGGGCATTAAGGCTTCTACTGCTAAAAATCCTACCCCTTCTGATGGAGACTCCAGGGTGCTGGATAGATGGGGTAAGAAGGTTTACACTTCTGCAACCTTGGCCATTAGGGCTTTAAACTGCCCGTTTCATATGTTAAAGTATCAGCAACATGTTATTGGACTGCTTAAACAGAATATTATATTGATTCCTGATTTTGTGGAAAATAAAGAATTACAGGATTTAATGCATTCTGCTGAACAAGTTGGAAAACGTACTTTACAATGTGGTTTTGATTCATTAGAGGCCTCTTGCAGGACTGTTGTTACTGGGTCTGTGCTCAGAAGGCATGCTTGGCTTAAGGAGCAATCTTTGCCTGATCATGTTAAAGCTAAAATTGTTGGATGCTCCTTTAAATCGGGACCGCCTGTTTGGCAACAAGGCTGAGGAAGTTCTTAAAAAGATGGAAGATAAAGCTAAATCTATGCAGACTGTTAACGATTTTTTACAAGTTCAGCCTCCTAGATTTAGTAGCTTAAGCATTGGGGGGCCTCCACTTCCAAATCTGGGAATAATAAGACTCGCCCTATGGTAAACTGTCTCAATGACTTCCTTTTAAAATTTCCAAGCACTTCTCAACTGACTTGCCCCTTTGGGGGGAAAGGTTGCTCTTCATGCAAAGAATTGGGAACTCATTACCCAGGACAAATGGGTTTTAAATATAGTGTCCCAGGGATACATATTTCACTTCCACACGTTGCCAACACCAAGCGGGTGGCCGGACCTACCCCCAAATCAGTGGGCAGAGGCCCAAAAACAAGTACTTTCTCTATTAAGCATGGGGGACTATTCAACTGGTACCAGAAGAGGAAAAGGGACAAGATTTCTACTCGAGACTTTTCCTGGTACCCAGAAAAGACAATTCATGGCGTCCTATCCTTGACCTGTCTACTCTAAACACCATTTTGGAGATTCCAAAATTCAATATGCTGACTCTTCAATTACTTCCTATGCTAGGCAAAGATGCCTGGTTGGCAACACTAGATTTAAAAGAAGCTTACCTGCACATTCCAATCAGGGAATCTTGCAGAAGATACCTACGCTTCAAAGCAGGCTACACGCGCTGTCCATTCTCTGCACTGCCCTTTTTCTTATCTACTGCGCCCAGGGTATTCACAAAGTGCCTAGCTCTAGTTATTGCATTTTGCAGGCAAAGGAATATTCAAATATACCCATACCTGGACGATTGTCTAATTCAGGCAGAAAGCCAGGACATACTTTTGAATCCTCTGGCCTTTGTACAAAGAGTTCTAACTTGTCTGGGGTACACCATAAACGAAAAGAAATCACACCTGGTACCCTGTCAACAAATTATATTCCTGGGAGCAAGCTTGAATACAACTTCACAGATGGCTTACCTCACGCCAGAGAAACAAATCCATTTGACAACCTACTTCAAACAAGTGACCACAAAAACCCTGCTATCTGCAAGGCAAATACTGCAAGCCTTGGAATTCATGGCCTCCTGCATTCTTCTAATTCCATATGCAAGACTGCATATGAGGAAACTACAGTGGTATCTAAAAAGCCTATGGTGTCAACTTCTCAAGACCTAGAAACAATAATTCCTATCATACCTTGCCTACGCCTAGAGTTCCTTTGGTGAGCAGAGGCCTGCTACCAAAACAAGGGACTACCTTTCACACCACCCCCTGCCGTCCAAACCCCAACAACAGACGCATCAGACTATGCATGGGGGGGCTCACCTGGCAGGGAAGTGCATTCAGGGAAAATGGAACCCAAGTCAAATGCACCTGCATATCAATCAAAAAGACATGTTAGCTGTACAGAATGCTCTGACGGCCTTCAAGGACCACATTCTTCCAGGACAACTAATGGTAAAGACGGACAACACCACTGTTATGTGGTACATAAATAGGCAGGGGGGTACACATTCTTACCCCCTCTGCAGACTAGCCATGGCATTGTGGAACACAGCCTTGAGCTACCAAGTGCACCTACAAGCTCAAATCCTGCCAGGAAAATTAAATACACTGGCAGACGGACTAAGCAGAAACCTCATGGACCCACATGAGTGGAAACTGGAGCCAAGGATTTTCAACATGTTGACAAGCAAATGGGGGAGCCCAGATATAGACCTGTTTGCCTCTCCCCAGAAATACCAATTGGACAAATTTTGCACAAGGACTCCCCACAAACAAGCCTGGAAAGTGGATGCTCTATCCTTCAGCTGGAAAAACCTATCAGTCTATGCCTTCCCCCCTCTGCCTCTGCTCTCCAAAGTACTACTAAAAATCAAACAGAACAAACCAAGGATGATTCTGATTGCTCCAGACTGGCCGTGCCAACACTGCTACTCCCTCCTGCGCAGTGTGTTACGGTTATCTCCATGGCACCTGCCTCAGACTCCTTCCCTGTTGTCTCAACAGGAGAGCCAGATTCTGCACCCTCAGCTTCTAACACTGAACCTTAAAGCCTGGGTAATTACTTAATCTCTCCTTTACCATCCCTCAGCAAAACTGTGATGGATATAATTTTAGAGGCAAGGAGACCTAGTACTATAAAATCTTATGCTGAAAAATGGAAAAGATTCTGTGCCTGGAACCAGTCTCGAGGGATGAGCACAGCAGCGCCCAGTTTACCTCAGATTTTACAGTACTTAACTGAGATGCTTCACAAGGGCCTGTCTTTTTCCTCCATTAATATCCACGCCTCAGCCATTTCAGCTCATTATAACACAGAACCTCCCCTCTTCTCTCATCCACTGCTCAAGCAGTTCCTCAGAGGGGCCAAAAATTTGAGACCACCCAGGAGAGCTCCAACCCCAGCCTGGGACCTTAACTTTGTCTTGGAGAAACTCACTCTACCTCCTTTCGAGCCAGCTGCTACTGCAGACTTAAAATTTATTTCTTGGAAAACAGCATTTCTTTTAGCAATCACTTCAGCTAGAAGAGAATCTGAATTACAGCCCCTTATGGCAGTGGAGCCTTTCATCATCTTTCATGCGGACAGGGTGTCCCTCAGAACCAATCCATCCTTCATGCCCAAGGTGGTATCCAGTGAAGCTCTTAATCAGTGTATTCATTTGCCAACTTTCTTTACCAATCCACAGAATAAAGGGGAACGGATATTGCATTCCTTAGATGTGCATAGACCATTTAGATTCTACTTGGACAGGACTAAACCTCAAAGGAAATTTGAACAACTGCTGGTGGCATTTGCTGCAGGGGCAGAGGGGAAGGCTATTTCAAAGCAAACCATTTCTAAATGGATGAGCCATTGCATTCATTTCTGCTATAAGCACCATGGAAAACCTATCCCATAGGGGATCAGACCTCACTCCACCAGGGCTGCATTTACCTCTACAGCCTTTCTCATAGGCGTCCCTACCAGGGACATCCTAGAAGCTGCTACCTGGAGTTCTGCACATACTTTCACCAAGCATTATCATTTGCATTATCATTTGCCAATTTTCTCTAAATTCAGAGCTGGCTTTGCCACTGCAGTCTTGCAGGGCCTTTATAGCTGACCCTAATGCTATCTAAATTCCTCCTTCCAACCATAGCTTTGGGAATCTACCCAAATGTAATGACTGCAACAGTGAAACACGAAGAACATAGTACAGTTGTGTGCTCTTACCATAAATGTAGATGTTCAAGTGTATTTACTGTTGCAGTCCTGGTTACCCTGCCTCCAGCCCCTAACTTCCAGAACATGTAACTAACATCGATTAAGACAGCGATTCAGGTCGTAGCCTGCTGTAGGTCCCCGACCATGTCCCAAGACTGTCACTTCATGTTCCTAACCACCCTGGAAACTGTTAGGGTCCAACCCAACACTCTTATACTAGGTGACTTCAACTATCCCTCCATCAACTGGGAAAACTACTCATGCACCAATACACTGGCCCAATGCTGCCTGGAATTCATCAATTCCAATGCCGTGGACCAGCTCATTCTTACCCCCCCTAGAGGAAGCAACATCCTTGAAGTGGTTACTACTAACATGGGCAACCATTGCTCTACACCAATAGTCAAATTCCTCCCTGGTTAGATCCGACCACAACCTAATCACCATGGAAATCCACATCTCACCCATACCCCCCCGCAGAGGTAACCACCATGAAAAACTTCTCCAATGCTGACTTTGGGCTCCTATAAACAGAAGTGGCTAACCTCACGGCACCCATGTCAATGGAAAATAGATGCACGACTGCCGAATCATACACCAATGCACTGTACGAACACATACGTAAATGCATGGAACTAGCCATACCCAACAGAACCAAGATGCCCTTTTCCAAAAAAAAAGGAAGCCAATCTGGTGGTCCCCTGCCATTAATAAACTCTACAACAGAAGGCAGAAACTGTTGCAGAAAAAGGTGAAGTCCCAAGACTGGAAAAACTCCCGTATTAGCCTCAACAAAAAGTTTAGATCCCTCATCAAAACCTCTAAAGCCAGCTATGAAAGCAGAAATGCAGAAGACTTCTATAGTTATATCAAGAATCTCCATGGCAATACCAAGGTTTGCTCTGAGTTACTGTGCACAATGGTACCTCCTATACTGAGCCAACAGATATTAATTAAAAATATATATTACTACTCTGGAACTATTTCTTACAGACCAAAAACTCCCCAGAAATAACTAGATTGAAATTCCAGCTTGCAACAAAAGTCTGGCCCCCAGTTCTCCATGTCAGTGATCCGAACTGTGCTTCCAACTTGTTCTCACTTTTAATAGACCTTCAGAGCACATACTTTCCCATAATCTCTAGGGTATTTAAACATAGCACTGACTGGCTGTCAAAAGATTTGAAAAGTAATGCATTTAAGTGCTTGGAAATTCTAGAAAAATTGCACCACTCCTAACTTGAGAGAGCAATATACTAATTTATGGAATATTAATAAAGAAACCATGCACACACAGGCATAAAGCTAAGTACCTCAAATCAAAACAATCACCCTAGTTCATTCCCACAAGCAGGTCTGGTGTGAGACAACATTTCTGGTAGAAACTCGCTTAAAGAGCTTTTCTCTGTTGGACACATTCCTTGCTCAAACTTCTCACGTATTGCTTTCTTAAGGGTATTCACCAGTCATCTTATGTAGGAGAACATTGCATTCTGCTCCTTACAAATTCATCCAAATACCCAGAATACCTCCCACCCTTCTATTTCTCTAAAATTGCAAGCAAATTGCACCTGCACTAGAAGACATTACTCTAAACTCTCTGTGGTCCTGGTAATCTTTTACTTTGGTTTCTGTACCACTGTACAGATTTCATAGTCGCCCCACTAAAATATACCTACAGCCCTAGTCCTGCAACCAATACCATGCCCTCTCTGTGGAAATCCGTCTTTGTCAGACATTTGCCAAAATATTTTAAGCCCTCCTTAGCCTCCCATTTCCATCCCTTCTAAGTACTTCCTATGCTTGAAAAACGTCATTTACAACCAACTTGACGCTTAGTCTGACAGGTAACACTTACTTTTTCCTGAAGCAGCACAGCTTTTAGGCAGGTAGAACTACCGAGACTGCTTTCTGGACATCCACTGATGACATTCTCACTACCATAGGTAAAGGTAACTTCACTCTGGCAGTATTCATTGACCTTACTCAGATCTTTGACCTGGTTGACCACTCCATCCTGTTCTGCTCTGAAGATATCCATGTAAGCTCGGAGTCTTTTCAGCAGTTTAAAGATTTTCTGGCCAACCAAATCTTCACAGAGAAAAATGGGCCTGCCATATCAGATACAGCCTTCTCTTTTTTTTCAGGGGATCCTCTGACATCAGTCCTTGCTCCAATACGGTTTTCAATTTTTTATAAAAAACTGTCTCTTGACCTACCTCATCTACAGCTCCACCTTTATGCTGATGACGTGGTTATCTATAGATCCAACCCTTCTCATGGCATCATCTAAAGTCCACTTCAAGCTGACCTACAACTAAACATTTGGCTTTAACGATAATTCTTATACAAACTGAAAAAATAAAAAACAACTGCCACAGACTTCTTTCATCTAATTTTATTGAATAAAGGTGATGAATAAAATTGCGTAAAAGAAGTTTGTGGCAGTTGTTTTTTATTTAAACAGTTGACTTTGTTGTAAAAGAAAAAAAACATGCTGTTTGGTACAAAGTCAAGCGTCTCTAAAGCTACAAGTCCTCTCCATATCAAAGACCTAGACAACAACCCCACTTAATCCACCACATTAGATTCCTTAGCATTTGACTTGACTAATACCTCAACTTACAAGACCGCATTCATAAAGTCAAATGTAAGGTCATATACCTCCTATGCTGGCCAAGAAGATATCTCATTTCCTCTAACAGCCTGCTTAGAGCAGCCTTAGGCAAAGGTGTACTGCACGCAGAACTAAAATATGGCCTACCTCCATTTGCCACTGCCTTATATATATAAAAAAACAACAAAAAAAACATGGTACATTCATGGATCGTTCCTGTGCTGTGTCATCGTAGAGGAAAAACAACAATGGCACACCAGTACAATATATATATATATATATATATATATATATATATATATATATATATATATATTTTTTTTTTTTTTTTACATTTAATAGAAATGACTATAAACAAAAGACTGGTATAGCCATGGGGGCAGCTATGGCCGCTAGCCTTGGCAAGTGGGAGGAGGTTTGTTTTTAACAACAGAGAATACATGCAACCTATCAGTGTATCTGTACTATATTGATAACATCTTTAGTGTGGAGAGGAGACGGTGCTAAATTAGAAGATTTTATCAACTATTTTAATCAAACCACCAGCTTCCTGCAGTTCATCTCTTCCCACAGCATCACCTCAGCATTCATCTTAGATATGCAGATTACTAAAGACTTAAATCAAGTAAATTGGACACAGATCTTTACAGAAAACTTACCAGAGTAAACCTCCTGCTACATAATAGGAGTCTTCATCCTTCCAGGACAAAATATCATGTTAAGTCCCAGGGCTACTGGTTGGCCAGGATCACCACGAAAATGGAACCCTTTCTTAAGAACATAAATGATCTTGAAAATGATTTTTGGTGAGGGGATATGAAAGCAGTATGTTAAGAAGCATTCTGGAACCTATAATTGAACTAAAAAGTACAAATTCACCAGCACTTGCCAGTCATAGGAGGGTTTTAAAGAAATCTATGGACAACAAATATAAAGACAGTTGTATCTTGACTTTTACTGTTGACTTTCACAGTGTCATTAATATTATTGGAGAGAATTGGGCCATAATTGCTGAAAGCTTGTATTTAATAGACATCCTTGGAGAAATGTTTTCCTTTGTGTATAGCAAATCCAGAAACATCAGAAGTTGAGTTGAACGTAGGCCCAGACCATTGGATACATGGGCCAATAAGCGTGGAGCCAGCTGTTGTTTTTGTCAACGCATACAGGAGGGAGACATGTTTTTCTGCCCTTATTTAAAGAAACTGATTAAAACCAATGCAGGAGGTGACTGAAACTTAGTGCAGGTGGTTTACAGGAGAAGCTGTAATTATTGTGAAGCATTTTATGTGGTGGAAATGCTCAACAGACTTAAAAGAAGGATTTCTGGACATCTTTAAAAAATTAGAGCTAAGTGCAAGAATCATGCACTGGCTCTGCATGTGCAGCTACACACACACTGGCTTTAAATTTCAAATTATTGATCGTGTGGACCTTTTGGAAATGGAAGGAGACATCCCTAATCTTTTAGAAAAACGTGAACTATTGTGGCAGATGAAACTGAACTCTTTTAGAAAACCGAGGCTTAATTATTATTGCCCCATAAAAGCATACTAGAACTCAGAAAACTGCCTCACTGTTTAACAGACTATTAAAAGTCTGATATGGGACTGACTAATGCTGAGATTACATGCTAATATTATCCATACTGTTATAAATGCGTATCAAACATTGTAAATATTGTACAGTGAAAGTAACTGCCATTGGTGATGTTCTCTGGTACTTTAACTCATTTAAACTAAGTGCTGTCTTAGTTCGATGACACACTTGAACTGATCCCCAGGGCCTTAATTATTTATTTTAACATTTTTAATGTATTTCCACCTTAGCAATTATAGGTATGTTTTTTCAGCCTACTTAAGTGTTCATTTGTAGATTTATGCACATGTTCATTAATATTATGATATATTTTTTTTTTTTTTTACACACAAACATGATGAAGTATTTATTTGGTACAAAAGCGATCTTTGTTAAAAGTTTGTCAGTTTATAAATTACTAATATTTATTCTATTAGATGTCTGGGGATAGATCTTTTTGTTAGTTAATTAGTCATTTTGTTAGTGAATTGGTTTCTTAATTAGTAAAAGTTTGGATTAGTAGGTTAGCTTTAATAAGCTGTTCTTATGTATTTTAATTTGTCTCTAGCTTTTCAGTTTCAGTTCTAAGGTAATACAGTCTCAGTTTACACTATGGTGTTAAGAGTGAAGGGGGACTTGGTTAAAGGAATGAGCTTAATACTTTCATTGCTCTTAACAGAACTACCCTCTGTGACCACTCCCTTGCTCCAAGTAACCTGATTATATATAAATAATGAATGTCTGTAATGCTTTTCATTATACTCAACTAGGATTGCTTGTTTGTGTGCTTTAGTAAAGGATATTCCATTTTTAATTCCATTGTGGACTACCTACTATTTTATTATTTTGTAGTACATATTTTAAAGTTCGATTTTTATTAGTGAACTAGGTGCATAACTTATTTCATGGAATGAACTTCACACCCTCCACACTGTGAAATTTCTGCTTGGTTTATAAAAAAAAATGCTACCCCCTTACAATCTCTTTCCAATAAAATCTGCCAGTGTTCATTATTATTATCACTGCTGCAATATCCTAAGTTATATGGGTTATATCCTGCATAGGATATAACAGCTGGACAGCTTTCAAAGCTTTAGGGCACCTTTTACGAACCCAAACCATTAGCTAGCTTGAGTTGTGCTGACTAAAAGTCAGGTTTGGGCTCCAGTCCCTTCAGAGCTTTCCTACTGCTGTGAAGAGGACTTCTCTACAAGCCTTTATAGATCATCTGTCTGCTAATTCTGTTCTGTTGCTGGAGAGAGAAATTTCCTAAGAGGAAGAAAGTTTTTGTTTAACTTTTTTTTTCTCTCAGAAAACTTTTTCTGTAAAGGAGTTACTTTTAAGCTGGGAAAAAGTGTTTTTGTTAACTGTCTCATGACTTTTATAGAGTTTTAAATAAGAGCACACTTTTGCTTTTGTTTAAAAAGTTGTTTACTTTTTTCTGTTGAGAAACTGTTATCTTGCTTTTGGGTCTGGGAAAAGTATTTAAAGTGATTTTTGTTGTCTTTTTTTATCCCCCTGTGAAAAAGTAAATTTTTAGCTACTTTTCTGTTTTACCGGCTATTGCTAGGAGTCCAGAACCATTTTCGTTTTGACCATGAAAAAATGTTCCAGACCACCTTCCAGCCCCAAAAAGAAAACTATTGTTAAACTGTTTTGCTTTCTCTCCAGTTAGTTTGCAGGGCTTGAGCCTGGTCTTTGTTGACCTTGGAGCCATCTCTGTCTACTGCTTGCAGCTGATAGTGGCAGCCAGTGGGTTATGCTGTGGGGCGAATGTTTACTGAGGATGACTTTGCAATCGCTGATTCTACCCCACTTCCCTTTCCTTACTAGGAGGGAGCCTACTTGAGTTGCATGTTGGTCACTCTTGTATGTGACCTAGTGACTGTCTTTTCATAGTTTCATAGTAGTGTACTAGGCTATCTGCCCGGGGGCATTTACAAGCCTAGCCAACAGTGATATGGCTTTACGCCACCCCATACTATGTAGTTGCGCCTCTCTAGTAGTGACACATGTGGAACCCCATTATTTAGTAAACTATACCTCTGTCTAGTAGTGACACTGAGGTCACTCCCGGGGTAAACTTGCGATCTCCCATCCATGCATCGAGATTTTTCTTGAACAGTGCCAATGAAGGGCTCTGTCTCACGTGAACTGGGATTTTGTTCCAGAGTATGGGTAACCTCTGTGTTATGAATCTATCCCTCCAGCATGTCCTATTCATATTTGTGCAGAGGTTGAAATCTTTAGCTCGTGTGGTTCTGGTGGATTTGGATTTTTGAGATGGAGCATGTCCATCAATTCCTGGTTGGACATGGCCCTGTATGTTAGGCACAAATCACCTCTGAGCAGGCGGTATGCTACTGAATAGAGCTGGAGTTTCTTTAATCTAGCTGGATAAGGCACATGTTTTAGACCTATGATCCTCTTGGTGAGGTACTTCTGGGGTCTTTCCAGTTGCTGCATGTGCGGGTGAGATACATCCCAAATGGAGCATTATATTCGATCATGGGCCTGACGAGGGAGGAATACAGAGGTACAATGACCTCCTTTGATCTGGATGAGAATCCCTTCATGATGAGATGGGCTAGGTAGAAAGTCTTTCTGACCACTTTGGCAACATGGTTGTCAAAGGAGAGGTCACTATCGACTTGAGTCCCCAGGTCTCTGATTACATCTTCTGTATTCAGTGGGTTATTGTCTACGTGATAGTTTGTGGGTACTTTGTTTTTCCCAAAGGGGATGACTATACATTTTTGGCGTTAAGTTTGAGGCCATGATTCCGGCACCAGTTGTCCGTTTCAGTGAGACCTTTCTGTAGGATGTGTGTGTCAGCAGGTGAATCCACTATGGCCCAGTTTGCAGTCATCTGCAAACTTTGTCAGCCATAATCCTTCCATGTTTGCTTTCACATCTGAAAAATAAATGCCGAATAGGAGTGGACCCAAGACTGAGCCCTGTGGGACACCACTTGTGACGGGTTTTGAGTCTGACATGGCTCCAGCAATTTTAACCTTATGGGTTCTGGTTTTTAGCCAATTTGCTACCCATCTTGTGACATATGGATTTACATTTAGGCTGCTGAGCTTGTCGATGATGCCAGAGTGTGGTATTGTGTCAAAGGCCTTTGCCAAGTCCAAATAGGCAGTGTGGACAGCCTTGCCCTCATCGATGGCACTAGTGACTGTCTCAAAGAAGTCAACCAGGTTTAAGAGGCAGGATCTGCCTTTTACAAAACCGAACTGTGTGGGATCAAGGGTCTGCAGATCACCAATGTCACCATTTATGAGTTCCATGATGATCCTTTCCATAGCCTTACAGATCAGGCTGGTTAAACTTATGGGGCGGTAGTTACCTGGGTCAGTTGAATTTCCCGCTTTATGGAGTGGGACCACTGTTGCTGTGCGCCAGTGTTCAGGTACATATCCTGTAGTGAGGCTAAGATTGAATAGAGTTCTTAGGGCGGGTTTAGTTCATCTTGAGTTCACGTAACACGCAACCGGGATACCATCGGGTCCCATAGATGCTGTGTTTTTGCCTTGTTGAGTGCTGATTTCACCTGTGTGTCTGTGATGACAGGTAGGTTACATTCAGCAGGGATAGTTACTTCATCTTTAGGGGGTGAGGAGGAGAAATTTGCACTGAACCTATCTGCCAGAATGTTGGCAATGTCAGTAGGGTCAGTGAATTTTTGTTATTGTGTACCAGCTCAGAGCATATCTGAGAATTTCCTCCCAAGGTTCTGACATAATTGAAGAAGGCTTTATGATTGTCTTTGGTATCCTTGGCAATCTTTTCTCAAAGTTTGCTTTAGATGTTTTTATGAGAGAGCGTAGTTTTTACTTGTGCTGATCAGGAAGCCTTTCCCTTGTGGGATTTGGCTCTGTCCTGCAGCAGCTTCCTTCTTTGTTGTACAGTTTGTTTATAGCGGGGTCCACCAAACCGGGCGTTTCTCTTGGTGGAGAGGGTCTTGGTTTTAGTTGGGATTGCCTGATCCATGCATTCCTGGAGATGTCCATAGAAGGCTTTTGTGAAGGATTCAGCATTTTGGGATGTGGTTTCCATTGACCCAGTAGGCTTAAAGGATATCATTTCCGACTTAAGGAGCTCAAAGTCAGCTTTTGAGAAGTTTTTCACTGTAGTCTTTTGTTCTGGGGTGGGGTGGGATATGTACATCCAACGTGATCAGTTTATGATCAGATCTTACTAGTGAGGGGTTTATATCGGTGCGGAGCATTTGGACCCCATGTTTGTGATGATCAGGTCAAGTATATTATCTCTCCTCGTGGAGAGGTGACCAGTTGTTCCATAGCATTTGAGTTTATGAATTCCAGGAATCTTTGGGCCAGGGTGTTAGGGCTAGAATAGTGGGCCCAGTCTATGTTGGGGTAATTGAAGTCACCCAATATGATGGTGTTTGGTGTGACATTCATATCCTCCAGTGTTTTCAGGAATGCTTGATGGGATTCCTGGGATTGGGAGGGTGTTCTATAACATGCGACCAGTTGTATGGCAGTTTTACCTATGGTGAGTAAAACTTGTATGGTTTCTGATGCTTCATGAGCAGCCACCAATCGAGAGGTGTAGGTGTCTTTATGAAAATGGACACTCCCCTCCTTTGTGGTTCGGCCTGGAACTTGAGGCGAAATGCATGATATGAGGTATAGCCTGGTAGTGCTGGAGTACTCTCAGGAGCCTTGAACCAGGTTTCAGTTACTGCACAGACATCGATGTTCTCCATACTGAGAAGTGCTTGAGTGCCTGCATCTTGAGATTTAGACTTCTGGCGTTGAGCAGCATTACCCTTAATTTTTTCCATTTTTGTTTTTATGGCGGTTGATTTGTCCTTTGAGCATTGCCTAAAAAGGCACTATGGGGTGGCAAGAGCCTTGGCCAGTATCCGGAAGCCCAGTGGTGACAGGTGCAAGCCATCCCTTGAAACAACGTGGCTTGTCCAGCATATCATCCCAGGCTGACAGACATTGGATCCCCTAGAATGACACCAGTGATTAAGCCAATTGTTAAAACTGATCATTTTGTCTTTGTACTGAGGCATCATTCTTGGCGAAGGCAGGATGCTGCTCAGGGTCAGGGTCATACCAGTCTGGGCTACATAATCGGAGAGCTCCTCAATGTCTCTTTTCATGTAGTCCAGGGAGGTACGTCTCAGGTCATTCACACCGCATGGACAATGACTGAATCATATTTGTACTTGCTTTGGAGTGACCTGAGTGCGTGTGTAATGTGGCGGATCCTAGCCCCGATAGGCAGCTCACCGTTACCCTCTCCTTATTCAGCCTGGTAAGTGGAACATCGGTGTGTCTGACTATAGAGTCACCTATTACTAATGTCTCTGGCATAGTATTTTGCCTTAGGGGCTGTGAATGTGTGACACACCTGTTGCTTGAGGTATGTGTTGTAGGTGTTGTGTTTTGTGGGGTGTATTTCTGGGTGTCTGCTTTGGAGGCCTCTGTTTTGGTAAGTTTTTTACAAGAGCCTCCGAGTATGTCTTTGTGTTTGGTTTGCATTGGTGGTGGTTATATGTGTGACTGGTTTTGCTTTGGGTGTGGGTACCATCTCTTCCTGACTGGTCTTGCCAGTCCTGAGTTGAGAGAGTTCAGCCTCCAGTCTGGCTATATAGTTGCATCTCTCACAAGTATATGTGTTAGTAGGAAGGAGGAGAGGGTTGTCTGTGTAATTGAGACAATTGTAACATTGTCTTAAGATTCCCAGATTAACCAGCTGAACAAGAGAGGATGCTAGTGGTCTACCACTCGACATACTAGAATATTTTAAGGAGTGTTGTGCCTTTAAGGGAAGTGGATATTCACAGGGGTAGTGGATACCTGTAGTGCTTACTTTAGGGTAAGAGTGCTTGGTTTTTTTATGAGTGCTTGCTAAGGATAGAAGTTCGAAAAACAAGTGCTGATATATACAGCTAGATAGACTGAATAGAGTTTCTAAGGGAAAAATTGAAGAGCAGACTTGGCGGAGCCAAAAAAAGTTAAAACCTGTATAGAATAGTTTACACCTGTATAACCGCTGCTGCGCTAGGTGCCCGACCGCGCAAAACGCCCTGAGGCGGATTTTTATACAGGGAACTTGAAAAGAGCTGGAAATGGTCCAAGGCAACCAATGAATTACAGCTCAAGTGCTGAGATCACTTCCCCCAGGGACAGATAGGCTGCTCAAGGCTCCCCACTCCCACTGGTGAGCTCAGAAACTTCCTTCTATCCAAGTAAGGCAATGGCCAACACAGGAACTACACACAGCCCAGAATACAGCAAAGCCTGTATACTGGTCTTAACTAGTCGAGCAAAGGCGGGAAAACAAGGAGTATTTTTTTTTTGTTTTTGTTTTTTTTTAGAGAAGAACACAGAAATGCAGTCAGGCAAACAGTAAAAACGATTAACACAGGCTAGCACACTTTAGTGAGCAGCCTCAGCAATTAAATTATCAAAAAAACAGTAATATTCGACCAGAGTCGACCAAAATACTACTTTTAAGTGCAGATACTTTAGAATACAGCAGCAAAGCAAAAAAACAGTTGTATCTTATTAAATGAAAGCCAGAGAGGACAATGCAGATAAAAAGCCAAAAAGTACTTAAATCAGGAAAGTGGTCGCTTCTTTCAGTTCTCTGTAGCCAGGACCCCTCTGCAGGACCACGTGGAGCTCTGCTTGGGTATATAGCCAAAAAACGCCCTGAGGCGGATTTTTATACAGGGAACTTGAAAAGAGCTGGAAATGGTCCAAGGCAACCAATGAATTACAGCTCAAGTGCTGAGATCACTTCCCCCAGGGACAGATAGGCTGCTCAAGGCTCCCCACTCCCACTGGTGAGCTCAGAAACTTCCTTCTATCCAAGTAAGGCAATGGCCAACACAGGAACTACACACAGCCCAGAATACAGCAAAGCCTGTATACTGGTCTTAACTAGTCGAGCAAAGGCGGGAAAACAAGGAGTATTTTTTTTTGTTTTTGTTTTTTTTAGAGAAGAACACAGAAATGCAGTCAGGCAAACAGTAAAAACGATTAACACAGGCTAGCACACTTTAGTGAGCAGCCTCAGCAATTAAATTATCAAAAACAGTAATATTCGACCAGAGTCGACCAAAATACTACTTTTAAGTGCAGATACTTTAGAATACAGCAGCAAAGCAAAAAAAACAGTTGTATCTTATTAAATGAAAGCCAGAGAGGACAATGCAGATAAAAAAGCCAAAAAGTACTTAAATCAGGAAAGTGGTCGCTTCTTTCAGTTCTCTGTAGCCAGGACCCTCTGCAGGACCACGTGGAGCTCTGCTTGGGTATATAGCCAAAAACGCCTGAGGCGGATTTTTATACAGGGAACTTGAAAAGAGCTGGAAATGGTCCAAGGCAACCAATGAATTACAGCTCAAGTGCTGAGATCACTTCCCCCAGGGACAGATAGGCTGCTCAAGGCTCCCCACTCCCACTGGTGAGCTCAGAAACTTCCTTCTATCCAAGTAAGGCAATGGCCAACACAGGAACTACACACAGCCCAGAATACAGCAAAGCCTGTATACTGGTCTTAACTAGTCGAGCAAAGGCGGGAAAACAAGGAGTATTTTTTTTTTTTTTGTTTTTGTTTTTTAGAGAAGAACACAGAAATGCAGTCAGGCAAACAGTAAAAACGATTAACACAGGCTAGCACACTTTAGTGAGCAGCCTCAGCAATTAAATTATCAAAAACAGTAATATTCGACCAGAGTCGACCAAAATACTACTTTTAAGTGCAGATACTTTAGAATACAGCAGCAAAGCAAAAAAAACAGTTGTATCTTATTAAATGAAAGCCAGAGAGGACAATGCAGATAAAAAGCCAAAAAGTACTTAAATCAGGAAAGTGGTCGCTTCTTTCAGTTCTCTGTAGCCAGGACCCCTCTGCAGGACCACGTGGAGCTCTGCTTGGGTATATAGCCAAAAACGCCTGAGGCGGATTTTTATACAGGGAACTTGAAAAGAGCTGGAAATAGACCAAGGCAACCAAAGAATTACAGCTCAAGTGCTGAGATCACTCCCCCCAGGGACAGATAGGCTGCTCAAGGCTCCCCACTCCCACTGGTGAGCTCAGAAACTTCCTTCTATCCAAGTAAGGCAATGGCCAACACAGGAACTACACACAGCCCAGAATACAGCAAAGCCTGTATACTGGTCTTAACTAGTCGAGCAAAGGCGGGAAAACAAGGAGTATTTTTTTTTTTGTTTTTGTTTTTTTTAGAGAAGAACACAGAAATGCAGTCAGGCAAACAGTAAAAACGATTAACACAGGCTAGCACACTTTAGTGTGCAGCCTCAGCAATTAAATTATCAAAAAAACAGTAATATTCGACCAGAGTCGACCAAAATACTACTTTTAAGTGCAGATACTTTAGAATACAGCAGCAAAGCAAAAAAACAGTTGTATCTTATTTTCTGAATCAAGTGTTGCCTACTGTCAAGCTGTTTGCAAACAGAAGTCTGGAATGGCCTCTCCTTTATTGTTTGGATCCGGAGAAGACTCAGAGCTGAAGCTTTGGTGCCATGGTTCAGGGGAAGTGTCGAGACCGACAGCAAAAGTCATCTCATGCCTACTCAGCAGATAGAATTTATCAGATACCACCTGGACACAAACTTGCAGATCATTTGACTTCCCGACTCCAGGATTCCCTGCTTGCATCTCACCAGCCCTCTCAACTAGTGAGACTGATCTTAAGTCTTGTAGGACTAATGGCTTCCAGTCTTAATGGTTTGCCAGATTTTACATGAGTATGCTTCAGTGTACCCTAGCATTGCAGTGGTCCTAATTTTATCATCCACTTCATGCCAAGATTCAGCTTACCCCAGTTTGCAGGACACACGTAATGGAGGATAACATCTCTTTCAGTAGAACAAGGACGTCCGTTCCTTATGGACCCCCCCCATGGCCATAGTGATGACAGACTCCTCCCTTTTTGGATGAGGGGTTGCATTTCAAAGGAAAGACAGTCCAGGGCACTTGGTCACAAACAGTGACCAATCTTTATGTCAGTGCTCTGGAGATGAGGACAGATGTCCTTCTATTCTAGTGTTACATTATTCACTAGTGGGTTTCCCTTCTTCCCATCAGCTTGTCCGACCAGGTTCCAAAGCTTTTCCAGTCACTGATGGTGTATCGGATGCCTGACATGTTGGCAGGTACGTGGGCCATAAATGTGACGTCTGCGCACACCAGACCTCAGAACGTTCCAGCCGCCAGCCGTATGCCAGGTGTTCGTGCTACTTGCGGACATCGGGTCAGTTTTGCATTAAGATAAGTACCCCGTTGGGGATTTTCTTCAGTCCTTTTTGTATTGCTATAGTCTGTTTATGTCCCGTAAGAGCAAGTGCAACTGTGATTGTCAGATTCCCCATGAAGACGCCCACGACCAGTGTCTCTCTTGTTTGGGTAGGGATCACGATTATAAAAACTGCGCCATTTGTCCCTAAGACCCTTCGTTGCTGACTTCAGGCCCTTGATTTATACCTTGAAAACCAATGCCTTGGACAGATCGCTCTCAGAATGGAAGCCACTTCCGACACCCCATCCGAACAACCCAGGAAGAGGGCCAAGCCTCCTTGTCCTACTCTTCACAAATCACTTCTCCTCTGGGGTATGGATCCCTCAGAAGAAGCCTCTGCTGAACCTGACTCGCCTGTGGAAGACCTTACTTTTGGGGACACAGTCAATCTTATGAGAGAACACTTTAAATGGGATTGCTCAGATATTTCTGCGGCCCAAAAAAGATTCTATGACCTGATTCAGATGGAATCTCCTAACCTGGCCCCTATTTCTCCTGTCCAGCCTGCATTCCTGGATGCTTTTGCTGCAGCATGCATCAACCCAGATTCCCAGCCACCTGCACCTAGAAGGGCCGACCGGCTGTATAGGGTACCTGATGCAGAAAAATTCCTTTTCAAATGCCTACCAGCTGACCCAGCAACTATTTCTATTGCTACTGATAGGGCTACCAAACTTCTCCCTACTACCACTGTCCTGCCCGCAGATAAAGACAGCAAGGCCATGGAAAGGTGGGGGAAGAAGATGCACACTTCTGCCACCCTAGCCTTTAGCGCTACAAATTACCAGTCACACATGGCCAAATACTCTCTGGCCTTACTAGACAAAGCTTCTAAGGAACTCTGTGAGATCCCGGACTGCTCTGCAAAGGCATCCCTGTCTTCCTTGCTCGGGCTCATCTCCTAAGTCAATAAACATTCTCTAAGGTGTGCATATGATGCAGCTGAGGCCTCTGCCAGGTCAGCTGCATCTGCATCTGTATTGAGATACTCCTGGCTGCATCTACAGCCCATACCGGATGACTTTAAGGTCAAACGCTTGGATGCTTCTTTGGATCACTCTGCCCTTTTTGGCACCAAGTTGGCTGATCTCTTCAAGTCATTCCAGCAAAAAGGGAAAGAACTCCATGATTTGAAGCATCTACTTGTCTCCCAATCCCTAAATTTCAGAGGAACTGTCTGGCCAAGACACAATTTATAAAAGTCTTCAAGGCCCTCTGCCCCCTCCAGGTCTAAAGACCCCACAGGAGACAGGCTACTCAGCCTAGGACACCTCAGGCCCTGCCCAGAGACCCCCCATTCCAGAAAGGACAGGCAACATCTGACTCCCTGCCTCCCTTTCTCCCCCCCTCCTTCCACCATACCTCTATCCTTCCGTCTCTCTCACTGCCTCCCTGCATGCACCCTAGTGACATCTGACAAATGGGTTTTGTCTATCCTGAAGGAGGTTTACTTCATGTCTTGGATGGCTCCTCTTCCAAGACTCCCTATATCTCTACCCTCCCCCCTCTCAGTGCTCCCTCCTTCCCGAGGTCCTAAACAACCTGTTACTCCAAGGCACCATAGAACTTCCCCCCACCCCCCCTCTGCTTGAGGGAAAGGCTTCTACTCCAGCCTTTTTCTGGTGCCCAGGAAGGAAGGACCATGGAGACCCATCTTAGACCTTTCCTGTCTCAACCCTTTCCTGAAGGTTCCCTCCTTCAGGATGATAACACTGCCCATTCTATTTCCCCTCATCCTTCCCCAGGCCTTCATGGTAACCCTGGACACCAAGGAGCCCTATCTACGTATTCCCATAAAACCGTCCTCCAGAAAATTCCTCAGATTCAAAGCAGGCTCCTCTCATTTTCAGTTCTCTGCCTTGCCCTTTGGACTCTGCACTGTGCCAAGGGTATTTACAAAATGCCTAGCCCCAGTCATCGCCTACTGCAAGACAAGGGCTATTCAAATTTTCCCATACACCAAGATACCTTGCTGATTCAAGCAGCAGACAGACAAACCCTCCTTGCCCACACCAAGGACCTCCTGCTGCAGTCTCTAGGGTTCCTCATAAATTTCCCCAAGTCAAAACTAAATCTTACACAAGACGTTGTCTTCCTAGGATGCAGAATCAAAACAGACCTCAGCACAGCCTTTCTATCCCAGGAAAAAGTGCTTTCCCTGACCCAACACCTTCAATCAACCCTCCTTTCACCCGCTCTGACTGCAAGGGAAATCATCAGACTCCTTGGCCACATGGCAGCCACTAGTCCCATGCTACCACTGGCAAGGCTACACATGAGGAAAATGCAATGGTATCTTCGCTCGGTATGGACCCAGCACTCACACCCCCTAGAGTTCAAGATCCCACTCCTCCCCTGCCTACACTAAGAACTGAAGTGGTGGTTGGCCCAGGTTGCCAAAAACCCGGACCTCCCCCTACAATTGCCCTCCCCTTCTGAGATCATGCACACAGGCACCTCAGATCTGGGCTGGGGAGCAACGCTGGGCACAAGAACAATGCAAGGTTTGTGGACAGACAGACACAAACAATGGCATATCAACATCAAGGAAATGTCAGCCATACTTCTTGCCCTGCAGGCCTTTCAACCTTTCCTCAGACAGGGCATTCTGAAGATCTTCACAGACAACACCACAGTGAATGCGGTACCTGAACAAGCAAGGAGAGACGAAGTCTTACCTCCTCTGCAGGCTAGCCCTACAGGTGTGGGATCTGGCTGTCTCCCAGGGGATCTCCCTCCAGGCAGCCTACATCCCATCCCAACACAATCGTCAGGCAGACTCCTTAAGCAGAACTTCCTCAGACAGTCACGAATGGATGCTGTCAAGAGATGTATTCCTAGATCTTATCCACAGATGGAGGCTATTCCACAGATGGTCCTGTTTGTCTCCTCCACAAACAGGCAACTCCAGCGCTATTGCTTCAGAACTCATGACCCGAAGGCTCTGCAAACAGATGCCTTCTTAATGTCCTGGAAGGGGAGATACCTGTATCCCTTCCCCCCCTCCCTCTGACCAAGAGCATCCTACTGAAAATTCAGCAGGACTCACCAAAAATCTTGTTGGTGACCCCTGGTTCCCCCTACTTCTTTATCTATCCAAGGGCAATCACCACAACTTACCCCCTCAGTGGATCTGCCAACACAGCACCAGGGGACACAGATTCATCCACAGTGGAGATCCGTGTACCTCTCCCTGTGGCTGATTGGATTCTGATCCCCTTCAGACACCTGTACAACGAGGATGTGCTCTCTCAGTCTTGCAGGAGGCCAGGAAACCAAAAACTAGGAAATCTTATCTCTCCAAATGGAGAAGGTTTTCTGTCTGGTGTCACAAAAGACAGATAGAGCCACTGGACAGTGATTTGCCTCTAATTCTGTCCTACCTGTGTGAACTGCTGAAAACAGTGCCTGCCTATGGAACCTCTACTAGCTTCCAGACTTCGAGCCAAGCTATTCCTAAAGGGTGTTTTACACTTAAGACCCCCCAGAAAACTGACTCCTCCCCCCTGGGATCTTAACTATGTGCTGGAAAAGCTCACTCTGCCACCCTTTGAACCAGCTGGCAAGGCTTACTTGAAATTCTGCATTTGGAAAACAGTACTGCTAGCAGCTTTGGCATCAGCCAGGCGGGTCTCAGAGCTCCAAGACCTTGTGGCTACCCCACCCTTCCTAGTTTTCCAGGGTCATCCTCAGGATTAATCCTTCTTTCACCCCCAAAGTGGTGAATGAGCTTTCCCTAAATCAGGCTATTCACCTGCCTACCTTCTTTAACTGCGGTGGTGGTGCTGCGGTAGCGTTGTCGCCTCATAGTAAGACATTGTCCTGTTCGATTCTCAGCTAGAGTGTCTTCTGTGTGGAGACGTGCGTGAATGGGCGTACCTTCATTGAAGGTTGTGCGTTAGAGCGGGCAACTTGGTACGTAAAAATCTACTGCCAATCATTAGCGGACCAGAGTTCCACTGTGGCGACCCCTAACCGGGAAAAGCCGAAAGACACAACAACCTGCCTACCTTCTTTCCAAACCCTCAGGGAGATGGTGAGAGTGTGCTTCACCCCCTAGATTATACACAGGCACCTCCATTTCTACTTGCATAAGCCCAAGCCTGTACGCAAATCAGACCAGCTGTTTGTTTCCTTCCACCCCAGAACTCTGGGGAAAGCTCTGGGGAAACCAACCATTTCTTCTTGGATTGCTAGGGCCATCTCCTTTTGTTACTCACACCCTGGAAAGACACTAATGGGCAGAGCCTATTCCACAAGAGCCATGGCTTCCTCTGGAGCCTTCTTTACAGGTCTAGATACTAACTCCATTCTGGAAGCAGCTACCTGGTCTTCTGTGCACACCTTCACCAGACACTGTAAGCTGGACCACATCTCAAGGACCAGAGCAGGATTTGCCAGGGCTATCCTGCAGGGGTTACTGGAATCCTCTTCCAGACCACCTCCCAGCCAGCAGTGAGCTTTTATACTCTCCCACTAGCGAGTACTGCAACATTGGAATAGAAGGACATAGGAAAGTTGTGTAAAATCTTACCATAACCGTAGATGTCCTTCTCTTCCATGTTGCAGTATTCCTTCCCTCCCTCCATCCCCCCTGTTCTCCTTGCACTTGCTCTCCTCAACTCCTATACAAGCTATGCCATCAGGACTGGCTCCATCTGGGGCTTCTTGGTTCTGAGGACTGGTGCATGCATACGTCACATTTATGGTCCAAATACCTGCCAATACGTCAGACGTCCGCACCATCAGGGACTGGAAAAGCTTTGGAAACCTGGCCGGACAAGCTGATGGGAAGAAGGGTAAACCCACTAGTGAATACTACAACATGGAAGAGAAGGACATCTATGGTTATGGTAAAATTTTACACAACTTTCCTTTCTCCTAGCATTGCCGGCATTTCAGGATGTCACCTCCCCGGGGGTGAGATATCCATACAGATGGGGGCAGTATGCCAGTTGTTTGGTACTTCAGCTGAGAGGGAGGGACTCGCTCTTATCCTGTGTGTCGAGAAGCCATGAGAGTTTAGCAGTGGGAGAATGTCTTCATGCTTTCTTAAAGTAAAACGTATCCTGGGGTCAACAAGTGTACTGGTGGATAAGTTGACCAGATGTATCCTGATGCCTTTAGAGTGGTCTGTCAATCCAGCACTGAGAACCTTGATTTTGCATCACTGGGGCCAACCTTACTGCAGTCTGCTTCCCACATAAACCACAAATGCAGCAGTTAATTTGCCTTAATCCTTCCACTGGGGCCATTCACCAAATGTTGTTCTGGTTCACAGTTAGCCCCCAAGTCTCCTTTACGTTTTTCCCTCCTTGCCATTAGTGAACAGGTTCATACAGAAAGTAAGAATGTGGAAGGCCAGGGTGCTCATCATTGCCTTTTTCTGGCCTCGATAAACTTGGTTTCTTTTCCTTTGGCCTCTGCTAGTATATCCTGCATTGATGCTGGTACCCAGTGGTTTAACTATCACCCCATTAGCTTGACAAGTCTGTAAAGCCATGGAGCATATTATGGACCTCCATAAACAAGGACATAAGCAGTCTCCAAGCACTTGACCCCCACCCAGTTCAGATTCATCAAGGGCAGATCTTGCCTGTTGAACCTGGTTGACTTCTTTGAGATGGTCACCAAGACCTGGATGAGGGAAAGTCAGTACATGCAGCTTACCTTGACTTGGCCAAAGACTTTGACACAATCCCCCACTCGGGCATCAGAAAAGCTAACACAACTTGGCGTAAATCCCTATCTCATCAGGTGGGTGGCCAGCTGGCTCATTGATAGGACCCATAAGGTCAAAATAGGTGCCTCCACCTTCAACAGCACACCTGTCACTAGTGGTGTTCCCCAGGGATCTGCCCTGGGACCCCTACTATTTGGCATCTACTTCTCAGAGGTCCAGGCAAAGACAAAGGGTCTGTGGCTGACCACGTTTGCAGATGACTGTAAGTTGGTGCTGTCATTGACTCCCCAGATGATAATATACTGCAAGAGGGTCTCAGAGCAACAGATGACTGGTGCCAAAGTCATGGCTTTAAATGCAAAAAAAATCTATTATACCATTCGGCAAAGACATGGCCTCTACTGATTTCCACATCAACGGCAACCCCCTAAGCACACAACCTGTGTTCAGTCTCACATTTGACCATTATGTAGCGCCAGTAGTCTGAAAAGCCTTTTACGTGGTTCATCTCATACATAAAGGGATTGCATGCAGAAAAAAGGTTATTACCTCTCTGTACGCCTCCCTCATTAGGCCAATAGAGTACAACACCCCATTTGGTATGTACTTCTCCAAACACCTGCACCAGCTGAAAAGTTCACAGAAATACCTCACAAAGAGAGTCCATGGCCTCCAACACCTGTCCTGTGTGGACAGGCTCAAATCGCTATCACTCTACTCTGTATCATACAGATTGCTTAGAGGTGATTTGTGTCTGATGCTCCATATCGGTAAGTCTAACTCTTCATGCATTACCCGATCAAAAGGCCTAAATCTAATATGCAACATTAACAAAACCTGCTGGAGATGCACATTTGTCTCCCAGAGGCTGCCCCATCTCTGGAATAGACTTCTCATACACATCAAAGAGAGTACATTGCTGACCCTCTTCAGGCGCACCCTTGATGAGTGGATAGGAAACCACAAATTTGTCCCAGGGGTTCCACCTGTATCCCTCATTGACAGGGGAGACAGGTGCTGATTGAGGTTTCTTTTTTGGGGATAAACTCTTGTCTAGAATTATTAGGACCATTAGCCTAGTAACCTCTTGTGATCCTATGCTCCTAAGACATACTACCAGATAGTCTCCTCCAGAGCTGAAGGCCATGAAATTAACCGCTTGGTTCCTGCAGTTGTATCATTAGCCAGAGCACCATGCATCCCCCTTCAGTTGTGTGGATCATTTGAGCATCTCAGAAACAGACCACTACAAAATTATACCATAGCAAGTAGAAGAGATTCTCTGTTTGAGTCGTGGCCAAAGGTTTGGATCCCTTCTCTGCGCCTATAAATTTAAATTTTGAATTCTTGTTGGAACCTTTCCTCAATGGCTCTAGTTATTCATTTATCAAAATGCAGATGGTGGCTATCTCAAGTTTTCACATTGGCCAGAGCAATTAATTCCATTTCTTCCTTAAGAATTTCTAAAGCCGTATGAAAAGGAATTTTTCTCCTCAGACCTCCTATCGAAGACTCGTTATGTCCATGGGATATCACCATCATGCTACAAACTCTGACTCGTCAGCATCAGCTGAGTTAAAATTCCTATCCTGGAACAAAATTTTTCTAGTGGGTGTAATTTCAGCCAGACGAATCTCTGAGATGCAGCCACTTTTCATGCAACCTCCTTGTTTGGTCTTTAACAAAGACAGTTTCCCTAAGGACTAATGCACCTGTCTCTTTCTAAGACAGTATCAAAACTAGTCTGAACCAGTCAATAAGTTTACCAGTCGTTTTTCCAAAAGTGTCAAAAGTGAATACGTACTTCACATGCTTGGACATTCATCGTCAACTGAAATTCTGCCTTCATTCATCGAACCAAACCCTTCAGAAAATCAGACCGGTAATATGTGGCATTTTCAAAATCCAAGCTAGGCAAAGCAATGCCTAAACTGATGCTGTCAAGATGGGTATCTGAATGCATTTTCTTTGTTTACAATAAGATGGTCTTGTCTTTACTATTTAAACCTAAAGCTCACTCTACAGGGGCAGTAGCCACTTCACCAACTTTTGCCAGTAGGCTCCCTATTGCTATTTGTGCAGCAGCTACTTGGTCAACAGTACATACATTTGTATCTCATTATAAACTGGATGAACAGTCAAGATCACATGCCTCCTTTGCCTCCACAATCCTCAGAAATGTCCTTCCTTGATGTCACCTGGGACTTTTTGCCATGGAAATCTGTCCCACAGCTGGATCAGATGAAAAACTGACAACATTGGATACGAACGTTATGTACTTATAGTAATGATAGATCCATGTTGTCTGATTTTTCACCTGGTTTGACATCCCTCCCACCTGCCCCCTTCAAAATGGTCAGTAGTTGCATTCTGATGACTGGGCCAAGTTTGGCATTCCTGTAACCTGACAGTCTTCTCTGTTCTACATTATGGAGTTAATTTGAACGGAGGGTATATAATCTGATGTCAGTTTTCATTCATTCTTTAACATGTAGTTCCAGATCCGATCCAGCTCTGTTGCTGTTCTACAGTTTGTGGAAACCACAAACTCTCGAGCTCCTCCTTTACCAGTAATGCTGTAGTCCCCCTCCTTCTCCAGATCTCATTTGCTGCCATTGGGAACAGACTGGGTCACTACACCTCTTGAGCAAATATTGTATGTTAGGTAGTCCAATCTCACCTTCATTTTTACATATGGGTTCGGATCCGATCCTCTGCTCCGACTCAGACAATTTTCAAGCTGGAAGACTTCTGGTTGGCTCGTGACTAAGCAGGTATCCCATGGTGCACCAGTACAATCCCCAAATCTCATTTGCCGCGTCGACGATTTCGGATGTTCTTCTCTTGGCTCTAGCTAAGTCTTTTCAAATTCTTTACATTCATATCGGATTTTGCATTTTAGTGTTATTATCTTATAGGCAATTGCCTTTTTGGTCCTTGTTGACTAAAATTGGTGAACTAGTTTATTAGTAGTTTAGTAGTTTATTGGTATCCTGTGTGCAGTTAGTTAGGTGCCTTTACGCTTTTTTGACTAAGTAGAAGTGTTAGTTGTGGTGTTTTTTTTTGTTTCCGCTACTAATCAACAGGGGCTCCTGTTGTTGTATCTGTATTTTTCTATAACGTTGTTTTTGGTGGGGATCCGCTTGTGATATTCTAGGATTGCTGTTGCTAGTTTTTCTGCCTATTATTAGGTTTACAGAGAATTGTATTTTTTTTTGGTATCTACAGTTCTTACCTGTGTGATTGAACTCTGTGTGTGTGCGTTTTAATAACTTGGTCTGTTTGAGTTAGAAGACCTAGTTTTCTTTTCTGTTACACTGGGCTAGGCCTGTTTAACTTAGAGGACCTAGTCTCTTACCTGTGTGATTGAACTCTGTGTGTGTGCGTTTTAATAACTTGGTCTGTTTGAGTTAGAAGACCTAGTTTTCTTTTCTGTTACACTGGGCTAGGCCTGTTTAACTTAGAGGACCTAGTCCTCGTGTAACCTTTCTGAAGGGCTAGGCCCATTTTAGTTGGAGGACCTAGTCCTCATATATCTCTCTCTCTGTTTTTGTGTGAGTGTGTGTGTGTGTGTGTGTGTGTGTGTGTGTGTGTGTGTGTGTGTGTGTGTGTGTGTGTGTGTGTGTGTGTGTGTGTGTGTGTGTGTGTGTGTGTGTGTGTGTGTGTGTGTGTGTTGTCTGTACAATGTCTAAGGATAGTAAGGAGCATAAACCCTCTGGGTTCAAAAAGTGCATGAAATGCTCCCAGGAAATGTCATTAACGGATGGCCACAGTAGCTGTGTCTACTGCTTGGGGGCCATCCACTTGCAGGAATCATGGTTGTTCTGTCATGCTTTCTCTCCTAGAGTGTTGCAGGAGAGAAAGAACAAGCTGATTCTCAAGGGTCTTCTGAAACCAACCTTTGAGGAAGCTTTATCTAGTTCATCAGTTTCTTCCAAGTCTACAAAATCTAGATCTGAATCCAGACCGAAATCTTCTAAAAGGCCTTCTCTGACACCGGCTAGTGTCTTGGAGCCACCTTCCAAATTATCAAAATCTGCCTCCTCGACTCCTCAGTCTTCGGAGCCGAAGGAGAGCACCATGGTGTCAGAGTCGGTCGCAGGTGCTTCAGTGCCGAATTCTGAGCCGTTGGAAGCAGCAGTTGACTCTGCTGCTCAGAGCCGGTCTGTAAATGTCCTACCGGTCTCCTTACTTCTCAGGTCTCCAGTGCCCCCTAAGTCAAGATCCCCTACAATATCTTCCAGGTCTTCCAGGAGCCTTTTGGAAGAAGACGTGGAGAGGGTAGTGCTGAGACTCCTGAAGTCATCTGCTCTGCCAAAATTGTTGTTGGCTCTGACCCAGTCTGCTCCGGAGCCACTTGATCCAGTTTTCCTCTCGTCTGTTATTCCTCCGAGCCATATTGGCCTTTCGGAGCCAGAGTGCTTGGTGCCAGCAGAGGAACTCTCAGTTCCAGCTCCTTTTGTTGCTGCATTGGAGCCAAGTTCAGCTCCGACACGCTCGGCTCCGTCCGTCGTGTCCAGGGACCGAAGCTGTCGTGTCGGCGCCAACAGGGAGGGTTGGAATCGATCTTCAGTTCCTAGCCTTCCTCTCAGTGCGTCGGCCAGGGTGAGCTCGGACCCTGCATCTTTCTCGGAGCCGAAGGCTCTGGCTCTGGCACCTACCCTTGTCTCTTCGGAGCGGGGGAGGTCTTCGGAGCCAGAGAGGTTGGCGTTTGAGGTGATGAGGAGCATGCTGTTTCACTCTACAGCCCCTGCCAGTGGTACAAGCACTCTTCCCCCCAGGGCACCCACTTCAGTCTCAGCACCTACTCTCTCCGGAGACCGCAGAGACCCGCAGCCTCAGGAACCACCGGCTGGTGGCCCCCACTCTTCCGAGGCCTTCCCAGAATGTTGCTTCGAGGAGCCCCCCCCCCCCCCCCGGAGGAGGGTATGCAAGAGGAAGCATATTGACTCCCAGGATGAGTCTTCGATGTCGGACACTGACCTCGAGGAGTTGGAAGGGTCCCCCAAGTCGTCCTCTGATGATGTCTCCTTTGTGGACATCCTTGAGATCCTGAAGCAAAGGTGCAGCTGGCCCACTGTCAACCCTTCTGATGAGGAGTCTGTGTACCTGAAGGCTTTCGGGTCTCAACCCTCTGCCTCTTGGGTGTCTCCACCTTTTGACAAACTTATGGATCTGGTTAGTCGAAATGTGTGAGATACTCCCAATGCCGTGGAGCCAGTCCCCAGGAGACCAAATAAATTTCTGTCTGCCCCACTCGGTAAAGAGTTCTTGTCTAAGGCCGTTTCCGTAGATGCCATGGTGGTGGCGGCGGCCACGAAGAAGGAGTTGGCGGAGACTTCTTCCTCTGTTCATCCGCCAAACAAGGAGTCTCGACAGATGGACAGATTTGGGAAGCGTATATTTAGTTCAGCGGCATTTACCCTTCGCTCGTTGAACTATCTTACTCACTTCACAAAGTTGCAGAGGGATCTCCTCAAGGAGTTAGGAGATTCCATACAGGGTGTTTGTCCTGAGGGAGTCCCTGACAGGATTTCTGCTCAGTTGTCCACCCTAAATTCTGTGGTTAACTCCTCCATGCGGCTTGTCTCCCATGCGGTCGATGGAGCGAGCAGAGCAGCGGGTTCAGCAGTTGCTCTTAGGCGCCACTCCTGGAGGCGCCTGTGTAATTTTGCAGAGCCGTTCAAGTCCACCTTCACCAATGCCCCGTTTGATGGTTCCTCATTGTTTGGTCCTAAGGTGAAAGAAACACTCACTCGGTGTGAGCAGGAAGGAAAGACACTCTCTGCCGTGGGAGTCCATTTTACTGTTTCCTCTCGACCATACCCCATAGGTCAGAGGGGAGGTAAAATGTGGTTCAAAAAGTCCCAGAGGGTCTTTCAGGACACACAGAGTGAATCCTCCTTCAGAGGCAGAGGAGGAGGAAATGGTAGATGTCGCCCTAGAGGCAGGGGTGGTCCACAATACCAGCAAGGCCGTGATTCCTTTCAAGGGCGGCCTTATCAGCGCTCCTGATGTGGGGCCTGACTGTGTTTCTCTGGGGCCAGTCGGGGGTCGCATCTCTTTGTATCCAGAAGCCTGGCTAAATATCGCCCAAGACATGTGGGTACAAAGAGTTGTTACCAGAGGCTATATCATACCCTTTTCCCGTCCATTGTTTATTCCCAAGAAGATCCAGGATGTTTCACCCAATCACAAGAATCAGGCAACTGTGGAGATCAACAAGTTGCTCTTAAAAAGAGTCATTCAGCCTGTTCCAGCAGACCATACAGGATCCGGAACTTACTCCAGGTTCTTTTTAGTTCCAAAACGAACTGGAGACTGGAGGCCAGTTTTGGACCTCGGGAGATTAAACAAATCCATGAAGGACAAGTATCGGATGGTCATACTGCAGTCGATACTCCTGTTATTAGGGAAAGACTATTGGCTGTGCTCTCTGGATCTCCAAGATGCCTACTAGCATATAAAAATGGACAAGGTGTCAAGGAGACATCTGCGCTTCCGGCTGGGAGCCAGTCATTATCAGTTTCGTGCTCTGCCCTTTGGTCTCACCACAGTCCCCAGAGTGTTCAACAAATGCATGGCAGTAGTGACAGCTCACCTGAGACCTCAGGGATTCCAGGTGTTTCCATATTCGGACGACTGGCTCCTGACCACCCCCACCAGACATTTACTCATCCAAAACAGGGACGCCACTATTCAACTTTGTGCTCAACTAGGGATTTCCATAAACTGGGAAAAATCTGCATTAGTGCCCTCGCAATCTGTGAATTTTATAGGCGCAGAGGTAGACACAGTGCATATGACAGTTCGTGTTCCTGCCGAAAGAGCACAAAACCTCATCTCCCAAGTTCAGCGTCTTCTTCCTCTTCGGAAAGGCAAAGCAAAATGTGTCCTTTAGCTTCTCGGGACGATGGCCTCAACCATTCTGTTAATACCTTTAGCCAGGTTGCACATGAGAATTCTCCAATGGCTTCTGTCTTCCCAGTGGTCCTTCCAATATCTTCCACTGAGCCCATCCTATCCTGCTGACGGAATAGTGCAAAAAGGACCTTCTTTGGTGGATAGCTCCCAACCAGTTGTTCACGGGTGCCCCCTTTGTTCCTGCCCAACCCATTGCCACTGTGACCACGGATGCCTCTCAGGTCGGGTGGGGGGGGGCATTATCTTGGCAGGATGGTTCACGGCACATGGCAAGAACATTAGGCTCATCTGCATATCAGTGTTCTGGAGATGAGGGCGGTGCTTCTGGCGTTGCAAGCACTTCAGGACCTTCTTCCTCCTAGGGACGATTGCGATACAATCGGACAACATGTCGGTAGTGTGGTATATCAACAAACAGGGTGGTACCAGATCTTACCCACTCTGTCGAGAGGCCATGCGAGTTTGGGAATGGGCAATTTCTTCCCAGCGCTTTCTGGTTGCAACGTGCATTCCGGGGGCAACCAATGTGATAGCCGACAAGCTCAGCCGGGCGATCTTACTTCCTCACGAGTGGTCTCTGAAACGAGAAATAGTGGAACAGATTTTCCGAAGATGGGGACAGCCTTGCTGCAACCTTTTTGCCAGCCCAGTCAATGCCAAATGCAGCAGCTATTTTTCCCCTCATTCCCCCTCCGGGGGAGACACCCAGAGACGCTCTGGTTCACGATTGGCCCACGGGACTTCTGTATTTTTTTTCCTCCATTCCCTCTTATTTCCAAAGTGATTCAGAAAGCCAGTTGGCTGGGAAGCGAGTTGATCCTCATTGCTCCTTACTGGCCTCATCAGGTCTGGTTCCCCTTCCTCGAGCCTCTTCTCCTGGATGATGCTTGGACTCTGGACCCAGTTCCAGATCTGTTGACTGACATGTCAGGTTCACTACATCCCTCTCTTCACACCCTCAAATTGACAGCGTAGCTGCTCCAGTTCCATCTCTAGTCAGGCTTCATGATGTTTCATCCTCAGTGTCACAGATTCTCTTATCCTCTCATAAACCTTCAACCAGTAGGCTGTATGGCAGTAAATGGAAAAGGTTCTCTATTTGGGCACAGAAAATTAATGTTGATCCTTACACTGCTCCTATTCCCGTGATTTTGGAATTCCTCTCCGAGCTTTTTCAGCAGGGATCTGCCGTGGCCACCATCAAAGTCCAGTTGGCGGCAATCTCTCATTTTCATTTAGGGTCTCCAGATGCAAACCTGATGTCTCATAAGCTATGCAAGACTGTTTTGAAAGGGGCCATGTTATTGAGACCACCGCTACAAGAACCCTGTGGCTTCTTGGGACTTCAATTTTGTATTGTTCAAATGGACATCCCCTCCTTTTGAATCTTCTCATTCATCTTCCTTAAAATTTCTGTCTTGGAAGACCTTGTTTTTAGTAGGTATCACGTCAGCCAGATGTGTATCTGAACTACAAGCCTTGTCTATTAAGCCACCTTATTTAATCTTTCATAAGGACAGGGTGTCTCTACGTACCAATCCTTCGTTTGTCCCCAAAGTTTGTTCTAAGGCCACCTTAAATCAGTCCATTGAGCTTCCAGTTTTCTTCCCCAATCACTGTAATGCAGCTGAATATCGTTTTCATCAGCTGGACGTTCATAGACAGCTACGTTTTTATTTACAACAGACCAAAGAATTTAGGAAATCAGACCAGTTATTCATTTATTTTTCCGACTCTAGATTGGGCTTACCAGTTTCTAAGGTGACTCTGTCAAATTGGATTTTTAGTTGCATAATAGCCTTCATCTACAATTCGGAGGGCAGACCGTTACCCCACAAGATCAAGGCTCATTCTACCAGGTCTCTGTCTACCTCTGCAGCCTTTCAAGCCAGGGTACCACTTGATCATGTTTGTGCAGCAGCTACGTGGCTACCCCTCACACTTTTATTACACATTATAAATTGGATTTGGCATCCAGGGATAGAGCATTCTTTGGCTCCACGGTGCTCAGTAGTATTTTCCAATGAGCCACCCAAGAATAAGGTGCTAGGGACGCTGTCCCATATGTAAAAATGAAGGTGAGATTGGACTACCTAACATAAAGAAGTTATGTACTCACCATCACGTTCCATGTTGGTAGTCCATCTCACCCTTCATTTTTACCAACTCACCCTCCTGCCCCCATCCTGGAAGATCTGGAGGTAATATTTGGTTGTCTTGGTTGGTGACCCTTTAGTATTAGTTTGTTTGTTAGGGGGTATCTTTTTCTGTTTCTAGCGAGCAGCAAACAAGATCTGGGGATTGTACTGGTGCACCATGGGATACCTGCTTATTCACAAGCCAGCCAGAAGTTTTCCAGCTTGAAAATCGGCCGAGTCAGAGCCGAGGATTGGCTCCGAACCCATATGTAAAAAATCAAGGGTGAGATGGACTACCAACATGGAACATTATGGTGAGTACATAACTTCTTTTTTACAAATATTGTTACTTCAAAAACAGTAAGTGCTTCTTTGTTTATTCTGATGTTCGTCGTGTTTCACTGTTGCAGTCATCACATTTAGGGTTATCTGCTTGGAGGTAGCCCTCAGTCAGCCTGATTATCAAAGTCTTGGGTCCTGCGTCGGTTGCTGTCTCATCTTCCATGACGTCAGGTAGTCAGGGGTATAAAGCATGCAGCCGATGCCATTACATCAGCCTTTCTTGCCGTGCGGTGCCCGAAACAGAAGCAGTTCGCAAGTGCCGGTCGGCCGACTCCTGAAATTTTCGTTTTCGAGTTTCAGAACCAAAGTCTTCAACTAAGCTAAGTACCCATTTACAGAATCTTTTTCTTGCTCTAAACTGATGTCAGTAAAAGTTAACAATTGTATTTCTTGTGGAAAGCAAATACCTCCTAAAGATTTTCATTCGTACTGCATTCCTTGCTTAGGCCCAGACCACGACGTACCTCGCTGTCAGTTTTGTGCCTTATTCAAACCTCGTACTATTCGTCATTGGTTCATTTTCGCATCCATATTTTTGTACTCGGTTCAATTATCCAGAAATGGCTTCGGTAAGCCACCTGACTACCGACATTCCAAAAAAACACAAAGATAAAGACAGAGACAGACCGCATAGGTCCAAAGCTGCCGACGACGCTTCTTCTAAGCTAGTCGCCAGTTCGCCAGTACTCAGTGAGGTGCTTTCGCAGCCCCTGATACCCGCCACTTCAGATTCACAGGCCTCTACTGAGACCCATTCAGAGTCCGGTATGCTGTGAGATGCTTCTTCGACTGTGGAACCTGCGGATGTCTCTACTTTGGATGGGTCCGGAGCCGCTGTGCAGGCACCGGCTTCTGAGTGTGTATTCAGGCCTACTGACTTGCATATTAAACCGACACCATCTTCTTCTTCAAGGCCTAAAACTCGGACCATGCCCAGAAAACCGACACCCAGACCGCATGGTCAGGCCCCTATGCCTAAAAAACAAATGATAAGAATGGCTGAAGACCTTATTACTCTAATCAGGGGAAGCCACTCTCTCTCTGAGAGACCTAGGACTGATTTTCCTTCTGATTCTTCTGATCAGGATTCTGAAATTTCTGTTTTTTCTGATGACCAGGATTTGCCCTCATCTACCTATGAGGATTATGATGCAGAGGACTCTATTCCCTCTGCTTGCCCTCCAAAGGATTTCTCTTTTGGTGAAACCTTGCCTACTCTTAGGGAGCATTTCTGCTGGGAAAGCCAGGATTACTCTGACTCCAAAAAGAGGCCTAGGGAATTCTTACTCCTGCCTCAACACAGGCCTTTAAGTATCCCTCCTGTACTGGACATTGTAGATGATGCCTTCTCAGAATCTAGCCTGGCCTCTGACACTTTACCTCCTGCTCCCAGAAAACCTGATAAGGTATTACAGCGTACCTGACTCTCAAGTTCCTCTCTAAAAAATCTTACTGCGGATCCTGAGACCATTTCACAGGGACCCAGGGGCATTAAGGCCACTACTGCCAAAAACCCTACCCCCTCTGATAGAGATTTCAGGGTGCTGGATAGATGGGGTAAGAAAGTATGCACTTCTGCAACTTCAGCTATTAAGGCCTTAAACTGCCAGTTTCATATGTTGAAGTATCAGCAGCATATTATTGGATTGATTAAACAGAAAATGATGTTGATTCCTGACTGTGCTGAAAATAAAGAATTACAGGATTTAATGCATTCTGCTGAACAAGTGGGAAAACATACTTTGCAATGTGGTTTTGATTCATTAGAGGCATCTTGCAGGGCTGCTATCACTGGGTCTGTACTTAGAAGGCATGCTTGGCGGAGCAATCTTTGCCAGATCATGTTAAAGCCAAATTACTGGATGCTCCCTTAAACCAAGACTGCCTGTTTGGCAACAAAGCAGTAGTAGTACTTAAACAGATGAAGGAAAAAGCTAAATCTATGCAAACTGTTAACGATTTCCTGCAAGTACAGCCTCCCAGATTTAGTAGGCATTGGCCCACTAAGAATTGGTCTTTTTCTGCCTCTTCCAGGCCTTCTCAGTCCAAACCTAGAACCAGCAGAACACCCACTTCCAAAGCAGGGAGTAGTAAGACTCCTCCCTGTAATAAACTGTCTCAATGACTTCACTTTAAACCTTCCAAGCCCTGCTCAACTGACTGTTCCTTTAGGGGGAAAGATCGCCCTGCATGCAAAAATTTGGGAACTCATTACCCAGGACAAATGGGTTCTAAATATAGTTCCCCAAGGATACAGATTCTACTTCCACTCCTTACCAACCCCAAACAGTTGGCCAGACCTACCCCCAAATCAGTGGGCAGAGGCCCAAATGCAGGTTCTCTCTCTTTTAAGCATCAGGGCTATTCAACCTGTCCCAGAAGAAGAATGGGGGTAAGGTTTCTACTCAAGACTTTTCCTGGTACCCAGAAAAGACAATTCCTGGCGTCCTATCCTGGACCTATCTATCCTAAACACTAGGTGCTAACTCTTCATCATCTGCTTCCCATGCTAGGCAAAAATGCCTGATTGGCAACACTGGATTTAAAGAAAGCCTACCTGCACATCCCAATAAGGGAATCTTGCAGAAAGGCTACATGCACTATCAGTTCTCTGCACTGCCCTTTGGCTTATCTACTGCGCCCAGGGTATTCACAAAGGACAGGTAGGTTACATCCTTCTTAGTTGGGAACTGCTGATTGAGGGCTCAGTGTCTGTTATTCTAAAAGTGTATTAATTCTGGTTAAAGCACTTGGGCTTCAGGCCAGTTATTTTACATTGAGGGTTCGTGGTCTGCACTCTTGTGGGAGGAGAGGCTGGACTCTGCCCTTCTGAGCTGGGAATTTCTGGTTAAAGGCTTATAGTGCCTGCATATTTGAACTGCTTCTTACTGAAACTGGTACACCTTGTTTGCTGTAGCATAGACTAGATCCTGGCCTGCTGAATCTAGCTTTGTTTGTATAACTTGAGCACTAATCCAGGCATTCTTTAAAGTATTCAATTGTATTTATTACTGCTTGGTAGTAACTTTATTAAAGTGTAGCTATCATTCTAAGTCTTTTGGATTAAGCACTTGGGCTTCAGACCAGTTGTTTTACATTAGGAAGGTTTGTGGCCTGCACTGTGGTGGCAGGACAGGTAGCTTACATCCTTCTAAGTTGGGAACTGCTGATTGAGGGCTTCAGTGTCTGTTATTCTAAAAGTGTATTAATTCTGGTTTAAGCACTTGGGCTTCAGGCCAGTTATTTTACATTAAGAGGGTTCGTGGTTTGCACTCTTGTGGGAGGAGAGGCTGGACTCTGCCCTTCTGAGCTGGGAATTTCTGGTTAAAGGCTTATACTGCCTGCATATTTGAACTGCTTCTTACTGAAATTGGTACACCTTGTTTGCTGTAGCATAGACTAGATCCAGGCCTGCTGAATCTAGCTTTGTTTGTATGCTTGTTGTTTGCTTATTTCCCTGAAACGCTAATTCCACCTAAAACGCGGCTTTTCAGCGCTTCTGTGGATCCCTAGTGATATCTGCATTGCTTACTGTACTTATTTCCTTGTTTCACTTGAATGAAAGTTACTGTTTGTCGTTTTTGCATTTAAGTTACCTGTAGCACACTGCATTTAAGTTACCTGGCACTTGCTCACTAAAGCAATTATATAGGTCAGCGCTAAAAAATGAAAAGCACTACACCCTCACAAACTCCCCTTGAATACCTTGTTCCCCATTGGCCGTTTTTTTCAATTATAAAGGAATTCCCAATACTATTCTAGCATGTCCAAAGGTCAGTTGTCAATCTCCTCTCCAGTCCAGCTGGTGAATCTGGGAATCTTGAGGCAATGTTACAACTGCCTCATGTACACAGACAACTCTCTCCTCCTCCCAACAAATTCCAACACGTGAGAGATGCAACCATATAGCCAAACTGGAGGCTAAGCTCTCTCAACTCAGTACTGGCGTAACCAGTCAGGAGGAAAAGGAAACCACACTCACTACAATTCCAGTCTCACGTAGACCTACCACGACAGCAAACCAAACACATAAACACACAAAAACATACTTGGAGGTTCTAAATAAAAATCTGCCTAAGCAGCAGAGACCTCCAAAGCAGACACCCAAGCAACCGCTACCCCAAAACAAAACACGTGCAACACATAGCTCACAAAGACAGTGTGCCGAACAGTCACAGCCCTTAAGGCTAAACAACACACCTGATACACTTGTAATAGGTGACTCTATCGTCAGGCACATTGACGTCCCGCTCACCAGGCTGAACAAGGAGAAGGTCACGGTGAGCTGCCTGTCGGGCGCTAGGATCCGCCACATAACACAAGCACTCAGGTCACTCCAAGGCAAGTACAAATATGACTCAGTCATTGTCCATGCTGGTGTGAATGACCTGAGACGTACCTCCCTGGACTACATAAAAAGAGACATAGAGGAGCTCTCTGAGCATGTAGCCCAGGCCGGTATGACCCTGACCTTGAGTAGCATCTTACCTTCACCAAGAATGATGCCACAATATGAAGACAAGATGATCAATTTCAACAATTGGCTTAAGTATTGGTGTCATTCAAAGGGCATCCGATGCCTGTCAGCCTGGGATGACATGCTCGACAAGCCACGATGCTTCGCTTGGGACGGCTTGCATCCATCACCCCTGGGCTTTCAGATATTGGCAAAGGCTCTTGCTTACCCCCATAGTGCCTTTTTTACGCAAGGCTCAAAAGACAAACCCACCTCCATAGGTATCACAAGGGATAAGAAACTAAGAGTAATGCTACTGAACGCCAGAAGTCTAAACCTCAAGATGCATGCACTCGAAACTCTCCTTAGCATGGAGAACATCGATATCTGTGCAGTAACAGAAACCTGGTTCAAGGCACCCGAGAGCACCCCAGCACTACCAGGTTATACCTCATACCATGCTTTTCGGCCCCAAAACTTGGACCGAACCACAAAAGGAGGGGGAGTATCAATATTCAAAGATACCCACACCTCCAGGTTGGTGGCACAGCACGAAGCATCAGAGACTATCCATGTGCAACTAACAGTGGGTAAAACTGCCTTTCAGTTTATAGCCTGCTACAGACCACCCTCCCAAACCCAGGAACTCCACTCAGCCTTCCTGAGAACACTGGAAAATATGAAGGTCTCTCCAAACACCATTATATTGGGCAACTTCAACTACCCAAACATAGAATGGGAGCATTACTCTAGCTCCAATACCCTAGCCCTAAGGTTCCTAGAATTTATAAACTCAAATGCTATGGAACAACTTGTTACCACTCCCACAAGAGGGAAAAACATACTGGACCTGATCATCACCAACATGGGGACTCTATGCTCCAGACCAGAAGTGTATCCCTCACTGGTAAGATCAGACCATAAACTAATCTCACTGGATATTCACATCCCGACCCCACCCCCTACCCAGAAAACCACAGTGAAAAACTTCTCTAAAGCAAATTTCACACTCCTCAAAACCGAGGTGGAATCCTTCAAAGCCCCCCGGCCTGTGGAAAATACGGCCCAGACCGCAGAATCCTTTATAAACGCATTCTATGAACACCTTCAGGAATGCATGGATCATGCATTCCCAAATAAAACCAAGATCCAATCCTCGAAAGGCAGATGTCCTGTCTGGTGGACTCCAGCCATAAACAAACTATACAATAGAAGGAGGAAGCTACTACATGATAGAGCAAAATCCCAAAAAGGGAAGGCATCTCTGATCAGTATTAGCAAAAAACTACGGGCACTCATAAAATAGTCTAAGGCCAGCTTTGAGAAAAAAATTGCACAGGACACTAAGGATAATCACAAGGCTTTCTTTAGTTATGTTAGGAACCTTGGTGGGAATTCCCAGATATGCTCAGAATTAGTACAAAATGACAAAAAATACACCAAACCGACAGACATTGCCAACATCCTACCTGACAGGTTCAGCGCAAACTCCCCACCAAAAGGGCAAATATCTATCCCAGCAGAGTGCCTCCCCCCTGACATCTCAGATGCTCAGGTAAGAGCCGCCCTCTCCAAAGCAAAAAACACAGCATCAATGGAACCAGACGGTGTCCCGGGCTGCGTTCTACATGAACTCCAAGAAGAGCTAAACCCAAACATAAAACTACTGTTCAATCTCAGCCTTACTACAGGTATGTACCCAAAGAGTGGCGTACAGCAATGGTGGTCCCTCTCCACAAAGGTGGTGCCTCAATGGATCCTGGAAACTGTCGCCCCATAAGCCTGACTAGCTTGGTCTACAAAGCTATGGAAAGGATCATCATGGACCTTATAAATAAAGATATTGGGGACCTACAGACACTGGATCCTACCCAGTTCGGCTTTGTTAAGGGCAGATCCTGCCTCTTAAACCTGGTCGATTTCTTTGAAACAGTCACCAAGGCCATTGACGAGGGGAAGGTGGTCCACACAGCCTACCTGGACCTCGCAAAAGCCTTTGATACAATACCCCACTCGGGCATTATAGATAAGTTCACCAGCTTAAATATAAACCCATATGTCACTAGATGGGTTGCAAACTGGCTCAAGGACAGAACCCACATGGTTAGAATTGCTGGAGCCATGTCAGACTCCAAACCAGTTACAAGTGGCGTCCCACAAGGCTCAGTCCTGGGACCTCTCTTGTTCAGTATATATTTCTCAGAGGTACAGGCTAACACGGAAGGACTGTGGCTGACCAAGTTCGCAGATGACTGGAAACTGGGCGCCATAATCGACTCTCCAGCCAACACAAGCATCCTGCAAAAGGGCCTCATAGAAACAGACAACTGGTGCCAGAGCCATGGCCTCAAGCTAAACGCCAAAAAGTGTATAGTCATCCCCTTTGGCAAAAACAAAGTGCCCACAAAGTACCACATAAGTGGTAATCCATTAAGTACGGAAGAAGTAATTAGGGACCTGAGGACCCAAGTTGATAGCAATCTCTCATTTGACAACCATGTGGCTAAAGTGGTTAGAAAAACATTTTATATAGCCCACCTAATCATGAAGGGATCCACATCTAGATCAGGGGAGGTCATCATGCCTCTTTACTCATCCCTCATTAGGCCCATAATTGAGTACAATTCCCCTTTTGGGATGTACCTTACCAGACACCTGCAGCAACTGGAAAGACCCCAAAAGTACCTCACCAAGAGGATCAAAGGGCTCAAACAGATGCCATATGCTGCCCGGTTAAAGAAACTCCAGCTCTACTCAGTGGCATACTGCCTGCTCAGAGGCGATCTGTGCCTGACGTATAAAACCATGTCCAACCCGGAATTAATGGACATGCTGCACCTCAGAAAATCCAAATCCCATCGAGCTACGTGCTCGAGAGACTTGAACCTCAGCACTGAAATAAATAGGACATGCTGGAGGGACAAATTCATAACCCAGAGGCTCCCTTCACTCTGGAATAAAATCCCAGTCCAGGTTAGGCAGAGTCCCTCATTGACTCTCTTCAAGAGGAATCTTGATGAGTGGATGTGGGATCGTAGGTTTACCCCGGGTATCACTTCTGTGTCACTGTTGGACAGAGGCACGGTATACTAACCTCAAAAAAGGGCATAGCAAAATTAATTTAAAATGGGTGGCGAAATCCAAACACACACTGGCTAGGCTTATAAATTCCCTAGGGCAGATAGCCTAGTATGAACCTATGAACCTAAGTGCCTAGCTCCAGTCATTGCATTTTGCAGGCAAATAAATATTCAAATATACCCATACCTGGACGATTGTCTAATTCAGGCAGAAAGCCAGGACATGCTATTAAATCATCAGGCATTTGTAAAGAAATTGCTAACTTCTCTGGGGTACACCATAAACGAAAAGAAATCACATCTTGTACCCTGCCAACAAACTGTATTCCTGGGAGCAAGCTGGAATACAACTTCCCAGATGGCCTACCTCACGCCAGAGAAACAAGTTCATTTGACAGCCTACTTCAAACTACTGGCCACAAAGACCCAGATATCTGCAAGGAAAATACTGCAAGCCCCTGGGGTTCATGGCCTCTTGCATTCTACTAATTCCATATGCAAGACTGCATATGAGGAAACTACAATGGTATCTAAAAAAACTATGGTGTCAACATTCTCAGGATCTGGAATCAATGATTACTATCATACCCTGTTAAAAATAGAGTTCCTTTGGTGGGCAGAGGCCTGCCACCAAAACAAGGGACTGCCATTCACTCTACCCCCTGCTGCCCAAACCCTAACAGACTCATCAGACTATGCATGGGGGGCTCACTTGACAGGGCAGTGCATTCAGGGCAAATGGAACCCAAGTCAAATGCACCTGCATATAAATCAAAAAGAAATGTTAGCTGTACAGAATGCTCTGACAGCCTTCAAGGACCACATTCTTCCAGGACAATTATTGGACAACACCGTTATGTGGTACATAAACAAGCAGGGGGAAACCCACTCATACCCTCTCTGCAGACTAGCCATTGCTCTGTGAAACACAGCCTTGAGCTACCAAGTGCACCTACAGCTAAATACACTGGCAGACAACCTAAGCGGAAATCTCTTGGACCCAAACGAGTAGAAACTGGAACCAAAGATATTCAACATGTTGAGAAACAAATGGGGGAGCCCAGAGATAGACCTCTTTGCCTCCCCTCAGAATTACCAATTGGACAAATTCTGCACAAAGACTCCCCACAAACAAGCTTGGAAAGTGGATGCTCTGTCCTTCACCTGGACAAACCTATCAGTTTATGCCTTTCCCCCTCTTCCTCACCTCACCAAAGTGCTACTAAAGATCAAACGGGACAAACCAAGGACAATACTGATTACACCAGACTGGCCCCGCCAACACTGGTACCCCCTCTTGCGCAGTGTGTCACTGCTGGCACCTGCCTCAGACCCCTGCCCTGCTGTCCCAGCAGGAGGGCCAGATTCTGCACCCACAGCTTCAAACCCTGAACCTTGCAGCCTGGCTAATTACCTGATCCCTCCGTTACCATCCCTCAATAAGCAAGTCATGGATGTCATTCTGGAGGCAAGGAGGCCTAGTACTAGAAAATCCTATGCTGAAAAATGGAAAAGATTCTGTTCCTGGAGCCAAACTCAGGGGATGGGCACAGCAGTGCCCAGTTTACCTCGTATTCTTCAATACTTAACTGAGATGGTTAACAAGGGCCTTTCCTTTTCTTCCATCAAAATTCATGCCTCGGCCATTTCAGCACATTACAATACAGAGCCCACCCCTCTTCTCTCATCCACTGCTGAAGCAATTCCTCAGAGGGGCCAAAAACTTAAGACCACCCAGGAGAGCCCCTACTCCAGCATGGGACCTTAACTTTGTATTGGAAAAGCTCACTGTACCTCCCTTTGAGCCAGCTGCAAATACAGAGTTGAAATTTCTTTCTTGGAAAACAGCCTTCCTTCTAGCCATCACTTCAGCAAGAAGGGTGTCTAAATTACAGGCCCTCATGGCAGTGGAGCCTTTCATCATCTTTCATGCGGACAGGGTGTCCCTCAAGACCAATCCCTCATTTATGCCCAAGGTGGTATCCAGTGTGGCCCTTAATCAGTCCATTCATTTGCCACCCTTCTTTTCTAATCCACAGAACAAAGGGGAACGAATACTGCGCTCATTGGATGTGAATAGACAACTTCGATTTTACTTGGACATGACTACACCTCTCAGGAAATCTGTACAGCTGCTGGTTGCATTTGCTGCAGGGGCAGAGGGGAAGGCCATTTCAAAGCAAACCATTTCGAAGTGGATAGGCCATTGCATTCATTTCTGCTATAAGTACCATGGAAAACCTTACCCCACAGGGGATAAGACCACATTCAACAAGGACTGCATCTATCCCTACAGCCTTTCTCAGAGGTGTCCCTACCAGGGACATCCTAGAAGCTGCTACCTGGAGTTATGCACATACCTTCACCAAGCATTACCACTTGCCAATTTTTTCTAAGTCTAGAGCTGGCTTTGCCACTGCAGTCTTGCAGGGCCTTATAGCTGGTCCTAATGCTATCTAATTGCCTCCTCCCATCCTTAGCTTTGGGAATCTACCCAAATGTGGTGACTGCAACAGTGAAACACGAAGAACATAGTACAGTTGTGCACACTTACCATAAATGTAGATGTTCGAGTGTATTCACTATTGCAGTCCTGGTTACCCTCCTTCCAGCCCCCTGACTTCTGTTGACTATACCTCTATTCTTGCTTACTATGCTTAAAGCTTTCTGGTGTATTTGCTTTTTTGTTGGAGGTGTAATTGTTTCCCATTATGGGGGCACCTGACATCTGGGGCAAGAAAAACTGATGTAATGGCATCGGCTGCATGCTTTATACCCCTGACTACCTGACATCATGGAAGATGAGACAGCAACCGATGCAGGGCCCAAGACTTTGATAATCAGGCCGACTGAGGGCTACCTGCATGCAGATAACCCTAAATGTGATGACTGCAACAGTGAATACACTCGAACATTTACATTTATGATAAGTGTACACAACTGTAGTTTATTTCTAGCTGTTATCTTCCCTTTATCCATTGTTTTTCCTTACCATTGATAACTTTTCTCTTTACCATTGTTGGTAATTCCTCTGATCTTTGCACTTCATCGGCCTTTCCTTTCATTACCATTGTTGGTATAGTTTTTCCTTACCGTTTACCTGTATTTCTACAAGTTATAGGTTCATAGGTTCATACTAGGCTATCTGCCCTAGGGCATTTATAAGCCTAGCCAGAATGTGTTTGGCTTTCGCCACCCATTTTAAATTTATTTTGCTATGCCCTTTTTCGAGGTTAGTATACTGTGCCTCTGTCTAACAGTGACACAGAAGTGATACCCGGGGTAAACCTATGATCTCCCATCCACTCATCAAGATTCCTCTTGAAGAGAGTCAATGAGGGACTCTGCCTAACCTGGACTGGGATTTTATTCCAGAGTGAAGGGAGCCTCTGGGTTATGAATCTGTCCCTCCAGCATGTCCTGTTTATTTCAGTGCTGAGGTTCAAGTCTCTCGAGCATAGCTCGATGGGATTTGGATTTTCTGAGGTGCAGCATGTCCATTAATTCGGGTTGGACATGGCTTTATATGTCAGGCACAGATCGCCTCTGAACAGGCGGTATGCCACTGAGTAGAGCTGGAGTTTCTTTAACCGGCAGCATATGGCATCTGTTTGAGCCCTTTGATCCTCTTGGTGAGGTACTTTTGGGGTCTTTCCAGTTGCTGCAGGTGTCTGGTAAGGTACATCCCAAAGGGGAATTGTACTCAATTATGGGCCTGATGAGGATGAGTAAAGAGGCACGATGACCTCCCTGATCTAGATGTGAATCCTTCATGATTAGGTGGGCTATATAAAATGTTTTTCTAACCACTTTGGCCACGTGGTTGTCAAATGAGAGATTGCTATCAACTTGGGTCCCCAGGTCCCTAATTACTTCTTCTGTACTTAATGGATTACCACCTATGTGGTAATTTGTGGGCACTTTGTTTTTGCCAAAGGGATGACTATACACTTTTTGGCATTTAGCTTGAGGCCATGGCTCTGGCACCAGTTGTCTGTTTCTATGAGGCCCTTTTGGAGGATGCTTGTGTCGGCTGGAGAGTCGATTATGGCGCCCAGTTTGCAGTCATCTCGAACTTGGTCAGCCACAGTCCTTCCGTGTTGGCCTGTACCCCGAGAAATATATACCAACAAGAGAGGTCCCAGGACTGAGCCTTGTGGAACACCACTTGTAACTGGTTTGAGTCTGACATGGCTCCAGCAATTCTAACCATGTGGGTTCTGTCCTTGAGCCAATTTGCAATCCATCTAGTGACATAGGGTTTTTATTTAAGCTGGTGAGCTTATCTATAATGCCCCGAGTGGGTATTGTATCAAGGCTTTGCGAGGTCCAGGTAGGCTGTGTGGACCACCTTCCCTCGCCAATGGCCTTGGTGACTGTTTCAAAGAAATCAACCAGGTTTAAGAGGTAGGATCTGCCCTTAACAAAGCCGAACTGGGTAGGATCCAGTGTTTGTAGGTCCCCAATATCTTTATTTATGAGGTCCATGATGTTCCTTTCCATAGCTTTGCAGACCAAGCTAGTCAGGCTTATGGGGCATAGTTTCCAGGATCCGCTGAGGCACCACCTTTATGAAGAGGGACCACTGTTGCTGCACACCACTCTTTGGGCACATATCCTGTAGTAAGGCTGAGATTGAACAGTAGTTTTATGTTTGGGTTTAGCTCTTCTTGGAGTTCATGTAGGACGAGCCCGGGACACCTCTGGCCCCATTGATGCTGTGTTTTTGCTTTGGAGAGGGCTGCTCTACCTGAGCATCTGAGATGTCAGGGGCAGCACTGCTGGGATCGATATTTGCCCTTTGGTGGGATGGGGAGAAGTTTGCGCTGAACCTGTCAGCTAGGATGTTGGCAATGTCTGTGGGTTCGTGTATTTTTGTCATTTTGGACTAATTCTGAGCATATCTGGGAATTACCACCCAGGTTCCTAACATAACCTAAAGAAAGCCTTGTGATTATCCTTAGTGTCCTGTGCAATTTTTCTCTTGAAGCTGGCCTTAGACAATTTTATGTGTGCCCGTAGTTTTTTGCTAATACTGATCAGTGATGCCTTCCCTTTTTGGGATTTTGCTCTATCATATTTAGTAGCTTCCTCCTATTGTATAGTTTGTTTATGGCTGGGGTCCACCAGACAGGACGTCTGCCTTTGGAGGATTGGGTCTTGGTTTTATTTGGGATCGCATGATCCATGCATTCCTGAAGGTGTTCATAGAATGCGTTTAAAGGATTCTGTGGTCTGGGCCTATTTTCCACAGGCCGGGCTTTGAAGGATTCCACCTCAGTTTTGAGGAGTGTGAAATTTGCTTTAGAGAAGTTTTTCACTGTGGTTTTCTGGGCAGGGGGGATCGGATGTGAATATCCAGTGAGATTGGTTTATGGTCTGATCTTACCAGTGAGGGATACACTTGGTCTGGAGCATAGAGTCCCCATGTTGGTGATGATCAGGTCCAGTATGTTTTTTCCTCTTGTGGGAGTGGTAACAAGTTGTTCCATAGCATTTGAGTTTATAAATTCTAGGAACCTTTGGGCTAGGGTGTTGGAGCTAGAGTAATGCTCCCAGTCTATGTTTGGGTAGTTGAAGTCGCCCAATATAATGGTGTTTGGAGAGACCTTCATATTTTCCAGTGTTCTCAGGAAGGCCGAGTGGGTTCCTGGGTTTGGGAGGGTGGTCTGTAGCAGGCTATAAACTGGAAGGCAGTTTTACCCACTGTTAGTTGCACATGGATAGTCTCTGATGCTTCGTTTTGCCACCAACCTGGAGGTGTGGGTATCTTTGATGAATATCGATACTCCTCCTTTGTGGTTCGGTCCAAGTTTTGGGACGAAAAGCATGGTATGAGGTATAACCTGGTAGTGCTGGGGTGCTCTCGGGAGCCCTGAACCAGGTTTCTGTTACTGCACAGATATCGATGTTCTCCATGCTAAGGAGAGTTTCGAGTGCGTGTATCTTGAGGTTTAGACTTCTGGCGTTGAGTAGCATTACTCTTAGTTTCTTATCCCTTGTGATACCTATGGAGGTGGGTTTGTCTTTTGAGCCTTGACTAAAAAAGGCACTATGGGGGTAGCAAGAGCCTTTGCCAATATCCGAAAGCCCTGTAGTCTTTGTACCTTCTGCTTTCTACTGTTTTGAAAACTTATCCTTACTATGCTTTGAATTTTCTGGTTACTGTGTTCTTGTTTTTACAGGGATCGTGGGAGATAAGCCTTCAGGTTTTGAGAAATGTGATAAATGTGGGTACAAGAATGTTCATCGTACATACAGCTGCAGTAATCACAGATGGGTTCTCCGCCGTCAGGCGGTCCCTCGGTCGGCCGAATTCCAAAGTCTTGGTCCGGCGTCGGTGGTCGTCGCTTACTCTTCTGACGTCAGTGAGGCCAGAGTATATAAGACACAGCCGACGCCATGTTCTTCAGTCTTTTGCCAAGGCGTGCCCGAAGCAGAAGCAGTTCGCAAGTGCCGGTCGGCCAGCTCCTGAATTACGAAAAATTGGAAACCAAGTCTTCATTAAAGCTAAGTACCCGTTGAAACTTTTCTTGCCTCAGACCGATGTCAGAAAAGTTAACAATTGTATTTCTTGTGGGAAGCAAATACCGCATAAGGATTTCCATTCCCTCTGCATACCTTGTTTGGGCCCAGACCACGACGCCTCGGGCTGTCGCTTTGCGCTACCTTCAATAAACGACTATTAAGCCGCCGGGCGGAGTTCGCCCAACACTACTTTGGTAAAGCTTTTGATTATAAAATGTCGTCGGACACTCCGACTACCGTTTTGTCCAAAAAACGCAAGGAAAAGGACCGACACGCGAGGCCCGCGGTCCCCGCCGACACCACGCCGAAACAGGCTACACATGGTCCGGTTCTCAGCGAGACGCCTTTGCAGTTCCTGACAACCGACGACACTCCTTTGGCGGTGTCTTCTGTACCCAAGACCGCTGGGTCCTCTGCCCTTTCCCAGACTACTACCGAAGCCCCTGCTAATGTCGAGCCTACAAATGTGGACAGGTCCACCTCCACCCATGGTGTATTTAGGCCCTCATCTTCTTTTTCAATTAAGGCCTTTACTAAATCCAAAGCAGCCAGGCATCCCACAAGGCCTGTTGCACAGGGCCCATCTTCAGGACCCATGCCTAAAAAACAGATGCTTATCAGAGGTTCTCAACCCCCTCCTGACAAGAGACCCAGAGTGGAGGAAGATTCTCCCTCTTCTGATCAGGGATCCATTTTATCAGAACATTCTGATGCAGAGGAACACTCTTACTCTCCTTTTGAGGATTCGGATGCAGAACAGTCCATTCCTTCGGTATCCCCTCCTGAGGATTTTTCCTTTGGGGAAACCTTGCACACCTTGAGGGAACACTTCCATTGGGAAGGCCAAGACTTTTCAGATTCCAAGAAAAGACTTAGGGAATTTCTTTGGTTACCTCAACACAGACCTCTGGCTATACCCCCTGTTTTGGACATACTGGATGATGCCTTTTCGGAGGCTTGTCTTAACCCTGATTCTCTGCCTCCTGCACCAGTCAAACCTGATAGGTATTACAGAGTACCCAGCTCTCACCAATTTCTCTTCAAAAGCCATAATGCGGACCCTGAAACTATTTCACAAGGCCCCAAGGGATTGAAGGCCTCCACTGCCAAGAATCCACTTCCTGCAGAAAGGGAATCCAGATCTTTAGAAAGGTGGGGTAAAAAGGTATATACCTCGGCCACCCTGGCCATGAGGGCCTTAAACTGTCAGTTTCATATGATTAAATATCAACAGTACCTGTTATCACAATTAAGGAACAAAATGTCTCAACCTGAACAACCAGATTTAAAAGAGTTACAGGATATGATGCATAGTGCAGAGCAAGTGGGTAAACACACCTTACAATGTGGTTATGATGCCCTAGAGGCCTCCAGCAGAGCGGCTGCTACAGGATCAGTCATTCGCAGACATGCCTGGCTTAGGGAACAAAATTTGCCTGATCATGTGAAAGCTAAACTTTTAGATGCTCCTTTACCAAAGGATGTACTATTTGGTACCAATGCTGAGGAGATACTACGGAAAATGGAAGAAAAAGCCAAATCTATGCAAACTGTCAAAGCTTTCTTACAGGTCCAACCACCACGTTTTAGCAGAAATTGGCCTTCAAAAAACTGGTCCTTTCCAGCCACTGACAAGCCCCAAAGAGGTAGATACAGACGCACAAGGGGCAGAGGGCAATCACAAGGATCATATAGAGGCAGACAATGGCAAACTCCAGCACCAAGAGGTGGTGAAGAACAGTGCACAACAATACAGGAAGCAAACCCAATGACTCCCTCATTTCCATGCCAAGCATGTCTCAGCTGGCAGCACCTTTGGGAGGGAAACTAGCATTATTTGCAAGCAATTGGCATATTGTCACAACAGACAAATGGATACTGGACATTATAAACAGAGGCTACAAATTTCAATTTCACACTCTTCCAAAAATGAGAGGCATGCCAAACATGCCACAAAATCAAAGGGCAGAGGCACAACTGCAAATTTCAAAGCTCATAAACATGGGAGCTATTCAAAAGGTACCTACGCACCAACAAGGTCAAGGTTTTTATTCAAGACTTTTTCTGGTACCAAGGAAAGGAACCGACTGGAGACCCATTTTGGACTTATCTATCCTAAACACATTTCTACTCATAAAATTCAAGATGCTCACATTACAGCAACTTCTTCCCATGCTGGGCAAGGAGTTTTGGCTGGTAACATTGGACCTCAAGGAGGCATACCTGCATGTCCCAATCAGACAAAGCTGCAGAAGATACCTCAGATTTCTTGCAGGTTCAATCCACTATCAATTCTCTGCATTGCCCTTTGACTTATCTACTGCCCAGAGTATTCACAAAGTGCCTGGCATCAGTGATTGCCTACTGCAGACTTCAAGGGATACAAATTTACCCTTATCTGGACGACTGCCTGATCCAAGCGGACAGCAAACACATACTTCTGGAACATCTGGCATATGTGACACGGTTACTGCTTTCTCTGGGATATACAATCAACAAAGAGAAATCAAGGCTAACACCATCTCAGAAAATAACCTTCCTGGGTGCCAACTTAGACACAAACACCCAGATGGCATATCTTACGCCAGAAAAACAGGGGCAACTATCTCAGTACTTCAAAATACTAGCAAAAAGTACCAGGCTTACTGCAAGGAAAATCCTGCAGGCTCTGGGATTCATGGCATCTTGCATTCTTCTAATCCCATGTGCAAAGCTGCATATGAGGAAGCTTCAATGGTACCTAAAAAATCTATGGTCTCAACACAGTCACAGTTTGGAAACAATAATACCAATAATTCCATGTTTGCAAAAGGAATTTCTATGGTGGGCCCAAGCATGTCAAGTAAACACAGGCCTTCCATTCTGCAAGCCTCAAGCAAAACAAGTCATAACCACAGACGCCTCAGATTACGCCTGGGGCTTACATGAAGGACAGGTGCATTCAGGGCAGATGGTCCCAAAAGGAAAAGCGCCTTCACATCAATCAAAAAGAAATGCTAGCAGTAATAAATGCAATTACAGCTTTCAAGGACTTCCTGCATCCAGGGCAATTACTGATAAGAACAGACAACACCACAGTAATGTGGTACATAAACAAACAAGGAGGAACACACTCATACCCCTTGTGCAGACTAGCCATGACTCTTTGGAACTTGGCTCTGGAAAGACAAATCGAACTTCAAGCACAGTACTTGCCAGGATTGGAAAACACACTGGCAGACAATCTAAGCAGAAATATGACAGATCCACACGAATGGAAGTTACATCCTCAGGTGTTTACAGAAATCATCCAAGCGTGGGGGAGGCCAGACATAGATCTTTTTGCCTCCCACAGGAATCATCAATTGGAAAGTTTTGTTCAAGGACCTTTCATCCAAAGGCCTGGAGAGTGGACGCCCTTTCATTCAGTTGGACAGCATGGACAGTTTACGCATTCCCACCTCTGCCTCTTCTGCCCAAGGTGCTTTTGAAAGCAAGAACAGACAAACCGAGGATGATACTGATTGCTCCAGATTGGCCAAGGCAACACTGGTACCCACTCCTGAGGAGCCTAACACATACTCCTCCCTGGTCCCTGCCTCTAATACCTCTTCTGCTTACTCAGCACAGCTACAAAACTCTTCACAGTCAGCTGAAAACACTCGATCTCGCTGCATGGAAAATTCCTTAACACCACAACAGACCCTACTCTCCAAGGAAGTGCAGGATGTCATTTTGGAGGCCAGAAGGCCATCTACTAGAAAAGCTTACTCCGCAAAATGGAAGCGGTTTTGCTCTTGGAATGAGAAGAGGCCAGGACCCTAGAAAACTGAACTTGCCTCAGGTATTACAGTATCTAGCTGAGCTGCTGAACAGTGGACTTTCATTTTCCTCCATAAAAATACATGCCTCAGCCATTTCTGCAGAATTCAACACGGATCCCCCTTTATTTTCTCACCCGCTCTTACGACAGTTCCTCAGAGGGGCTAAGAATATAAGACCTGCAAGGAAGCAACCAATACCAGCCTGGGACCTTAATTACATACTAGAAAAATTAACATTGCCTCCTTTTGAACCAGCTGCCTCAACAGATTTGCAATATTTGTCCTGGAAAACAGCCTTCCTACTGGCCATCACTTCAGCTCATAGGGTTTCTGAACTACAGGCCCTCATGGCGGTGCAGCCCTTCCTCATTTTCCATCAGGACAGGGTTTCCTTCGTACCAACCCATCATTTATGCCAAAAGTGGTATCCAGGGTAGCCTTAAATCAAGCCATACACCTCCCTACCTTTTATCCCAATCCTCAAAACAAAGGGGAAAGGCTGCTACACTCTTTAGACATCCATAGGCAGCTACGTTATTATTTGGAGAGAACAAAGTCCTTCAGGAAATCAGAACAACTTTTTGTGTCCTATGCTGTAGGGGCTCAAGGGAAACCAGTTACAAAACAGACTATTTCCAAGTGGATTGGCCACTGCATACGGTTTTGTTATTCCTATCATGGGAAATCTGTCCCTACAGGTATCAGATCTCACTCCACCAGGGCCACAGCTACCTCTACAGCCTTCCTCAGAGGGGTTCCCACCAAAGATATTTTGGAGGCAGCCACTTGGAGTTCTGTACATACCTTCACAAAACACTACCACCTGCCTTTATATTCCAGAACAAGAGCAGGCTTTGCCACTGCTGTTTTGCAGGGCATTCTGGCTCAACCCAGTTCTTCCTAGTACCTACCACCCTATGCATAGCTTTGGGACTCTACCCATCTGTGATTACTGCAGCTGTATGCACGATGAACATAGTACAGTTTTGTACCTACCATAAATGTAGATGTTCGAGTGCTAATACAGCTGCAGTACAGGTTTCCCTCCCTCCTTCCCCACTTGGTAAAGGCATGGGGCCTAACAACCTCTTCATACTACCTGACTGGGTTATCCTGCTATGTTTTATTTGCTTGCATCCACTGATTTTGGATTATTTTGCATTGCTTGTATATGTATATAAGCATTATTTATGTATTGCCTTACTTTTGGGGGCACCTGACATCTGGGGCAAGAAAGACTGAAGAACATGGCGTCGGCTGTGTCTTGTATACTCTGGCCTCACTGACGTCAGAAGAGTAAGCGACGACCACTGACGCCAGACCAAGACTTTGGAATTCGGCCGACCGAGGGACCGCCTGACGGCTGAGAACCCATCTGTGATTACTGCAGCTGTATTAGCACTCGAACATCTACATTTATGGTAGGTGCAAAACTGTACTTTCCCCTGTCTGATGCCCATTCATGGTGTGTTTACTTTTTAGGACCTGGGCATTTACATGCCAAGTTTTCTGTTTTGTAAACCATTCAATCATAAAGTTGTTGTGGATAGGAAAACTAAATTGATTCTTAAAGGCCTCATTCCTTCAGCCTTTGGAGAACCTTTCAGGAGCTAAATCCTCCAAGCCAGACAAAAAAAGAGGCAAGAAAGAGGCCTTCTGATCAGTCTGGATCATCTGTCTTCAGATCTGACCCCTGAGCCAAAAAAAGAAGGTTAAAAAGCCTTTGGATCTGACACACCACAATTCATCGGATCCTACCGCTTCAGACACCAGGTCCGTCTCTTTGGTTCCTACTCCTTTGGAGTTGAAAACATTTCCCAGAACTAGGTAGCCATCATCTCTGAATCCAGTGCCATCTAGACTCCAATTAGACTTCCTGGAAAGATGTTCTCCCTCCTTCATCCCTCCCTTCCCGTTCATCCAGAAGCTTCACAGAAGTGGACGTAAACAGAATGAGGAGGAAATTTCTTTCGACACAAATTCAGGTGGGAGTTCTCCTGGCCCCTACTCCTTAACTCGCACAACTCCACCTATTATGGCTCCTTCTCCAGTCTGTTTTTCAGTTTTGGAGCCCTCTGATCTGGCTGCCATCTGCTACAGATCTGAGGATACCTGTATTCTCAGGTCTGACTATATATGCTCCAACCTCGTCAGAGGTGGAGGGCTCTCTGACCCAAAGCTTTGTTGTCGGATCTCAGGGGTTAGGGTCGACTCTGAAGTTCTTAGAGCTGGTTCTGCATCTTGGAGCCTTTTTATTCGATAGCTTAGTTTTGATTCCAGTCTCAGAGGTGGTGTCTTCTGGCCGGAGGGAGCAGTCAGTCCAGAAGCATGTCTTCTCAGCTCCAACTGTTTCTTTCTTCCCAGAATATTCTGCCTTCAAGGTGGTGGAGAGTCTGTTCTCGTCTAGAGAACAGATGGTCATCCCTCCCAAGGTCTTCCTTCTGATTCTCAGATGTCTTTGTGTCAGGAGCCTCAGCATTCTACTCCACAGGGACAGCTGACCCAAAGTCTCCAGGTGACCCCACAGGGCATTATTTCTTCCAGTACTTTTCTGGAGCATCCCACCGAAGAAGTCCCTAGTAAGAGGAAGTGCAAGAGGAGGCACTTCAACTCCCCTCAGGAATATGTCGTGGAAGATAGGATTTCGATGAAGGTGAAGAGTCTCCAAGATCACCACCTGATTATGTCTTATTTGGAGACATTTTGGAAATCCTGAAACAGCATGGTGGTTGGTCCTCCGGCATCCATTCTCCAGAGGACTTGTATTCTTGGAGGCTTTTGGGGCTGGCCCATGTACCTCCTGGGTGACTCTGCCCACTGACAGACTTATTGACTTGGTCTCTCAGTGGGTGTGGAAGGAACCAGATTCTGCAGAGCCGATCCCCAAGAGACCAGATGGGATCCTGACACCACCAAAAGGAAGGGAGTTTTAGTACAAAGGAATACCAGGAAATGCTATGGCCATGGCAGCAGCCACCAAGAAATACTGGTGGAACAGAGTTCTTCTGTCCACCATCCTCACAGGGTGTCTAGGGCACTGGATAGGTTTGGGAAGTGAGTGTATGCATCAGCTACCTCTGCACTCAGGTCCCTGAATTACTTGGCTCACTTTACCAGATTACAGAGCAGTTTGATTAAGGAACTCTGAGACCCTCTCGGGGACTAGTACTGCTGAGGCGGTATCTTCTGTTGCTTTACAGATAGCCACCATTCAGTTCATTTCAAATTCATCTATGAAGCTCCTCTCGCATGCAGGTGAAAGAGCTTTAAGTGGCAGGTTCAGGCATTTCCATCAGGAGACATGCCTAGATGCGCCTGTGTGATTTTGCGGAGCCGTTAAAGTCATACTTTGTCAGTGCTCCTTTTGGTGGAAATTCATTGTTTGTTCCCAATGTTAAGGTTACACTCTCTCCAGGTGTGAGAAAGATGGAAAGACCCTGTCTGTGGTTGGTGTATGTTTTTTGACTCATCAAAGAACCTTCTTTAGGAATTTGCAAAGTGGGTGAAAGATGCGTTTCGGGAAATCTGTGGGTTTGTTCCAAGATCCACATGGAGAAAGTTCCCCCCAGGGCAGAAGGGGGGACTCCAATGGAAGGAAATCATCCATGTGGTAGAGGGGGTCAGTAGAACCAGAGGTCCAGAGATTCTTTCTCTAATAGACCCTATCAGCGCTCCTGAAAGGAGGCCTGATAGCCCATCTCTGTAGGGATTCGGGGGGGGGGTCCTTTATTCCCTGCACCAAAGAGCCTAGCTAGACTTAACAAAATATACTTGTATGCACAGGAGTATTTCCAGAGGCTGTATAATTGCCTTTTCCTTGCTACTGCTATTACAGAACACAATTCCCAGTGTTCCATCCAGTCAGAGAAAAGCAGCAGCTTTAGAAATGCAAAAGCTTTTAGACAAGAGTCATTCAAGAGATCCCCCCAGACCAGAAAACATCCAGAACTTACTCAAGATTCTTTTTAGTGCCAAAAAAAAAGTGTATGTAGGAAATAACTCCTCAGATGGCATCACTCTTAACACTGGAGTTCCACAAGGATGTGTTCTTAGTCCCTTGCTGTTCACCCTGTTAACACATGATTGTACAGCCAGGTGCAATACAAATCACATCATCAAGTTTGCTGATGACACAACGGTGGTAGGCCTCATCAGTAATGATGATGAAACAGTGTATAGAGATGAGGTGGAATAACTGATTACCTAGTGTGGAAATAACTTAGCACTAAATGTGAACAACACAAAAGAGGTAATTGTGGACTACAGGAAAAATCACAAGGAACATTCCCCCGTTACCATCAATGGGGAAACAAAGGAAAGCATGAGAAGCATGAAGATGTTCTTCGTGTTTCACTGTTGCAGTCATTGGAACACAAATACAAATGACATAGTCAGGAAAGCGCACCAGAAATTGCACTTTTTAAGAAGGCTGAGGAGGGCGAATCTCCCATCGACGGTTCTCGCTACCTTCTACAGAGGTACGATAGAAAGCATCCTGATGAACAACCTCGTAGTATGGTATGGAAGCCGCTCTACCTCTGAGCACATATCCCTCCAGAGAGTGGTGAAGACAGCCGAGAGGATCATTAAGACCACCTTACCACCTATCCACGACTTGTACTTATCCAGGTGTCTCAGCAGGGCCAGAGGAATAATTAAAGACTACACTCATCCTGCTTACAGACTGTTCTGCATCTGTCATCCAGAAAGCGCTTCCGAAGCATACGTTGCAGAACTACGAGATTCATTTACAGCGTCTTCCCTAATGTCATCAGGCTGCTGAACTCTAGTAACCACTACACTCCATGATGGCCAGCTGGGTCAGTAGAAACTTTATTATTATTATTTTATTTTATTTTAGTTACATTTGTTGACCGGGAGTGCCAGACTGGGCACAGGTCCGTTTTCAGCGGAGGCCCGGGGAGAAAAGCTCCACATTAAGTATTATTTGCATTATACAGTTAAAAAACATAGCATTTAAATATAGACATTAGTCCAGTTAAGGACGCAAGACAAGAAGAAAACAGATGTAAAACAGCTGTAGAGCATAGTACAATTTTAAAATATGGTGACATATACTAAACATGGTTACAAATGTAGTCGAGATTCATCAGTGAACAATTGATACAATCTGTTTTTGAGGTACATAACAGCCATTAGCAGTTGTTGCTGCAAGAAGTTAGTATTATGTGGTAGGTAGCTTGGAACATGAGGTCTCAAATTGTGCAGTAACCTGGTTACTAGTCTCATCTAATACTTAGTACAGTATTCAGCATGACTGTAACTTATAGACCATCTAGGGCAGTAGCAATGCAGTAAAATCTCTTTTTTCTGTGCAGTACATGTTATGAATTCGTAAATTAACCCTAGTGCAGTACTGTAAGGTCCATAGTGCAATACTCTAATGTTCACAGTGCAGTACTCAAATGTCTGTTTCTGTGCAAGGATCAATTCAGTGTCTTAACTAAGTACCTGTGCAATACTAAAGCTTCATGCAAGTAAGTGTTCAGTTCGAAAAGTGTTAAAATGTTTCTAATTATGTGCAGTATTAGTCTGTCTACCTGCATGTCTGTGATGTAATAGCTAGGTGTTGTATGTGTAAATGTCTGAAAATAGTCTGTGTGTTATCTGCATATTGAGTCCAGAGACACGGAATTCCATTCAGTTTTTGCACTTGTGTGATTTCTGAATGACAACATTACTTTGACTTTGAAAAAGACAGGGGACCGAAGACCAGTCTTGGATCTCTATGTTCTAAACAAGTCAGTTCAGTGCACCAAGTTCCAGATGGTCACAGTTCAGTCCATTTTGCCTTTTCTGCAGAAGGACGGATGGATGTGCACTGTAGATCTCCAGGATGCATACTATCACATAAAAATAAGCAGACAATCCAGGAGATTCTTACACTTCCAGCTAGGAGCCAATCAGTATCAGTTCAGAGGACTTCCCTTTGATCTCACCACAGTCCCCAGGGTGTTTACCAAATACATGGCAGTGGAAGCAGATTACTTCATACTGCAGGGATTCTGAGTCCATACTTGGACGACTGGCACCTTACCGTCTTGACGAAGCATTTACTTATATCAGTTTGAAACTATGCACACCAGATGTTCCAATCTGGGCATCCTAATCGACCACAAAAAATCTCAACTTCAACCTTCTCAGTAGCTAAAGTTCATAGGAGTCAGTTTCAACACATCGATGATAGCATTTCTGCCCTTACTGAGGGTTCAAGCCATTTGTTTTCAAGTCAGCAGAATAATTTAGAGTTCATCACTACCAGCCAACAAGGTATTACACACCCTTTGGTCAGTGTCAGCGGCAGTAGTTTGCTTCTACTAGCAAAGTACTATATGAGGATTTTTACAATGGACATTGTCAACTCAGTGGTCCATCTTGCATCAACCCTAGTCCAAGATTAACTCAGGTTTGGAAGAGATTCCTTTGGTGGCAGATTCACTCATGTCAACTATTCCAAGGTTGTCCATTCATCATCCCTCAACCCAGGGCCGTAGTGACCATGGACACTTCCCAGATTGGGTGGGGTGGGGCATTTCTTAGGGAAGAAGGTTCAAGGCACATGGTCCCCAAAGAGGCTAACTTTTGCACATCAGTGTGCTGGAAATGAGAGCAGTACTCCTAGAATTACAGGCATTCCAAGACGCTCTCGCTTCTGGGTTTATTGCACTTCAAACTGACAATATGTCTGTGGTATGGTAGATCAACAAGCAAGGAGGAACCAGATCTTACCCCTTGTGTTGCCAAGTTATGTGTGTGTGTGGCAATGGGCGATCTCTTCAAATCGATTTCTTGTAGTGACACCCATTCTGGAAAATCCAAAGTGGTAGCAGACAAGTTGAGCAGGTCCGTTCTGTTACCTCATGAGTGGTCTCTCAACAAGGTGGTGATGAAAATGATATCTGAAGTAGTTAACTTCATTTGATCATCAACCTGTGAGTTTCGGATCCTACCAAGCTAAGATCTGAGCTCCAAGCTCCTCCCCCTTACCCATACTACACTGCAACCTCCTTCCAACCCTCCAATCTTGTTTGCCGCGGCTTCGCCAAGACGTGATCTCTGAGCTCCAGGCAGGTAGAGTAGGGTTTTCTTGCTTCGACTGTTTAAAAGTTAGTTTAGTGTGCGTGTGTAGTGTTTGCCTTCCCCTCTTTTCCTCCCCTGGGTTTTCCGTGCAGAAATGTACAAAAAAAAGTAAACTTTGTGTTTTTGTTAATGTAGGTCTCCCTTTCCTGCCTTTGCTGTGTGTCTGTGAGTGTAGGTAGGGCTTTAGTTAGCCTTATTTTTTGTTGTGGAGGTTAAGATGTTGGACCCACTAAAGCCAACTTTCTCCAAATGCACAGAGTGTGGCCATAAGTTGTCCCTGGCTGATGGCCACACTCTGTGCGTCGTGTGTTTTGGGGGTTCCCTATCTTTCCTCTGGCAGCAAAATATGTGCAGCCTTTAATCCACGGGCCCTGTGGGACCACAGGACCAAGTTAATTTTGGCTGGGCTTCTCCCGGCAGAAACTATTCCTTCTTCTCCTTCCTCTACGGCCATGGCTGTGGCCGTATCAGCTTCAGGTCCTCCTCCCCTGTCCGGGACTCACATTCCCATTTCAAAACAGGGTGACAAAGAGGCCAGGAAGGAAAAATATAGGGAGAGAGAGAGAGAGAGAGAGACAAAGATAGGAGTCATAAGAGACCTGCGGATCCGTCGGATCTTTCGGGTCCTCCTATTAAAGTTGTCACTACCCTAGTCAAGACGTCTAAGCCGTCTTCCCCTCTGCTCCGATCTCCTAGATTTTCTTCGGAGCCGGAGGAGGAAGTTCGGCCTGCTTCGAGGTCGTCCATGCATTGGCCCTCTCGGCCGGCATCGGTGGCATCCTCCAGATCTACAAGAAGCCTCTCGGTGGCTGACATGGACTGGATGATGAGAAGGTTTATACAGACTCAGTTGTAGATGGGAGTGTTGCTGGCTCCCCCTCCCGCCGGAGCGAGGAGTTCGGCTCCGATAGCTCCTTCTCTGATCCATTCCTGGGTTTTGGAGTCCCTGGATCCGAGGAGCTCCGGAGTCGGGGGGTCGGCACCGATGGTTCCCCCAACCTCGATGCCGGCCATGCCCTTGAGTATGTCTGATTATATGTCGGATCTGAACTCTCGGAGCCGTGATTTGAGCATCGGATCCAGGGGGATGAGTGTGTCATCGGCTCCACTATGGTTAGGACATACCATTCCTCTGGGTCCGTCTGTTCCGGGTTTGGCTCCGATCCCTTCATCAGATCCGAGGGGCACAGTTACTCAGTTACTTCTAGTTTGAGAAGCCGGTTCCCCTTTGACCTTTGACAATGTGGAGACTGTTCTCTCAGGAGGATCGAGACCCCTCACTCTTTCCTCGGAGAACGTCACTGCTCCCTTGCTGCTGTGTGTCTTCTGTCATTCCGTCCTCTCAGGGACAGCCTGTGTCTGATACGCCCCAAATGGTTCCCCTTGAGGAATATGAAGCTGTTTGTGAGCCCTCCCCAGAGAGCCCCACCCAAGGAGATTCCTCGCAAATGCAAGTGCAAGAGGAGGTACCTGGACTCCCCCCAGTCCCTCACAGAGGATACTGACTTGGAGGAAGGGGAAGGCTCCCGAGGATATCTTATTTGGAGACGTAATGGAAATCCTCCATCAGAGGGGAGGTTAGTCCACCCAAAAGCCTTCCTCTGATGAGTCGGTATTCTTGGAGGCGTTCGCAGGCCCATCTACCTCTTGGGTGTCCCCACCGGCTGATCCTCTGGTGGACCACATTACCACCAGAGCTTGGAAGGAGCCAGACATTGTAGAACCTATACCTAGAAGGCCAGACAAGATTTTGAGCCCTCCTAGGGATAAGTCTGCACGGAGTAAGGGTTCACCAGTTGATGCAACGGTGGTGCCAGCGGCGGCCACTAAAAAGGAACTGGCTCAGAAGAGTTCCCCGGTCCATCCTCCAGACAAGGAGTCTAGGGCAATGGATCGAGTCGGAAAGCGGACGTATGCTTCAGCTACCTTTGCCATAAGGGCGCTGAACTTACATGGCCCACGTGATCAGACTTCAGCACGACCTCATGAAAGAGTACGCTGTGTCTGCCCCGGAGTCCATTTCGGCCGAGGATAAACGCTCATCTCAGCATGTATGGCCACTCAAGTCAGTGACTAACATGTCCATGTGCTTACTCTCTCATGCCACCGAGGGAGACGCTAGGGTGGCCGGGTCTGGCATTGCCATGAGGCGTCATGCCTGGCTCCTGCTTTGCGATTTTTAGGAACCTTTCAAGGCGTCCTTTGCGAATGCCCCTTTTGACGGTTCGACCCTGTTCGGGGAAGACCGTTCGAGATACGCTAGTCCAGAGTGAAAAGGACGAGAAGACACTGTCGCATGTCGGGATCTGCTTCTCTAACCCTCAAAGGTCCTTTTCCAGGAATCAGCGAGGGCAAAAGAAGTTGTGGTTTCGGAAGTCTCAGCATTCCTGGGACACTCCGGGCTCCTTTTCCCCTAGAGGCAGAGGGGGACAAAGGTGGACGCCGGCCCAGAGGCAGAGGGGGACCAAAGAATTTTGGGTCATAGGAACCATTCTCTGATTGACCTGCGCAGCAGCCCTGAGGGGTTGCCCGACTGCTCCACTCTGAAGGCAGTCAGGGGGGGCATTTTTCAAAGCACCTAGCTCAATGTGAGTCCATAACGTCAGACCGCTGGGTACTTCACATAATATCCAGAGGTTATTCCATTCCCTTTCTGACCAGTCCCTTACCTCTAAAGCACCTCCCAGACATTCCACCCACTCAAAGGGAGGTGGCAGCTTTGGAAATAGAAAAGCTACTAAACAAAAGAGTAATCCAGCCGGTCCCCCCAGATCAGTCCAGATTGGGCATCTATTCCAGGTTCCTTTTGGTGCCAAAAAAGATGGGGGGACTTGAGGCCGAGTCTCGACCTATCCACATTGAACCTCTCTGTTGCCAAGGAGACGTTCCGGATGGTCACCTTACAATCCATCTTGCCATTCTTGCAGGAGGAAGACTGGATGTGCTCTGTAGACCTCAAGGATTCGTACTACCACATCATGATGGACAGGCGATCCAGGAGGTTTCTTTGCTTTTGGCATGGAGCCAGTCACTACCAGTTCAGGGTCCTACCCTTCGGTCTCACCACAGCCCCCAGGGTGTTTACCAAGGTCATGGCAGTTGTAGCGGCCCACATGAGACTTCAGGGCATTCAGGTCTTTCCGTACCTTGGTGACTGGCTCTTCACAGCCCCCTCCAGGCATCGACTTGTTCAAGCCAGAAATTCTTTCCTTCAGCTGTCAAATTTACTGGGTATCACGATAAACATTGCAAAGTCCTCACTTCAGCCCATTCAGATTCTGGACTTCATAGGGGCAAGAATAGATTCTCTCCGGGCCAAGGTATTTTTGACTCCAGACAGACTTCGGAACCTGACCCTCCATGTATTGGCACTTCTTCAGACATCTTCACCCCCCAGCAGAACTAGTTCTGAGGGCCTTCGAGTCTATGGCAGCAGCTATAAATCTGGTTCCTTGTGCACGTCTACACATGAGCGTTACAGTGGACTTTACAAGTTCAGTGGTCTGTGTTATACCAGCCCTTAAGTTACCCGATTCCTCTAAGCATGGTGTGCAAGACTTCCCTCATCTGGTGGCTTCAATCCCAGGATCTTCGGGAAGGACATCCCTTTATTGTGACCCTGCCCCAAGCTACAGTGACCACGGACGCCTCCCGACTAGGGTGGGGGGGGCACTATTCCGGCAGGATGGTCCAAGGCACGTGGTCCCCGAATGAGACCGTTCTGCACATCAGTGTTCTAGAGATGAGGGCAGTCCTTCTGGCGTTGCAAGCCCTTCATGCTTCTCTTTCTCTGGGAATGATTGCAATTCAGTCAGACATGTCAGTGGTCTGGTATATCAACAAACAGGGGGGAACCAGGTCCTACCCGCTTTGTTGAGAGGCAATGAGAGTGTGGGAATGGGCGATCTCCACCAACCGTTTTCTGATAGCAATGCACATTCCAGGTTGATCCAACATTTTGGGAAAAAACTGAGCCGGACTATCCTTTTATCTTACGAGTGGTCTCTGAACTGTTGTGTAGCAGAACAGATCTTCCTCAAGTGGGGTCAGCCTTGCTGCGATCTCTTCGCATCACCGTCCAATGCGAAGTGCAGCGAGTTTTTCGCTCTGATCCCCCTTGGGGGGAAGCCCCCAGAGATGCTCTTGCCCATGCTTGGCCACCTGGTCTTCTTTATGCGTATCCCCTGCTACCTCTAATGACAAAATTCTTGCAGAAAGCTCGTTGGTTGGGAAGCAAGATTATCCTCATAGCCCCATTCTGGTCTTGTCAAGTTTGGTTCCCTTGCCTACTCGTCTCAACTAGTAGCTCCGCCCTGGATATTAGATCCCATTCCGGATGTCATTTGTCATCCCCTCTGGAATTCCTCCTCCGAATCTGGACAACCTCAAGCTTACTAATTGCCAGGACTCCCGGACTCTCTTCAGCTGTTAAGTCCATTCTGGTGGGGGCGCGCAAGTCCTCCACCCGAAAGGTGTACTGTAGTAAATGGAAGCATTTTTCCATCTGGGCTTCTCAGAGCGATTTGGATCCATTTACTGCCCCAATTCCAGCGGTATTAGAATTTCTCTCTCAGATTTTCCAGCAGGAGGCCAGCTGTTCCACTGTTAAGGTCCAGCTGGCGGCTATATCCCATTTTCATGTAGGAGAAAATTCAGGTTCACTAGCTGCTTTTAGGATTTGTAAGATTTTCATCAAAGGCACTTTTTTTCTGAGACCTCCGATTAAGCATCCTTCCCCTCTGTGGGATTTGACCTTGGTTCTTCAAGCCTTAGTTGCGCCGCCGTTTGAACCTGCAGCATCAGTTAATTTAAAATTTTTGTCATGCAAGAGAGCCTTCCTGGTGGCTATCACCTCGGCTAGGAGAGTGTCTGAACTTCAAGCCTTGTGTATCAAGCCCCCATACTTAGTTTTTCATAAGGATAGGGTTTCTCTAAGGACAAATCCTTCTTTCCTCCCTAAAGTTGCTTTAAAGTCAAATATCAATCAGTCTATTAATCTCCCAGTATTTTTCCCTAATTTTCAAAACAAAGGGGAATACAAACTTCATTTGCTGGATGCCCACAGACAGTTGCGCTTTCATTTACATAAGATAGGACTAAACCCTTTCGTAAGTCTGGTCAGTTATTTGTTTCCTTTGCCAAGCCCTTTTTGAGGAAACCAGTTTCGAAGGTGACTCTTGCTAGATGGATTTCACTTTGTATTCTGCAAGTGTACAAGGATCATGAATTACCAGAACCAGACACGGTTCATGCTCATTCTGCTTGTTCTTTGGCTACTTCTGCTGCTTTCTGGTCCAGAGTTTCTCTGGATGACATTTGTTCAGCGGCTACCTGGGCTTCCTCTCACTCTTTTATTACTCATTATAAGTTGGACATGGTATCTAGAGGAAGGGCTTCTTTTGGTTCTGCAGTGCTCCGAAATATCCTTCCATAAGGGCCTCCCAAGGTCTTTTGGTATCTAGGGACTCTGTCCCACAGGTTGATGATCAAATGAAGTTAACTACTTCAGGTAAAGAAGTTATGTACTCACCATAACGTTCCATCTGAGTAGTTAGACTTCATTTGTCATCAACCTTCCCTCCCACTTATCCCGCTGACCTTAGTGGTTTGTGATAGTCCTTGGACTCAGACTTACTGGGTATTGTAAGCTTAGTGTGTGTGATCAGGTCAGGTTATTTCTCTTGGGTTGATGTGTGTCACATTATGGGTGGCAAAGTCGATCTGAGGGTTGGAAGGAGGTTGCAGTGTAGTATGGGTAAGGGGGAGGAGCTTGGAGCTCGGATCTTTGCTTGGAAAGCTGCCGGCTTGGATCCATGTCGGATCCGAAACGCACAGGATTTCTGCCCATGGGGTCAACCATGCTGTGCCCTATTTGTATTCCAACAACAGATGCAGCAAGTCCTTTGCCCTGATCCCCCCACTGGGGGAGTCACCAAGAGACACTGTCCTTCAAGATTGACTCCCACGTCTCCTCTCTGCTTACCCTCCGACTCCCCAGATTTCTACAGAAAGCATCCTGATCGAAGAGTGGGGTCATCCTCATTGCCCCCTATTGGCCTTGACAATTTTGGTTTTCCTTCCTTTGGCCTCATCGTCTGTACCTGCTTTGGATTCTGAGTCCGATTCCAGATGACCTGTCTCACCCGACAGACATAACTCACCTGGGCATCTTGGGTCTCAAGTTAACCGCATGGTATCTCCAATTCCATTGATAGCCAGACAACCAAAGCTCTTGTCACCAGTGTGCCACATTCTTTTTTTCTCAGAAGGCTTCCACCAGAAAAATCTACAAGAGCAAAGGAAAAGATTTGTCCTTTGGGCACAGCAACATGACATGGAGCCTTTTTCAGCACCAGTACATAAGATCTTTGAATTCCTGACTTCCATTTTCAGTGAAGGGGCTTGTCCTTATACAGTTGAGGCTCAGCTAGCTGCTATCTCCAATTTCCATATCGGAGTTGATAATTCTACATTAGCATCTTCGTCTTTGTAAGACCTTTACAAAAGGAGCCTTTCTACTAAAGCCCCCTTCAAGGACTCTACTCCACCTTGGGATCTTTCCTTAATGTTACGGGCTTTAACTCCTAGACTCTGTAAACCTGCAGCAAGATGCGAGTTTTGATACCTGATTTGGAAAATGATTTTTCTCATAGCAATAACATTGGCTAGAAGAGTATCAGAACTACAAGCCTGATCTTCTAAGTCTCCTTATTTAATCTTTCACAAGGACAGAGTGTCTTTAAGAACCAAACCTTTCTTCCTTCTTAAGTTGTTGTCAGGCTCATGCATTAATCAAGCCATTAATCTCCCTTTATTCTTTCCAAATTTCTGTAACAAAGGCAAATGCATGTTACAAATATTGGATAATCATAAACAATAAACAATTAGTTTTCTATCCACACAGATATGAGAAATTTTCAAAATCGTATCATTTGTGAGTATCCTTTTCGTAAACCAAATTGGGTCAGCAAGTTTTGTATTTCCTTTGTCTATAAAAAGCTGGGTTTGATCCTTCCCTAAGCCCTTAAAGGCGCATTCAACTAGGTCCATGGTGACTTCATCATCCTTCTTATCCAGAACTTCCTTCTATGTTACAGCTGCAACTTGGGCTAACCCTCATGCCTTTATTACTCCTTACAAATTGGATCTGGTCTCGAGGGGAAGAACAGCCTTTGGCTCTACAGTACTCTGGAATATCCTTCCTTAGAGTCCACCCAGGAATCTGGTAGCTGGCGACTCTGTCCCTTATGTTGAGGAATGAATGAAAATTGATAACATCAGATTAAGTCAAAGTAAACTTTAATGTCATTTAGTCTATACAAGTGCAGTCTAAATGAAATTGCATGCATCAGGCCCGAATTGAGAAGACGTATACGTACATAGAATAGCACATACACTGGACATATATTCATCATTTCACATTAGACCGGTTATTCCACCTACATATTCCCACAGTTTACCTTATCTATAATTTTCAGCAGTTTAATGATTTCTTATTGCACAAGTTCCTATTGTACTGTGTGATTCTCACATTGAATAACAGGATCTAGTTAGTGTAATATTGCACATTCATTGCCATCTCTTTATTGTTAATGTTTAGAATCCGAACTGTCTCTTGTTTGCACCAAGAGAGTTGGCTGTCCCATATCTTGTCAGCGTCCAGTTTCCCTGAGGATATTGCCAGAGTTCGAGTCTTACTGCCTGAGGGAAGATGCTGTTTCTAAACCTGGACTTTTAACAGCACATGCTGTGGTATTTTCTGCTGGACGACAAGCATGTGAACCATTCATAAGTAGGGTGTGTAGGATCCTTGATTATTTTTGTAGCTCTGTTGTAACATCATGCTGTGTATAACTTCTGTAGTGCTGGAAGTTTGGAGTCCGTTATCTTCTCTGCCACTTTCACTGCCCTTTGTAGGGCTTTATGGTCTGCAGCTGAGCAGCTCCCATGCCACACTGAAAAGTTACACATTAGGATACTTTCTATGGTACCCCTATAGAAGGTGGAGAGGATAGAAGGTGGTAGGCTCACTTTCCTCAGTCTCCTCAGGAAATGCAGACATTGATGAGCCTTCTTTACTATATGACTGGTGCTTATTGACCAAGATAAATCCTCTGCAATGTGAACCTCCAGGAATTTTGTGCTCTTTACTCTTTCCACTCTCTCGCCATTACTCATGAGAGGAGAATGAGCTGGTAGTGTTTTATTTATTTATTTATTTTACATTTGTTGACAGGGCTAGTCTAGCTGGATTAATGTCCATTTTCAGTAGAGGCCCAGGGAGATAAGCTCCAAACATAAAAACATTACAAAAATAGAAATTACGAAATAAAATTACAAAATAGAAATTACAAAATAAAAATTCACTACTTACACTGAATAGCTTTCATGTGGAGATATGCTCCAAACATAGCAAAATTACTATATATGATACTTAAAGTTACTAAGGTTCTACTATATAAGATAATTTAATAGTGTATGGGTTATAATTAAATAAAAAGTTTGTCTAAGCAGAGGAAAAGTAGTTTAGAGTTTTTGCATGGGTGTTGGATATAAGGAGATACAGGTACACTTGTGGTACTAATGTTGCCATTTGTAAGTCAAAGTAGGGGAACTAGAGATGTAGGTAGAGAAAAAAGATGCATATGAGGGCTGAATAAAGTTAGCTTCTAGGATTAAAGGTTGAGAGGGGACAAAGTCCAGAAGGAGGACATATAGCAAGAAGAGATAGTAATAGGAAAAGTAAGGTTTAGTCAGGTTTCGCGCAGGGACAGAGCCAATGATTTTTCATGTGTTCTTTGAGGTGTTTTTTGTAGAGAGATGTAGATGAGAGAGATGTGAGTGACATAGGAAGCTTATTCCATATTTTTCCCACAACGTTGGTAAAAAGGGAGTCTCCAGCTTTGTTATTAGATTTGATATGGGCGATTAGTAGCTTATTAGCTGAATGGAGCGTCGCTAGATTTTTATATGGGGAGATTAAGTTAGAGAGGATTGGAGTATTATTTGGGTGATGAAGGATTTTTTGTGTGATCACTAGTTGATTATACACTAGCTGGTTTTGTAGTTCAGACCACCCGAGTTGTTTAAGGTTGTGACAGTGGTGGGTTCTAAAAGGGGTGCCAGTGGCAAATCTTGCTATATTGTTATAGCTAGTTTCGAGCTTATTTAGATTAGATTTTGATAGATTGGTATATATAGGGGAGGCATAGAATAGGGTAGAAGTGAGATGGGTCTGGGCAATGGTGCTTCTAGCTAGAGGTGTGAGGTAAGGTTTAATTCTATACAAGGAGCCAAGTTTTTTATTGACCATCAGTATAGTATTGTTGATATGGTCGTCATAGCTGAGGTTATTATCTATAGTAATGCCCAGGAGACGTGTAGTAGTATCAGGGGTAATAGTGGTACTGTTGTTAGAGGTAATTGTGAAGTGGATGGATGGGGACTTTTGGGTGGGAGCAAAGAGTAACAATTTTGTTTTTTTAGGGTTAAGGAGGAGGCAATGGTCAGTAAACCAATTTTCAACAGTGTTAAATACTGTTTGGGTAAGGGTTTGAAGAGAGATAGATGAATTAGAAGAACATATTAGAGTGGAGTCATCGGCATATTGAATACAGGTGGCTTGAGGAAAAACAGTATTGAGGTCATTAATAAAAATGAAGTCTATTATGATCTCCTTTGTTTTGTTGACATTAAAGGTCTAGGCTGTTCTTGACACACCAGTCAATCAGTGAGCTCACTTCCTCCCTGTAGTCTTTTTCATCTCCTTTATTGATGAGGCCCACAACTGTAGTGTGATCCGCAAACTTGATGATGTGATTGGTGTTGAATTTAGCTTTATGGTCATGGGTTAGTGAAGTAAACTGTAGTGGACTCAACACACAGCCTTGAGGTACTCCTGTGTTGATTGTGATGCTTTTCAAAGAGTTATTGCCCACACATGTACCCTTTGAGATCTTTCAGTCAAGTTGTACATATGGGCATTGATACTTAGATGAACAAGTTTTTCGATTAGCTTGTGGGATGACAATGCTGAGCTGGAGTCAATAAACAGCATTTTAACATAGCGGTCTTTGTTCTCAAGGTGTGCCAATGAGCGATGCAGTGCAACCGAAATGGCATTTGCAGTGGAGCGATTGGCACAATATGCAAACTGGAGTGTATGTAGTGCCACTGCAAGGCTTGCTGTTTTTTGACTAACCTTTCAAAGCTTTTCATAACAGTGGTTGTGAGGGCTGCTGGTTTATCGTCATTAAGCCTTGAGGGAGTTGATCTCTTTGGCAGTGGAATAATTGTATTTTTGAAGCATTTGGGTACTTTTGCTTGACAGAGCGAGATGGTAAATATATCTGTGAGTACAGTGCTTAGTTCATCACAGTCCTTTAACACCTTTCCCATGATGTCCGGCCCTGCAGCTTTCCTAGGGTTCACATGCTGTAGGGTTCCCTTCACCTCTATTGAGTTTAGGCCGAGCACTTTGTCTCCTGGGTATGTAGCAAGTTTTAGTGCCTTGGAGCTGTTCCTGTCCCCAAACCTGCAGAAGATGTTCAGCCTATCCAGGAATTCTGTGCTGCCTCGCATTGGTTCATAGGTAGGTACTATGCTATCGGCCCAAGGGCCTAAGTAAGCCTAGCCAACAAGGTTCCCTGGCTTACACCACCCAAGAAAATTATTTTCCTGCCCTGTCGAGCAGAGCCACAGAAGTGATCCCCAGGGTGTATTTACTATTTCCCATCCAGTTATCAAGCTTTTTCTTGAAGAGTGCTAATAAGGAACTTTGCTTGACATAGATGGGTAGCTTGTTCCAGAGTATGGGAAGTCTCTGGGACAGGAATCTAATCCTCCAGCATGTCTTGTTTATTGTGGTGACAAGGTTTAGGTCCGTAGAGTGTGTAGCTCAGAGGGATTGGGATTTCTTTAGGTGTAGCATGTCCAACAGCTCTGGGTTTGACATAGCTTTACATGTTAGGCAGAGATCACCTCAGAGTAGGCGATATGCTACGGAGTAAACTGGAGTTTTTTGAGACTGTCAATGTGGGGCATCTCTTTGAGGCCAGTAATCCTCTTTGTGAGGTACTCCTGTGGCCTTTCTAGCTGCTGCAGATGTCTTGTGAGTTGCATTCCAAAAGGGGCATTGTACTCTGTAATGGGTCTAATGAGTGTTGAGTACAGGGGAACAGTGATCTCTTTTTTTTTTCCTAGATGAGAACCCTTTTTTGATGAGGTGTGCCATGTAGAAGGGTTTCTGACTACTGTGGTGATGTGATTATCAAAGGAGACACTACTGTCCACCTGGGTCCCCAAGTCCCTTATCACACATTCGGCATTAAGTAGACTGCCACCTATGTGGTAGTTCATGGGTGCAGAGTTTTTTCCAAAGGGGATGACAATGCACTTTTGGGCATTGAGCTTGAGGCCATGCCTCTGACACCAGGCATCTGTCTCAGTGAGCCCCTTCTGTAGGATGTCCACATCATTTGGGGACTCGACTATGGCTCCTAGTTTGCAGTCATCTGCGAACTTCATTAGCCAAAGGCCTTCTGTGTTAGCCTGTACTCCACTTGTCACTGGTTTGAAGTCAGATTTGGAGTCTGCAACTTTTACAGTGTGGGTTCTGTCAGTGAGCCAGTTGGCAACCCATCTTGTGACATAGGGATTTATACCTAGTTTGGTGAGTTTAGCTATAATTCCAGAATGGGGGATGGTGTCGAAAGCCTTGGCGAGGTCAAGATAGGCTGTGTGAACCACCTTACCCTCGTATACAGCTTTGGTGACTGTCTGGAAGAAGTCAATCAGGTTCAGGAGGCATGATCTGCCTTTCACAAACCTGAACTGGGTGGGATCCAGAGTTTGGAGGTTACCAATGTCTTTGAGTTCCACAATGATACGTTCCATGGCCTTACAGACCAGGCTCGTCAGGCTAATAGGGTGATAGTTCCCAGGATCAGTGGTGGCTCCCCCTTTGTTGAGTGGGATAACTGTTGCTGTGTGCCATTCAGCGGGCACAAAGCCTGATCTGAGACTATGATTGAACATGGTGCTTAGGTGGGGAGCCAGTTCATTCTGAATTTCGTGTAAAACGCAGCCTGGGATGTTGTCCGGTCCCATGGATGCTGTGTTTTTGGCTTTAAAGAGTGCAGCTTTTACTTGCGTAGTTGTGATTACAGGGACTCTGCATTCTTTCTGTGTAGATATTGGCCCTTTAGGGGGTGAGAGGGGGGTAAAGTTAGCACTGAACCTATCTGCCAGGACGTTGGCAGTATCATTTGGTTCTGTAATTTTCATGCTGTTGTGCTGTAACTCAGAGCAGATCTAGATGTTGCTATTGAGATTCTTGACATAGCTATAGAAATGCTTTGTGGTTGTCCCTAGAATCAGTGGCGATTTTGTTTTCGTAGCTAGCTTTGGAGGATCTTATAAGGGAGCTCAGCTTCTTACTGAGGCTGACCAGGGAACTCTTCCACTCATGGGATTTTACTCTCTTTTGCAACAGTTTTTTCCTTCTGTTGTAGAGTTTGTTTATGGCAGGGGACCACCAGATTGGCTTCCTTTTTCTGGAGGATAGCATCTTGGTTCTGTTTGGGGTTTGTATTCAGTTATGGCTTTTATGCCACATGCACCTGGGGTCTCTCACGTCACTGAAGTGGTTCTGGACTTTCTTTCCATAGGCCCTTTATGCTTCCCTTATCCCTCTTTTCAGGTGACCTTGCCACACTGAGAGCTTCCTTGACCTTTGATTTGAATGTCACATCATGTTCTTTCAGATACTCCTATACTTTGCTGGTGAATCAGGGTTTTTGGTTGGCTCTTATGATGATGATTCTGGTGATGGTTACGTCATGTATGCATTTAGATATATATGCCATCAGTTTGTGTATTTCTGTGTATGTGTATAAAGAAGTTATGTACTTAACGTAACATTCCATCTGTGTTGTCCATTTTCATTCTTCCTCAGCTCCCCTCCCTCCAGCCTCTACCATGTTTCTTTGATGACTTTTGGAACAGTGAGAGAGTACCTCAGGAACCAAGTTCCTTTTCTTTGAGCTCCAGGAAATGATTTTCCATAGTATGTAAAATATATCAATGTTTTACGTTAAGGAGCTGCAAAAAAGATATGGAGAAGGAGGGGGACTACAGCATTATGGGTAAAGGAAGAGCTCAAGAGTTTGTGGTTTCCACGAGCTGTAGAATTAGTAGCCTAGTCCGATCCAAATATCGATCCAGACCCATATTTTGAGGAAGAATGAAAATAGACAACACAGATGGAAAGTTATTGTGAGTACATAACTTTTTTTTAATGTATCTGCACATGGGTATAATACGAATTGGTGGGGGGCAAACTCGATCTGAGGTACTGAAGTGGAGTTCAGGAAGTTATGTGTAGGGGAGGAGTCTGAGCCCTAGAACCAAGAAGCTTCAGTGTTGGTGCATAGGTTGGATCTGACAACCACAGTAGAACCAGGTGAAAAATCAGACAAAATGGATCTTTCATATATATTTGACTAAAACGCACAATGTCGGAAAAAGACAAAGTACTTTTGACTGAAAATCCATTTAATCAAAAACTGTTAGTCTGGCAATTTGTCATTTTTGATTATAGGAGTTGTTAGGCTTGTAATGTAGAAGATGTAGGGGGGTGCGGGGGGACAAAAGCTTTTGATGGCATATATGTTGAGGAGAAAGTTTTCAACAATTTATTTGCTGTGATTTCTCTTCTGACAATCCCATTGCCGGGATTTGAAAAGATAACTGATGATGGTGCTGGGACTAGAGAGACTTCAAATACCATTGTATCTTTCTCATGTGAAGTCTTGCTAGAAGTATCCAAGAGTCATAGATGCCATGAAGACCCAAGCTTATTTCCTGCGAGTCGGAGTGGAAAACCCTAGAAATAGATCTAGATCTATTTCTTCCTTTGGAAGAAAAGCTGTTTAACTGAGTTGTTTAGCAGACAACACAGAAACACAATCCAGTACCTGATGTAAAAAAAAAAAGACGTTTGAATGTTCTCTTGGAACCCCAGCTTGTGTAAGAGATCTCTCACCCAAGTGAGAGATTCTTGAGCTTTGAAAAAGACTCTGCAAAGATTAACAAGTCATCTAAACAAGGAAAAATGTGGATACCCTGTAACCTGCAATGAGCTATAACTGGAGCTAGACACCTTGTGAACAACACTACTACAGGGTAAGACAGAAAACTAATAATGGGTTCCAGACACCCAAAACCATGAGAAGCAATTTGAAGTCTGGATGAATAGAGACATAAATCCATCTTGTAAGTCCAGCATTACCAGGAAACTTAAATGAGAAACAAAATGGGTAATAGGTTGTGAAGTTATAGAAATTTGACTTTTGGCACGATCACAAATTGGTTTAGGAAAGAAAGATCCAGAACTGGTATCCAAGCATTTTCTTTCTTTGGCACCAAAAATATCTATATATGGCTCTTACTTTCCAAGAAAACATATGTTGAAGGACAGGTGGGAAGAGAGGAGTCTGGTGTGGTGGATTGAGTAACCCCCTAGAAAGGAGTAATTTCTTCCCACTGCCCTTTGTAACCTTGACAAACAATCTTAACCAGCCATTTATCAGAAACTATCTGTTGCCAAAGAGAAAAGTGAAGATTCAGACTTTCTGGAAGGGAAAATGGACTGCTAGGGTGGGTGTGAGTGGGGGGATAAGGTTCCTTAGTCATTCTGACTTGTTGGACTGTACTTGATTTTGAAGAGTTCCTGTATTCTTTTGGAACCCCATTGCCATTTCTTCTTAAACATCTGTTTATCAGAATTTTGCTGAGACTGTTTATTTTGTTTCCTGCCAAAACTGGATGAAGGGTTAGAGAATCTTAGAAAATTTGGATAGCTAAAAAAATCTTTGGGATTCTATGTATGTACCTCTCTCATCACACTTTTTGATGACCTCTGCAGCAGATGGTCCAAAATCTAAATCTCTTTCCAAAATCGAATGTAGAATCTCATTTTCACATCCTCTGGAAGTTTTGAGAATGTAGCCAAGCAAACCATTTCAAAATAGTATCATTAGCCATAGCCCTGGAAGAAGTATTAACAGAGTCATACACATACTTTAAACCAGTGGTTCCCAAACTTTTTTGATTCTCAGCTCCCTTGCTGAATCCAGGTTTTCCCAAGCCCCCCCCCCCCCACGGCACACATAAAGTGCATATTTCAGGGGTTCCCAAAGTTTGCGCTGCGGCGCCCTGGAGAGCCACTGCTTCCTCACAGGGGCGCCACAAACTAATAAGCTTAGCTGCAAAATAAACTGCGAACAGTTCGCGGTTTTGCAGTTAAGCTTATTAGTTCGTGGCAAGTGTGAGTGAATGCAGGAATGAGTGAAGAGGTGGCTGTGTGTATGTGTGAGATCGGGAGAGTGAGAGCGATGTTTGAGTGAATGCAGGAATGAATGAAGAAGTGTGTGTGTGTGATCGGGAGAGAGAGCGATGTGTGAGTGAATGAATGAGGAAGTGACTGCGTGTGTTTGAATGAATGCAGGTATGAATGAGGAAGTGGCCATGTGTGTGTATGTGAGATCAGAAGAGTGGAGGGATGTGTGAGTGAATGCAGGTATGACTGAGGAAGTGGCGGTGTGTGTGTGTGTGTGTGTGTGTGTGTGTGTGTGTGTGTGTGTGTGTGTGTGTGTGTGTGTGTGTGTGTGTGTGTGTGTGTGTGTCTGAATGAATGCAGGTATGAATGAGGAAGTGGCTGTGTGTGTCTGAATGAATACAGGTATGAATGAGGAAGTGGCCGTGTGTGTGTATGTGAGATCAGAAGAGTGGAGGGATGTGTGAGTGAATGCAGGTATGAATGAGGAAGTGGCCGTGTGTGTGTGTGTGTGTGTGAATGAATGAGGAAGTGACTGTGTGTGTATGTGATTCACACCTCTCAACTGTATAGATTTTCACAGAATGTCCAGATTTTTGCCTCATATTTTTGGTGTGTTATTCCTAAAATCTGTACTTTTCTGGCAAATAGTTGAGGATTGAATTATTTAAATAATGACAAATGTTTGAGTTTGACTCCACATCCTTCAGAGAATTCATGCCAATGCAAAACCTATTATTCTATCAACTTTCTAAGTTGGTAAGAGCAATATTTCAAATTTGTGCCTTTTTGTCCCCCCATCATTTTAGGCTTTGTCCAGATTTTTAGAGCAAAAAAAAGCACACAGCAACTTACGCATTCATTCATACATCCCTCTCGCTCTTCCGATCACACACACACACACACACACACACACACACACACACACACACACACACACACACACACACACACACTTCCTCAGTCATACCTGCATTCATTCACACTTTGCTCTCACTCTCCCAATCTCACATGCACACAGCCACTTCCTCATTCATACCTGCATTCAATCACACATCGATCTTTCACTGTCCCGATCTCACACATACCCACTTCTTCATTCATTCCTGCATTCACTTGCACATCGCACTCTCTCCCGATCTCGCACACCTCTTCATTCATTCCTGCATTCATTCACACATTGCTCTCACTCTCCCGATCTCACACACACAGCCACTTTTTCATTCATTCCTACATTCACTCACACATCGCTCACTCTCCCGATCTCTCTCTCACACACAGAATTTTGCTTTCATGCACTCATTCACTCACACATGCAGACAGACACACACACACACACACACACACACACACACACACACACACACACACACACACACACACACACACACACACACACACACACACACACACACTCATACAGGCATTAACTTACCTGCAATCAGCTGCTAAGCTTTGCTGCTCCCTGTAAGGAAGCCGCAGCACACAGTTTGGGAACCCGTGCTTTAAACAATAAGTTGTGACCTGTAAGATGAAAGACACTAAACCATGTAAAGCAGATTTTCCCTCACATGAAGAAACTGCAGACAAAATATTCCTCATACTTTCACAATTAATCAAAATACACATTTAACACATGAGCCTGAAAATTCAAAATTCTGAAAATCAAAGTTGCTGAAGCATACACTTTCAGGAAATTTAAGATTGGAATTAGCTCATTGTTTAGTAGCAGAGTGTATACAATCTGTCTGCCTTTTATGAATAGCAGGCTAACTGTTGGGGAAAACTGTGGGCAAGTAACACACACATCCTCTAAATCTGACAACACTGGAGGAATGTGTGAAGTTTCTGAAAATTCCATTTCTTAGAGCTCATAGTATTTTCTGAGGAACTGAAAAAACTCAGTGGTTTCCCACTTAAACGCTGGCACATTCTGGAAATAGTCCTAGAATGAGAAACCCTCCAGATAGAGAATCAGATGCTCTGCTATCCTCTGACTTGATTTTGAAATCTCAGGAGAAAACCTTGCATCTGTCCCTTCTTTCTGTTCAAATTCATCAGGAAGAAAGGCATTCCTTGTTCTTTTACCAGAAAAGAATCCTATAAGAAGGATCAATAGACTGAATTAATCCCTGAGCCAGATCTCGTAAACTGCTCCTTCCAGAAAAATTGGAGGAGGAGCAGATGCATTTCATTTTGTTTCATTTTCACAGGAAAAATGGGGCCAGTGGAGTTAATTGCAGCAGCAGCTTTCCCAGGGATGGACACAGTATTCTGAATAAACAGGAAGACTTCAGTCATACCTCTCCCAGGACCAACAAGAGTGGGTCTCCCTTGCCTACTGAGGGTACCCCAAGAGACCAGAGGATGTGGCTAACCCCAGTCCATAATGGCTGTAGTTGCTACACCAGAGGTATCCGGGGAAAAGATGAGTGGTCTGAGGATCCAGCTTTGAATACAGACTTGCCCATTAGCAGCTTTAGCAGATTGCTAGCCTGCTGTGGTGGAAATGGCTATTTGCTTAACTTTTTCTTTTTGTGGCCGGAAGAAGGACTGACTGTGGACTGGTATTTTTTTCCTATGGTCAGTCTGAAAATGGCACCTCTTTCTTGGGGGAATAAGCACTATAAGCTGGTATAAATTTAAAGTTGTTAAAAGTTGTTTTTCCCCACAAAAAAGAATAAAAAGAACTTTTATACATTTTTCCAGCCACAAAGAAAAATAAACACAATTTCTCCACACAAAAAATGTTTCCAAATACTTTTAACTGGAGAGCGGAAAAAAGTGCGCTCAAGTTTATAAGTATGTTGAAGTCTTGTGACAGTCCATTAATACACAAACTCCTAGAAAAAAAGTTCCCTAACAAGGAAAGTACATTTAAATAATAAATTTGAAATGTGCAGGATTTTTTTTCTCAAAGGGAACTTAACTTCCCAGCAAAGGAGCAGCACAAGTTGACTGATCCTTGAAAGGCCGCAGAATAGTGTTCTGTTCAGTATCAGCAATGTTCTGAATGGCATAGAGTACAAGCCTATGTTTTTGGCAGCTCGACTTCAGCTGCCTAATGGTTTGAGTGCCTGAATGGTGCACTGAAGCTTTGGAAGCTGTCTGACTGTTATATCCATTAAAGGTTATAGCCCATATAGCTAAGGCTATTGCAGCAGTCGTGGGTCATTTTTCATTTCACGTGGAGGCCTGGATAAATATCACAAGATATGCATGGGTGCTAAGTATCATATCCAGAGATTACTACCTACCCTTTTCCCTTCCACCTCCTGTCCACAGACAGAAACTCCCCAACATTCCATCCAGTCAGAGGGAATATGCAGCTGAAGAAATTCAAAATCTGCTACAAAAGAGTCATCCAGGAGCTCCCACCCAAACAGGATTTGGAACTTACTCCCGCTTCTTTTTAGTGCCAAAGAAAATGGAGGCCTTGAGACCAATTTTGGACCTAAGCAATTTGAATCAGTATGCAAAGAAGTCAGAGTTGCAAATGGTTCAAGTTCAGTCCATCCTGCCTATTCTGCGTAAGGCCGATTAGATATGCTGTATAGATCTCCAGGATGCATACTGTCACATCAAAATAGACAGGCGCTTCAGGAGACATGTGTTTTTGGGTGTGAGCCAATCATTACCAATTCAGACTACGGCCCTATGGACTCACCACAGCCCCCAGGGTGTTCACGAAGTGCATGGCAGTCATGGCAGCTCATTTGAGAGTCAAAGGATTCCAGGTGTTTCCCTATCTTGACGATTAGCTCCTCACCTCCCCAACCACTCATCAGCTTCCACAAGCCAAGGATTACTTGCTTCAGATCTCCAGCTCCTTGGGCATTTCAGTAAACCATGCCAAATTGAATCTAACTTCTGTACAGACTTTGGAATTTATAGGAACTCAGCTGAGTACTACAACTCAAGTGACATCATCACCTCTTCATCGCATCACATAATTGAGAATTCAGGTGTGGGCCATACTGTCTCATCCATCCCCACCAGCAAAACTAGTGCTATGGGCTCTTGGGTCACTGTCAGCTGCCATTATTCTAGTTCCTCTAGCAAGATTCTTCATGTGAAATCCTCCAATGAACACTCTAGGTACAGCAAGTCTATTCTATGTCAGCCTCTATCTGTTCCCATAAAACTTACTCAAATTTGCAAATGTCATATTTGCTGGTGGATCTAGTTAAGCAGCCTGTTTCTGGGCAGGCTGTTCTCTCTTCATGCCTAGTAGCTGCAGTGACCACTGACACTTCCCAGCTGGGGTTGGTGGGCATTTCAAGGGAAAGATGGCCTAAGGCATGTTGTCCCCTTCGGAGACCAAGTTGCATATCAATGTCCTAGAGATGAGAACAGTCCTAACATTGCAAACCTTAGAGGATGTTTTCTTCCTAGGGACTATTACAGTACACACAGACAACATGTCAGTAGTCTGGTACCTCAACAGACGAGGAGGAACCTATCCTTCCTGTTGTGCAGAGAGGCTATGAGAATGTGGGAATGGGCGATGTCTTCAGACCACTTTCTAATTGGAGTGCAAATACCAGGGAAAACCAGCATGCTGGCAGACACTCAGGTCCATTCTGATTCCTCACAAGCAGTCCCTCAATCAAACAGTAGCAAATATGATTTTCAGCCACTGGGCCAGCCTTGCTGAGACCTGTTTGCCTAAGCCCTCAACAACAAGTGCAGAAAGTACTTTGCTCTGATTCCCCCCTCCGTGGGAGTCACCGAGGGAAGCTCTGATTCACTTTTGGCCCCTAGGTCTCCTCTATGCCTTCCTCCCTCTTCCACTGATCCTGATGTTCCTACAGAAAGCAAGCAGCCCGAACAGCTCAGTCATCCTCATTGCCCCCTTCTGACCTTAATATGTATTGTTCCCCTTCCTGTGGTTTCACTTGAAATATTTTCCCTGAGTGGGCTCCATTGTCTGGGATTGAGATCTCTTATCTCACCCATCAGAAACTCAATATCCCAGTCCCCATGTCCCCAGGCTGATGACATTGTTTCTCCACTTTCAGTGATGGTAAGATGGTCCAGACTCGCTTCCCCAGTTTGTGACATTATCTTTGCCTCCCAGGCGGCCTGTATCAATAAAGTCTACAGAAGCAAATTGAGAAGATTCTCTATATGGGCTTCCAAGCTGAATATTGACCCTTTTTCAGCTGCTACTTCAGCCATTCTTTTTCTTACTATTGTTTTTAAGGAAGGGGCTAGTTTTTCTACTATTAAACTTCATTTAGCAGCCGTATCCAACTTCCACACTGGAAATTAATCCTTTGTCAACTTCCAGATGATATAAAGCTTTCATGAAGGGAATTTTCCTCCTCAGACTTACGATAAAGGATCCCTCTCCTCCTTAGGATCTCACAGTGGTCCTTCAGGGATTAACTCAGAAACCCTTTGAACCTGCAAGCAAATATGATATGAAGATTCTTTCTTGGAAAACTTTTTAGTAGCAATCACTTCAGCAAAGAGTTTTTGAGCTCCAGGCCTTATCTCGGCTAGGCCTCCTTACATTATTGTCTGTAAGGATAAGGTGTCTCTATGAACCAACCCTTCTTTTTTGCCTAAAGTGGCCATGAAGACCAACATTAAGCAGTTCATATAATTGCCATTTTTCTTTTCAAACTTTACTAATAAGGACGAATATATGCTGCACCTTCTTGATTTTCATAGACAGCTACGCTTTTATCTTCACAGAACAAAACAGTGTCAGAAGTCTGGTCAGCCGTTTGTATCCTTTTTCCCTAACCACTTGGGTCAAGCAGTTTCTAAAATTACTCTGGCCAAGTTAATTACTAATTGTATTTCACTGATTTATTCCCAACAAGATTTGGAGTTGCCTCATCCTCCTAGTGCTCATTCCACAAGGTCTATGGCTGCTGCTTCTGCCTTTTCCTCAAAAACTTCCATTGATGATATCTGCACTGCAGCCACTTGGTCAAAGACTCGTACCTTTGTTACACATTACAAATTAGACATAGTCTCCAGATGCAGAGTGTCCTTTGGTTCCACAGTGCTCCAGGATGTCCTTCCTTGAGGACCTCCTGAGAGTTGCTTAGCAGGGTACTCTGACCCATTTGTGAAGAAGAGTGAAAAGGACAACATCAGATTAAGAAGTTATGTACTTACCATAACTTGGCATCTATGTTGTCCATTTTTGTTCTTTCTCACCTTCTGTCCCAGCCATCCCCCGGCCCTGTCACTCCTAGAAGGATATTTGGATGATTTTGGAACTCTTGTGTTTCTGGTTTGAGCCTCCATCTTTCTCTGGTGCCTGTTCTGTCTGTATAATACAGTGGACAGTAGGGCAGCAAACTTGATCTGAGGAGTTGGGGGTAGAAATAGAGCATTATCGGTAGAGGGAGAATCTTGAGATTTGGATCCAAAGTCTTGTATATGCAGCCGAATCTGATCCGAGACCCATTCGTGAAGAAGAATGAAAATGGATAACACTGATGCCAGGTTATAGTAAGTACATAGCTTCTAATTGTACTCACCACAACAAAACTATTCCAGGCCAGCTCAAGGCCCACTGTGCCAGGGCCTTGGCTTCATCTATGGCTTTTTGGAAAGGGTTAGAGTCCAGAAGTATTTTGGAAGATGTGACATGGTCCACTGGACTAACAGAGTGCTACAAGCTTGATTCCATTTGTAGGTCTACATCTTGCTTCCCTTTGACCATTGTCCAAGGGCTCCTGGACCTTTAATCTTCCACCTCCCAAATGTTGTAACCTGGGGTAATCTACCCTTATAGCTGAAACGTGCTGAAGGTTGGTGCCACAGGCCAGGCCATTTATCTCCCCTCAGAATGACTGCACTGGCATCAGCTGTTCAAGCCCATCCTCCTCTCCCTGGTCCCTTCCAAAACCTGTACTGCTGATTGACCATGGGTCACCTGGGTCATAGGGCATCAGTCTGCCGTCACTGGGCTAGGTGGCATATATTCCACTTAAGTAAATTTACAGTGGTGTGCACATTAGTGATGTACACATGTCATGTGTACACAATCAGGACTAGTAGTACTTTGTGAAATGAGCTAAATAATTTGTGAGTTAATGGAGCTTTACATACATTTAAGTGGTAATTTAATAATTTGATAAGTGCTTTATTATAGAATATTGAAACATCATATGTTAATATTGTGTCATTTTGAATTTAAGGTTACATTGGAGTTGTGAACAGAAGTCAGAAAGATATTGATGGAAGGAAAGATATTAAAGCAGCACTGTCAGCAGAAAGAAAGTTTTTCCTGTCTCATCCTGCGTATAGGCATTTGGCAGACAGGATGGGCACTCCCTACTTACAAAAAGTTCTCAATCAGGTAAGATGTTTGTAGATATTGAAATAGCAGGTCAAGGCTCGATCCACCCATTTGTATTTCATTGACTTAAACATTCACAAGGAATCCTTTACATTATAGGAGGTCCAGAACATCAGAGTAACTCTTGACTGCTGTACAGGTGACTGCAAACATGGAAGAATAGCTATCTGCTAATCTGCAAAGTGAACATTATGCTATGTAAACAGTGAGTTAAGTGGCAATTGTTTCACTACAATTACAATTCTGTATATGTCCTACATTCATCCCTGATTAAGTAGTGTAGGACTACAACTTGGCTAAGCTGTGGAAAAAGAAGTAATGGGGACCTGTGTAAAGTAGAATGTAACTGTTTTGCATTGCATCACAGTGTCCTGTCACATATTCAAGAATTTAGCTTGCATACATGTTAATATAGTACAGAGCATTCCAGGTTTATCAGGTCCAGAAACTCAGAATGTTACACTACCCCAAGGCTCTGTCCTAGGATCCCTTCTCTTCTCATTATTCTTTAACTATATAATTTATTATCTTCTTTCACTTGAGATAACTGTGTGCACAGATGACCTGTTACTCATAGAAGCCAATCACTTACTCTCCCCAGTTACAGTATTCATTGGAAGAAAAAAAATCATCTCCCTTTGTGAATGGGCAATCAGAAATAAAACGACTAGTAAATTCTGACAAACCAGTGATTTTTACAAAATGCGTAGCTCCAGTCATGTCTCCTTAAAGACTGAATGGCACTCGCTTTTTTCCTTAGATGTCTTACTTATCTTTGGGTTGATTTAGTTTACTTTGAATCAGACCTTCAGTCTCCTAGCGTTGTATCCTAAACCTCACAACCAGGGAGAAAAGGATTCTACATACTCTGGTACTCTGTGCTTAGGCAGCTGAGATCCTATCTGGACAGATCCAATTTCTTCAGAAAAGCTTATCGGATGTTTATTTCTAATACTGGGACTAAGAAAGGACAATCCAACTCCCAAGATGGCTGCACATTTGGAAAGACCAAGTAAAGCTGTTAGTCAATGTGAAAACAGAAACTCTACAGAGAAGGCCAGTAGATGTTTGTGTTTATGGGTAAATTTCAGTAACTGGCTAGTAAGTGTACTGCCTGATAAATGCCATGGAAAAAAAACAAATACAGAGCACCTGGAAAAAAATCAGCTACAAAACGTGAGGAAGAAACACTGAGTGGGGAAAGTTCTGCAGCTGTTCAGCAAAAAGCAGTGCAACCTCCAGACCGTCTTCCAGTAATCTACAAGAAGATAGAAGAAACTGTGCACAGACTTGGTTAACATAATCAAAACACTGATGATGCATATCAATACAAACAAAAGACTAGAAAAAATGGCAGAATTTTTAAACAGATAATTCATTCAGATGAGGTGATAAAGCTGCAAAAATCAGAGATTGCAATGAAGAAAAGGTTGGCTGAATAGGAGACTACTTAGGAAGCGCTGTTTCAAAAAATAATAAAATTAGAGGATAGAGCGCATATAGAAAACCTGAGATTTTCAGCTATACCAGATAAGCTGGAAGGAAAAGACTGCATTAATTTTATGAAAGTACAAATAACCAACTGGACTGACATTCCACGGCAGAAGTTGTTAGTTGAAAGGCAGGTCATGTGTATGTTCCTAACCTGGGTATGAGAAAGCAGCCTTAGACCTTTAATAGTAAAGATGCAATCCTACCAGCAAAAGGAATTTATTCTGACAAAAATGTGACAGAAGGACAAAATACAAAAAGTGACAGAGTGTTTTGGAGAATTGCTCATTGCACACCAGGCAGAAGAGGAGTAAATTCATTCCACTATTCAGGGAATGTCAAGACACAGATGTGAGATTCAAACTGCTGTACCCAGTTGTCTTCCAGATATTCTTCTGTGGAGGGACATAATCATTTTTTGATGGAGTACATGCTAAGGAAGAAATATAAAGTTTGTCCAACAAAAAGTGAGCTATGAAATGGAAAAAGATTCTGCTACGTGTTCTGGTAATAAAGACCACAGAGAGACTGCATCTGTGAAACCTTTTCCACAGTTTCAAAGGAAAATGTTGGAGGGAAGGAAGAGAGAGTGTGAGTTGACTAGAAGAATCAAGAGTGCGTTGGAATTGAAGCAGAGACAGGATTTGGGAGACAGATTAACAATGATACCAGTAACTTGATGTGGCATTACAGTGCAGTAATTATATTTGCGATATATAACGGAACAAGAAAATCTGGAAATATTGGACTTTCAGAATTTGTTGGACTTGTGGGGGATTCTAAAGTGTATGCACTACTTCATGTCATTAATGTTCAGAAAAATGCTTTGGGGGAGGGGAAAGGGGAGAAAGTTAACTGTAACTAAAGAAAATACTTAATTGTGCTATTTTGTGCTGTATGGTTTTCTTTGCATGCTGTTAAGTAAAGTTTACTCAATGATTTAAGTGTAATGGGGATTGCAAGGAACTGCTGTTCTGTTTTTTCCTGTTTTTTCCCCTTATTTCTCCAGTCTGTCTTCTTGTTTAGTTTTAAGAAATGTAGGCACTGCAGTGTAAAAAGCCTGGTTAAAGCATGAAAAATTAATGTGCTTTTTTCTCATTCTTGCATGGGAAAATGACTGGATTAAGGACCTTAGATTGATTTACTAGCAAGTTTTAAGATAAAGCAAGTAAATGAAAAATAATATTAAATGTTATGAGGCTTTTTTCTAGTAAATGAATGTATGCTTAGCAGCAGTTCTGTATTGGGCCGTCATGTCTCCATGGAGACAATCTGATTATGAGAAATTGGCTGTCTTGTTCTCATGTCTCCATAGAGGCAATGGAGGCAATCAAATAAAGATAAATTGGTTACAATCTGGGGAGTGATTGGCTGAGGGGAAAAAAAGAGAAACTGGATTAGGAGCTAAAGTTCTCTGAAAGCATTCAGGGGTTTTCCCAGCTGGGAGAGCTGTACAGATAAGACAAGACCAGTTAGTACTTAGAGGAAGCACAGACTGCACCATGCATCTTAGCATGGATGACCTTTCTTTTAGGTTTACTCAAGTCTGTGAGTGTGGCTGTCAGTTTGGGGCATTTGTTCCTATTAGGAGGGTAAAACTTCAATATTTGAAGATTTACATAGTTTTGTGTGTTCATATTAAATTAATAGGTTTTGGGGGATGTTGGGGGTTGTTTTGTTTGTGGGCTTTTGATAAAATGTTTTGTAAGATATCGGATAGGTTCAAATGGATATGACAAGAAACAACTATATAAAAGTTCAACCTGCCAAACAGTGTATGCATGTAACACAAAAGCTGGAACTAGACATTTAACAAAAAATGTGTTATGCATACAAGGTGGGAGGAATACCTTTTTTAATACAGTGATGCTTTCTGTAATGTCTTTGTCAATGGTCTTACAGATATAACAAAGAAAGCATAGTGGGCTATATCAAAAAATGTAGAGTGCAAATAGGTATGTTACTGGAAACACACTTGGAAAAACGGACCATGTGAATTCGATAAAGGTTTTCAGGATGGTTATTCAGTGTAATATCTGGGACAAAGGAAAAAAGGAGTACTTAATTGCAACTCCAATAGTGAGAGAAGAAGATAAAAAAGATAACTGTGTATTTTTAGTGCTAAGGAGCTACTTACACGGTAGCAGGATTACACTGGGATGTGTTTATATTCTACATAAAACTGCTATAATGGAGCTAAAGAAAATTCTGGGAGAAGTAATCAGTTTTCAGCAAGGAATATTACTTAAGTGTGGACTGGAATTTGATTTGCAGTAGTGAAGATGTGTCTGGGCAGCCCAGAAGGGAAAGTATAACAAATGACTGTAGATTTTTTTGAAGAAATGTATGAATATATTTGGCATGGAAGATGTGAATTCAGTACTAGGAGTTCAGAGTTAATTTATACATTCCCCAAGATATAAAAACTGGGTAGGCTAGGCAGAATTTACATTTCACAGGAGCATGTGCATTTAGTTGAAGGTCTTGAGATGCACCCAATAACTATTTCAGGCCATGTGCCAATAATAGCTAAAGTAAAAGCACAGGGTAGTGAAGTGAGACACTGGCACTTTCCCAACTGTTTGTTGAAGAGAGAGGAACTTGGGGAATGGGTGCTGGAGATTGTTCTGGAGCTTTTCGAGAGGATAGAGATTGCTTCTGAAGATATAACTAGGGAGTGGGATGAAGTTAAGGTGGTGTTTGAGAATGAGGTGGAAATAAAGGAGGGAGGGCTATGGTTGAGAAGTAACGGGAATTATTTAGAGGGACTGACAAGTGTTAAAGTATTGCAGAATAGGGGGAATCTCACAGAACAAGAGGATCAACTGCTGAATGTAAGTGGAAAACAAGGTATTACCTTAGTAATATACACAAATTTATGAAGATTGCTATTAACTGTTTTTGAGGATAACACTAGAGCACAAAAACTTCTAGCACAACTCAAGCAACAAAGTCGAAAGGGCTGTCGCCAAGCTTAGGGGGCTTGTGACAGGGAAGGTAACATGAGATCTTGTAGAAGTTTTGGAAATATTTTGGAAATTCTATGCAAGTCTGTGTAAAGCAGAGAAATATGGAAATCCAGAAAAAATACAAATGGAAATGTTTATGGAAGAATTGAATATGCCAAGGTTGGGGGTAGATGAGGCTAAATTACTGTTAGAGGAGAAGGTGAGATAAAAATTGTAACCAATCTACAGGAAAGTCCCCAGTGGTGGATGGTGCTCTTGTGGAAGTTTGGAAGCTAGGATGGAAGGGTCTGATAAGGATCTGCAAGGTTTTGTTCGGTAGTAGTTTAGGAGGAGAAATACCAACATCCTGGAACAAAGCAGTGGTAGCTGTAATACCTAAAGAGGCTAAAGATCCATTAGATCCAGCTTCATACAGGCCCATTTCAGTACTAAACCATGATTATAAAGTATTTATGTCTGTAATGGCTAAAAGAATGGCAAACATAATGCCAAAATTGATAGATATGGATCAGTGTGGTTTTGTGGAGGGGAGGCAAACATTTGACAGCATTAACAGAACATTGGAGCAGGGCAGTGGAAGGATTAGGAGGATATATGAGGGATCAGAGGCAAAACTTAAAGGTGGATAAGCTGATTCTTACAGAAGAACAGGGTGGATTGGGATTGCCCAATTTGAAGGGGTATTTCAGGCCTACACAATTAAGGCTCCTATACATAGCACAAGCAGAAAAATATAATTCAAAGTGGAAAGGATGATGATGAACCATGGGGGAAGCTCAAGAAACCATGAGAGACTGGGATTTTGGATGCAGTCCTCTAAGGAGAATAACAATAATCCTACAGAATATTAGCAGAACTAAGCCAACAAGGGAATGGAGAAAGGAGATTCTGCTTAAAGGGATAACTGTAATTAAAGATATAGATAATAGGCAGGAGGGGACTGAAATTTATTGGAGAAAAATGGCAAAGGAACTAAGGTGTTGGGAGCAAATAAATAGAGAGGGGTGATGGAATCGGAAGATCCCAAGAATTTATTTAGACTGCAGGTTAGAGATTGCCTTCCCTTTCAATGATTGATATCGGAGTATAAGCAAAGAGAAAGAAATAGGGGTCGTAATGAAAGACCAGGACTGGTAGTGTTTTTAGTAGAATCTAGAACAGAATCTGCCATTAAAAAGGAATAATTAGTAGAGCATATAAAATCCATGATGATTGTAAAATCAATCTGAGGAAGTTGGAGAGGATTGGGAAGAAAGATTAGATAAGCAGTTCACAAAGAAGCAATGGGAGGATGTCTGTGTGTCTCCCTGATATGCAGTGGAATCCAGACGATTTGGGATTTTTGGGTGGAGATGTTTACATGGATACTTTTATACCCCAAAATGACTCCAGAGAATTTTTCCTCAATTACACAGCAAATGTTGGAGTGTGGCAGGGAAGAAAGAGGTAATTGGGAACATATTTTCTGGGAGTGAGGCAAGTGGGATGCAGTGTTGGAGATGCTGGGTGGGCAGATTGGTCTGACGAAGGAGATGATTTTTCTGAAATATGATATGGAATTGCAATTGCCTAGAAATGGTAATGCCTTTCTGTGTCTAATTATGGTGGCTGCCAAAATATAAATTACTAGAAAATGGAAATCAGAATCTAAACCAGCTATACTAGAAGTAGTGGATATAGTAACAGAGATAAAACAATTGGAATTGAAATCTTTAGAAAAGGGTAGAAGCAAACGACATAGGAAATAATGGGAATTGAGGGACCAATACGTACAGGGGAGGAATGAGGTTTAAAAGAAAGCAGGACTTAAATGAGCTATGTAACGTTTGACTGAAAATGATTGGGTAGATTGTAAGTGATGTGTAATGTTTGCATTTGGGAGTGTCAGTATGGTTTCTGATGTAAAATGCTTGCAGCTAGAATTGTGTTGGTGTAGTTTGTTTTTATTTGTATACATGTATGGTTGCCTATGGAGCAAATGATAGTTTAATAAAGATGTTTCTTTAAAAACTGGGGGGCAGCAATTGAATAAGTTGTGTACTGTTGCTTAGGTTATAGGATGTATAGCAGTATTTGTGAAATATATTTGTAAACGTGAACTTGTTAATACAGTTTGATTACTTTTATATAAATGTAAAATGTTAGGTAGTCCAATCTCACCTTCATTTTTACATATGGGTTCGGAGCCGATCCTCTGCTCCGACTCGGCCGATTTTCAAGCTCGAAGACTTCTGGTTGGCTCGTGGCTAAGCAGGTATCCCATGGTGCACCAGTGCAATCCCCAGATCTCGTTTGCCACGTTGACGAGTTCGGATATGCTTCTCTTGGCTCTGGCTAAGTCTTTTCCAATTTTTTCATTAATAAGTGGTTTTTGCATATTTACTGTTATTTACTAGATGGGTGGGAGGATGACATAATGGTTAAGGTATTTACCTTAAAGACACAAGGTGCAGGGTTTGATTCTCACATGGGGTAACTGGCTAGGCTTCAAATGGCCCTAAAGGGCAGTTAGCCTAGTACTAACCTATGAACCTATGAGGGCTTTACCTTAATTGTCCTGTGGTCTTGTGTGACCTTAGTAGTAGTATCCTGTGTAGCAGTAGTTAGGCGCAGTTGCGCTTTTTTGCCTAGATCGTTAGTTGTGGTGATTTTGCTGTTCTTAATCAACAGGGGCTCCTATTGAGTAGTTTACTGTTAATCAGTTGATTGATAACTGGTGGTCTTTGGCGGGATCCGCTAAAGTCTTTGTTATTGAACGTGTGTGTGTGTGTGTGTGGTGTTGTGTACTTGGTCTGTTTGACTTAGAAGACCCAGTTCTTTCATAGGGCTAGGCCTGTTTAACTTAGAGGACCTAGTCCTTGTGTTACTCCTTCATTGTAATTTTATTTGGAAATTTTCCTGTGTGACTGAATCTCTGTCTGCTGGTCTGTTTTTTAGTTGAAAGACCTAGTTTCTCTTACACCAGTCTAGGCCTGTTTAACTTAGAGGACTTAGTTCTTGTGTAATTCTTCTGTAGGGCTAGGCCCGTTTTAGTTAGAGGACCTAGTCCTCAGTTATTCTTTCTCTTTTCTCCTCTGGGTTTGCTTGTGTGTCTGCAATGTCTAAGGATAGCAAGGAGCATAAACCCTCTGGGTTCAAAAAATGCATGAAATGCTCCCAGAAAATGTCTTTGACAGATGGCCACAGTAGCTGTGTCTACTGCTTGGGATCCATCCGTTTGCAGGAATCATGTTTGATGTTCATCATGTTACACTGCTGCAGTCATTACACTTGGGTTATCCTGCCGTCAGGCGGTTCCCCAGTCGGCCTGAGTTCCAAAGTCTTGGTCCAGCGTCGGTTGCTGTCGCCTCCTCCCTGACGTCAGTGCGACAGAGGTATATAAGATGCAGCCGACACCATTTTCTTCAGTCTTTCTTGCCGCGCGGTGCCCGAAGCAAAAGCAGTTCGCAAGTTCCAGTCGGCCGACTCCTGAGATTTTCATTCCGAATCCAGAACCGAAGTCTTCTACAAAGCTAAGTACCCCATTGGGGAAACCTTTTCGTACCTCAGACCGATGTCAGTAAAAGTTAATAACTGTATTTCTTGTGGGAAGCAAATACCTAATAATCCTTAACGAGCACAAACGTAGAAAACTGGAAGCAGGGACCATTTCATACAGAAGAAACAACGATTAAGCCACAGGATACAAAAATTTAATTTAAAGAAGTGAAGCGCTTTTCGTCTGCTCGAACAGCAGACTTCATCAGACAGGTCTGATGAAGTCTGCTGTTCGAGCAGACGAAAAGCGCTTCACTTCTTTAAATTAAATTTTTGTATCCTGTGGCTTAATCGTTGTTTCTTCTGTGGCGAAAGTTGCACTGCTTATTGGTCCCTGCTTCCAGGAAGCAAATACCTCATAAGGATTTCCATACCTATTGTATCCCATGTCTAGGCCCAGACCACGACGTCACTGGTTGTCGGTTTTGTGCTAGGTTTAACAAGCGCACTATTAAACGTCGGTTTGATTTTGCCCGACATTATTTTGACAGAAAATTCAATTACACCATGCCATCGGAACTTCCGACGACCAGAATACATAAAAAGCGCAAAGACAAGGACAGGCATCCGAGGCCCAGAACTGATGACGAAGCCTCTTCTAGGCCAGTCGTCTGTTCTCCAGTTTTCAGCGAGGCGCCTTCGCAGTCCCTGACGTCTGCTTCTGCAGAACTAAAGGCCATCTCCGATTCCCACTTGGAGATGGCTGGGCCTTCGGGCGCACAAATATTTTGCCTACCGAAACTAACCCTTCAGAGGGATCTGGAGTAGCTGAGCAACCCGCAGCTTCAGAGGGTGTTTTCAGACCTACTCAGTTAAGCATTAAACCCATTGCTAAGTCTAAGCCTCCTTTAAAAGCAAAGAAACAAATACAGCATTCTCCAGGACAGGCCTCCATGCCTAAGAAACAAGTGCTCAAAATGGCCGAAGACCTAATCACTCTGATCAGGGTGTCCCATCCCCCTCCTGATAAAAGGTCCAGACAGGATGCAGACTATGACTCATCCGACCAGGTGTCCATTTCTTCAGATTCATCCTCAGACTTAAGATATTCTTTACCCCCTTATGAGGATTCTGATGCTGAGGAATCAATTCCATCAGCCTCTCCACCTGAGGACTACTCCTTTGGGGAAACCTTGCATACCATGAGGGAGCATTTCCATTGGGAAGGCCAGGATTACTCTGAATCCAAGAAAAGGCTCAGAGACTTCCTTTTATTACCTCAACACAGACCCCTTGCTGTGCTGCAGGGCCTTATAGCCACCCCTAATGCCTTATAGAACCAGCCACCCTACCTCAGCTTTGGGATTCTACCCAAGTGTAATGACTGCAGCAGTGTAACACGATGAACATAGTACAGTTTTGTACCTACCATAAATGTAGATGTTCGAGTGTATACACTGCTACAATCCAGGTTACCCTCCCTCCTTCCCCTCTTACTTGCTGGTACGTACCTATGTCTTCTACCCTTTACTACCTATGGGGAGTATTTGCTGGTAACTGAAAGTTGTTTGCTTTTCTTATGTATGTTTTATTATCAATTTGAATTGCCTACCTATGTGGGGGCACCTGACATCTGGGATAAGAAAAACTGAAGAAAATGGCGTTGGCTGCATCGTATATACCCCTGTCGCACTGACGTCAGGGAGGAGGCGACAGCAACCGACACTGGACCTAGAATTTTGAACTCAGGCCGACTGGGGAGAACCGCCTGACGGCAGGAAAACCCAAGTATAATGACTGCAGCAGTGTATACACTTGAACATCTACATTTATGGTAGGTACAAAACTGTACTTTCTGTCATGCTTTCTCTCCTAGAGTGTTGCAGGAGAGAAAGAACAAGCTGATACTCAGGGGTCTTCTGAAGCCAACCTTCGAGAAAGCCTTATCTGGTTCGTTGGCTTCTTCATCTAAGTCTTCAAAGTCAAGATCTAACTCCAAATCAAAAGGTTCAAAAAGGCCTTCTCCGGCACCGGCTAGTGTTTTGTAGCCGCCTTCCAAATTAACAAAATCTGTCTCCTCGACTCCTCAGTCTTCGGAGCCGAAGGAGAACACCATGGTTTCAGAGTCTGTCACAGGTGCTTCGGTGCCAACTGCTGAACCTTTGGAAATAGTTGACTCTTCTGCTTGGAGCCGGTCTGTAGAATCCCTACCGGTCTCCTTGCTGATCAAATCCCCAATGCCTGCTAGGTCGAGATCCCCAACTTTATCTTCCAGATCTTCCAGGAGTCTTTCGGAAGAAGATGTGGAGAGGGTAGTACTGAGACTCCTGAAGTCGTCTGCTCTGCCTAAATTTTTGTTGGCTGTGACCCAGTCAACTCCAGAGCCACTCGAACCAGTTTTGCCCTCATCCATGATTCCTCCTCCGAGGCATGTTGGCTTTTTGGAGCCGGAGTGCTTGTTACTAATGGAGGAACCCTCGGTTCCAGCTCCCCTGGCTGTTGCATTGGAGCTGAGTTCAGCTCCGACACACTCGGTTCCATCCGTCGTGTCCAGGGACCGAAGCTCTTCTGTCGGCGCCGATGGAGAGGGTTTGAATCTATCTTCGTCTGTTCCGAGCCTTCCTCTTGGTGCTTCCGCCAGGGTGAGCTCAGACCCTGCATCTATCTCGGAGCCGATGGCTCTGGCACCATCCTTTGTCTCTTTGGAGCAGGGAGGGTCTTCGGAGCCAGAGAGGTCGGCTTTTGAGGTGATGAGGAGTGTGCTGTCACAATCTACAGCCCCTGCCAGTGGTGCAAGCACCCCCCCCCCCCCAGGGCTTCCACTTCGGTCTCAGTACCTACTCTCTCCGGAGACCGCAGAGACCCGCAGCCTCAGGAGCCATCAGTTGGTGGCCCCCACTCTTCCGGGGCCTCCCCAGAAGGTCCTTTCGGGTAGCCTCCTCAGAAGAGGGTATGCAAAAGGAAGCATATTGACTGCTAGGATGAGTCTCTGACATCAGACACTGACCTCGAGGAGTCGGAGAGGTCCCCCAAGTCGTCCTCTGTTGTGGACATCCTGGAGAGTCTTAAACAGAGGTGCGACTGGCCCACTGTCAACCCTTCTGATGAGGAGTCTGTGTACCTGAAAGCTTTCGGGTCTCAACCCTCTGCCTCTTGGGTGTCTCCACCTTTCAACGAGCTAATGGATTTGGTTAGTCAGAAGGTGTGGGATATTCCCGATGCCATGTAGCCAGTTCCTAGAAGACCATATAAGTTCCTGTCTGCCCCTTCTAGAAAAGAATTCTTGTCTAAGGGCATTCCCGTAGATACCATGGTGGTGGCGGCGGCCACGGTGAAGGATTTGGCGGAGACTTCTTCCTCTGTTCATCCGCCAAACAAGGAGTCTCGACAGATTGACAGATTTGGGAAGTGTATATTTAGTTCAGCGGCTTTCACACTTCGTTCTCTGAACTATCTTACCCATTTCACGAGGTTGCAGAGGGATCTCCTCAAGGAGTTAGGAGATTCCATACAGGGTGCTTGTCCTGAGGGAGTCCCTGATAGGAGCTCTGCTCAGTTGTCCACCCTAAATTCGGTAGTTAACTCCTCCATGTGGCTTATCTCCCATGCAGCTGATGGAGCGAGCAGAGCAGCAGGTTCAGGAGTTGCCCTTAGGCGCCACTCCTGGATGCGCTTGTGTAATTTTGCAGAGCCTTTTAAGTTCACCTTCACCAATGCTCCATTTTGATGGTTCCTCCTTGTTTGGTCCCAAGGTGAAAGAAACACTCACTCAGTGTGAGCAGGAAGGAAAGACTCTCTCTGCCGAGGGAGTCCGTTTACCGTCCCCTCTCGACCATACCCCAAAGGTCAAAGGGGAGGTAAAATGTGGATCAAAAAGTCCCAGAGGGCCTTTCCAGACACACACAGTGAATCCTCCTTCAGAGGCAGAGGAGGAGGAAATGGTAGACGTTGCCCTAGAGGCAGGGGTGGTCCGCAATACCAGCAAGGCCGTGATTCCTTTCGAGGGCGGCCTTATCAGCACTCCTGATGTGGGGACCCGACTGCGTTTCTCTGGGGCCAGTCGGGGGTCGCATCTCTTTGTATTCAGAAGCCTGGCTAAATATAACCCAAGACAAGTGGGTACAAAGAGTTGTTACCAGAGGCTTTATCATACCCTTTTCCCTTCTACCGTTTGTTCCCAAAACGATCCCAGATGTTCCACCCAATCACAGGGATCAGGCAGCTGTGGAGATAACAAGTTGCTCTCTAAAAAGAGTCATCTAGCCCATCCCAGTAGACCAGACAGGATCTGGAATTTACTCCAGGTTCTTTAGTCCCAAAACGACCTGGAGACTGGAGCCCAATTTTGGACCTCAGCAGATTAAACAAATCCGTGAAAAAGGACACGTTTTGGATGGTCACACTGCAATCGATACTCCCGTTGTTAGGGAAAGACTACTGGATGTGCTCTCTGGATCTCCAATACGCCTACTACCATATAAAAATGGACAAGGCGTCAAGGAGATATCTACGCTTCCGGCTAGGTTCACAGGTAGGTACTAGGCTATTGTCCCTAGTGCCTATACAAGCCTAGCCAAAAATGTACCCTGGCTTTCGCCACCCAAGAAAATTATTTTCCTGTGCCCCTGTCAAGCAGAACCACAGAAGTGATCCCTGGGGTGAATTTTCCATTACCCATCCAATCATCAAGATTTTTCTTGAAGAGTACTAATGAGGAGCTCTGTTTGACATAGATAGGTAGTCTGTTCCAGAGTATGGCAAGTCTCTGGGACAGGAATCTATCCCTCCAGCATGTTCTGTTTATTGTGGTGACAAGGTTTAGGTCCCTAGAGCGTGTAGCTCGGATGGATTGGGATTTCTTTAATGGGAGCATGTCCAACAGCTCTGGGTTTGACATAGCTTTGTATGTTAGGCAGAGATCGCCCCTGAGTAGGCGATATGCGATGGAGTAAAGCTGTAGTTTTTTGAGACGGTCTGCATAGGGCATCTGTTTGAGGCCAGTAATCCTCTTTGTGAGGTATTTTTGCGGCCTTTCCAGTTGTTGTAGATGTCTTGTGAGGTACATACCAAAAGGGGCATTGTACTCTATATAGTGGGTCTAATGAGTGATGAGTAGAGGGGAACAATGACCTCTTTTTTTTCTGGATGAGAAACCTTTTGTGATGAGGTGTGCCACGTAGAAGGATTTCCTGACCACTTTGGCAATGTGATTATCAAAGGAGAGACTACTGTCCACCTGTGTCCCAAGGTCTCTTATCACACTTTTGGTGTTAAGTAGACTACCGCCTATGTGGTAGTTCATGGGTACAGAATTTTTACCAAAGGGGATGACATTGCACTTTTTGGCATTGAGCTTGAGACCATGTCTTTGACACCAGGCATCTGTCTCAGTGAGGCCCTTTTGTAGGATGTCCACATCGTTAGGAGTTTCAATTATGGCTCCTAGTTTGCAGTCATCTGTGAATTTAGTTAGCCAAAGACCTTCTGTGTTAGCCTGTACTTCAGAGAAGTAGATACCAAACAGGAGAGAGGACCCAGGACTGAATCCTATGGTACGCCACTTGTCATTGGTCTGAAGTCTGATTTGGAGTCTGCTACTTTCACAATGTGGGTTCTTTCAGTAAGCCAGTTGGCAACCCATCTTGTGACATAGGGATTTATACCTAGTTTAGTGAGTTTATCTATAATTTCAGAGTGGGGGATGGTGTCGAACGCCTTGGCGAGATCTAGATAGGCTGTGTGAACCACCTTACCCTCATCCATGGCCTTGTGACTACTTCAAAGAAGTCTATCGGGTTTAGGAGACATGATCTGCCTTTTACAAACCCAAACCGTGTGGGGTCCAGGGTTTGGAGATCTCCAATGTCTTTGTTTATGAGTTCCATGATGATACGTTCCATGGCCTTGCAGATGAGGCTCGTCAGGCTAATGGGGCGGTAGTTCCCGGGGTCTTTTGTGCCCCCCCCCCCTTTGTGGAGTGGGATAACTGTTGTGGTGCGCCATTCAATGGGCACAAAGCCTGAGTTGAGGCTATGATTGAACATGGTACTTGGGTGGGGTGCCAGTTCATTCTGTAGTTCATGTAGAAGGCAGCCTGGGATGTTGTCAGGTCCCATGGATGCTGTGTTCTTGGCTTTGGCGAGTGAAGTTTTTACCTGTGCAGCCGTGATTACAGGAACATTGCATTCTTCCAGTATAAAGATGGGCCCCTTTAGGGGGTGAGAGGGGGGTAAAGTTAGCACTGAACCTATCTGCAAGGATGTTGGCAATATCAGTTGGTTCTGTATATTTAGTGTCATTGTGCTGTAACTCAGAGCAGATCTGAGTGTTGCCATTGAGATGTTTAACATAGCTATAGAATGCTTTGTGGTTGTCTTTAGAATCAGTGGCAGTTTTGTTTTTCATAACTAGCTTTGGAGGATTTTATGAGGGATCTCAGCTTCTTACTGAGGCTGACCAGGGAGTTCCTCCAATCGTGGGATTTTACTCTCATCAGTTTCGTGCTCTAACTTTTGGTCTCACCACAGCCCCTAAGGTGTTCACCAAATGCATGGCAGTAGTGACAGCTCACCTGAGACGTCAGGGATTCCAGGTGTTTCCGTATTTGGACAACTGGCTCCTGACCGCCCCCACCAGGCATCTACTTCTCCAAAACTTTGACGCCACCATTCAGCTTTGTGCTCAACTAGGGCTCTCCATAAACTGGGAAAAATCTGCATTACTGCCTTCGCACTCTGTGATTTTTATAGGCGCAGAGGTAGACACAAGTGGATATGATGGCTCGTCTTCCTGCCGAAAGAGCACAGAACCTCATCTCACAAGTTCAGCGTCTTCTTCCGCTTCGGAAAGTCAAAGCAAAATGGATTCTTCAACTTCTTGGAACGATGGCCTCAACCATTCTGTTAATACCTTTAGCCAGGTTGCACATGAGAATCCTTCAGTGGCTCCTGTTTTCCCAGTGGTCATTCCAATATCTACCACTGAGTCACCCTATCCTGCTGATGGAATCATGCAAAAAGGACCTTCGTTGGTGGATAGCCCCCAACAGTTTGTTTACGGGAGCTCCCTTTGTACCTGCCCAACCCGTTGCCACTGTGACCACGGATGCCTCCCAGCTCGGTTGGGGGGGGGCATTATCTTGGCAGGACTGTCCACGGCACATGGCAAGAACACGAGGCTCATGTGCATATCAACGTTCTGGAGATGAGAGCGGTGCTTCTGGCATTGCAAGCACTTCAGGACCTTCTTCCTCCAGGGACGGTTGCAATACAATCGGACAACATGTCGGTTGTGTGGTATATCAACAAACAGGGCGGTACCAGATCTTACCCACTCTGTCGAGTGGCCATGCCGGTTTGGGAATGGGCAATTTCTTCCCAGCGCTTTCTAGTGGCAACGCACATTCTGGGGACAACCAACGTGATAGCCGACTAGCAAAGCCGGTCAGTCTTACTGCCTCACAAGTGGTCTCTGAAACGGGAAATAGTGGAACAGATTTTCCGAAAATGGGGACAACCTTGCTGCGACCTTTTTGCCAGTCCAGTCAATGACAAGTGCAGCAGTTATTTTTCCGTAATTCCCCCTCCGGGGGAAACCCCCAGAGATGCTCTGGTCCACGGTTGGCCCACCGGACTTCTATATGCCTTTCCTCTATTCCCTCTCATCCCCAAAGTGATACAGAAAGCCAATCAACTGGGAAGCAAGTTGATACTCATTGCTCCTTACTGGCCTTGTCAGGTCTGGTTCCCCTTCCTCGAGCCTCTACTCCTGGACGATCCTTGGATTCTGGACCCAGTTCCAGATCTATTGACCTACATGTCGGGTTCGCTGCACCCCATCTCCACACCCTCAAATCGACAGCTTGGCTGCTCCAGTTCCATCTCTAGTCAGGCTTCATGATGTTTCGTCATCAGTGTCCCATATTCTTTTATCCTCGCATAAACCCTCAACCAGAAGGCTGTATGACAGTAAATGGAAAAGGTTCTCTATTTGGGCACAGAAAATGAAAGTGGATCCTTACACCGTTCCCGTTTCTGTGATTCTGGAATTCCTTTCGGAGCTTTTTCAGCAGGGATCTGCCGCGGCCACCATCAAAGTACAATTGGCGGCAATCTCTCATTTTTATTTAGGGTCTCCAAATGTCAACCTTATGTCTCATAAGCTATGCAAGACTTTCTTGAGAGAAGCCACTTTACTGAGACCACCATTACAAGAACCTGTGGCTTCTTGGGACTTAAATTTTGTGTTGTCCAAGCTAACATCCCCTCCCTTTGAATCGTCTCATTCATCTTCCTTAAAATATTTGTCTTGGAAGACTGTGTTTTTAATAGTTATTACATCAGCCAGACGTGTATCTGAGCTACAAGCCCTGTCTATTAAGCCACCTTATGCCAAAGGTGGTATCCAGGGTAGCTTTGAGTCAGGCTATCCACTTCCCTTTGTTTTGAGGATTAGGGTAAAAGGTAGGTGAGAGACTACTACACTCCTTGGACACCCACAGACAGCTGCGTTATTATTTGGACAGAACAAAGCCTTTCAGAAAATCAGAGCAACTCTTTGTGTCCTATGCTACAGGAGCTCAAGGAAAGCCAATTTCAAAACAGACAATCTCAAAATGGATAGTCCACTGCATACGTTTTTGTTACTCTTTTCATGGTAAAACTGTACCTGCAGGCATCAGATCCCACTCCACAAGGGCCACAGCTACCTCTGCAGCTTTCCTCAGAGGGGTTCCTACCAAAGATATTTTGGAAGCAGCCACTTGGAGTTCTGTGTATACCTTCTACAAACACTATCACCTACCATTATACTCCAAAACTATAGCAGGCTTTGCCACTGCAGTCTTGCAGGGCATCCTGGCTCCTCCTAGTTCCACCTAGTGCCTACCACCCCTTTTTTAGCTTTGGGATTCTACCCATCTGTTATGACTGCAGCTGTATGCACGATGAACATAGTACAATGTTGTACCTACCATAAATGTAGATGTTTGAGTGCTAATACAGCTGCAGTCCAGGTTTCCCTCCCTCCTTCCCCTCTTGGGACAGGCCTTTTGGCTAACACCTCCTCATACAATGGGGTATTCATTTATGGTGTATTTGCTTGCAACTACTGTTTTTTTGATTATATTGCATTGCATTATTACACAAATTTATGTATTGCCTTCCTTCTGGGGGCACCTGACATCTGGGGCAAGAAAAACTGAAGAAAATGGCGTCGGCTGGTTCTTTTATACCACTGTCGCACTGACGTCAGGGAAGAAGCGACGATGACCGACGCCGGACCTAGACTTTGGAATTCGGCCGACCGAGGACCCGCCTGATGGCAGGAGAACCCATCTGTTATGACTGCAGCTGTATTAGCACTCGAACATCTACATTTATGGTAGGTACAAAACTGTACTATTTATTGCATGCAGCTGATCAAGTTGGAAAGCATACCTTGCAGTGTGGTTTTGATTCCTTGGAGACCTCCTGTAGGGCCGCTGTCACGTGTTCTGTCATTAGGAGGCATGCTTGGTGAAAGGAACAAAATTTACCATACCATGTTAAAGCAAAATTATTAGATGCCCCATTACAGCATGATACTTTGTTTGGTGTTAAAGCAGAATAGGTGTTAAAGAAAATGGAGGACAAAGCTAAATCTATGCAAACAGTCAAGGATTTCTTACAGGTACAGCCTCCAAGATTTAGCAGACACTGGCCTACAAAGAATTGGTCCTTTCCAGTGTCAGACAGACCACAAAGGGGCAGATGCAGACGCCCAAGAGGCAGATCCCAGCCCCAAGGTTCATACACGTCTAAACAATGGGGTGCTTCTACCTCCAAAAGTGGAGAAGACAAATCACAGCCTTACAGGAAACAGTCCCAATGACTTCCCCCTGCCTACGCCAAGCACTTATCTTCTGGCAGCACCTTTAGGGGGAAAACTAGCACTTTTTCTCAAAATGGGCACATAATAACCCAGGACAAATGGGTCTTAGACAGTGTCACAGGGCTACAAGGTTCACTTTCATACCCTGCCAAGGGCAAATGGTTGGCCAGACCTACCAAAAAAACAATGGGCAGAGGCACAAAAACAAGTCTCATCCCTCATGGACATGAGGGCCATTCAACAAGTACCAGAACAAGAGCCGGGACAAGGATTTTATTCAAGACTGTTCTTGGTACTCAGGACAAAGCCTGGAGACCAATACTGGACCTATCTATTCTAAACGCATATCTGGATATACCAAAATTCAAAATGTTGACCTTACAGCAGCTTCTGCCCATGCTGGGCAAGAAGGCTTGGCTTATGACTTTAGACCTAAAAGAGGCATACCTGCATGTCCTAAGATACCTCAGATTCAAAGCTGGCTCCATGCACTATCAATTCTCTGCACTGCCCTTTGGCTTATCTACTGCTCCCAGGGTCTTCACAAAGTTCCTGGCAGCAGTAATTGCATTCTGCAGACAAAGAGGAATACAAATATATCCTTACTTGGACGACTGCCTCATTCAAGCAGAGAACAAGGACATTCTACTACAGCATCTGGCGTTTGTAAAAAGATTACTACCATGCCTAGGGTACACAGTAAACGAACAAAAATCAAAACTAGTACCCTCTCAAGAGATAATATTCCTGGATGCAAGCTTAAATACAACTGCCCAGATGGCTTATCTCACGCCAGACAAACAAGGCAACTTTCTATCTACTTCAAACTGTTGGCAACAAAGGCCCAGTTATCTGCAAGAAAAATTCTGCAGGCTGTGGGCTTCATGGCATCCTGCATTCTACTAATTCCATATGCAAGACTGCATATGAGGAAACTTCAATTGTACCTAAAAAGTGTTTGGACTCAGCATTGCCACAGCCTGGAAACAATTACTCTCATTCCCTGCCTGTAACAGGAGGTTCGATGGTGGGCGAAGGCCTGTCACCAGAACAAGGGACAGCCATTCACCTTACCCCCAGCCAGGCAGACATTGACAACGGATGCATCAGATTATGCCTGGGGGGCACACATGGCAGGAAGATGTATTCAAGGCACATGGTCTGCCAACCAAATGTATCTACATATCAATCAGAAAAAAAGATGCTAGCTGTTCAGAATGCCCTGACAGCCCTCAAGGACCTACTTCATCCGGGACAACTACTGATAAAAACAGACAATACCATGGTCATGTGGTATATAAACAAGCAGGGAGGCACTCATTCTTACCCCCTCTGCAGACTAGCCATGACTTTGTGGGATACAGCACTGACTTACCAAGTACATCTGCAGGCACAATTCCTGCTAGGAAAGATAAATACTCTGGTAGACGAACTAAGCAGAAACCTCATGGATCCCCATGAGTGGAAATTGGATCCACAAGTCTTCAACATGATAACAAAGGAATGGGGGTGCCCGGACATAGACCTATTTGCCTCTCCTCACAACTGCCAACTAAAGAGATTCTGCACAAGGACTTGTCACAGACAAGCATGGAAAGTGGATGCCCTATCTTTCAGCTGGAAAATCTTAACAGTATATGCCTTTCCTCCACTGCCTCTCCTCCCCAAGGTACTCCTAAAGGTCAGACATGAGATGCCAAAAATGATGCTGTTTGCCCCAGACTGGTCCCGCCAGTACTGGTATCCAATCCTAAGGAACTTGTCTCAATGCCCAGCCTGGACCTTACCTCAAATACCTCACCTACTGTCCCAACAGAACAATCAGATCCTGCACAGCCAACTCAAGACCTTAAATCTGGCAGCATGGCAGATAATGTAGTCATACAAAACACACCTCTCACTAAAGCGGTGACGGATGTCATTTTGGAGGCCAGGAGGCCTAGTACTAGAAAATCTTATGCTGGAAAATGGAAGAGATTCTGTGCCTGGAACCAGGCACAAGGAATTGACACAGCAGTACCAAATATTCCTCAGATTTTGCAATACTTAACTGAGATGCTGGACAAAGGCCTATCCTTTTCATCAATTAAAATTCATAACTCTGCCATTTCGGCTCATTACAATACAGAGCCACCAATCTTTTCTCATCCTTTGTTAAGGCAATACCTTAGAGGAGCCAAAAACTTAAGGCCTCCAAGGAGATCACCAATACCTGCATGGGGCCTCAGTTATGTTTTGGAAAAACTCACTCTGCCCCCTTTTGAGCCAGCCGCTACAGCTGATATAAAGTTTTTATCTTGGAAAACAGCTCTGCTCCTAGCAATAACCTCTGCAAGACGAGTCTCAGAGCTACAGACACTCATGGCTGTGGAACCTTTTATCAATTTTTATCCAGACAGGGTTTCTCTGAGGACAAACCCAACATTTATGCCTAAGGTAGTGTCCAGTGTGGCCCTTAACCAAACTATTCATCTGCTTACTTTTTATCCAAACCCACAGAATAAGGGGGAGAGAATTCTGCATTCTTTGGACATACACAGACAGCTATGCTTCTACTTGAACAGAACCAAAGCTTTCAGAAAGACTGAGCAACTACTAGTGGCATATGCTGCAGGATCACAAGGAAAGGCTATCTCAAAGCAGACTATTTCAAAGTGGATAGGCCACTGCATTTGTTTCTGCTATTCACAACATGGCAAGCCAGTGCCTAAGGGCATTAGGCCACATTCTACCAGAGCAGCAGCCACTTCAGCAGTCTTCCTCAGGGGAGTACCAACCAAAGACATTTTAGAGGCTGCCACCTGGAGTTCAGTGCACACCTTTACAAAGCACTATCATTTACCACTCTACTCTAAATCCAGGGCAGACTTTGCCACTGCAGTTCTGCAGGGTTTCATATCCGCTCCTAATGCTATTTAGCTCCAGCCTCCCATCCATAGCTTTGGGATTCAACCCCAAGTGTAATGACTGCAACAGTGAAACACGAAGAACATAGTACAGTTGTGTACAATTACCGTAAATGTAGATGTTCGAGTGTATTCATTGTTGCAGTCCAGGTTACCCACCCACCATCCCCCATCTCTTTGCTGGAACTTATCTCCACTTCTCTAATCTATACAACCTATGTGGTGTATTTGCTTGTAGATGAAGGCATTATATATATTTTGGTGCATACATGTTTTACTGGCATATTTTTAGCCTACCCTTTTGGGGGCACCTGACATCTGGGGTAAGAAAAACTGAAGAAAATGGCATCGGCTGCATCTTTTATACCCCTGGCACACTGACGTCAGGGAAGAGGCGACAGCAACAGATGCTGGACCTAGACTTTGGAATTCAGTCCGACTGAGGGTAGCCTGCCAGCAGGATAACTCAAGTGTAATGACTACAACAGTGAATACACTCGAACATCTACATTTATGGTAAGTGTACACAACTGTACTTTCTTCACCTGGGCTGTTCCTGCAAATGGTCTACTGTGATCAGTGATTAAAAAAAAAAAAAACTTTGATAAAAATAAATAGCAGATCAGCTTTTCTAAAGGACATAACTCTGTAAAGGTAATACCTGAGCTGCCTATACTTGTGCAGAGTATGCAGAATTTTGTCTTCCTTGTTTTTAATTTCCTGGGTAGAAAACTGGGAAGTTGATGGCTGGATTCCGAGTAAACTCTGAAGATAGCTTGGGCATAAAAGAGGAGTGTGTTCTTAAGGTGGCCCTGTCTCTATGGAATATATGAGGTAAGTTTCACTCACCGTAAGAGCTTGCAACTCAGATACTCTGTATATACTTTTACAAAGCATTCCAAACTGGATTCCTTTGCAAGGTCCAAGGCTAGCTTTGTTTTGACATTTCTCCAGCAGCTCCTGGATCCATATCTTTCCTCTACCCAGATTGGATAGGCTTTAGTAATCAACCAGTATAGCTTAAAGACTAATGCAGCAGTGGGAATGATGAACATAGTTCAGTTGTGTAAGTTGTACTTACCCATAACAGATGTTTGAATTCCTCACTGCTGATGTAGCTGCACACACCCCCACCCCCTACTCTTATGTATAATTGTAGTTGGGGTATAAAATAGGGTTCTTTGATTTTGTACTTTATATATTTCTTTCTTATTGCTTTTTGGCTCTGGATTGTTAGGCTGTTCTCCCTCTGTATTGGCAAGAAAGTCCTAAAGAAATCTCTACTCTGCCTACTATCCAATCAACAGTCAGAGTAGTGTGTGTGTGTGTGTGTGTGTGTGTGTGTGTGTGTGTGTGTGTGTGTGTGTGTTGGTGGGAGGGGAGTCATTAGAGTTTTGTGAAGTCGGCCTATTTCCTGGGCAGGGAAATAACCCATATAGCCTAAAAGCTGTTATGGGTAAGTGCATTTTACAGAATTGTACTTTCTACATTATTTGTTTCACTATCTTATGGTCTGGCTTACACCTTAAGTCAAGGTTTGTCTGCCATTTCAGCATGTGTATCCACGGATACTCCTATTTCAGTGCTGTATCACATAAAACTATTTTTGGGATGGGTGTTGCATGGAAAGTTTCCTTGAATGCAGGTAGCTGCTCCTTAGTATTTTGATGTTGTTTTAGAAGAACTAGCTGTTCCATTTAAACCAGCGCATCATGCTGAGTTGTTATTCTTGATTGGAAAGACAGTCTTACTGTTCTTGCAATGGTCAGAACAATTCGTATCAGAGTTGCAAGCTTTTGTAGTGGTCAACCTTTTCTCATTTTCCACAAAGATAGGGTTTTCTTGAGAGTAATTACTCGTTTACACCTAAAGTGGTATCGAAATTTACTTTGAGGCAATCTATCCATCTCTGTCTTTTTTCCAAAACCTAAAAATGAGAACAGCTCCATAAATCAGATGTCCAAAGACAGCTCTGGTACTGTCTTCACAGAACAAACCATTTCAGCAACTCTGATTAATTATTCTTTTCTTATGAAGGTAAGACAAGTTGTTGTCGCATACTATTGTTTTTTGTTACACCTATCACAACAAAACTGTTCCAGGCAGGGTTAAGGCTCAGTCTACCAGGGCCTTGGTTTCATCTGTGGAATTTTTGAAAGGGTTTGATTGTAGTAGTACTCTGGAAGTACCAATTTCTCTGTGCATACTTTTGCAAAGCACCATCACTATAAACTAGATTTCGTCTCCAGGTATAGGGCAGGTTTTGCCAGGACCCTTCTCCAGGGGCTCCTGCACCCTCATCCTTCCTCCTCTTTTTTTCAGACTAAGCTATGATAACCTGGCCATATAGCTAAGGCTGCTGTAGTAGTGATCCATATGATGAACATAATACAATTGTGTAAGTAAACTTACCATAACAGTAGCTGACCGAATGATCACAGCTGCAGTAACAGCATCCTCCCCCTTATTTTTGATTCTCTTTTTGCCAGGGAATGGGCATTTATTGCTATTTTCCTAGTATTGTCCTTCTGTGGGTGTTAGCTTCTCTGTCTCTTGACATGAAAGCTGTAAAGGGCTTTGTGCCTAGACCTGACTTTGTCAACTCAGCTCGAGCTGACTGGTTTGAGCACATGGAAGGTGCTGTGAAGCTTTGGAATCTGGCTAACTTGTAACATCAACTTGATAACATAACACCTATAGCTAAGGCTACTGCAGCAGTGATGATTCTAGTAAGTCTGCTGTTAAGGTATGTTTTCCTACACAGTTGTCCTTTCTCCTTTCTTTTGGAAATGGCAAGGGCAATTATCATAACCTTCATCACAGGCTGGACCTAATCACATAAGACAGGGGTTGTTTGATATACCCCATCTTGAACCAATGTCAGGTAACTGCCTAGATGACAGAATTTTAATACATTTTAGGCATTTTCTGAGGTCATGCAGCAGGTATTAAAGGAGACATAGAACCCTGCTATTAGGAATTGTATATTAGCAAATGGAAAAGATTTTCTAGTTAGTACAACATTAACAACCAAGACCCTTTTAAGGCTTGCACTTCTCTGCTTCTACAGTATTTGTATGAGTTGTCCTCTGATCTTTCTTCTTCTTCTTCTTGTAAGGCTCATTTCCCAGCCATTTCTGCATGTCTGTCCGTGGATCCCCTTCTTCAATGCATTCCCATGTCAAGATGTTTTTGAAAGGGCTTCTGTGTACCTGTCCACCTAGAAAGCAGGTGGCTCTTGAGATCTTGTATTTGATTTGGTAAAAATAACTATCTTCCATTTGAACCAACTCTTCAGGTTTATTTGAGATTCTTAACTCATTACCTCCAAGTGACATCTCCAGGTGCACCTGCAGTTAACTCCTAACGACACCTCTAGGTGTCATATATTGCTTGCTAATGTTTGCATCAATAATTCCAAAACCGTGCTATGTACAAGGTTTTAAAAGATTTCTTCTTAAAGCTTACACAATGGCAAACTCAACTGTCTTAATATTAGACCTCTGTCTAGTGCAAGTAAGTAGGTATTAACTGTTTTTGTGATATTAATTTATATTATAATTTTCACATTTTTCTAAACGTCTCAACAACCAAGTAACACATGCAGAACTCCTTAGCCTCATATGAAAGCTCTCAGCTGTATGAATAAAATGATGCTGACAGTATGTGTGTAACGTGAGTGGTTGCTGAGATATTGTAAGGTGTTTACAATACTACAAATATAATGGTTACTATGTTTACTGTGAATTATAAAATTCAGTTTGACCTAGAACTTAAAGAATACTACCACTGTAAAAGGTTTGTGCTGATGAGTTTGCCATTTATACTTATTTCATAATCCTTACAGTTACAGAGGTATGAACATTTGTTTGAAATGTGAGGACATTTGATTCTATCAAAAAAGGCTTAGGCTCTGCCCATTGGAAGTTACAGTGCAAACTTCTGAACACCATTGGAGTGAATGAGTTAACCTGGAAAACATTTCGCTGTTTGTTCTGATTTCTGTGAGAGTAGTGTCTGAATTAGAAACTCTTCTAGTGGGTCAACCTTGTTTGTTTTTTTTCTCACAAAGATGGTGTTTTATTGAGAACAAAGCCTTCATTTATGCGTAAAGTGGTATTCAAGTTTATTTTTGGTCAGACTGATGTTCTTCATCTCACATTGCTGCAGTCCTTACACTTGGGGGTAGTCCGCTGTCCTCGGTCGGCCCGAATATCAAAGTATAAGGCTGACGTTGGTCAAGGCGCATTTGACTGACATCAGGACGTCGGGGTACAAATGCGCATGACCGACGTCATATCCTCAGTCTTTTTTGCCGCATGGTCCGATGCAGAAGCAGTATTGCAAGTGCCGGTTGGCGTTCTGAAATTTTTCGATTTCGGAGTTTCAGACAGAGTCAAAGTTGGCTAAGTACCCCGTTGGGGAATATTTTAGTTTTTTCTTGCCTCAGTGGTACCGGATGTCAGAAAAAGTGAATAATTGTATTTCTTGTGGGAAACAGATACCGCATAGAGACTATCATACTTTGTGTATTCCTTGTTTAGGGCCTGAGCACGACGTTGTTGGGTGTCGCTCTTGTGCTAGATTCAATAAGCGCACTATAAAGAGGAGATTAGATTGTGCCAGGTTAGTCTTCGGAAGCGGTGCAATTATAAAATGCCGTCGGATGCTCCGGCCCGCTTCTTCAAGAAGCGCAAGGACAAAGGAGTTAAGCCTAGGCTAGAAGAACCGGACGCCGGTTCTTTAGAGGTGTCGGTGGAGCCGGTGGTTCCACCGGAGGTTTCTTTGGGATCCCAGGGAGAGACTTTGTTATTACAGGATGTGGCCTCTCAGGAGGCAGGTCAGGGTGATGGGGCTTCTCAGGTTACTATACTCCCCTCCCTGCCTAGGGTGGTTAGGCCCTCTCCTTCTGTTTCCAAGGCTTCTCCCAGAGGCAGGCCAGGTTTAGCTTCAGTTGGTCTCACCCCTAGTTCTTCAGGAACTGTGCCCAAGAAGCATATGCTTAAAATGGCGGAAGATTTGATTACTTTGATTAGGGGTTCTTTGCCCCCTCCTGATAAGAGACCTAGGGTGGAGCCTGAGCTAGGGAGTTTTGAGCAGGCTTCGGATGTTTCAGAGTCTTCTGCTGAAGACTTGCAGGAGTACTCTCCATATTCTGATTCTGATGTGGATGATTCTACTCCTTCTGCTTCTCCTCCTGAGGATTTTTCTTTTTCAGAAACTCTTCATTCCATGAGGGAGCATTTTAAGTGGGAAGGTCAGGACTTCTCTGATTCCAGGAAAAGGCTTAGGGAATTTTTGTTTTTACCCCAGCATAGGCCTTTGGCTATACCTCCTGTTTTGGATGTAGTGGAAGATGTTTTTACAGAGGCTTCTCTTAATCCTGATTCTTTGCCTCCTGCTCCTGTTAAACCGGATAGGTATTACAGGGTGCCTGAAGCTCATAAGTATCTTTTAAGAGTCCTAGGGCAGACCCAGAAACTGTTAGCCAGGGGCCTAAAGGTGTTAAGGCTTCTGTTGTCAAGAATCCGGTTCCTGCAGATAAAGAGGCCAGGGCCTTGGATAGATGGGGAAAGAAAGTTTATACTTCTTCCACTCTAGCTATGAGGGCTTTGAATTGCCAGTTTCACATGTTGAAATACCAAAACTATCTCCTTTCACAATTGAAGTCTAAGGTTGATGCTCTGGCGGAAGGTATTGATTGTAAAGAGTTACAAGATTTAGTACATGTTTCTGAACAGGTGGGTAAGCATTCTTTGCAATGTGGTTTTGATGCTGTACAGGCCTCATCTAGGGTGGCTGCCACTGGGTCAGTTCTTCGCAGGCACGCCTGGCTGAGGGATCAAAATTTATCTGACCATGTTAAAACAAGGATTTTAGATGCTCCTTTACAATCTGATGTGTTGTTTGGTTCTCCTGTTGAGGCAGTTTTAAAGAAAATGGAGGACAAGGCTAAGTCTATGCAGACTGTTAAAGATTTTTTGCAGGTTCAGCCTCCAAAGTTTAGTAGAAATTGGCCTACTAAGGGGTGGACGTATCCTTCTTATGATTCCCAGTCTAGGGGTAGATCTAGACGTGGTAGGGGCAGAGCTCAGGGCTCTTTCAGGCCTAGAACAGGGAGTTCTCCTGCACAGTCTTCGGGTGAGGGCAGGGGTCAGTCCTTTCGTAAACAGACCCAATGACCTACCTTTTCTGCTGCCAGAGCCTTCTCGTCTGGCAGCACCTTTGGGAGGAAGGTTGGCACTTTTCAAAGAAAATTGGAGTTTAATTACCCAAGACAGATGGGTATTGGATATCATACACCACGGTTACAGGTTTTATTTCCATACCTTGCCTCCTTTCAAAGGCATGCCAGACGTTCCTCCTCAACAAAGAATAGAGGCTCACAAGCAAATTTCTCTGTTACTTCAAATAGGGGCCATACAGCCGGTCCCTATGCCAGAAGTGGGCCTAGGATTTTATTCTCGCCTGTTCCTAGTACCAAAGAAGGGGAACACGTGGAGACCAATTTTGGATTTCTCTATCCTCAACACTTATTTGGACATTCCCAAGTTCAAAATGTTGACGTTACAACAGCTTTTACCTCTGCTGGGCAAAGATCATTGGATGGTAACTTTGGTTCTCAAGGAGGCTTACCTTCATGTTCCTATCAGACTAAGTTGCAGGAAGTATCTGCGTTTTCGAGCTGGGACTTCTCACTATCAGTTCTCTGCATTGCCCTTTGGCTTATCTACTGCGCCCAGAGTGTTCACAAAGTTCTGGCTCCAGTGATAGCTTTCTTCAGGCTAAAAGGAATACAGATCTATCCTTATTTGGACGATTGCCTGATTCTGGCTCAAGGAAGGACGAGCTTCTTCATCATTTGGAATATGTGATAGCAGTGCTAAGATGCCTGGGGTATTCTGTGAACGAAATAAAGTCCAGTCTAGTACCCTCTCAGGACATGTGCTTTCTGGGTGTAAGACTGAATACAGCATCCCAGATGGCCTTTTGACCCCGGACAAACAAAAGAATCTTTCCCTTTACTTCCATCAACTATCTCATCAGTCCGGGCTGACTGCAAGGACAGTCCTTCAAGCCTTAGGGTTCATGGCATCTTGTATTCTGGTGCTTCCCAATGCCAAACTGCATATGAGGAAGCTGCAATGGTATCTCAAAAATGTATGGACACAGCACTGCCAGGATCTGGACACTGTCATTCAAATAATACCTTGCATTCAAAAGGAATTTTTGTGGTGGGCTCAGGAATGTCACCTAAACAAGGGACTGTCTGTGACCCGGCCAGAGGCGAGTCAGATTTTAACGACAGATGCCTCAGACAAAGCTTGGGGAGCTCATCTAAATGGAAAGTGGATACAAGACAAGTGGCCTGCCAGACTACAACATCTACATATCAACTTGAAGGAGATGTTAGCACTCCAGTTTGCATTAATAGCTTTCAAGGATTTACTTCTTCCAGGGCAGGTGTTGATTCTAACAGACAACACAACTGTCATGTGGTACATCAACAAGCAAGGGGGGAACACATTCTTATCCTCTATGCAGGCAAGCAATGATTTTGTGGGAGACTGCTCTGAGTTTACAGCTCAATCTTCAGGCAAGGTTTCTGCCGGAGCACAGAACTCCTTAGCAGATGTGTTGAGCAGGCTAATTATGGATCCCCACGAGTGGAAATTGGATCCTCATGTATTTCAGAAATTGACAGTGTCATGGGGAACTCCAGACATAGATCTGTTCGCTTCTCCACTAAACCATCAGCTGCCAAAGTTTTGCACGAAAAGGTTTCATCCCACAGCTTGGAAAGTGGATGCTCTTTCTTTCAATTGGAGCAATCTTCATGTGTATGCCTTTCCACCTCTGCCTCTCCTCCCAAAGGTACTTCCAAAGGTCAGACAGGACAAGCCAAGGATGATTTTAATAGCTCCAGATTGGCCTCGACAGCACTGGTACCCATTACTGAGAAGTCTGGTACGGAAGCCTCCATGGCCTTTGCCTTCGATTCCACACCTGTTGTCCCTGGAGGACAGTCATTTGCTCAATGTCAAACTTCACTCTCTTCACCTAACAGCCTGGCATATTCTGTTTTGAACCATAACTTCCACAACAAGTTTTGAATGTGATTTTGGAAGCTAGAAGGCCTAGTACAAGGAAAGTGTACGCAGATAAATGGAAGAGATTTTTATTTTGGAGTGCAGCAAAGGATTTTGATGTTTCTGAGCCTAATTTAAGTGTGGCTCTTCAATATCTTACTGAGTTACTGGACAAAGGTTTGTCCTTCTCTTCTATTAAGGTTCATGCTGCAGCAATTTCAGCTCACTATGACTGTGACCCACCATTGTTTTCTCATCCTTTGTTCAAGCAATTTCTTAGAGGGGCAAAGAATATAAGACCCCCACGTAGAGCTCCTACTCCTGCTTGGGATCTCAATTTTGTGTTGGAGAAACTCACTCTACAACCTTTTGAGCCTGCAGCTACTACTGAGTTGAAATATTTATTATGGAAGACTGCCTTTTTGTTGGCCATTACCTCTGCAAGAAGGGTTTCTGAATTGCAGGCCCTTATGGCGGTTGAGCCTTTCTTAATTTTCCATAAGGATAGGGTATCTTTACGTACTAATCCTTCCTTTATGCCTAAAGTGGTTTCTAGTGTGGCTTTAAACCAAACTATTCATTTGCCTACTTTTTATGCAAATCCCCAAAATAAAGGGGAAAAGATTTTGCACACTTTAGATGTACACAGGCAGTTGCGATATTATTTGGACAGAACTAAAGGGTTCAGGCAGTCTCAGCAGTTATTTGTTTCTTTTGCTTTGAGTTCTCAGGGCAAGCCTGTGTCAAAACAAACTATTTCTAAGTGGATTGGGTTTTGCATTGCTTTCTGTTATTCCCATCATGGCAAGGAGATTCCAGCTGGGATTAGGCCTCATTCCACTAGGGCTACTGCCACTTGACAGCTTTTTGAGGGGTGGCAACCAAGGATATTTTGGAGGCAGCTACTTGGAGTTCAGTGCATACTTTCTCTAGGCATTATCACCTACCACTTTACTCTAAATCCAGGGCTGGTTTTGCCACTGCTGTTTTGCAGGGCATTTTGGCAGCTCCTGCTTCCTTATAGTTTGGCCATCCTCCCTTACCTCTGCTTTGGGATTCTACCCAAGTGTAAGGACTGCAGCAATGTGAGATGAAGAACATAGTACAGTTTTGTACCTACCATAAATATAGATGTTCGAAGATCCACATTGCTGCAGTCCAATTTACCCTCCCTCCTTCCCCTCTGTAGTTAGAGGTGGTTGTGTGGGTTGGGTTGTAAATATTGTGTATATTGTATATATTGTACATATAATTGGTGCAAGGGTGGTTGGTTGTTTGTTTGCTGTCTTTTGGTTTTGACCTTTATTTTTAGGGTCTTCTGACATCTGGGGCAAGAAAAGACTGAGGATATGACGTCGGTCATGCGCATTTGTACCCTGACGTCCTGATGTCAGTCAAATGCGCCTTGACCGACATCAGCCTTATACTTTGATATTCGGGCCGACCGAGGACAGCGGACTACCCCCAAGTGTAAGGACTGCAGCAATGTGGATCTTCGAACATCTACATTTATGGTAGGTACAAAACTGTACTTTCATCTCCTTGTCTTCTTTCCAGAACCTAAAAATGAGGGAGAAATGGTTCTTCATGCTGTGGATATCCAGTAAGTGTTTTTAAGTGGAATTGGTGGCAGGACCATTTGTTTTTGGAGTTTTATATTTTGATGTGCTCTGCGTTTGGTGACAACACTACTTTTTTTGCCTGTTCATTTTTTGGTGGGAGCGTCACACATCCACTGCATAATGGAATCAGCATTACCACAGCAGCCAGCATTGGAAATGGCAAGTAGGAGAAACCATGCCAATAATTTAATGGGTTTATCTAACCCACTTCTTAACTTTGACTTTGAAACTGGTACTTTGGAGCTACCAACAAACAGGGGAGGCACCTTTTATTTGAGAGCATCTATAAGGAAGTAGAGAATGCAGCCTTTAAACGAAAGCGACTACAATGGCAACGCTTTCATATGGAGGCGTGCCTTCACTATCACATTATCCCACGAGGTTTAAGAGTTAGATGCATGCCAACTTATGGAAATATGTATCCTGAATTGCTTGCCAAATGGCAAAGGATTAATATAGAACTAGTTTCAGTTACATGAAACTTTTGATAGAATTTTTTTAAACCTCAGGAGGTTGAAGAAGCAAACTCTAATTGAACAAAAACAGAATGAACTGGAACAAATGACATTATCTGATAACAATTTGATGAAGCTAGGGGTGCTGCAGAACAGGCTTGATGCTTATGATACCAAGTTAAAAGGAGTGAAAAGTAGCAAACTATCCAAGGATTTTAATGATTTTAGGAAGGGTTACCTGTTTGAATGGCCGAAAGATAAGAAAACGACCATACAGACCAGGACTAATGTAAACAATGGAATAGTAGCAAACCTTGAAATAAGGAGACTGTCACTAGGAAACCAACGAGAATTGTAGTAGAAGCAGAAGTGCATACTACACCCAGGCAAAACAGAGAGGTTTCAACAACACATGAAGCTGTGATACATACTCTGGAGACTAATGTTAGCTCTGTAATTAATACTGAGAGCATAGAAGAACTATCTGAGCAGGGTGAAGAAAATATATCCATTCTAAATAATAACAAGAATTTGGATATACAGAATGCCACTAAACCCAAAGATGGGGTAGTACTTTTACCGCTTTACCAACAGCTTCCTTTTTTGTTGCAGAACACCCTGAGGGAAGTACGACCCCAGAGCAGGGAGAGGAAGAAATGGAGGTTTCAGGAATAAATGATTCCTTTGTATTTAATATATCGAGTATTTTATTAATGAGATCAGACTCAACTGTTAGAGAAAGGAATGAGTTTTTATACCATCCTTGCGTTCACCAATGAGTGAATTTATTTTAGATCTAAAATATTTTTGGAGGAATGTGACTCTAAGGCATCTCTTCAGAAATACAAACAATGATGAATCTCAAACTAGAATTGGTTATAGGAAACCAAGTACGTTTGTCACTGTATGTCATCCGGTTGCCGATACCTTCGTGCGATTATGTGAAAATGAAGTGGCTGAATATAGACAGCAAAAGGGAAGTAAACATTTCCACAACTTAACTCAAATTAGAAGAGAGCACTATCTGAATTACAGAATATGAAGGACATTATGATCAAACAAGCTGACAAAGGAGGGGCAATTATAGTTATGGATACGTCGTTCTATGATACCAAGATGGAGATGCTAGCAGATATAGCCACCTACAGGAGGATTGATAAAAGAGAATTAAACGCGATTATACATAGTGTACAAGACACACTTTATGACAAGCTATGAATAGATCGATAAGCAAAGAACTGTTTGATTTTTTAGAAGTATGTCATCCTACTATACCTACCATCAATGGAATGCCTAAGGTGCATAAGAATCCACATGACCCTCTGATGCGACCAGTCATTTCAGGAAAAGGATGGATAACTGAACCCCTTTCTATTTTTATAGAAGGGGAGTTAAAGAAATTGCTACCTCACGCACCTGCAGTGATCAAGGACTCGGCTGAGTTCTTAAGTAGACTTTACAAGAAACTGCAACAGATGAATACTTGTAAGAATTTATTATTGGTAACTATGGATGTGAACAGTTTGTTCACATCCATACCAAATGGTTTGGGGATCGAAGCGATCAGAGACTTTGGTGTGAAGCACAAAGCAACCAATGCTATTCATTTACTATGTAGTCTCTTGGGATTGGTCTTGTATAACAATGTGTTTCTGTATGGTAGTACTTACTACTGGCAGAAGTCGGGGGTAACGATGGGAACCCATGCACAAATAATTATGCCAATCTGGTCCTGGCAAGATGGGAAGAGCTATGGAAAGCGGATATTAACAACAAATGGAATAGAAACATAGTTTTCTATTTGTGGATGATGTCTTTCTCTTATGGGATGGCGATTTAACCTCCTTGAAACATTTTGTATAATTTTTGACCAACACAACTTCATTTTTGAAGTTTGAAGTGATATCTTCTAATACAGAGATGGAATTCTTGGATGTTAAGTTAATGTTAGATGACACAGGAAGCATCAATACTAGAATGTATAGGAAACCTGTATGGCGCAATCATTTACTACACAATACTAGCATGCATCCCAGGCATGTTCTTGACAACATAGTGACTAACCAACTAACTCGAGTGTCCAAGCTCTGCACGAGGGATGAGGATTATAGGGAGGAGCAAATTAAACTTATCAGTGACTTTAATAAGAGAGGATACAATGTCAGAGACACAGACCAATGAAGCAACTACCTTGGAACTTCGCTCTCAGAGGGGAAGACCCTATTTCTTGGACCAAGGTGAAATAGTTATGATCAAGCGAAAGGAGGTAAAGTCCAATCTGAGATGCCAGCTGACATATAGTACTGACAATTTTGCTATTCGTAATATGATCAGAAAATTTTGGCCAGTGCTAACACCTGACAACAAAATTAGGGAAATTGTTTATCAACCCAGCTTTTCTTTTAAGAAGAGGAAAAACTTAAAAAGACTATTCTGTTATAAAACAGAAACTGAAGCTATTTCTGAAGACAGGAGTTTTCAGATGAACAGGAGAGTTGGTACATTCAGATGTGGAAGTTGCAAGGCATGCTCTCATATAGACATCTCAAATACTTTTACACATCCCCTGACTAAAAGGAACTATAAGTTTGAAGGATTTGCAAACTGTCGGACTACGAACATTATCTATGTGGCAACCTGCAGTCACTGCAAGGCATACTACATAGGGAAAACTAATCAAATGGTCAAGGAACGTATCCTAAAGCACTTATCTGACATAAGAAAAAAGTTACCAGCAATGCACTTTATATGCATATCAGTATAAATGACAGTCGTTCTTTCAAGTTCATGGCACTAGCTAGGCTTCATGAAACACCAAGAGGTGGGGATTTAGTAAACCGAACAGAAATTGAAGAGATGAAGTGGATAATGAATTTGCAATCAGATCAGTCACCAGGTCTGAATGCATTTGTCCCTTTAAAACCTGCACTAAAAGGGAAAGCTCTTCAGCACTCAAAATGACATAATTAGAAGGGTGTGTATGCTGCTATGGTTACTAAATGTATCTAAGTGAGTGAACACTAGGAAATTAAGGTATTTAAGAAGGAAGTTTCACTGGCAAATATTTAGGATTTGAAAAAGGTATTATACCGAAAGCGCTTATCCGGTTTATGAGCCAGTGTGTTTATTTTATTTATCTTATCGTATATTTTATTAAAGTTTTCAAGTTTTAAGTGTTTTTAAGTGGAATTGGTGGCAGAACCATTTGTTTTTGGAGTTTTATATTTTGATGTGCTCTGCCTTTGGTGACGCTACTTCTTTTTTTGCCTGATATCCACAGAACTCTGATACTGTCTTGACAGAACAAAAACCTTCAGAAATACTGATCAGTTATTCATTTCTTATGAGGATAAGAAAAAAGGCAAGTGCCATAGCAGACCAATGCCAAATGGTTGTCCTATGCTATTTCCCTTTGTTACTTCCACCATAACAAAACAAGTTGGTCCTAGGCAGAGTCAAGACTCATTCTAATAAAACTTTAGTTTCTTCATTGGCTTTTTGGAAGGGGGTAGACTCTAGAAGTATTCTAGGGGCAGCAACTTGGTCTTTTGTACATGCTTTCTCAAAGCACTACAAACTGGACTCCTTTTCCAGGTCTAGTGCAGGCTTTGCTATGGCCATTCTTTAGAGGTTCCTGAATCCTCATCCTTCCTCCTGTAAAACTTTTTAGGCTTTGGTATTCTTCCCATGTTTAGAAGGCTACTGCAGTTGTGGTCTTGTGATGAACCTAGTACAGCTGTGTAAGTAAACTTACCATAACAGTAGATGTTTGAACATTATCATTTCTGCAGTAGCCACTCCCTTCCTCCCTTCGTGCTCCTTGCACCAAAAATAAATAAATGAAACTGCACCAAAAATAAATAAATGAAACGGAACAAATTTTCAGAGTAATCACAGAAGGTGCATAATACCATAAACAATTGATACAATATTTAAATATTAACAGAGTAGAAAGACAAATGCAAATTAATTTTAGTAGTAAATATGAAAGGGAAGTAGCAGCTGAGAACATAGTGTCAAAGTAAGAGTGATGCAGATGAGATTGTGTCTAGAGGAATCAGATTTTTGATGGAGGCGTCTGAGTTGAACTCTGAACATGGAGAAGGAGGAGACACTTTTTTTTTATGTGAAAGGTGAAGAAATGCCAGAGTTTGAGTGCAAGAACATAGAGGGAATGGTCAGCACAATGGAGGTTGGGTTGGGGCGTCCAGTGAGTGAACTGATTAGGAGGGGTTGCGGAGATTGTAGGGGGTGGCTTTATTATGGAGTTTGGTTGCAAGAAGTGGGAAAGCACGTGGTCGAAGTAGTTTGAAAAGAGACCATAGGAGTAGCTGAACTCTGTAAGAGACTGATAGCATTGGACTTTGGAGAGGGCAATGCAGTGGTGCTCTGGGGGAATTAGAACTGAATTAGCAGATTTGGTTTTCAATGGACTGTAAAATGGATGAGTTTTTTTTTTTTTTTTTTTTTTTTTTAGAGGCTGTGGCTATGATGGGGAGCCTGTATTTAAACCATGTAAGGAGGACCATTTTGCCTATAACACCTAGCTGGTGTGGAGAGAAAGAAAGATACTTTCCAGGAACAGAATAAGAGAGCTGATTTTTGTCTGGTATTTTAAGTGTAGCATTGGAAGTTAAGTGACCAGTCTAGCCATAAACTGAAGTATTTAAAGGATGTGTGTCCAAATATAATACTTTTTGTTTTAGAGGGGCTTAGGTGTAGCTTATGGTTGTTTAGTCAAGAATCAAGAGAGTGGAGGTCAGACTGATGTTGGGTTTGAATAGCTGAAAGTGAGGGATTAGAGTGAAGAATAACCATGTTGTGCATAAAGAGTGATTGGAAGGCTAGGGTGAACAGAGGGTCGATTGTCAATAAAAATTGAAAACAACATTGGGTGAGTATGGATCTCTGTAGCACTCCTCTGGTACGGGGTGCTAAAAGTGATAGTGATGAGCCTCTTTTGACTCTGAAATACCGTTCTTTTTTTTTTTTTTAAAGAAATGTTGGGGCTAACCCTGATTTCTTGGAGTCAGTGATGGAATAGGAAGTGGTCAGTAAGATCAAAAGCTGTGATAAGGTCAATGAAGAGAGCTCCTGAAAGGTTTCCTTTATCCGTGTTCAGAAGGATCTCATCTGTAAGTGACCATAATGCTGGCCTTGTGCTCTGACCACCCTAGAATCCGTTATGTATAAATGTGTGGCTGTAGTACTGTTTGACATAAATGGACAGTTGGTTGGTTATTTTTTCAAGTATTTTCCCAAGTGTAGGGAGGATGGGCAAAGGACAGACGTAGGAGGCATTTTCTGGCTGAAGCTGTTTGGGAAGGGTTTAATAAGAGCATTTTTCCATAGGTCTGGCATTGTACTTTTATTTGTTTTGTAATGCCTTTACTGAATAATCACTTAAGACACAGGCAAACTTAGATTATGTAAAAGAAAATATATTAGCATATTCTTAGTTGCAAACATTATATATCACATATATTTTTAAGATCAACTCAGCATTATGTAAATTCAGTAGTGTAGCTAGGGTGGGGTGAGAGGGTTATTTGCCCTGGCGCAAAGTTTGGGGGGGCCCATGATCAGCTGATCCTGATTTCTCCTTAATGCCCTACTAGCTTTTAAAAAACGGTATTGCATTTGCGGTCAAACGGAGCACTGTAGCACTCCATGTATGGTCTAAACTGTAGCAACTGCTTGCTACATTGCAGCAAATAGTTTTCTATAGTTTAAAAGTAAATAAAAGAAAAGTTGTTTTTCTTTAAACTAAAACCTGAGCACTGTAGCACTCGGTGCAGACAAAGTATCAACTGTAGCAACTGTTTATTTGTAGCAAACAGTTTGCTACAATTTAAATTTTTTTTTAAACTGAAACAGGAGTGCTTTGGACATGGCTGTGATGAATACGTATTTTAACAAGAGGGAGGAGCATAGGGTGACATACAAGAGTGGGGGAAGATGCACACAGGTGAATTATATCTTATGTAGAAGGGCCAATCTGCAGGAGATTGGAGACTGTAAAATGGTGGCAGGGGAAAGTGTAGTTAGGCAGCATAGGATGGTGGTTTGTAGGATGACATTGGTGATCAAGAAGAGGAGGATGAGTATGAGGGCAGCACCAAGGATCAAATGGTGGAAATTGAAAAAGGGTAATTGTGAGGTGATGTTCAGGGAAGAGTTAAGACAGGCACTGGGTGGCAGTGAAGAGTTACCAAATAGCTGGGTAACTACAGCAGAGCTAGTAAGAGAGATGGCTAGAAAGGTGCTTGGTGTGACATCTGGAAAGAGGAAGGAGGACAAGGAGACTTGGTGGTGGAATGAAGAAGTACAGGAGAGTATACAGAAAAAGTGGTTGGCGAAGAAGAAGTGGAATTGTCAAAGAGATGAAGAAAGTAGGCAAGAGTATAAGGAGATGAGGAGATGAGGTGCATGGCAAAGAGAGAGGTGGCAAAGGCTAAGGATAAAGGCGTATGAAGAGTTTTATAAAAGGTTGGACACTAAGGAGGAAGAAAAGGACCTGTACCGATTGGCTAGACAGAGGGACCTAGCTAGTAAAGATGAGCAGCAGGTAAGGGTGATAAAGGATAATGAGGGAAATGTACTCACAAGCAAGGAGAGTGTGTTGAGCAGATGGAAAGAGTACTTTGAGGGGTTGATGAATGAAGAGAATGAGAGGGAGAGAAGGTTGGATGATGAGCGTATAGTGAATCATGAAGTGCAGTGGATTAGCAAGGAGGAAGTAAGGATAGCTATGAAGAGGATGAAGAACGGAAAGGCTGTTGGTCCCGATGACATGCCTGTGGTAGCATGGAGGTGTTTAGGTGAAATGGCAGTGGAGTTTTTAACTAGATTGTTTAATGAAATCTTGGAAAGTGAGAGGATACCTGAGGAATGGAGAAAGTGTTTTGGTACCAATTTTTAAGAATAAGGATGATGTGCAGAGCTGTAGTAACTACAGAGGAATTAAACTGATCAGTCACAGCATGAAGTTATGGGAAAGAGTAGTGAAAGCTAGGTTAAGAAGGGAGGTGATGATTAGTGATCAGTATGGTTTCATGCAAGGAAAGAGCACTACAGATGCGGTGTTTGCTCTGAGAGTGTTGATGGCGAAGTATAGAGAAGGTCAGAAGGAGTTGCATTGTGTCTTTGTGGATTTAGAGAAAGCATATGACAGGGTGCCTAGAGAGGAGTTGTGGTATTGTATGAGGAAGTCGGGAGTGTCAGAGAATTATGCAAGAGTGGTACAGGATATGTACGAGGGGGTAGTGTGACAGCAGTGAGGTCTGCGGTGGGAGTGACAGATGCGTTTAAGGTGGAGGTGGGATTACATCAAGGATCAGCTCTGAGCCCTTTCTTATTTGCAGTGGTGATGGACAGGTTGACAGACGAGATCAGACAGGAGTCCCCATGGACTATGATGTTTGCAGATGACATTGTGATCTGTAGTGAGAGTAGGGAACAGGTGGAGGAGACCCTGGAGAGGTGGAGATATGCTCTAGAGAGAAGAGGAATGAAGGTCAGCAGGACTAAGACATAATATATGTGTGTGAATGAGAGGAAGGATAGAGGAATGGTGAGAATGCAGGGAGTAGAGGTGGCGAAGGTGAATAAGTTTAAGTACTTGGGATCAACAGTTCAGAGTAATGGTGAGTGTGGAAGAGAGATGGAGAAGCGAGTACAGGCAGGATGGAGTGGGTGGAGAAGTGTCATGAGTGATTTGTGACAGACGAGTACCAGTAAGAGTGAAAGGGAAGGTCTACAAGAGGGTAGTGAGACCAGCTAGGTTATACGGGTTGGAGACAGTGGCATTGACAAAAAGGCAGGAGTCAGAGCTTGACGTGGCAGAGTTGAAGATGTTAAGATTTGCACTGGGTGTGACTGGGATGGACAGGATTAGGAATAAGTATATTAGAGGGTCAGCCCAGGCTGGAAGGTTTGGAGACAAAGCCAGAGAGGCAAGATTACGTTGGTTTGGACATGTGCTGAGGAGGGATGCAGAGTATATTGGGAAGAAGATGCTAAGGATGAAGCTGCCAGGTAACAGGAAAAGAGGAAGGCCTAAGATAAGGTTTATGGATGTGGTGAGAGAGGACATGCATGCAGGTGGTTGGTGTGACAGAGCAAGATGTAGAGGACAGGAAGAAATGGAAACAGTTGATCTGCTGTGGCGACCCCTAACGGGAGCAGCCGAAAGAAGGAGTGCTTTAGAGCTCTGTGCAGGCAAGGTATAAACTCCAGGCTGTAGATCTAACTGTAATAAGCCGATCACTTACAATGTACAGATGACTTATTACAGTGAAGTACTTTTTACTCTTGACTTGAACAGTTGAAGGAGTGGGGTACTGGTTCATAGTACTGGTCTAGGGTGTTTGTTGAACCAGCTACGTTTCTGTGCAAGTTTGTAACTTGATCAGTTCTTGCCTTCCCTAAACTTCACTCCCCCTCCAAAACATTATTCTGCATGTATCATTCCCCTATTTTACATGTTTTTCCTATGTCATTTGCTTCTGCCCTTTTCTAAAGATCCCGCTTCCAGTTCTTTTATCTTGTTACTTTATTCAATACTTCAAATATAGGTGGGTTAGACTTTGACTTCCATTTTCTAGTAATTGCTTTTTTAGCAGCCACTAGAATTAAACTTAACAAGGCCTTACTATGTGTAGGTAATTCAGATTCTGTATCCCAGCTCTGGCATTGTATTTTGAGTTAAGCAGAGATTATAAATATTTAAGAGGTGTGATAAGGAGGTCTTTGCAGAGTGATATATTCCAAGGAAGGAGATTCTGCAACACGATGGTGCATCTGGGGGGGGGTATGGTTTCTAGTAGGGGAACAGATTCTTTGTAATTTTCTTAAAATAGAAGAGGAAGATAAAAGGAAGGGGGACTGGCTGAGCTGGGGAAGAGTTAGAGGTTGCAGTTCTAGGGAGGTGAATTCCGTGAGAAGAAAGTCAGAGGTTGAGAGTTGACCTTGAGAGGTTTGGATGGTAAGAGATGAGTTGGGATCAGTGGATTTTCGGCCTGTAAATTGTACTTTTGACAGACATGTTTGGATTTGCCTAACAGAGCAAGTTTTTTTTTGTTTTTGAAATAGTTGGCTTTGTGGCTGCATATGCAGAAGTGCAAACAGAGTTTTAGATAACATCAGTCGAACTGTTTCCAGGGGTGAGTAAGATTTGAGATAAATAAACTTGTAAAACAGGTAGCTTTTAGAAATACAAGATATAGGAGTGCTACAGGCCAAAGCTTAGATTGATGGCACAAAAGGGTCTGTGTTTAACCGTCAAATGACATTTGCATTGAAAGGCTAAACATCAAACCCTATCCATTGAACCTTCATTCAGCAAATGGTTATTTTTTTCAACAGGGAAAGTAACTAATTAGCCAACACTTCCCTGTATTACACACCACAGTATTTTTATCCTACCCAGGTGGGAGCCTTCACCCCCCCCCCCCCCCCCCCACACACACACACACCTCTACTAGATATATATTTCAACTCCGAGACCACACTACAGTAGGGAAAAGGACAGATGGGGAAGTGTTGGCCAACTAGTTACTTTCCCATTTGCTGAGTGAACATTCAATGTTTAGCTGTTCGACACAAATGTCATTCGACGGCTAAACATAGACCCGGCACAAAAGATATCACATAGTATATTAATTTCAGTTGTGTGTGAAGAATTGATTTGTTTTAGTATCTTGTTGATGTGATTTGATTGTTTGTTTCATCTTGCAGCAGAATTCTGGACATCTGCAAATACAATTTGATCAACTGTTTAAAAAGTTAGATTGTTTATATGTCTAATTTTTCTTGTGCACATAAGTGATGCACTAATTCTTCAGTGTTTATTACAAGTCATGTTTTTATGATATTTATGCAGCAACTGACCAATCATATTCGAGAAACACTGCCAACCTTGCGTAGCAAGCTTCAGAGTCAGCTGTTATCATTAGAAAAGGAAGTGGAAGAGTACAAGAATTTTCGACCTGATGACCCCACCAGGAAAACAAAAGCGCTCCTTCAGTAAGTACAAATGAGCTTTTAAATGTGTCATGGTTAGTGAAACATGTTTTTCCATTAAGGAAAAGGTAATAGTCTATTACAATAAAGAGTTAAAGAAAGGCAGGTATCATTTTGATTATTAGTGGCCTTCTGCTATTTAAAATTTCTGATATGAGCATGTATGTGATCTTACGGAGATGGTGTGAGAGGAAAGTTTTAGGTCTTTTGAGTCTTGAGCATTGGAGCTAGCTCACCATGCAGCAGATTCTCTTGTGCCCTTAGCTCAGCCTTTCCTTACTCTATCCCAAGCAACTTTGTACCTTCTGATAGCTTGTAGTCTGACATTTACCTCAGTTATATATTAAGTAGGATCTTTTCAAGTCTAGCTTAAATGTTTTCCCTTCCAGCTGCTAGCCATGTAACCTTCTTCCTTTTCATCTCCAACCTTCCAAATTATCCACAAGTAGTGCAGTATGTCCATTTTAGTCCCCCATTTCTCTTTTTAAATATAGATGCCCAATTTTCAAAGGCTCTGCTTCTACCCTCAGCCCATAGTTATTCGTCATTGTATGCATAATTGTGCATTACATTTTTTGTAAACAGCCTGATTTCCCTTTGCCAGCCTTTTTTTAAGAACTGTATATAACACTCTTAATACAGTGTTGATTATCTCACGCACAGTGGGGAGTTTGACAGCATCTCTGGAAGGTAATGTTTGCTGTATACACTATACCATCCTGTTGGTTTTAAAATGATCTTTTCAAACTGCGTAATATAATTCAGTTTAGGGCTTATTGCTTCTCACTAAATGTTTTTCCTCCACCATCTTGCTTACAATTATCCTATCATCAGTCTGATGTTCTTCGTGATTCACTGTGGCAGTCATTACAATTGGGTTATCCTGCTGACAGGCTACCCTCAGTCAGCCTGAATTCCAATGTCTAGGTCCGGCGTCGGTTGCTGTCGCCTCTTCCCTGACGTCAGTGCGCCAGGGGTATAAAAGATGCAGCCGACGCCATTTTCTCCAGTCTTTCTTGCCGTGCGGTGCCCGAAGCAAAAGCAGTTCGCATGTGCCGGTCGGCCGACTCCTGAGATTTTCGTGTTCAAATTTCAGATCTGAAGTCTTCACTAAAATCTAAGTACCCCGCTGGGAAAACTTTTTTCTTGCTCCAGACCGATGTCAGAAAAAGTTAATAATTGTATTTCTTGTGGGAAGCAAATACCTCATAAGGACTTTCATTCTTACTGTATTCCTTGCCTAGGCCCTGACCACGACATTGCTAGTTGTCGGTTTTGTGCTAGATTTAACCAACATACTATTAAGTGTTGGTACGATTTTGCATTTCACTATTTTGGCAGAAGAATGTCATCGGATAGCCATCCAACTACCGGAATTCACAAGAAACACAAGGAAAAGGACAGGCATCCGAGGTCCAAAACCGAGGCTTCTTCTAAGCCAGTTGCCGGTTCGCCGGTTCTCAGTGAGACGCTTTGGCAGCTCCTGACGACCACTACTTTAGACTCGCAGGCCGCTACTGACACCCATGTGGAGTCGACCAGGCCGCTGGAAGCTCAAGGTTTTGGACCTTCGGAAACTATTCCCTCAGATGGGTCCAGAGCCACTGAGCAGGCATCGGCTTCTTGAGGGTGTTTTCAGACCTACTCAATTATATGTTAAAACGACTTCAGCTTCAAAGGCAAAGACTAAAGCACCTTTAAAGACAAAGAAACAAGTACAACAGCCTCATGGACAGGCCTCCATGCCCAAAAAACAGCTGCTCAAAATGGCCAAAGACGTAATTACTTTGATCAGGGTTTCCCATCCCGCTCCTGATAAGAGGCCTAGGCAAGAGACAGAATATGAATCTTCAGATCAGGTTTCCATTTCATCTGATTCCTCTTCTGATCAGGAATACTCTCTTCCTTCCTATGAGGATTCTGATGCTGAAGAATCAATCCCTTTAGCCTCTCCTCCTGAGGATTATTCTTTTGGGGAAACTTTACATACCATGAAGGAGCATTTCCATTGGGAGAGCCAGGATTATTCAGAATCTAAGAGAAGGCTCAGAGACTTCCTTCTACTACCCCAACAGAGGCCCCTAGCTATTCCACCTGTGTTGGACATTGTAGATGTATTTTCAGAGTCCAGTCTGACCCCTGACTCCTTCCCTCCAGCTCCTGTTAAGCCTGACAGCTACTACAGTGTTCCTGACTCTCATAAATTCCTTTTCAAAAACCCTGCTGCTGACCCAGAAACTATCTCTCAGGGTCCCAAAGGGGTCAAGGCTTCCACTGCAAAAAGCCCTACTCCCTCTGACAGGGATTCTGGGACACTGGACAGATGGGGAAAAAAGATTTACACCTGCTACCCTGGCTATAAGGGCTTTAAATTGCCAGTTTCATATGCTTAAATATCAGCAGTATATTATGTCACTGCTTAAACAAAAAATGTTGATAAATTCTGAATGTGCAGAAAACAAAGAAATGCAGGAATTATTGCATGCAGCTGAACAAGTTGGAAAGCATACTTTGCAATGTGGTTTTGATTCTTTGGAGGCCTCCTGCAGGGCCACAGTTACAGGTTCTGTCATTAGGAGGCATGCTTGGTTAAAGAATAAAATCTTCCTGATCATGTTAAAGCAAAATTATTAGATGCTCCATTACAGCATGATGATTTGTTTGGTGTTAAAGCAGAAGAGGTGTTAAAGAAAATGGAGGACAAAGCTAAATCTATGCAAACAGTCAAGGATTTCTTACAGGTACAGCCACCAAGATTTAGCAGGCACTGGCCTACAAAGAATTGGTCCTTTCCAGTGTCAGACAGGCCACAAAGGGGCAGATACAGACGCCCTAGAGGCAGATCCCAGCCCCAAGGTTTGTACAGATCTAAACAATGGGCTGCTTCTACCTCCAAAACTGGAGAAGACCAATCACAGCCATACAGGAAACAGTCCCAATGACTTCCCCCTGCCTGCACCAAGCACTTATCTTCTGGCAGCATCTTTAGGGGAAAAACTAGCACTTTCTTTCTCAAAATTGGCACATAATAACCCAGGACAAATGGGTCTTAAACATAGTGTCACAAGGCTACAAGTTTCACTTCCATACACTGCCAAGGGCAAACGGTTGGCCCGACCTGCCAAAACATCAGTGGGCAGAGGCACAAAAACAAGTCTCATCCCTCATGGACATCAGGGCCATACAACAAGTACCAGAGCAAGAGCAGGGACAAGGATTTTATTCAAGACTGTTCTTGGTACCCAGAAAGGACAAAGCCTGGAGACCAATACTGGACCTATCTATTCTAAACACATATCTGGATATTCCAAAATTCAAAATGTTGACTCTACAGCAGCTTCTGCCCATGTTTGGCAAGACGGCCTGGCTTTTGACTTTAGATCTAAAAGAGGCATACCTGCATGTCCCAATCAGACAAACATGCAGAAGATACCTCAGATTCAAAGCTGGCCCAATGCACTACCAATTCTCTACACTGCCCTTTGGCTTATCTTCTGCGCCCAGGGTCTTCATAAAGTGCCTGGCACCAGTAATTGCATTCTGCAGACAAAGAGGAATACAAATATATCCTTACTTGGACGACTGCCACATTCAAGCAGAGAACAAGAGCATTCTACTACAGCATCTGGCGTTTGTAAAGAGATTACTACTATGCCTAGGGTACACAGTCAACCAACAGAAATCAAAACTAGTACCCTCTCAAGAGATAATATTCCTGGGTGCAAGCTTAAATACAACTGCCCAGATGGCTTATCTCACGCCAGACAAACAAAGGCAACTGACTACCTATTTCAAACTGTTGGCAACAAAGGCCCAGTTATCTGCAAGAAAAATTCTGCAGGCTTTGGGCTTCATGGCATCCTGCATTCTACTAATTCCGTATGCAAGTCTGCATATGAGGAAACTTCAGTGGTAACTAAAAAATGTTTGGACTCAACATTGCCACAGCCTGGAAACAATAGTTACTCTCATTCCCTATCTGCAACAGGAGTTTTGATGGTGGGCGAAGGCCTGTCACCGAACAAGGGACAGCCATTCATTCTACTCCCAGCCACGCAGACATTAACAACAGATGCATCGGATTATGCCTGGGGAGCCCACATGGCAGGAAAATGTATTCAAGGCACATGGTCCGCAAACCAAATGCATCTACATATCAATCAAAAAGAGGTGCTAGCTGTTCAAAATGCCCTGACAGCCTTCAAGGACCTACTTCATCCGGGACAATTACTGATAAAAACAGACACCACGGTCATGTGGTATATAAACAAGCAGGGAGGCACTCATTCTTACCCCCTTTGCAGACTAGCCATGACTTTGTGGGACACAGCATTGGCTTACCAAGTACATCTGCAGGCACAATTCCTGCCAGGAAAGACAAATACTCTGGCAGATGAACTAAGCAGAAACCTCATGGATCCCCACGAGTGGAAATTTGATCCACATGTCTTCAGCATGGTAACAAGGAAATGGGGATGTCCGGACATAGATCTATTTGCCTCACCTCACAACTGCCAACTAAAGAGATTCTGCACAAGGACTTATCACAGACAAGCATGGAAAGTGGATGCCCTATCTTTCAGCTGGAAAAACTTAACAGTATATGCCTTTCCTCCTCTGCCTGTCCTCCCCAAGGTACTCCTAAAGGTCAGGCAGGAGAAGCCAAAAATCATACTGATTGCTCCAGACTGGCCAGCCATTACTGGTATCCAATCCTAAGGAGCTTGTCTCAATGCCAAGCCTGGACCTTGCCTTAAGTGCCTCATCTACTGTCCCAGCAGAACAATCAAATCCTGCACAGCCAACTCAAGACCTTAAATCTGGTAGCATGGCGGATAATGTAGTCATACAAAACACACCTCTCACTAAAGCGGTGATGGGTGTTATTTTGGAGGCCAGGAGGCCTAGTACTAGAAAATCCTATGCTGGAAAATGGAAGAGATTCCGTGCTTGGAACCAGGCACAAGGAATTGACACAGCTGTACCAAATATTCCTCAGATTTTACAATACTTGACTGAGATGCTGCACAAAGGCCTATCCTTTTCATGTATAAAAATTCATGCCTCTGCCATTTCAGCTCATTACAATACAGAGCCACCAATCTTTTCTCATCCTTTATTAAGGCAGTACCTCAGAGGGCCAATAATTTAAGGCCTCCAAGGAGATCATCAGTACCTGCTTGGGACCTCAATTATGTCTTGGAAAAACTCACCCTGCCTCCTTTTGAGCCAGCCACTACAGCTGATATAAAGTATTTATCTTGGAAAACAGCTCTGCTCCTAGCAATAACTTCTGCAAGATGAGTCTCAGAGCTACAGGCACTCATGGCTGTGGAACCTTTTATCATTTTTTTATCCAGGCAGGGTTTCTCTGAGGACAAACCCGACATTTATGCCTAAGGTAGTGTCCAGTGTGGCCCTTAACCAAACTATTCATCTACCTACCTTTTATCCAAGCCCACAGAATAAGGGGGAGAGAATTCTGCATTCTTTGGACATACACAGACAGCTACGCTTCTATTTGAACAGAACCAAAGCTTTCAGAAAGACCGAGCAATTACTAGTGGCATATGCTACAGGATCACAAGGAAAGGCCATCTCAAAGCAGACTATTTCAAAGTGGATAGACCACTGCATTCATTTCTGCTATTCACAACATGGCAAGCCAGTACCTACGGGCATTAGGCCATATTCAACCAGAGCAGCAGCCACTTCAGCAGCCTTCCTCAGGGGAGTACCAACCAAAGACATTTTAGAGGCGGCTACTTGGAGTTCAGTGCACACCTTCACAAAACACTATCACTTACCATTCTACTCTAAATCCGGGGCAGGCTTTGCCACTGCAGTTCTGCAGGGCCTAATAGCCGCCCTTAATGCTATTTAGCTCCAGCCTCCCAACCTTATCTTTGGGATTCAACCCAATTGTAATGACTGCAACAGTGAAACACAAAGAACATAGTACAGTTGTGTACACTTACCATAAATGTAGATGTTTGAGTGTATTCACTGTTGCAGTCCAGATTACCCACCCGCCATCCCCCATTTCTTTGCTGGAACTTATCTGTACTTCTCTATTCTATACAACCTATGTGGTGTATTTGCGTATAGATGAAGGCAAAATATATACTTTGGTGCATGCATGTTTTATTGACATATTTTTAGCCTACCCTTTTGGGGGCACCTGACATCTGGGGCAAGAAAAACTGAAGAAAATGGCATCAGCTGCATCTTTTATACCTCTGGCGCACTGACGTCAGGGAAGTGGCGACAGCAACCGACGCCGGACCCAGACTTTGGAATTCAGGCCGACTGAGGGTAGCCTGCCAGCAGGATAACCCAATTGTAATGACTGCAACAGTGGATACACTCGAACATCTACATTTATGGTAAGTGTACACAACAGTACTTTTCACTGTTGCAGTCATTACATTTGGGTTATCTGCTTGCAGGTAACTCTCAGTCGGCCTGATTAACAAAGTCTTGGGTCCTGCGTTTGCTGCTGTCCCTTCTTCCATGACATCAGGTCGTCAGGGGTATAAAACATGCAGCTGATGCCATTACATTAGTCTTTCTTGCCGTGTGATGCCCGAAGCAGAAGCAGTTCGCAAGTGCCGGTCAGCAGACTCTTGAAATTTTCGTTTTCGAGTTTCAGAATCGAAGTCTTCAACTAAAGCTAAGTACCCCATTGGGGAAACCTTTTCTTGCTCCTTACCGAGGTCAATAAAAGTTAATAATTGCATTACCTTTGGAAAGCAAATACCTCATAAAGAATTTAATTTGTACTGTATTCCTTGCCTAGGCCCAGACCACGATGTACCTTGCTGTCGGTTTTGTGCTTTATTTAATCAGCTCACTATCCTTCGTCGGTATATTTTCGCCTCTAAATATTTCGGTTCTCGGTTTAATTATCCAGAAATGTCGTCCGACTACCGGGATTCCAAAAAAACGCAAAGATAAAGACAGACAGGCCGCTGAGGTCCAAAACTGCCGACGACGCTTCTAAGTCATTCGCCAGTTCGCCAGTACTCAATGAGGTGCTTTCGCAGCCCCTGATACCTGCTACTTCTGATTCACTGGCCTCTACTGAGACCCATTCAGAGTCCGGTATGCCGCGAGATGCTTCAACTATGGAACCCGCGGATGTCTCTACCTTGGATGGGTCCAGAGCCGCTGTGCAGGCACCGGCTTCTGAGGGTGTATTCAGACCTACTGACTTGCATATTAAACCGACGCCTCCTTCTTTACTTAGGCCTAAATCTCGAACCATGCCTAAAAAACCGATGCCCAGGCCACATGCTCAGGCCTCTATGCCTAAAAAACAAATAAGAATGGCTGAAGATCTAATAACTCTAATCAGGGTTAGCCAACCCCCCCCCTTCTAAGAGGCCTAGTACTGAAGTTGTTTATGAATCTTCTGACCAGGATTCTGATTTTTCTGATTCTTCTGATGATCTGGATTTGTCCATGCCTACTTATGAGGATTCTGATGCAGAGAACTCTATTCCCTCTGCTTCCCCTCCAGATGATTTTTCTTTTGGTGAAACCTTACATACTCTAAGGGAGCATTTCCACTGGGAAATCCAGGATTTTTCTCATTCAAAAAAGAGGCTCAGGGATTTCTTACTCCATCCTCAACATAGGCATTTAGCTATTCCTCCTGTACTAGACATTGCTGATGATGCTTTTTCAGAATTTAGTTTGGCCCCTGATTCGTTGCCTCCTGCTCTAAGAAACCCCGACAGATACTACAGGGTCCCTGAGTCACACAAGTTCCTTTTTAAAAATCATATTGCGGATCCAGAGACTATTTCTCAGGGGCCCAAGGGCATTAAGGCTTCTATTGCTAAAAATCCTACCCCTTCTCATAGAGACTCCATGGCGCTGGATAGATGGGGTAAGAAGGTTTAGACTTCTGCAGCCTTGGCCATTAGGGCTTTAACCTGCTAGTTTCATATGTTAAAGTATCAGCAACTTGTTATTGGATTGCTTAAACAGAAAATGATGTTGATTCCTGATTGTGTGGAAAATAAAGAATTACAGGATTTAATGCATTCTGCTGAACAGGTTGGAAAACATACTTTGCAATGTGGTTTTGATTCATTAGAGGCCTCTTGCAGGGCTGCTGTTACTGGCTCTGTGCTCAGAAGGCATGCTTGGCTTAAGGAGCAATCTTTACCTGATCATGTTAAAGCTAAATTGTTGGATGCTCTCTTAAATCAGGACCACCTGTTTGGTTGGCAACAAGGCTGAGGAGGTTCTTAAAAAGATGGAAGGTAAAGCTAAATCTATGCAAACTGTTAAAGACTTCTTACAAGTTCAGCACCCTAAATTTAGTAGGCACTGGCCCTCTAAAAATTGGTCCTTTCCATGTCTTCTCAAGCTAAACCCAGGCACAGCAGAAACCCCAAGTTTCAGTCCCATGGGGACACACAGGGCTAAGCAATGGGAGGCCCCACTTCCAAATCTGGGAGTAATAAGACTCCCCCCTATGTTAAACTGTCTGAATGACTTCCTTTTAAAATTTCCAAGCACTTATCAACTGACTGCCCCTTTGGGGGGAAAGATTGCTGTTCATGCAAAGAACTGGGAGCTTGTTACCCAGGACAAATAGGTTTTAAATATAGTGTCCCAGGGATACAGATTTCACTTCCACACGTTGCCAACACCAAACGGGTGGCTGGACCTACCCCCAAATCAGTGGGTAGAGGCCCAAAAACAAGTACTTTCTCTCTTAAGCATGGGGGATATTCAGTTGGTACCAGAAGAGGAAAAGGGACAAGGTTTCTACTCGAGACCTTTCCTGGTACCCAGAAAAGACAATTCATGGCATCCTATCCTGGACCTGTCTACTCTAAACACCTTTTTGGAGATTCCAAAATTCAAGATGCTGACTCTTCACCAGTTGCTTCCTATGCTAGGCAAAGACGCCTGGTTGGCAACACTAGATTTAAAGGAAGCATACCTGCACATCCTATTCAGGGAATCTTGCAGAAGATACCTTCACTTCAAAGCAGGCTACACACACTATCCATTCTCTGCACTGCCCTTTGGCTTATCTACTGCGCCCAGGGTATTCACAAAGTGCCTAGCTCCAGTTATTGCATTTTGCAGGCAAAGAAATATTCAAATATACCCATACCTGGACGATTGTCTAATTCAGGCAGAAAGCCAGGACATCTGAATCATCTGGCCTTTGTACAAAGGGTTCCAACCTGTCTAGGGTACACCATAAACGAAAAGAAATGTCAACTGGTACCCTGTCAACAAATTATATTCCTGGGAGCAAGCTTGAATGCAACTTCCCTGATGGCTTACCTCATGCCAGAGAAACAAATTAATTTGACAACCTACTTCAAACAAGTGGCCACAACAACTGTGCTATCTGCAAGACAAATACTACAAGCCTTGGGGTTCATGGCCTCCTGCATTCTTCTATTTCCATATGCAGGGCTGCATATGAGGAAACTACAGTGTTATGTAAAAAGCCGATGGTGTCAACATCCCCAGAATCTAGAAGCAATGATTCCTGTCATACCTTTCCTTCGCCTAAAGTTCCTTTGGTGGGCGGAGGCCTGCCACCAAAACAAGAGACTACCTTTCATACCACCCCCTGCAGCCCAAACCTTAACAACAGATGCATCAGACTATGCATGGGGGGCTCACTTGGCAGGGAAGTGCATTCAGGGCAAATGGAACCCAAGTCAAATGCACCTGCATATCAATCAAAAAGAAATGTTAGCTGTACAGAATGCTCTGACAGCCTTCAAGGACTACATTCTTCCAGGGCAACCAATGGTAAAGACAGACAACACCACTGTTATGTGGTACATAAACAAGCAGGGGGGGACACATTCTTAGCCCCTCTGCAGACTAGCCATGGCATTGTGGAACACAGCTTTGAACTACCAAGTGCACCTACAAGCTCAATTCCTGCCAGGAAAATTAAATACACTGGCAGACGGACTAAGCAGAAACCTCATGGACCCACACGAGTGGAAACTGGAACCAAGGATTTTCAACATGTTGACAAGCAAATGGGGAAGCCCAGATATAGACCTATTTGCCTCTTCCCAGAACTACCAATTGGACAAATTTTGCACAAGGACTCCCCACAATCAAGCCTGAAAAGTGGATGCTCTGTCCTTCAGCTGGAAAAACCTATCAGTTTATGCCTTCCCCCCTCTGCCTCTGCTCTCCAAAGTACTACTAAAAATCAAACAGGACAAACCAAGGATGATTTTGATTGCTCCAGACTGGCCACGCCAACACTGGTACCCCGTCCTGCCACGGTTATCCCCATAGCACCTGCCTCATACTCCTTGCCTGTTGTCCCAGCAGGAGAACCAGATTCTGCACCCTCATCTTCTAACACTGAACCTTGCAGCCTGGCTAGTTACCTAATCTCTCCTTTACCATCCCTCAGTAAACCTGTGATGGATATCATTTTAGAGGCAAGGAGGCCTAGTACTAGAAAACCTTATGCTGAAAAATGGAAAATATTCTGTGCCTGGAACAAGTCTCAAGGGATGAGCACAGCAGTGCCCAATTTACCTCAGATTTTACAATACTTAACTGAGATGCTTCACAAGGGCCTGTCTTTTTCCTCCAATAAAATCCACGCCTCAGCCACTTCAGCTCATTATAACACAGAACCTCCCCTCTTCTCTCATTTACTGCTCAAGCAGTTCCTCAGAGGGGCCAGAAGTTTGAGACCACCCAGGAGAGCTCCAACCCCAGCCTGGGACCTTAATTTTGTTTTGGAGAAACTCACTGTACCCCCTTTCGAGCCAGCTGCCATTGTGGACTTAAAATTTCCTTCTTGGAAAACAGCTTTCCTTTTAGCAATCACTTCAACTAGAAAGGTATCTGAGTTACATGCCCTTATGGCAGTGGAGCCTTTCATCATCTTTCATGCAGACAGTGTGTCCCTCAGAACCAACCCATCCTTCATGGCCAAGGTGGTATCCAGTGTGGCTCTTAATCAGTCCATTAATTTGCCAACCTTCTTTCCTAATCCACAGAACAAAGGGGAACTGATACTGCATTCCTTAGATGTGCACAGACAACTTAGATTCTACTTGGACAGCACTAAACCTCAAAGGAAGTCTGAACAACTGCTGGTGGCATTTGCTGCAGGGGCAAAGGGGAAGGCTATTTCAAAGCAAACCATTTCTAAATGGATAGGCCATTGCATTCATTTTTGCTATAAGCACCGTGGAAAACCTATCCCCCAGGGGATCAGACCTCTCTCCACCAGGGCTGCATCTACCTCTACAGCCTTTTTCAGAGGTGTCCCTACCAGGGACATCCTAGAAACTGCTACCTGGAGTTCTGTACATACTTTACACCAAGCATTATCGTGTGCAGATTTTCTCTAAATCCAGAGCTGGTTTTGCCACTGCAGTTTTGCAGGGCATTATAGCTGGTCCTAATGCTATTTAAAATCCTCCTCTCAACCATAGCTTTGGGAATCTACCCAAATGTAATGACTGCAACAATGAAACACGAAGAACATAGTACAGTTGTGTACACTTACCATAAATGTAAATGTTCGAGTGTATTCACTGTTGCAGTCCTGGTTACCCTCCCTCCAGCCCCCTAACTTCTTTTGGTTATACCTCTACTTTCTTTTACTATGCTTAAAACTTTTTGGTGTATTTGCTTTTTTGTTGGAGTTATATCATTGTACTTTTATGTTTAATTGCTTCCCATTAGGGGGGCACCTGACAATCTGGGGCAAGAAAAACTGATGTAATGGTGTTGGCTGCATGTTTTATACCCCTGACGACCTGACATCATGGAAGAAGGGACAGCAACGGACGCAGGACCCAAGACTTTGTTAATCAGGCCAACTGAGGGCTACCTGCAAGCAGATTACCCAAATGTAACGACTGCAACAGTGAGTACACTCGAATATCTACATTTATGGTAAGTGTACACAACTGTACTTTTTCATACCACATTGTATTTTTTTTTTTTTTTAAGATAGATTCCCATTCACCTCTGAAGACTATCCCTGCCATCCATATCTGACAAATCAGTCTTTGTTTTGTTTTTCTCCCCAAATATTAATCATGACAATCTGATATCCTTTTCATTCTTCCCCACTTACGGGTCTAAGTTCTGATCCTTGGATCCGATTCAGCCACATTCTACAAGGTTTTGGATCCAAGCCTCATGCTCCTCCTTCTACCCATAATGACCTAGTCCTTACCCAGCTCTTCAGATCTCGTTTGCCACCATAGCTGCAAGATGGAGGATCCAGCCTCTCTATAACATTTTGCCATTTTAGAAAGCCTTGTGATAAGCCTTATTTTACCTTTGGTGACTTAGGAACAAGATGTTCCTGTGCGTGTGTGTGTCTTTGAATTTTGTTAGTTAAATATTGTTTTTAGTGTAGATGGTGTTGTTTGCAGTGCTTCGTGATTTTTTTTCCTTTGTTTCTGTTCGACTGATTGTTCTAGATAATGTTGGACAAGCCTGACAAGCCGACTGAGTTCAAAAAGTGCACTTCTTGTGGACAGAAGATTCCCAACTTTGATGCCCACAAGAAATGCATATATTGCCTAGGAGCTGCCCATCTGGACAATCTTTGCTATATCTGCAGTACATTTAATCTGAGAGCTCTCTTGGATCAACGGAATAAATTTATTTTGAAAGGCCTAATTCCTACCAAACCTCCTCAAAACAATCACAGGAAATCCCCTGCTACCTCTTCAGAGCTGCTAGCGAAGTCCAAAAAAGTTTTGGCTTCACTACCATGGATCTGATAACTATCAGGCCTGCCTAAGATCCCATACCTAACCCGGATCTGATGGTCTCGGCCCCTGTAACTAGTTCCCCCGTTCTGCTTCTGTATCAGATTCTAGTTCCTCTAATCCAGTGACTAGAGGCCATGCACTAGATGTAGTGCTGAAGCCAGTGTTCTCGACTCTGCCTTTCCATATATTGCAAATGGGTCTACATCTGTTTATCGAAAAAAAATTTTTTGAAAAACAGAAAGCCGGACCCACTTTAGTAAAAGTGTACTTAAGCGAAAGTCCACTTTCACAAACAGCAGTTTACTGAAGCAATGTACTGTAGGGATAAGGAAATGTACCCTTTTCCCCACTATAGTGCGATATCGGCGTTAGTGTGGGTGTGTGTGTATATGTGATATATATATATATATATATATATATATATATAAGTAGTGAGGGTGTGGGGCATGCAGGGGGGCTTGCCCCCCTGCAAAAATATTTTTTTAGTGTGTTTTTCCCCCCGATTTGGTGAACCTGTGTTCACGAAAGTGCACTTTCGCTAAAGTGGGTTCAGCTGTCTGTTCTTCGAAAAAATGTTTTTTCAATGAACAGAAGTAGACCCATTGCAAACTCCCAGCAGACAACTCCAAACCACCTTCGTCTGCCTCATCTAGGTCCTCTAAGAGTTATTCAGAAGCAGATGTGGACAGGATGAATTCAGATGGAAGTCATTCCATCTCCATCTCCTGCTGGATCCGTGAGCTCTTCTGCCAAAACCTACCTGTACTTTAACCTCTCAACCCTCATTTAACTCAGACTATTGTACTATCCATCTTCCCCCCCTATACTACATCCTCCTAACTTACATTACTCCACCCACGACCTCCTACCTCATCTACTATCAGTGCACCTCTCGCTTACTCCACTACTCTGTCCCTCTACACCTCCAAATACTGATATTCTACACTTCATCTACCCTGTTGTCATGTTACTTCCTCCCAGCTCACATAATTCATTTTTACTTACTCCTATTATCCTATCTCCCTAACTGTACTCAATACTCTACCTATCCTACCAACAGCTACCTATAACACCATCACTGTCATTCACCTGATTAGTCCTGGAAACAACATCATACACACATAAGAACTCACAGCCCTATAAAAAGTCTCTTACCTGCAAAACTATTCTATTTCTGCTCTCTCTATACCTCTATCTCTTTGTACAACTAGCATCTCATCACACAACCCACATACCTTACAAACCTACTTCTGCAACAACCATACTTATACAATCTCTCCCTTTCTACTCCTCGGTAGGCCCTTCTTTATATGCCACAGACTTGATCAAACTAAAAATCCTCTCCCATCAAAACCACCACAACAAAACCTCAATTCTAAACAATCTTCTCGATATTAAAAAGAAACTGCAACCTGTAAATCTCCCCACTTACCGCAACCTAAGTCAATGCAGCGATGTACATCCAAACCCTGGTCCCCCTCCAGCCTGTTATAATCCCCCCACCCTCCTTAAAGTCCCTAAACATCACCACCATCAATCTCCAAAGCATTAGTTATAAAATACCACACCTGCATGCCTGGTTTGACAAAAACAAACCAGACTTCACTGCCATTATTGAGACATGGTAAAATCCTTATATCAAAGATGCTGAATTCCTACACCCTAATTACAACAGTCTCAGAATAGATGGACCATATAAAAAGGGGGGAGGTATTGCCTTGATATACCCAAACACCTTCACTGCAGTTCAATACATAAGACCTGTCCCACAATTCTCAACAGTAGAGGTGCTAGTATCCTTTCTAAAAATGAACAGTGAAAACCTTTGTATCATAGTCGTATACATCCCCCAGACAACGACATTCCTAAACTTGAAGACATTCTTGCTTGAACAACTAATAACATTACAAGTGAAACCATCATCCTAGGGGACGTTAGAAATATCAAGCTAGTTAATGTTAATCAGGACCCTTCCACCAGCATAAACCTGTGTAACTGTACACAACTAATAACCAATATAACCAGGCCCAACAATAAAATAGGCAGTGGTTCAGTTCTGGACTGGATACCTGTCTCCGATCCTAACAAAATCTCCTCCTCCGGCACACTATCTAACAGTATTAGTGACCACTTACCAGCCTTTATAACTCATAAGACCACTTTTGTCCTAACCTCACACCAAGTTAAGCAAACCAGAGATTTGTCTCACTTCTCCCCCAACACCTTTAATTAAGTCTTACAAAGAATCAACTGGACCCCACTCAAATATCTCCCGCTCCATGAGGCTGTTGAATTCTTCAACTCAACATTTCTTAGAAATTTACATAGTTTAGCCCCACCTCGACTAAAAAGAGTAAAAGCTAAACGGGCAACCTGGCTTACCAAACACACAAAGCAAAGCAAATTATGTCTGCTAGGGATAAAGCTTGGAAAACCTGGCAAAAAGATGAAAATCCTAACAACCCCAATCAGTATAAACAATTACTCAACCAGGCAAAATGACTAGTGATTAAAAATAAAAAATAACACTTCCTAAGCCTTCAAGACCAGCACAAACTAAACCCAAAGAAATATTGGAGCACAATCAATTCCCTACTCCATCGAGGTAAAAATAACAATCTTTGCCCTAATCCAGATAAAACTCCCACTGAGACTTGCTCTTCAATTCATATTTTATCAACACCATAGCTAAATTCACCATTGCCTTCCCACCTATAGAACCCTGCCCACCTGAACCTCCCACTTCACACTCCTCTACTACTCCTCTATTTTCATTCTCACCTATACCAACTTCCACTATAAAAAAAACTACTTCATAAACTCAAACCTTGTACTAAAGCACCAGACAATTTACCTGCTGAATTTCTACAACCATCTGCAAACTTCATTGCTTGTCCTATCAGCATACTCTTCAGTAGATCTATTCAGGACTCCAGTATACCAAATATATGGAAGAAAGCATTTCTTCCACTCCATAAAGGTGGCAACAATTCTGATGTCTCTAATTTCCGACCCATCACTGTCGTCTCCCATCTCTAAAATATTAGAAAAATGTATTTACACTCTGCTTCTTAACTGTCTTGTTCAAAACCAGATACTTTCCCCCACACAGCATGGCTTCAGGCCAGGTCATAGTACCTGCACTGTTCTCATATCCTTTATGGACACAGTAAACAGGGCTTGCGATGCCGGTTACATAGTCTCTTCACTGTTCCTAGATCTCTTTAAGGCCGTTGACACTGTTTCACATCCCCTTCTGCTCACGAAACTCACCAACTTAGGTCTCTCACCCCATACCTTAAACTGGTTCTCAGACTATCTCACCAGTAGGCAACAGTCCACCAAATGGCAACACTCCTTTTCTATTTTTATCAGCACAACCACAGGTGTACCTCAAGGATTTATACTAGGTCCCCTTCTTTTTAGTATATTCATTAACAACTTCCACACCACCCTTACCCATGGCACAGTTATCCAATATGCAGATGATTCTACAATCATCTGTATTGCCAAATCTATATCCGAGTTACAATGCCTTACCCAAAATGTTTTCACTTCAACCGAAACTTGGATGTCAAACAACCACCATGCTCTAAATCCCAATAAAACCAAACTTCTAATCCCCCGCCCCCCCTGAAAAAACTACCAGTCTGAACAAGAATGATTTTTCTGTCCAATCCCATAGTAATACTCTCATTGAAGTTGTCCCAAGTACCAAACTGATTGATGTTATTATTGATGAAAGTCTTAACATTTGACCTCCTTAACCATAGCATCATCAAAAATTAGGTACCCTCTGTAGACACAAATCCTTAGCATTACTGCTAAAAAAGCTCTAGCATCATCCTTCCTCCTACCATCTCTACTATATACGGTGCACCACTCCTCACCAATATCCAGTCCTCCCTGAAAACCAAACTGGACTTGTGTTACAATAAGACTGCCAAATTTGTAACAAATTCAAACATCTCAGCACACCACTACTTATCTCTGAAACAGCTAAACTGGTTTGATCTCCCACAACTACCACACTTATTTACAGTTAACCACTGTACATAAACTGTATACAAGCCTTCAGTTTGCCCCTCCCTCTCCTCCCTATCGACTACATGTGAAATGCTGTGCTCTTTTACTGTCTCAAATCTATTCAATGCCCTCCCACCTTCTATCAGAACAATCAGTAATCCTGCTCTCTTTAAGATGTCTCTCAGATCACACATCTTTTCTCTCTGGCAATGTACTTGTGCTAAAGTAGTACCTCTTAACACCTGATCCACTACTGTATCCCTGTACAATATCACTACTTAGGAGCTCTCTCTGACTTGTTGAATTCAACTGCTTATGCCTACAAAACTCCAACAGGTAACAATCAAAACTGCTACCTTACCTAACTCCATACTCAGTGATCAAATTGTACACAATGTTGATGTGTAATGTTTGTAAATAACTTGTTTCATTGTGTTTAATATTTATTTCCATGCATTGAGAACTGTATATGCACTGTATATTGTGCTTTTTCTTGTATGTACTATTACTGTTATGTGGATCTTTTCTCCCCGGGCCTCTACTGAAAATGGGCTCACGTAGGCACAGTAGACTTTCCTGGTTAACAAATGCAGTAAATAAATAAATAAAACAATTGTCTCCTTCTCCGATCTGACCCTTGGCTTCAGAGCCCAAGAATCCTAGATCCCAGAGAGGTTCGGCATTGGATACAAGGAAGCGTCCTTCCTATGATCCCACTAATCCCCTGACCAGTCCTGTTCCATTGTCTTCAGATCAGAGCGGGTCTGTGATCTGACAGGTGTGAGCCAGGTTCGAAGGTCAAGGTTTGGCTCCTAGTTTTTCAGATCAGTCCCTTCCCCTCAGCACTTTGGCTCTGGACAGTTCTGGTCCAATTCTCTCTGGTCAGTGCAGATCAGGGGCAGGCCCCAACTTCCTACCCTCGCCTACGTCGGTTCTTGGGGGGGGAGGGAGAGGTTTCCCCAGGTCTGTCTGCCTTCCCAGTTGTAGAAAGGGTTTTCTCTACTCTTAGGGAACCATCCTCTCACAACACTGGTCCTACCCCTTGTAATTATATGAGGTAGTGGCATCTGTGCTAGGGAAAGTAGGGCAGTGCACATGTAACTTATACATAGCTAACTGGAGTTTTGTAAAGAATATTATCTCATTTGAGATTTGTACAGATGCTTTTGTTAAAAAATATAATTGTAAAGTTGCTTGTGTTAAAAATGCATCAACAGTGCGTCCTGCTGGACAGAAAAGAGATGTCCTTGTGTGTCGGGCAGTATTATTATAACTGATTAAATGTATACAGTGGATGTAAAAAGTGTACACACCCCTGTTAAAATGCCAGGTTTTTGTGATATAAAAAAATGAGACCACAATAAATCATTTCAAAACTTCCCCCACCTTTAATATGACCTATAACCTGTAGAATTCAATTGAAAAAAAATCTGTTAGGGGTAAAAATATAAAAAATAAAAAATGTGCAGTAAGTTGGATGAATAAGTGTGCACACCCTTAAACTAATACTTTGTTGAAGCACCTTTTGATTTCATTACAGCATTCAGTCTTCTTGAGTAGGAATCTATCAGCATGGCACATCTTGACTTGGCAATATTTGCCCACTTTTCCTTGCAAAAGCACTCCAGATCTGTCAGATTGCGAGGGCATCTCTTGTGCACAACCCTCTTCAGGTCACCCCACAGATTTTCTATTGGATTTGGGTCTGGGCTCTGGCTGGGCCATTCCAAAACTTACATTTTCTTCTGGTGAAACCATTCTTTTGTTGATTTGGATGTATGCTTGGGGTCATTGTTGTGTTGAAAGGTGAAATTCCTCTTCATCTTCAGCTTTCTACAGGCGCCTGAAGGTTTTGGGCCAAAAGTGACTGGCATTTGGAACTGTTCATGTTCATAATTTCCTCTACCTTGACTAAAGCCCTAGTTCAGCTGAAGAAAAGCAACCCCAAAGCATGATACTACCCACCACCACCATGCTTCACTGTAGCAGTGGTATTCTTTTGATGATGTGAAGTGATGTTTTTGCGCGGAACGTACCTTTTGGAATTGTGGCCAAAAAGTTCAGCCTTTTTCTCATCAGACCACAACAGATTTTCCTACATGTTTTTGGGAGACTTGATGTATTGTTTTGCAAATTTTAGCTGGTCCTGGATGTTTTTCTGTGTAAGAAAAGGCTTCTGTCGTGCAACCCTACCCCATAGTCCAGACATATGGAGAATACGGGAGATTGTTGTCACATGTAGTACATAACCAGTACTTGCCAAAAATTCCTGCAGCTCCTTCAGTCTTGCTGTAGATCTCTTGGCAGCCTCCCTGACCAGTTTTCATCTTGTCTTTTCATCAATTTTGGAGGGAAGTCCAATTCTTTGCAACGTCACTGTTGTCCTATATTTTTCTCCACTTTTTGATGACCGTCTTCACTGTGTTCCATGGTATGTCCAGTGCTGTGGAAATGTTTTTGTACCCTTCTCCTGACTGATACCTTTCAACAATGAGATCCCTTTGATGCTTTGTAAGCTCTCTGCGAACCATGTCTTTTGCTGTAGCAGGCAACTGAGTAAATGTCAGGAAAATCCTATTAGGACAGCTGAACTTTATTTGGGGTTAATCAGAGTCTCTTTAATTGATGGCAGGTGTGTACCCAAGAAGACTGAATGCTGTAATTAAATCAAAAGGTGCTTCAACAAAGTATTAGTTTAAGGGTGTGCACACTTATGCAACCACCTTATTGTACGTTTTTTTTTTATATGTTTTCCTCTAACAGATTTGTTTTTCAATTGAATTGTACAGGTTATAGGCAACATTAAAGGTGGGAAAAGTTTTGAAATGATTTTTTGTGGTCTCATTTTTTTATATCACAAAAATCTGGCATTTTAAACAGGGATGTGTACACTTTTTATATCCACTGTATGTTTTAACAGAGAATTCTGGAAGGGAAGAGGTTAATATCAGTCCAGCTAATTTAAAAAAAATGCTTAAAAATGAAATGGTTTGGTTTAGGCCATAAGCATTTTATCTGACAGGTCTGATCCAGCCAGGGACAAAATTGTGTGGGAAAACCAGGACTAGGAATCTTACTTTATTGTTCTTAGGGGTGAACTAATTGCTACCCTGGAAGAGTGGACGTTTTTTGAAATTGTTTTATAGCTTCAGATGCTGCAACAGATCTTAGCAAAGCTCTGGGTGTGTATTGTACCAGAGTCAGGTGACCAAATGCAATGTCCTTTTATAACCAGCAATGAAACGATTCTTTAGATCTTGGTGAGACATATGATGGAACTCTTGTAGCACTTTATTTTTTGTAACCTGGCGGGAAAGATCTCTCACAGATATCTCACAACCAAACAGCTCATCTTGCCTTGCTGTAGTAAGCAACTCAAGACCTCATCTTACCTTCCTGTAGTAAATAACTTAACTAAGGAATAGTAATTATTTAGTCAGTCGGGAAAATTTAGTGAGATTAGTTAAGTGATGTTTTTATGCATCTGTGTCAATCTATCCAACTGTTATTTTCTTATATCTTCTGTGATTGAAACTCTGGTGTTTATTGTAACTAGATATTCAGTATTCTCTTGTTTTCTATTTTATTATTACATATTGTTATACCTTTCATTTTGGCTGGCCTTTTAGAGCATACTTTTAATGTCTTCAGAGTACTTCTATTTATTTTAGTGACACTTTAGCCATTCCTGAAAGCCTAACTGCTTTGGTCAAACTCTACCATTTGTATTAGTAGTAATTTTGCTCAGTGTAATTGAGTACCCTTGTAAGAGGCTTAGAGTAGCTGACTGTTGGCAACATAAGTACCTTATAGTGTGGGCAGAGGGGGCACAGCTGGTAAGTCTGTGCCAGCATTTCCCAGGTGTGCGTGTGTGAAAATCAAATATCAAAGTGTGTGTGTGTGTGTGTGTGTGTGTGTGTGTGTGTGTGTGTGTGTGTGTGTGTGTGTGTGTGTGTATCAGCTACTTGAAAGAGGGACACAGAGCTCCAAAGTGGTCAGTGTAGAGTCTTGTTTGGGACCTAGAGAGAGCCACAGGTCTGGAGTGTGCTTCCTGTGTGCTCTTAAGGGAAATTGTGCTTGGTGCAGACAGCTGCATCTGAAAATAGTATGGGTATTCATTTTTTTCCTAGTGGCTGTCCCCATCAGTGTCAGTGGTGAGGACTGAAGCTTCTTGATACTAGCCCGGAGTAGGGAACCGTCATACCCCTCATCCTCAATCGGCTTTGAGCCCATAATTGCTGTTCCTATGGGTCAGCCAGTTCTAGAAAGTCTCCACACACATTCCCCACAGGGATTACCACGTCTTCCATTACCTCCCTGGAACACCTCACTGAGGAGGTTCCTCAGAAGAGGCATGCAAAAGGAGGCATGTGGAATCCCCATGGAGTCCCTTACAGAGGGCACCAACTTTGAAGGTGAAGGATCCCCTGATCGCCACCTAATGATGTTTCCTTCGGAAACATCTTGGAAATCCTTAGGCAAAAAGTTAGCTGGTCCCCCCCCAAAGTCCTTCTCCTGAAGAGTCATTGTGCCTGGAGGTTTTCGGGGCTGGCCCATTTTACGTCTTGGGTGACCCCCCTCGACAGCTGAGTTTATTGACCTAGTCTCCTGCCGGCTTGGAAGGAACCAGACACTGTCAAACCTGTCCCCAAGCACCCAGATATATTTCTATGCCCTCCTGCTGATTGACTTCATTGGAGTAAGGGCATTTCTGTTGATGCCATGGTTGTGGCAGCAGCTATGAAGAAGGAACTAGTGGAACAATGTTCCACTGCCCATCCACTGAGCAGGGAGTTCAGACCGATGGACAGATTCGGAAAGTGCATTTAAACCTCATCTGCTTTCGCATTGAGGTCTTTAAATTATCTGGCACATTTTGCCCATTTACAGACAGATTTAATTAAACAACTTTAAAATTCTCTCAGTGAGTCTACATCAGCAGAGGATTTCCAGTAAGTTTCTTCCCAACTGGCAACTCTTTCTTCTTTCAGTTCCTCAATGAGTTAGTATCCCACACAGTGGAAGGCACTTCTTGAGCAGCTGGCTCAGGCATAGCCGTTAGGCGACATGCCTGGATGAGGCTTTCTGATTTTGCAGAACCCTTTAAGATGTCTTTCATGAATGCTGCATTTGGTGGCTTCTCCTTGTTCAGGCCATTAGTCAAAGAGATGCCTGCCCACAGCGAGCAGGAAGTCTTGCTTAGCCATTTTGTTGTGTGCATAGTACCGTAGCAGCCTGCAGAGTTTCAGCTTCCTAGCTTTACTGCTCTTTGAGAAAATGAATGATGTTATGTTGTCCTATCTTGCCTTCATTCTTGATGGTTGGATTTGGAACTGACTGACTGTTCTGACTCAGCCAAATACTAAAGTTCGAGAGCTTTCACTGGCTCGAGGCTACACCCTATCTCAAGATCCCTAGCGACAGATTCCCAGATCTCGTTTGCTGCTTGCTGCTTCGGGATTGCTTTTTCACTGGCTCAGGCTAAGTTTTTTCATATTTTGCTTTTTGGTGATTTCTAGTACTTAAATCTCTGATAATTTAACTTTGTTAAATAGCTTACTCTTTTGGGTGCCTTTTAAGCGTGGTTGTAGGTTCTTTCGCAGTGTTTTTGCTGCTTCTGTGTTGGCCGTCGTTCTTTCAGGCCTTTCCCCTATCCCGGCTAAATTTAGCTTCTTCTTAAATGAATACGTTTAAGTTAGAGGATTCATTTTTGCACCCCTCTAACTTAGTCCGTTGTTAGAGGGCTCTCTTTTCCTCTATTATTCCTTAAACCTTCAAGGTTTTGCCGTTTAAGTTAGAGGCGTCTCCTCAGGTTAGATGAGTCTGTTATTTAACTTGGGGACCTCTTCTCTAACCCTCTCTCTTCTTTCTTTATAAAAAAAAAAAAAAAAAAACTTCGGTCTTTCTCTCTTCTGGTGTTGGTTTTGTTTATTGAGTTAGACTATATATATATATATATATATATATATATATATATATATATATATATATATATATATATATATATACATATATATATATATATATATATACATATATATATATATATGCACTTCACCCGGCGTCATCTCTGTGTTGGTTCGGTATAAAGGCATCAGCCTGGTTACCACCATCCCATGGATATCCTTGGATTCCCCCCCCCCTGGAGCTGGTCCTGCTAGGGCCTCCCAGCCATGTGTCCATTTCCCCTAAATTAAGCCAAGACTACTAAAACAGTGCCTGTTAAAACCCCCACAACCCCCACACCCAGGCCTTCTCTAGTTTCTAAAATGCTTACTTTGGCAGAGATTTAATTTCATTAGATCTCAGAGGATCTCCCAGACCCCACAGGGGGCCTCTCAGCCCTGAGAGGAAAGGGCAGAGCCAGAGCCTGAGTTTTTCCTCTGATGATTCTGCTGATGAATCAGATATAACTGACCAGCCAGAGGGACTTAGGACCTTCTGCACCTTCCACCCAGGCCCTTAGCCATACCTCCTGTTCTCTCTGTGTGGTGGATGATGCTTTCTTTGATGTGTCTGCTCGGCTCAGATTCTTACCCCCAGCCCCTGCCAAACCAGACAGATTTTGCCAGTGTGCCATCATCACCACCACCGCAAGGCCCCTTGCAGACCCAGAAAACTATATCCCAGTCCCAAGGCAAGGGCAGTAGCTTTAGCAAAGCCCTAACCTATTCCTTCTGAAAGGAAGCAAGGTCATTAGACAGATGAAAAAAGGTTTACACTTCGGCTACTCTCGGCTGGAGCTTCCTTTAAACTCAGTTTCACATGATGCAATGCCAAGTTTTTATGTGATCAGTTTAGCTAAAAGCTAACCACTGATGAATCTGTTGATAAGAAATATGTATTAGAAATGGTAAATAACATACAATGGAGTTAGCAAGAGAGAGAGCTGTGGAAAAGCCAACAGCAGAGCAAAGAAAAGGGTTCTACTCAGACTATTCCTAGTTCCAAGAAAGGAAAATGCTGGGCAAGAGTGTTGGCTGGTAACTCTATGATCTCGAGAGGCACCTGCATCCCCCATTCGACCAATCTGCAGAAGATACCTCCAGATTTCTTGCAGGATCAGAGCACTATCAATTCTCAGCCTGCAGGCCTTGGGCTTCGCCAGCATGTCAAGCCAGCCTGGCCATAGACCTAGGATGGGGGGCCCCTGGGATGGGGGGCCCACATGCAGGACAAACACAGGATCAACTTCACCTGCACATCAACCTAAAAGGAAATGCTGGCAGTAAAACTGGCAATCCAAAGCAAATGCAGACCATTTCTCAAGAGGTCCAGTTGTTGATAAGGACAGAAGACAACACCACAGTCATGTGGTACATCAACAGACAGGGAGGCACTCATTCACCCCCCTATGCAGGAAGATGACTTTGGAGCTGTGGACCTTCCACCCACTAAATGGGGGAGTGGCTCTCCTTCAGCTGCTGGAAAGAAGGACATATAGCATATTCCCACCTCCTCTCCCTTGACACACAGTACTACTAAAAAATCAGGAAAACGTCCCCAGGATAATCCTGATAGCTCAAACTGGGCCAAGACAACACTGGTATCCACTGCTGAGGGCATTGATGCCTTTAACTCAGAACAAACAACTCCAGCATCACATCCAAAAACTAAAAACGTTGCAACTCACTGCATGGAACATCCAGCAGCAGCTAATAAAGAACTTTCACAAAGAGAGTTAAAGATTCTATTCTTGAAACGCAGACCTTCTTCAAAGGAAAACTGCTGGAAAAAATGAAAAAGGTTTTGTCATTTGGAGTACTGAAGAGGAAAAAGATGTGTCAAACATAGATATTTCCATGGAAAACCAATTCCACAGAATATAATTTGTTTTATATATATACATACATGCTTATTTGTGTGTTTACCTCTCTATCTTTTGGAAACATTGGCATTTATCCAAATTTTAGCCTACATCTACATACATTTATGGTAGGTACAATATATATATATATATATATATATATATATATATATATATATATATATATATATATATATATATATATATATATATATATATATAGATATATATATATATATATATATATATATGTATATATATATATATATATACATACATACATATATATATATATATATATATATATATATATATATATATATATATATGTATATATATATATATATATATATATATATATGTATATAGTGTGTGTCTTTTCTGTACTGGTTGTGACTAATTGCTGCTTTGACTGACTGGTTGTGACTAATTGCCAGGATGTCTAAAGATCCTACCAAAGAGGCTAGACAGTCCGGTTTTAAAAAGTGTGATTCTTGCACACCAAAAATAGCTATAACAGATGGACACACTAGCTGTGTTTATTGTTTGGGGGCTGTTCACTGTAGGATTCCTGTTCTATTTGCCACGGCTTTAGTTCAAGGGTCCTGCAGGAGTGAAAAACAAGTTAGTATTCAGGGGCTTATTAAAGGAGTCTTTCAAAACAGTTGTTGAAGGGAATCAGGTCTCCAAATCTTGCAAGTTCTCAAAAGCATCTGCTTCTTTGGCTCCAGTTTCTGAGCCGATGAAGAGACAAGAGAAATAGGTTACTTTGGATCCAAAGTCTGTCGGTTCCGATAAGGCTAAGTCTCCATCGGTTCCACCTGAGTTATTGGAGGCGTCTTGGAGCCAAAACAGGAGCCATTCACCGTCCTTGGAGCTGGTCCGTTCGGTGCTGCAGTCTCCTCTGCTGCAATCAGTGGTGGGTAGCCACAGATCATCCACCCATTCCTCTCAATCATCCAGGAGCCTATCGGACGATGATGTGGAGTGGGTGGTTAGGTTGTTACTTCGGACACTGGCCGTACCAAAAATTCTATCGAGCCCAGCCCAGAAGGAAATGGAGCTGACTACCGAATCTACTTTACCTTCTATTCCTCCTCCAGCTAAGACGAGTTCGGAGCCAGAGAGCCTGGAGGTCTTATGGTGGAACCGTCGGACCCAAAAACTATCCCTGGTGTCTCTGTTCCAATCTCCGCTCCTATCTCATCGATGTTGTCTTCCATCAGGATCTGGGAGCCGATACTCCCTTGTCTTCTCCAGGGGGAGAGTCAAATGGGACCCTTGTCAGATGCAACTCTTCCACTCAGGGCTTTGGCGCAGGTGAGTTGGGTGCCCACGTCAGCCTCGAAGCCATTATCCTTGGTCCTGGGACGGTCTCCCGGTTCCTCTGAGCCAGAGGCTCCCTCGGGCCAGGATTGTGGTGCCTTCGAGGTGATGAGTGTGCTCTCCCAGAGACTGCTCCACCCTTGGCTCCAGCTACTCTTCCCCCAAAAGGGCCAAGTGTCAACCTCAACACCATCTCTGCAGCCCAAGCTTAGAGAGCCGATGCCCCAGGACGCCCCAATGGGTGAGACACTCTCTTCTGAAACCTCCCCAAAATATCCCTCTGTGAAGGTCCCTCGGAAGAGGACCTGTAAGAGGAAACACCTAGACTCCCCTGAGTCTGTCACGTCTGATACAGACTTAGAGGTTTCAGAAGGGTCCCCACAGTCACCCTCTGAGGATGTCTCCTTTTCAGACTTCTTAGAGATGATGAAGCAGAGAGGTGGCTAGAAGACCCTCTCACCTTCTGAAGATGAGTCTATATCTGGAGGCATTCTGCTCTTGACCCTCTACCTCTTGGGTGCTTCCTCCTTTCAACCATCTCTTTGGCGTAGTCAGTCAAAAGGCGTGTGGCTGTCCAGAATCCGTGGAACCTGTTCCAAGGAGGCCCAACAAGTTTATTACTGCCCCGGATGATGAGCAGTTCTTGACCAAAGGTGACCCAGTAGATGCCATGGTGGTGGTGGTAGCCACCAAGAAGGAATTGGCTGAAACTTAATCTGTCCATCCACCAAATAAAGAGTCTCGAACAATGAACAGATACGGGAAGCATATGTTCTCTTCAGCGGCCTTTAGTCTTCGGTGGCTGAACTATTTATTCCATTTTACCCGACTTCAGAGGGATCTCCTGAAGGAGCTAGGAGATGCCCTCCAAGGTGCTATAGCTACAGGGGTGATTGACATGGTAAACTCTCAGCTTGCGACTCTAAACTGTGTAATAAACTCCTCCATGCATCTCATATCCTATGCAGCCGATGGAGCAAGTAGGGCAGCAGGCACAAGAATAGCTCTGAGGAAGCATTCCTGGATGCGAGTTTGCGGAACCCTTTTAAGTCTTCTTTTATAGATGCCCCTTTTGAAGGCTCATCTTCGTTCAGGCCAAAGGTTAAAGAGGCTCTTAAGTAATGAACATTAAACTGACCAAACAGGAAGCTGACAGGAGAAGTTCACTCCAGACCACGAAAGTACAAGGATCAGTACGCCAATTAAAACAAAAACAAAGGATGTTCATTGTGTTTCACTGTTGCAGTCATTACATTTGGGTAATCTGCTGGCAGGTTGCCCTCAGTCGGCCTGATAAACAAAAGTCTTGGGTCCTGTGTCTGTTGCTGTCCCTTCTTCCATGACATCAGGTCATCAGGGGTATAAAACATGCAGCAGATGCCATTACATCAGTCTTTCTTGCCACGTGGTGCCCGAAGCAGAAGCAGTTTGCAAGTGCCGGTCGGCCAACTCCTAAAATTTTCGTTTTCGAGTTTCAGAACCGAAGTCTTCGACTAAAAGCTAAGCACCCAGTTGGAGAAACTTTTTCTTGCTCCTTTCTGATGTCAGTAACAGTTAATTGTATTACTTGTGGGAAGCAAATACCTCATAAGGATTTTCATTTGTACTGTATTCCTTGCCTAGGCCCTGACCACAATGTACCTTGCTGTTGGTTTTGTGCTTTATTTAATCAGCGCACTGTCCGTCGTCGGTACATTTTTGCTTCAAAATATTTCGGTTCTCGATTTAATTATCCAGCAATGGCATTGGTTAGCCATCCGACTACCGGAATACCAAAAAACGCAAAGAAAAAGACAGAGAAAAGCTGTTGAGGTCCAAAACTGCCAACGCTTCTCCTAAGCCAGTCACCAGTTCGCTGGTACTCAGTGAGGTGCTTTCGCAGCCCCTGATACCAGCTACTTCTGATTCGCAGGCCTCTACTGAGACCCATTCGGAGTCCAGTAATGCCATGTGATGCTTCACATATGGAACCCGCGAATGTCTCTACCTTGGATGGGTCCAGAGCCGCTGAGCAGGCACCGGCTTCTGAGGGTGCATTCAGGCCTACAGACTTGCATATTAAACTGACTCCAACTTCAGTGCTAAGGCCTAAATCTCGATCTATTTCTAAAAAAATGACGCCCAGGCCACATGTTCTGGCCCCTATGCTTAAAAAACAAATGATCAAAATGGCTGAAGATTTAATTACTCTGATCAGGGGTAGTCACCCCCCCCCCTTCTAGAAGGCCTAGGATTGATTCTGACTATGAATCTTCTGAACAGGGCTCTGTTTCTTCTGACTCTTCTAATGATCTAAATTTGTCCATACCTACTTATGAGGACTCTGATGCACAGGACTCCATTCCCTCTGCTTCTCCGTCAGAGGATTTCTCTTTTGGGGAAACTTTACATACCTTAAGGTAGCATTTCCACTGGGAAAGTCAGGATTTTTCTGAATCCAAAAAGAGGCTTAAGGATTTCCTTCTTCCTCAGCATAGGCCTTTGGCTATACCTCCTGTATTAGATATTGTTGATGGTGTTTTCGGAATCCAGTATGGCCCCTGATTTCTTGCCTCCAGCCCCTAGCAAACCAGACTGGTACTACAGGGTTCCTGAGTCCCACAAATTTCTTTTCAAAAATCCAGTTGCGGACCCTGAACCATTTCTCAGGGCCCCAAGGGCATTAAGGCTTCTACTGCTAGAAATCCTACCCCTTCTGGTAGAGACTCTAGAGCGCTGGAATGATGGGGTAAAAAGTTTTATACTTCTGCAACCTTAGCAATCAGGGCTTTAAACTTTCAATTCCATATGCTAAAATATCAACAACATATCATGGGACTGCTTAAACAGAAAATTATGTTGATTTCTGACTGTGTGGAGAATAAAGATTTGCAGGATTTATTGCATTCAGCTGCACAAGTTGGAAAACATACTTTGCAATGTGGTTTTGATTCTTTATAGGCCTCTTGCAGGGCTGCTGTTACTGGGTCTGTGCTTAGAAGGCATGCTTGGCTTAAGGAGCAATCTCTGCCTGATCATGTTAAAGCAAAACTTTTGGATGCTCCTTTACAGCAGGACCGCCTATTTGGAAATAAGGCTGAAGAAGTTCTAAACAAGATGGAAGATAAAGCTGAATCTATGCAAAGTGTGAAAGATTTCTTACAAGTGCATCCTCCTAGATTTAGTAGGCATTGGCCTACTAAGAACTGGTCCTTTCCAGTTCCTTCCAGAGCCACTATGGCCAAACCCAGACATTCCAAAAGCACCAGGTTTCAATCCCAAGGGACTTTCAGAACTAAGCAATGGGGTGCTTCCATTTCCAAATCTGGAAACAACAAGGCACCACCCGATGGCAAACAGTCTCAATGACTTCCCTTTGAAATTACCAAGCACTTGCCTCTTAGCCGCCCCTTTGAGGGGAAAACTGGCCCTTCATTCAAGAAACTGGCAACTTATTACCCAGGACAAATGGGTTTTAAATATAGTGTCCCAGGGATACAGATTTCATTTCCACATGCTGCCAACTCCAAACGGGTGGCCAGACCTGCCCCCAAACCAGTTGGCAGAGGCTCAGAAACAAGTACTTTACCTCCTAAACATAGGAGCTATTCAACTAGTACCAGAAGAGGAAAAGGGAAAAGGTTTCTATTCCAGACTTTTCATGGTACCCAGAAAAGACAAATCATGGTGTCCAATTCTGGACCTGCCTACTCTAAACACCTTTCTGGACATTCCAAAATTGAAGATGCTGACTCTTCACCAGTTACTTCCTATGCTAGGCAAGGATGCCTGGTTGGCAACTCTCGACTTAAAATAGGCTTACCTGCATATCCCAATCAGGGAATCTTGCAGAAGATTCCTACACTTCAAAGCAGGTTGCATGCATTATCAGTTCTCTGCACTGCCCTTTGGCTTGTGTACTGTGCCCAGGGTATTCGCAAAATGCCTGGCTACAGTAATTGCATTTTGCAGGCAAAGAAATATTCAAATATATCCATACCTGGACGATTGTCTAATTCAGGCAGAAAACCAGGCCATTCTTCTAAAACATCTGGCGTTTGTAAAAAGAGTTCTAACCTGTCTAGGGTACACCATAAACGAAAAGAAATCTCAACTGATACCCTCTCAAAAGATTACATTCCTGGGTACAAGCTTGAATACAACTGCCCAGATGGCTTTCCTTATGCCAGAAAAGCAAATTAATTTGCTGACTTACTTCAAACAGGCGGCCACAAAAACCATGCTATCTGCAAGGCAAATACTGCAAGCCTTGGGGTTCATGGGGTTGGGAGGGTGGCCTAATGGTTAAGGTGTTTGCCTTGCAAACACAAGGTGCAGGGTTTGAACCACACAAAGGATTATTGGCTAGGCTTAAAATGGCTCGCAAGGGCAGTTAGCTTAGTACTAACCTATGAACCTATGGCCTCCTGCATTCTTCTAATTCCGTATGCAAGACTGCATATGAGGAAACTTCAGTGGTACTTAAAAAGTTTGTGGAGTCAACATTGTCACAGCTTGGAAACGATGATTCCTATCATACCTTGCCTGCGCCTAGAGTTCCTATGGTGGGCAGAGGCCTGCCACCAAAACAAGGGACTGCCATTCACACCACTCCCTGCCGCTCAAACCCTAACTACAGACGCATCAGAATATGCATGGCGGGCTCATCTGGCAGGGAAGTGCATTCAGGGAAAATGGAGTCCAATTCAAATGCACCTTCATATCAATTAAAAAGAAATGCTAGTTTTACAGAATGCTCTGACAGCCTTCAAAGGACTACCTTCATCCAGGACAATTGCTGATAAAGACGGACAACACCACAGTTATGTGGTACATAAACAAGCAGGGAGTGTACACATTCCTACCCCCTCTGCAGACTAGCCATGGCATTGTGGAGCACGGCCTTGAGCTACCAAGTACAACTACAAGCTCAATTCCTGCCAGGAAAGCAGAATGTTCTGGCAGACAAACTAAGAAGAAATTTCATGGACCCTCACGAATGGAAACTGGAACTACGGAGTTTCGACATGTTGGCACGCAAATGGGGGAGCCCAGACCTAGATCTTTTTGCCTCACCCTAGAACTACCAGTTGGACAAATTTTGCAAAAGAACTCATCACAAAAAAGCCTGGAAAGTGGATGCTCTGTCCCTCAGCTGTAAAAACCTATCAGTCTATGCCTTTCCCCCTCTGTCTTTGCTCTCCAAAGTTCTACTAAAAGTCAAACAGGACAAACCAAAAATGATTTTGATTGCTCCACACTGGCCTCGCCAACACTGGTACCCACTTCTGCGCAGTGTGTCACACATTCCTCTGTGGCACCTGCCTCAGACACCTTACTTACTGTCTCAGCAGGAGAACCAAATTCTGCACCCTCAGCTCCAAACATTGAACCTTGCAGCTTGGCTAATCACTTAAATTCCCCCTTAGGATCCCTCAGCAAACCTGTGATGAATGTCATTTTGGAGGCGAGAAGACCTAGTACTAGAAAATCTTATGCTGACAAATGGAAAAGATTCTGTGCCTGGAATCAATCTCAAGGGATGAGCACAGCAGTGCCCAATTTACCTCCGATTTTGCAATATTTAACTGAGATGCTTCACAAGGACCTGTCTTTTTCTTCCATAAAAATCCATGCCTCAGCCATTTTAGCTCATTACAATACAGACCCCCCCCTTCTCTCATCCTCTTTTAAAGCAGTATCTCAGAGGGGCCAAAAACTTGAGACCACCCAAGAGAGCTCCAACCCCTGCCTGGGACCTTAACTTTGTATTGGAGAAACTCACTCTACCTCCTTTCAAGCAAGCTGCAACTGCAGACTTAAAATTTTTTTCCAGGAAAACAGCCTTCCTTTTAGCAATCACTTGAGCTAGAAAGATATCTGAATTACAGGCCCTTATGGCAATGGAGCCTTTCATCATCTTGCATGCAGACAGGGTGTCACTCAGAACCAATCCTTCATTCATGCCCAAGGTGGTATCCAGTGTGGCTCTAAGTCAGTCCGTTCATTTGCCAACTTTCTTTCCCAATCCACAGAACAAGGGAGAGCGGATTCTGCTTTCATTGGATGTACACAGACAACATAGATTCTACTTGGACAGGACTAAATCTCAAAGAAAATCTGAGCAACTGCTGGTAGCATTTGCTGCAGGGGCAGAGGGGAAGGCTATTTCAAAGCAAACCATTTCTAAATGGATAAGCCATTGTATTCACTTCTGTTATAAGCACCATGGAAAACCTATCCCCCAGGGGATCAGATCGCATTCCACCAGGCCTGCATCTACTTCAGCAGCCTTTCTCAGAGGTGTTCCTACCAGGGGTATTCCAGAAGCTGCTACCTGGAGTTCAGTTCATATTTTCACCAAGCATTATCATTTACCAATTTTCTCTAAATCCAGAGCTGGCTTTGCCACTGCTGTTTTGCAGGGCCTTATAGCTGGTCCTAATGCTGTATAAATCCATCCTCCCAACCTTAGCTTTGGGAATCTACCCAAATGTAATGATTGCAACAGTGAAACACGATGAACATAGTACAGTTGTGTACACTTGCCATAAATGTAGATGTTCGAGTGTATTCACTGTTGCAGTCCTGGTTATCCTCCCTCCAGCCCCCTGTTTTTCGGTTACTATACCTCTTCTTTCTTTTACTATGTTTAAAAGCGTTTTTGGTGTATTTGCTTTTGTTTGAAGGTATATTTTTGTGTTTCTAATTTTATATATATATATATATCTATATATATAAAATTAAATATATGTATGTGTATGTGTATATATATATATATATATATATATATATATATATATATAATTTGTTCCCCATTTGGGGGGCACCTGACATCTCGGGCAAGAAAAACTGATGTAATGGCATCGGCTGCATGTTTTATACCCCTGACAACCTAACGTCATTGAAGAAGGGACAGCAACCGACGCAGGAGACTTTGTTAATCAGGCCAACTGAGGGCAACCTGCCAGCAGATTACCCAAATGTAATGATTGCAACAGTGAATATACTCAAACATCTACATTTATGGTAAGTGTACACAACTGTACTTTTTATTCACGTACAGTAAAGCTCTTTTCGTCTCACCTATTAGTGAGACTTCCTCATACAAAGAAAAAACGTATTCTCACACATTTAAACTATGTTCAATTGTTACGTAATCATCTCAACAGCCTATCCCAAAATAACATCCACCACACCCCCAGTAGGTTTCAGACTGGAAGGTAGAAATATATATATAAAATAAAGATAAAAATGAAAATGAACATAATACATGCAAACAACTATAAATACTTCATACACCCAAATTATGACTTTTTAAAACTTATTAAAAACCTATTTGTTCTAATATCTAATACACCCTATAATAAGCACATGTGTATAACCACCATATTGTATCTTCAACATGCTTGTCGGAAACACCTCCTTGTGCCTAAATTTAAAGTTTAAAAAGTACCTAGAAAGGTTCCTTAAAATGTGTACTGGCTAGACATGTGAGTTCTAATCCTATGCACTGCTTTAAATTTAGAGCTATTGATGATATTTTTCCTGATGTGAGAGGTGGTCCATTTCCGTTATGATTGGAGAGGCTAGAATTGGTATGGCAACTCCGTATTAGAGCTTGTTACCTCCCTGGATTGAATGAAATGTATTCGATATCTTGTATTCTTAAATTAAAAAGCCTTGCTAGATGAATTGTGCCCATTTATAGAGTGAGTCCATTTAAGTTAGGTTTAGAATTTGAGTAAATAATAGCACTGCGGGATTAGTTAACTCAATCTTGTTTATTTTATTTCCATCCCTAACATAGTATACTTCAAGGTATATACATATATTTTACAGTGCACTTTTTAACGAACCTTTCCAGGTACTTTTCAAACTTTAAATTTAGGCACAAGGAGGTGTTTCCACCAAGCATGTTGAAGATACAATATGGTGGTTATACACACATGCTTATTTTATGGTGCATTAGATGTTAGAGCAAATAGGTTTTTAATAAGTTTTAAAAAGTCATAATTTGGGTGTATGAAGCATCTGTAATTGTTTGCATGTATTTTTATGTTTATTTTCATTTTTATCTTTATTTTATATGTATTTTCTACCTTCCAGTCTGAAACAGTTACCTACTGGGGGTGTGGTGGATGTTATTTTGGGATAGGCTGTTGAGATGATTATGTAATAATTGAGCATAGTTTAAATGTGTGAGAATACGTTTTTTCTTTGTCTGAGGAAGTCTCACTAATAGGTGAGACCAAAAGTGCTTTACTTTACGTGAATAAAACCTTTGTTTTTGTTTTAATTGGAGTACTGATCCTTGTACTTTCGTGGTCTGGAGTGAAGTTCTCCTGTCAGTTTCCTGTTTGGTTAAAGAGGCTCTTACCAAGTGCGAACAAGTTGGCAAAACTCTGCCATGGGAGTACGATTTTCCGTCCCTACCAGGCCTTATCCCAAAAGCCAGAAGGGTGGAAAAATGTGGTTCCGAAAATGCCAAAGAGCTTCGTCAGTCACACGTGGTGAATTTTCCCCCAGGGGCAGAGGGGGAATAATAATGGAAGATGCCACACTCGCTGCAGAGGGGGTCCGCAGAACCAGGGCGCCAGAGATATGTTCTCTGGCAGGCCTTTCCAGTGCTCCTGAAAGGAGGCCCGATTGTCCACCTCTAGAGGCAGTCAGGGGCAGATTATCACTGTACCCAAAGGCCTGGCTCAACAATCACTCAAGACAACTGAGTACAGTTGATTATATCCATGGGATACATCATACCCCCCCCCCCAATAAGATCAGTCCCAGACAACCCACTTGGTCAAAGGGATCAAGCAACTCTAGAAATCCAAAGGTTGCTAGAAAAAAGAGCCATCCAAAAAGTCCCCGCAGACCAAATCTGATCTGGAATTTACTCAAGGTGCTTTTTAGTTCCAAAGAAGACAGGTGACTGGAGGTCAGTCTTGGATCTCTGCAAACTGAATAAGTCTGTAAAGAAAGTGAAGTTCCGGGTGGTGACACTGCAGTCTGTACTCCCTTTTTTGGGACAAAACAATTAAATGTGCTGCATAGATCTTCAGGATGCGTACTACCAAATAAAGATGGACAAGGGGATTCAGGAGATAGCTATCCTTCCAGCTAGGAGCCAATCATTACCAATTCAGAGATCTGCCGTTTGGTCTCACTACAGCCCCCAGACCAAATGCATCGCAGTAATCACGGCTCACCTTGAGGCGTCTAGGATTCCGGGTGTTTCCGTACTTAGACTACTGTCTCCTGACCGCCACCACCGAGCATCTACTATCCCAGGCAAGGGACACCACCATTCACTTCTGCTCAGAGCTAGGCATTACCATCAATTTTGAAAAATCTGCCTTGTTGCCCTCACAGCATATTACTTTTATAGGGGCAGACCTAAATCCAAAAGACATGGTAGCAAAACTGCCTCACGAAAGAGTACTAATGCTACGCCGTCAGGTGTCAATCTTGCTCATGAAGAAGAAAGTACAGGCAAAGTTTGTCCTCAAGGTTCTGGGTTCAGTGGCAGCGGCAATAACATTAGTACCACTAGCGCGTCAATATATGAGAATATTATAGTGGTCCATGCAGGAGTTAACCGTGTTGCACAAGATCCTCATTACAGACACCTGCAAGAGGGACCTACGTTGGTGGCTTCGGTCCATGCCGGTAACGATAAGCAGACAGTTTGTTCTCCCCCAACCAGTAGCTACAGTAATCACGGATGCTTCCCAAATGGGGAGGCATTATCTGGGACAGACTGTCCAAAGAACTTGGCAGGAACACTAGTGCCACTTGTACATCAATGTCCTAGAGATGAGAGCGGTGCTTCTTGCATTGCAAGCATTCCAGACCTCTCTTCCAACAGGTATGTTTGCGATTCAAACAGACAATATGTCCGTGGTGTGGTACATCAACAAACAAGGCCGAACCAGATCCTACCCCCCTGTGTCGAGAGTGTCAAAGAGTATGGCAATGGGCGATGTCTTCTCAACATTTTCTGGTTGCAATGCACATCCTGAGGAAATCCAACTTGATAGCGGACAGGCTAAGCAGGGCAATTCTTATGCCACATGAGTGGTCCCTCAAACAGGAAATTGCGAACAAGATTTTTTGCAAATGGGGCCAGCCTTGCTGCGACCTCTTTCCCATGTCCATCAACTCCAAATGCAGTAGCTACTTTGCCCTAATCACCCCCCTGGGGAGTCCCCCACGGATGCACTTGTTCATGATTGGCCCTTGGGACTTCTTTACGCATTTCCCCCCGTTTCCATTAGTACCCAAATTCTCCAGAAAGCCAGATCACTGATTTGCAGGCTAATTCTCATTGCTCCGTACTGGCCTCTCTGATATGGTTCCCTTTCCTATGGCCCCATCTTCAGGAGGAGCCTTAGATCCTGGACCCAGTGCCGGATCTTGTGACTCAGTCAGGAACGCTCCACCCCTCTCTTTAAAGTCTCAAGCTGTCAACTTGGTTGCTCCACTTCCCATCTTAGCCAGGATTACAGAACTATCACCAGCAGTGCAACACATCCTCGTTTCATCGCACAAGAATACAACTAGGAAACTTTATGCAAGCAAATGGAAGAGATTTTCTTGTTGGGCTGAACCATATAGATCTCTTTACACCTCCTATATCACCAATTCTGGAATTTTTAACTGAAACCTTTAATCAGCTGCATCCACGAAACGGGTACAACTAGCTGCCATATCACACTACCATGCAGGAGACAGGGGATCCAATATAATGTCTCACAGATTATGAAAAGCCTTTCTGAGAGGTACATTCCTGTTGAGATCTCCCATAAGAGAACCACCACCTCCTTGGAATCTAAATTTGGTACTAGCTTCTTTCCTTTCGAACAAGCCTCCTCCTGTTCACTAAAGTTCTTAACTTGGAAGACAATCTTTAACAGTCATTACCTCCGCCAGGAGGGTTTCAGAATTACAAGCTCTGTCTGTCCATCCTTCCTACTTGATTTTTCCACAAAGACAGTCTCTCTCAGGACAAATCCTTCTTTCTGCCAAAAGTATGTTCGGAGTCCAATTTAAATCAGTCTATTGAGCTACCTGTATTTTTCCCCAATCATGGCAACAGGGCAGAATACAAGCTTCACCAATTGGATGTTCATAGGCAGTTACATTTTTACTTACATAGGACAAAGAAATTCAGAAAATCTGACCAACTGTTTGTCTCATTCTCAGAAAGCAGAAAAGGAACTTCAGTTTCAAAAGTCACCTTATCAAAATGGCTTACAGACACCATCACTTATGTGTATAGCTCTCAACACAACCAACTACCAGGAAAAATTCAAGGTCATTCAACTAGAGCTATGTCGACCTCCACTGCCTTTCAAGCCAATCTACCCTTAGATTCAATTTGTGCTGCAGCCACTTGGGTCAACCCTCATACCTTTATTACTCATTATAAAGTAGATGTGGCCTCTCGGAAAAGGGCATCCTTTGGTTCCACTGTTCTGAAGAGTTTATTCCCTTGAGCCACCCAAGAAAGGAGGTGCTGGGGATGCTGTCCCAACCATCAAGAATGAAGGCGAGATAGGATAACAAAGTTATGTAATCATTATAATGTTCCATGTTTGCTGTCCATAATCTCATCTTCATGCTTGCATCCCACCCTCCTTCCCCCTTCCTGGAGGATCGAGTGGAATTTTTGAAATTGACTGAGTTCTCTGATTCCCTTCATGCTTCATGAGTTATAGACAGAGTTTGTTGCTTTTACTATGGTGGGTTAGATAGTCTAGTGGTTAGTTTCTTACAAATGAGATCTGGGTAACTATCGCTAGGCATCTTGGGATAAGGTGTAGCCTCGAGCCAGTGAAAGCTGTCGAGTTTTAGTATGTGGCTGAGTCAGAATTGATGCTTTGTTCCAAACCCAACAATCAAGAATGAAGGCGAGATTACAGACAACAAACATAGAACATCATGGTGAGTGCATAACTTCTTTTTTAGGCATGTAGTTTTCTCATTTGGAATCGAGTTTTCTACCTCTCAATGAACGTTTTCTAGAAATCAACAAAGTGGAAGAAAATGTGGTTCCCGAAATCTCAGGCACCTTTTTAAGACTTGTGGGGAAACACTTCCTCCAGAGGCAGAGGGGAGGTTTCAATGCCAAACATTGCCCCAGGGACAGAGGGAGTTCGCAGAACCAGGGCTTTAGGGATTCCTTTTCTGACAGGCCCTGTCAACACTCCTGAAGTGCTGCCCAACTGTCTGTCTGTTGTGGCAGTCAGGAGTCAACTTTCCCTGCACCTGGACGCCTGGACAAGTCTTACAAATAACATCTGGATGCTAAGCATAATATCCAGAGGTTATAACATTCCCTTTTCCCTTTCAACTCCAGGACCCAGAAGGAAACTCCCTGATGTTCCACCCAGTCAAAGGGAGTATGCAGCTCAAGAAGTCCAAAAGCTGCTTCAAGAGTCATCCAGGTGGTCCAAACCAAGCAATAAGGATTCAAACTTACTCCCACTTCTTTTTGGTGCCAAAGAAGTCAAGGGACATAAAACCAATTCTGGATCTAAGCAATCTGAATCAGTATGTAAAGAAGCCAAAGTTATAAATGGTTACGGTTCAGTCCATTCGGTCTCTTCTGCTCAGGGATGATTGGATGTGCTGTGTAGATCTCCAGGATGCGTACTATCACATCAAAATAGGCAGGGGCTCCAGGAGACTTATGTGCTTTCATCTGGGAGCCAGTCACTATCAATTCAGAGTACTGCCATTTGGGCTCCTCATAGCCCCCCTCTCCCTGGGTGTTCACCAGATGTATGGCAGCCATGGAAGGCTCACCTGAGTCTCAAATGATTCCAGGTGTTTCCCTATCTATACGATTGGCTCCTCACTGACCTGACCAGGCATAAACTGATTCAAGCCGGGGATTACCTGCTTCAGATCTCCAACTTCCAGGGAATTGCAATAAATCTTACCAAATCCAAACTGACTCCTGTACAGAATCTAGAGTTCATTGGGACTCAACTAAACAGTGAACTCCCAAGTGGCTCCACTACCTCTTCACAGAGTCAAATCCTTGAGTAGTCAGGTGGAGGCCTTACTCTCCCTCCTGCAAAATTGGTGTTACTTGCTGTTGGATCAATGTTAGCTGCTGGTATTCTAGTCCCTTTAGCAAAATTCTTTATGCGGATTCTCCAGTGGACTTTGGCGGTACAATGGCCCATTCTTTACCAGTCTCTGTCTGTTCCCATAAAACTCACACCAATCTGCAAACATCATATCTGATGGTGGGTCCAGTCAGAACACTTGTTCCTGGATTGGCCATTCTCTTCCCCTCCCCTAACGGCCACAGTGACCACAGACTCTTCCCAGTGGGGGTGTGGGGGACATTACAGGGAAAAGATGGTCCAAGGCATGTGGTCCCCCTTGGAGACAAAAATGCATATCAATGTCCTTGAGATGAGATCAGTCCTTCTGTCATTGCAAGCCTTTCAGGATGTTCTCCTGCTAGGACTATTGCTATCCATATGGATAACATGTCAGTAGTCCGGTACATCAACAGACAAGGAGGAAACCAGTCACACCCAATGTACACAGAGGCCATGATGGTCTTGGAATGGATGATATCTTTAGACTGCTTTCTAGCTGCAACACACATACTGGGGAAAGCCAACATACTGGCAGACAGACTCAGCAGGTCCATTCCGAGTCCTCACATGTGGTCCCTCTCAGTAAAGAGACAGAATTTTCAGCCGTTGGGGTCAACCTTGCTGCAACCTTTTCACATCTCTCCTCAACAACAAATGCAGAGAGTACTTTGCTCTGATCCCTCCCCTCAGGGGAGTCACCGATAATTGCCCTGGTTCACTATTGGCCCCCCTGGGTCTCCTCTGTGCTTTTCCCCCTCCCATCTTGATCCTGAAGTGTCTGCAGAAAGCAAGCAGGCTGAAGAGCTCAATGATTCTTATTGCCCCTTCTGGCCTTGACCGGTATGATTCCCCTTTCTATGGTCTCACCTCAGACATCCTCCAAGGATACTTGAACCCACTCAGGACCTCCTGTCTCGCCCATCAGAATCCCGTCATCCCAATCTCCACGCCCTCAAACTGACCGCATGGTTTCTGCAACTCCAGTGATAAGCTGATCCAAGCTTACTTCCCCAGTCCACAACATTGCCTTGGCTTCTCAGAAGGCTTCCACTAAGAAAGTTTACAAAAGTAAGTAGAAAAGATTCTCTTTATGGGCCTCTAAAGAGAGCATCAACCCTTTTTCAGCACCTACTTCAACCATCCTTCTTTTCCTCTGTAATCTTTTCAAAGAAGGAGCTAGTTTGTCTACCATTAAACTTCAACTAGCTACAGTTTCCAATTTTCATACAGGAAATTAATCTTTTTCCTTGTAAACTTCTAGGTTATGTAAAGCTTTCATGATGAGTATTTTTCTTTTTAGACCTCCCATAAAATCTCCTCCCCATGGGACCTCATGTTAGTCCTCCGGGGGTTGACTCAAAAACCCTTCAAATCCTCAAACAATTCTGATATGAAATATCTGGAGTGGAAAACAATCATTTTGGTAGCTGTTCCTTAGTGAAAAGAATTTTGGTGTTACAGGCCTTATTAGCGAAGCACCCTTACATCCTTTTCCATAAAGATGGAGTTATCCGTGCATACTAATACTTCTTTTATGCCTAAGGTTGCCACTGAGTAGAATACTGATGAGATGAAATGAGAATGAATTTTGTATGTGTATCCCTTTATTTGGGTAATTGATTATTTAATTGCATAATAAGGGAATTCAGAGAGAGTTATATAATAAACATTTTTTAACATTTGTTTGTAAAGGTTTGAAAAAGCTGTATAGCGAAAGCGCTTACCGAATTTTGTACTAATAAAAGGATTTGCTACCTTTATTTCTTTTATTTGTGGAGTCTGCTTCTACGGAGTTACAGTCTAGTGTAACGTTTGAATAGACTTAATCCATGATTAACTTTTGGCTTGGACTGTATATTGCCTGGTTTGACAGAGCGGTAACTTTTTATACATTTGTATATTGAGAGATCTGTTGGAGGGAAGAAATATTTGGTGACTTATGTTTGACCTTTCATGAAAATGTTCATAGGAGTTTACTAGGTTAACGGCCCTGTGGCCTTTGCAAGCCTAGCCGTGTAAAAACCTGTGTACTCTAATTGACCATAGTTAGATGGTCATTGTTAGCAGAGCAGTTCTGTGATCAGCGCCGACTACCTCTGTCCATGAGGGACTTAAGTGCCACTCCAAGGTGAATTTACGGTCACCCATCCAGTTTTCAAGGTTGCACTTAAATAGGGTCATTGAGGAGCTCTGCTTCAAGTGACGTGAGAGCTTATTCCAGAGGCGTAGCAATCTCTGGGAGATATAGCTCTCTCTCTAACATGTCTGTTAATGTCACAGGCTAGGTTGAAATCCTTGGAGGGAGTGATTCTTGTCCCATTTGATTTGCGGATGTGCAGCGTTTCCATTAGGGCAGAGTCAGAGACTGCTCTGCAGGCCAGGCACAGGTCACCTCTCAGCAGCTTGTATGATAGAGTACAGTGACAGGGCTTTCAGTCTTTACATGCAAGTCACATTTTGGAAACCCGGGATTCCCTTGGTTAGAAACTTCTATGGTCTCTCCAGGTGTCTGAGATACATAAGAAGGGAGGATTGTACTCCGTTAATGGTCTGATAAGGATATAGTACAATAGAGTTATAACCTCCGTAGTTCTGGATCCAGTGCCCTTATTTATGAGATGCTCAATGTAGAAGGCTTTCCTTAGCACTATGGACACATGGTGATCAAAGTTTGGATTGCTGTCAAGCTGAGTTCCCAAGTCTGGGTTTGAGCTTAGAGGGGTGCTAGCTATATCATAATTAGCAGGGGCTGCTACTTTGCCAAAGGGGATAATGAGGCTTTTTTTTTTTGTGTTTAATTTGTCCATGACTTTGGCACCTATTGTTTGTCTACTTCAGCTCCTCTATAATGTTTACATTGTTGGGGGACTCTATGATTGCAGCCAGTTTGCAGTCCTCTGCAGACTTGGTAAGCCACAAGCCATCTACTTTCGCCTGGACCTCAGAGAAATGGATTCTAAACAGTAGAGAGCCCAGCACAGATTCTTTTGATACCCCACTGGTAACTGGTCTACTGGTGGAGGTGGCCTCTCCAGCGTTTACAGTATACATTCTGTTGGTGAGCCAGTTAGCTACTCATCTAGTGATGTATGGGTTAATCCCCACCTGGGAGAGTTTCTTAATTATCCCAGAATGGAGGATTGTGTCAAAAGCCTTGGCTAAGTCAAGATAGGCAGTATGTTCTGCTTTGCCCTCATCCAAGGCTTTGGTGACATTCTCAAAGAAGTCTACTGTGTTTAATAAGAAAGATCTACCCTTGACAAAACCAAACTGGGTCAGGTCAAGAGTTTGAAAGTCGCCTGTGTCCTTGTTATGGTCCATGATGATTCTTTCCATGGCTTTGCAGATAAGGCTGATTAGACTTATGGTTCAGTAGTTTCCTGGGTCGGTTGATGGACCCCCTTTGTGCAAAGGGATTACTGTTGCTGTTTTCCACTCTGCCAGAACAATTCCAGTCCTCAGGCTATGGTTATTGAGTGCCAAGTGTTTCTGCTAGGTTTTGTTTTAGATTGTTCAGTAAGCAGCCTGTTATCTGGTCCCACAGAGGCCATGTTTTTGGCCTTGGAGAGTGCCTGTATGACCTGCTGTTTGGAGATGATCTGTAGTGGACTGGTGTTAGAAATGCTTTGGGTATGGCTGGTGGGGATAGGGTGGTGAAGTTGTTTCCAGATCTGTCAGATAGTAGGCTGGTGATTTCCTCAGGTTCAGTGTGAATGGTACAGTCTATTATAAGTTCAGCACACAGCTGGCATTCCTTTTTAGGTTTCGGACATAGCTAAAGAATGCCTTATGGTTGCCTTTAGTTAGGGATGCTAATTTAGTCTCATAACTAGCCTTAGAGAACTTTACAGTTCAAGCTGTGGAGGATATTCTTCCTCTGAGTAAGTTCCCTATTGTTCTTAAATATTAGTTTCTTTCTTTTGTTGTATAACTTATTTGTACTTGCAGTCCACTAGTGCTTTTTTGAGAGGACCTGGTTTTAGTCCCGTCAGGTACAACTGAGTCAGTATGGTTAAGTGGCTATATAGAGCATTTGTGTACTCTTGTACATAGGAGTCATTGTTGGCTGTGTTAGCCAAGGCTTTGAAACTTTTTGTACCATTGCTTAGTAGGCCATAGTTAGCTTTGGAGAAATGTTTCACTTTTTTGCTCTTTTGGGGGTGTGAGGGTCTGATCATTACTTCAGACGAGACTGATTTATGGTCAGGCTTTATCAAGGAGGGCAACACACAGTGGGGTAGTTCAGTGACCCCCCCCCCCCATGTTGGTGAGCACTAGTTCTGGAATGTTTGAGACCTTTGTGGTGGGTGCAGACCAACTGTTCCAGGGCATTTGAATTAACCAAATTCAGGAACCTCAGAGCAATCATGTTTGTACTTGTATAAGTTGCCCAGTCGATGGAAGGATAGTTGAAATCTCCCATGATCAAGGTGATGTTCTTCATCTCACATTGCTGCAGTCCTTACATATGGGTAGTCCGCTGTCCTCGGTCGGCCCGAATACCATAGTATTAGGCTGACGTCGGTCGTGGGCGCTCAGATCTGACATCAGAGCGTCAGGATATAAAAGCGCATGACCGACGTCATATCCTCAGTCTTTTTTGCCGCATGGTCCGATGCAGAAGCAGCGTTGCGAGTGCCGTTCGGCGTTCTGAAATTTTCGTATTCTGAGTTTCAGACCGAAACCAAGTTGGGCTAAGTACCCCGTTGGGGAATATTTTTGTTTTTTCTTGCCTCAGTTAATTCCGGATGTCAGAAAAAGTGAATAATTGTATTTCTTGTGGGAAACAGATACCGCATAGGGATTATCACTCTCTTTGCATTCCTTGTTTGGGACCGGACCACGACGTAGTCGGGTGTCGGTTTTGTGCTAGGTTTAATTAGCGCACTATAAAAAGAAGGTTAGATTGTGCTAGGTTAGTCTTTGGTAGCGGTGTAATTATAATATGCCGTCGGATCCTCCGGCGCCGCTTCGAAGAAGCGCAAAGACAAATCCTTGAAACCTAGACAGGTTGATTCGTCCGTTCGGACGCCGGTCCTGCAGAAACTACAGTAGAGCAGGTGGATCCGGCTGAAGTTTCTGTTGAGTCTCAGGGGGAAACTTTGATTTTACAGGATGTGGCCTCACAGGAGTCAGGTCAAGCTGAAGGGGCCTCTCAGGTTACTATTCTCCCTTCTATGCCTAAGGTGGTTAGGCCTTCTGCTTCTATTTCTAAGGCTTCTTCTAAGGGCAGGTCTGTTTTGCCTTCCTCTGGTGTCCCTCCAGGTACTTCAGGGTCTGTGCCTAAAAAGCACATGCTTAAAATGGCAGAAGATTTGATTACTTTAATTAGAGGTTCTATGCCCCCTCCTGATAAGAGGCCCAGGGTGGAGCCAGAGTTGGAAAGTTTGGATCAGGCCTCAGATGACTCAGACTCTTCTGCTGAAGATATTCATGATTTTCCTCCTTATTCGGATTCTGATGCAGAGGATTCCACTCCTTCTGCTTCTCCTCCAGAGGATTTTTCTTTTTCAGAAACTCTGCATTCCATGAGGGAGCATTTTAAGTGGGAAAGACAGGATTTCTCTGATTCACGGAAGAGGCTTAGGGAATTCTTGTTTTTACCACAGCATAGACCCTTGACTATACCTCCTGTTTTGGATGTTGTTCAAGATGTTTTCTCGGAGGCTTCCCTTAATCCAGATTCTTTGCCTCTGGCGCCAGTTAAACCGGACAGGTATTACAGGGTGCCTGAGGCTCATAAATATCTGTATAAGAGTCCTAGGGCGGACCCAGAAACTATTAGTCAGGGGCCTAAGGGTGTTAGAGCTTCTGTTGTAAAGAAATCGGTTCCTCTAGATAAGGAAGCTAGAGCTTTGGATAGATGGGGTAAGAAGGTGTATACCTCTTCTACTTTAGCAATGAGGGCTTTAAATTGCCAGTTTCATATGTTGAAATATCAGAATTTCCTCCTTTCTCAGCTAAAATCTAAAGTGGATGCTTTGGCAGAGGGCATAGAGTGTAAAGAATTGCAAGATTTAGTACATGTCTCTGAACAGGTGGGTAAGCATTCTTTGCAGTGTGGTTTTGATGCTGTACAGGCCTCTTCCAGGGTGGCTGCCACTGGTTCAGTTCTTCGTAGGCACGCCTGGCTTAAGGATCAGAATTTGTCCGAGCATGTTAAAACTAGAATTCTGGATGCCCTTTACAGTCTGAAGTTTTGTTTGGCCCCCCTGTGGAGTCGGTTTTGAAGAAAATGGAAGACAAGGCTAAGTCCATGCAGACTGTTAAAGATTTTTTGCAGGTGCAACCTCCAAAGTTTAGTAGAAATTGGCCTACTAAGGGGTGGACCTACCCTTCTTCTGATTCTCAGTCTAGGGGTAGATCTAGACGTAGCAGGGGCAGAGCTCACAGTACATTCAGGCCTAGAACTTGGAGTTCACCTGCACAATCTGCAGGTGAGGGCAGGGGCCAGTCCTTTCGTAAACAGGCCCAATGACCTGCATCAGCTGCCAGATTCTTCTTCCCTGGCAGCTCCTTTGGGAGGAAAGTTAGCACTCTTCAAGCAAAACTGGCTTTTAGTCACCCAGGACAAATGGGTATTGGACATTATAAACCGAGGCTACAAGTTCTATTTCCATACATTGCCTCCTTTCAAAGGCATGCCAGACGTTCCTCCTCGGCAAAGGATAGAGGCTCACAAGCAGATTTCTTTACTTCTTCAAATAGGAGCTATACAGCCAGTTCCTCTGTCAGAAGTGGGACTAGGATTTTATTCTCGCCTGTTTCTAGTACCAAAGAAAGGGAACACGTGGAGACCAATTTTGGATTTATCTATCCTCAACACTTATCTGGACATTCCAAAGTTCAAAATGCTGGCGTTACAACAGCTTTTACCTCTGTTGGGAAAAGATCACTGGATGGTAACTCTGGATCTCAAAGAGGCTTATCTTCATGTTCCTATCAGGCCCAGTTGCAGGAGGTACCTGCGTTTCGGGCTGGAAATTTACATTATCAGTTCTCTGCATTGCCCTTTGGCTTATCTACTGCCAGAGTGTTCACAAAGGTTCTGGCTCAGTGATAGCCTTTTCAGGTTAAGAGGAATACAGATTTATCCTTATTTGGACGATTGCCTGATTATTGCACAACACAAAGGCGAACTTCTGCATCATCTACAGTATGTGATGGTAGTGTTAAGATGCCTAGGGTATTCTGTGACCGAAACAAAGTCCAGTCTAGTACCCTCTCAGGACATGTGCTTTCTGGGTGTGACACTGAATACAGCTTCCCAGATGGCCTTTTGACCCCGGACAAACAAAGAAGCCTTTCTCTTTATTTCCATCAAATATCTCTACAGTCCAGGCTGACTGCAAGGACAGTCCTTCAAGCCTTGGGGTTCATGGCATCTTGTATTCTGGTGCTTCCCAATGCCAAACTGCATATGAGGAAGCTTCAATGGTATCTCAAAAATGTATGGACACAACACTGCCAAGATCTAGACACTGTCATTCAGAAAGAATTTTTGTGGTGGGCTCAGGAATGTCACCTAAACAAGGGACTCTCTGTGACCCGACCAGAGGCGAGTCAGATTCTAACGACAGATGCCTCGGACAAGGCTTGGGGAGCACACCTCAATGGAAAATGGGTGCAAGACACATGGCCTGTCAGACTTCAACATTTGCATATCAACTTGAAGGAAATGTTAGCAGTCCAATTTGCATTGATGGCTTTCAAGGATTTACTTCACCCAGGACAGGTGTTGATCCAAACAGACAACACTACTGTCATGTGGTACATCAACAAGCAAGGGGGAACCCATTCGTACCCTTTTTGCAGGCAAGCGATGATTTTGTGGGAGACTGCTCTCAGTTTACACCTCAATCTTCAGGCAAGGTTTCTACCAGGAGCACAGAACTCCTTAGTGGATGTGTTGAGCAGACAAATTGTGGATCCTCACGAGTGGAAACTGGATCCTCATGTGTTTCAAAAGTTGACAGTGTTATGGGGGACTCCAGACATAGATCTGTTAAACTTCTCCACTAAATTACCAATTGCCAAAGTTTTGCACAAAAATGTTTCATCCCACAGCTTGGAAGGTGGATGCTCTATCATTCAGTTGGAGCAGTCTTCATGTCTATGCCTTTCCACCTCTGCCTCTCATTCCCAAGGTACTCCTGAAGGCCAGAAAAGACAAGCCATCCATGATTCTGATAGCGCCGGATTGGCCTCGACAGCACTGGTTCCCACTACTGAGGAGTTTGGTACGGGAGCCTCCATGGCCTCTGCCTTTGATTCTGCATCTTTTGTCTCAGGAGGGCAGTCACTTCCTCAATGTCAAGATTCAGTCTCTGCATCTCACAGCCTGGCATATTCTGTTTTAGACCCTGGAGGGTCTCAGCTTCCACAACAAGTTTTAAATGTTATTTTGGAGGCCAGAAGGCCTAGTACAAGGAAAGTTTACGCTGATAAATGGAGGAGATTTTTTCTTTGGAGCAAAGCGAAGGACTTTGATGTTTCCAAGTCTGATTTAAGTGTTTCTCTTCAATATCTTACTGAGTTATTGGACAAGGGTTTGTCTTTCTCCTCGATAAAGGTTCATGCTGCAGCCATTTCTGCTCACTATGACTGTGACCCTCCTTTATTTTCCCATTCTTTGTTTAAGCAATTTCTTAGAGGGCAAAGAACATAAGACCCCACGAGAGCTCCTACTCCTGCTTGGGATCTCAATTTTGTGTTGGAAAAGCTTACTCTACAACCTTTTGAGCCTGCAGCTACGGCGAGTTAAAGTATTTATCATGGAAGACTGCTTTTTTGGCCATTACCTCTGCAAGAAGGGTTTCTGAATTACAGGCCCTTATGGCAGTGGAACCTTTCCTGATTTTTCATAAGGATAGGGTATCTTTGCGTACTAATCCTTCCTTTATGCCTAAAGTGGTTTCTAGTGTGGCCTTGAACCAAACTATTCATTTGCCTACTTTTTATGCAAACCCCCAAAATAATTTTGCATACTTTGGATATTCACAGGCAGTTACGTTATTATTTGAGCAGAACCAAGGGGTTCAGGCAGTCTCAGCAGTTGTTTGTTTCTTTTGCTTTGGGTTCTCAGGGTAAACCTGTTTCAAAACAAACTGTTTCTAAATGGATTGGGTTTTGTATTTCTTTCTGTTATTCCCATCATGGTAAGGAGATTCCGGCTGGAATCAGACCTCATTCCACTAGAGCTACTGCCACTTCTACTGCCTTTCTAAGGGGGGTAGCTACAAAAGATATTTTGGAAGCAGCCACTTGGAGTTCAGTACATACTTTTTCCAGGCATTACCACCTTCCTCTTTATTCTAAGTCTAGGGCTGGATTTGCCACTGCAATAGTACAGGGCATTTTAGCAGCCCCTAATGCTTTATGATTTTGCCATCCTCCCTTTACCTTTGCTTTGGGATTCTACCCATATGTAAGGACTGCAGCAATGTGAGATGAAGAACATAGTACAGTTTTGTACCTACCATAAATGTAGATGTTCGAAGATCCACATTGCTGCAGTCAATACCCTCCCTCCTTCCCTCTGTAGTTTGGCATGGTTATATGGTTTGGGTGATGGTTGTTGTTGGGCATGTTTTTTGGGAGGTATCCTGTTTTTGGGCTGTGGCCTTTCTTTTTAGGGCCTTCTGACATCTGGGGCAAGAAAAGACTGAGGATATGACGTCGGTCATGCGCTTTTATACCCTGACGCTCTGATGTCAGATCTGAGCGCCCATGACCGACGTCAGCCTAATACTTTGGTATTCGGGCCGACCGAGGACAGCGGACTACCCATATGTAAGGACTGCAGCAATGTGGATCTTCGAACATCTACATTTATGGTAGGTACAAAACTGTACTTTTGTCTGTATACTGAATGATTCTAACAAGTCCAGGTAGGCAATGTGCTTCCCCTGGTTCATGGTGGGGGACCTGTAACTAGCCATGATGTGGTAGAGTACTTTGCCTGTAGTTATTTGGACCTGGAGTAGCTTAAGAGTCGTACTGTTTTAACAGTCTTGAGGTGTATTTGGATTTAATGAAGGTGGATGTTCTTCGTCTCACATTGCTGCAGTCATAACCTGTGGGTAGTCCGCTGTCCTCGGTCGGCCCAAATACCAAAGTGTTAGGCTGGCGTCGGTCATAGTCGCTCAGATCTGACGTCAGTACGCCGTGGTACTAAAGCGCATGACCGACGCCATATCCTCAGTCTTTCTTGCCGCATGGTCCGAAGCAGAAGCAGCGTTTGCAAGTGCCGTTCGGCGTCCTGAAATTTTCGTATTCTGAGTTTCAGACCGAAGACCAAGTTGGGCTAAGTACCCCGTTGGGGAATATTTTTGTCTTTTCTTGCCTCAGTTAAATCCGGATGTCAGAAAAAGTAAATAATTGTATTTCTTGTGGGAAACCGATACCTCATAGGGATTACCACTCTCTCTGTATTCCTTGCTTGGGGCCTGGGCACGACGTAGTCTGGTGTCGCTTTTGTGCTAGATTTAATAAGCGCACCATTAAACGCAGGTTAGATTGTGCTAGACTTGTCTTCGGTAAGCGGTGTAACTACAATATGCCGTCGGATCCTCCGACGCCCGCTACCGCTAAGAAGCGTAAAGATAAATCGTTAAAGTCCAAGCAGGATGAGTCGTCCGTTACGGACGCCGGTTCTTTGGAAACTACGGTGGAATCTGTGGATCCAGCCGAGGTTTCAGCTGAATCTCAGGGGGAGCCCTTAGTCTTGCAGGATGTGGCCTCTCAGGAGTCAGGGCAGGCTGAGGGGGCCTCTCAAGTATCTGTAGTCCCTTCTTTGCATAAGGTTGTTAGGCCTTCTTCTTCTGTCACTAAGGCACCTTCCAAAGTCAGGCCTGGTTTGTCTACAGCTGGCGTCAGCCCTAGTTCTGCAGGTTCTGTACCCAAAAAGCATATGCTGAAAATGGCAGAGGATTTGATTACTTTAATCAGGGGTTCTATGCCCCCTCCGGATAAGAGGCCTAGGGTAGAGCCAGAGGTGGAAGGTTTGGAGCATTCCTCAGATTACTCTGAGTCTTCGGCTGAGGACATTCAGGATTTTCCTCCTTATTCTGATTCTGATGCAGAGGATTCCTGTCCTTCTGCTTCCCCTCCAGAGGATTTTTCTTTTTCTGAAACCCTGCATTCCATGAGGGAGCATTTTAAGTGGGAAGGTCAGGATTTCTCAGATTCTCGAAAGAGGCTTAGGGAATTTTTGTTTTTATCACAGCATAGGCCCTTGGCTATTCCCCCTGTTTTGGATGTTGTTCAGGATGTTTTCTCTGAAGCTTCCCTTAATCCTGATTCTTTACCTCCTGCCCCTGTCAAGCCAGACAGGTATTACAGAGTGCCAGAGGCTCATAAATATTTGTATAAGAGCCCAAGAGCTGACCCGGAGACTATTAGCCAGAGACCTAAGGGTGTCAGGGCTTCTGTTGTAAAGAATCCAGTTCCTCTGGATAAAGATTCTAGAGCTTTGGATAGGTGGGGTAAAAAAGTGTATACCTCTTCCACTCTAGCGATGAGGGCCTTGAATTGCCAGTTTCATATGCTGAAGTATCACAATTTTCTCTTAAGTCAGTTAAAATCTAAGGTAGATGCTATGGCAGAGGGTATAGAGTGTAAGGAATTGCAAGATTTAGTTCATGCCTCTGATCAGGTGGGTAAGCATTCTTTGCAGTGTGGTTTTGATGCCCTTCAGGCTTCTTCCAGGGTGGCTGCCACTGGTTCTGTTATTCGTAGGCACGCCTGGCTTAAGGATCAGAATTTGTCAGAGCATGTTAAAGCTCGTATTTTGGATGCTCCCCTTCAATCTGAGGTTCTGTTTGGTTCTCCTGTGGAGTCGGTTTTGAAGAAAATGGAAGACAAAGCTAAGTCCATGCAGACAGTTAAGGAATTTTTACAGGTGCAGCGCCCTAAGTTTAGCAGAAATTGGCCTGCTTAAGGGATGGGCTTATCCTTCTGATTTACAGTCTAGGGGCAGATCTAGACGTGGTAGGGGCAGAGCTCATGCTCAGGGTTCTTTCCGACCTAGGACGTGGAGTTCTCCTGCACAATCTTCAGGTGAGGGCAGGGGTCAGCCTTTTCGTAGACAGACCCAATGACCTGTGTCTCCAGCTGCCAGATCCATCCTGTCTGGCAGCTCCTCTGGGAGGAAAGTTGGCACTTTTCAAGCAAAATTGGCTTTTAGTCACCCAGGACAAATGGGTGTTGGACATTATAGATCGAGGTTACAAGTTTTATTTCCACACCTTGCCTCCTTTCAAAGGCATGTCAGACGTTCCTCCTCAGCAAAAGCTGGAGGCTCACAAGCAGATTTCTTTACTTTTAAAAATGGGGGCTATCCAGGAGGTCCCTCCGTCAGAAGTAGGCCTAGGATTTTATTCTCGCCTGTTTCTTGTACCAAAGAAAGGAAACACTTGGGAGGCCAATTCTGGATTTGTCTATTCTCAACACATACCTGGACATTCCAAAATTCAAGATGTTAACTTTGCAGCAGCTTCTGCCTCTGCTAGGCAAGGATCACTGGATGGTAACTCTGGATCTCAAAGAGGCTTATCTTCACATTCCTATCAGGCCCAGCTGCATGAGGTTCCTGCGTTTTCGGGCTGGTACTTTTCATTATCAGTTCTCTGCATTGCCCTTTGGCTTATCTACTGCGCCCAGGGTGTTCACAAAGGTCCTGGCTCCGGTGATAGCCTTCTTAAGGTTAAGGGGAATACAAATTTATCCTTATTTGGACGATTGCCTGATTCTTGCTCAAGACAAAGTCAGGTTACTTCACCATCTACAGTATGTTACGACAGTGTTAAGGTGCCTAGGGTATTCTGTGAACGAAACAAAGTCCAGTCTAGTACCCTCTCAGGACATGTGCTTTCTGGGTGTGAGACTGAATACAGCCTCTCAGATGGCTTTTTTGACCCCGGACAAACAAAGAAATCTTTCCCTTTACTTCCAGCAATTATCTCTACGGTCCAGGCTGACTGCAAGGACAGTCCTTCAGGCCTTGGGGTTCATGGCATCTTGTATTCTGGTGCTTCCCAATGCCAAACTGCATATGAGGAAGCTGCAATGGTATCTCAAAAGCGTATGGACTCAACACTGCCACGATTTGGACACTGTCATTCAAATAATACCTTGCATCCAAAGGGAATTTTTGTGGTGGGCTCAGGAATGTCACCTAAACAAGGGACTCTCTGTGACCCGACCAGAGGCGAGTCAGATCTTAACGACAGATGCCTCAGTCATGGCTTGGGGAGCACACTTCAATGGGAAATGGGTTCAAGACACGTGGCCTCCCAGACTACAACATTTACATATCAACATGAAGGAAATGTTAGCAGTCCAATTTGCACTGATGGCTTTCAAGGATCTACTTCAACCAGGACAGGTGTTGATTCAACCAGACAACACAACAGTCATGTGGTATATCAACAAGCAAGGGGGAACTCATTCGTACCCTCTTTGCAGACAAGCTATGATTTTGTGGGAGACTGCTCTCAGTTTGCACCTCACTCTTCAGGCAAGGTTTCTGCCAGGAGCACAGAACTCCTTAGCAGATGTTTTGAGCAGACAGATGGTGGATCCCCACGAGTGGAAATTGGATCCTCATGTATTTCAACAGTTGACGGTGGCTTGGGGGACTCCAGACATAGATCTGTTCGCTTCTCCACTAAATTTCCAACTGCCAAAGTTTTGCACAAAGATGTTTCACCCAAAAGCTTGGAAAGTGGATGCTCTATCATTCAGTTGGAACAACCTTCACGTCTATGCCTTTCCTCCTCTGCCTCTCCTTCCCAAGGTGCTCTTGAAGGTCAGACAGGACAAGCCTTGCATGATTCTAATAGCTCCAGATTGGCCACGTCAGCACTGGTACCCTCTGCTGAGGAGTTTAGTACGGGAGCCTCCTTGGCCTCTGCCATCAATTCCACACCTTTTGTCCCAGGCATGCAATCATTTCCGCAATGTCAGGCTTCAGTCCCTGCATCTGGCAGCCTGGCGTATTCTGTTTTAGACCCTGGGGGGTCGCAGCTTCTTCAACAAGTTTTGAAAGTTATTTTGGAGGCCAGACGGCCTAGTACAAGGAAAGTTTATGCTGATAAATGGAGGAGATTTTTTCTTTGGAGCAAAACAAAGAGCTTTGATGTTTCAGTGCCTAATTTGAGTGTTTCACTTCAGTATCTTACAGAATTATTAGGCAAGGGTTTGTCTTTCTCCTCTGTAAAAGTTCATGCTGCAGCCATTTCTGCTCACTATGACTGTGACCCTCCATTATTCTCTCATCCTTTGTTTAAGCAATTTCTTAGAGGGGCAAAGAACATAAGACCCCCACGTAGAGCTCCTACTCCTTCCTGGGATCTCAATTTTGTGTTGGAAAAGCTCACTTTACCTCCTTTTGAACCTGCAGCTACTTCGGAGTTGAAGTTTTTGTCTTGGAAGACTGCTTTTTTGTTGGCCATTATGTCTGCTAGAAGGGTATCTGAATTACAGGCTCTAATGGCAGTTGAACCCTTCCTGATATTTCATAAGGATAGGGTATCCCTGCGTACTAACCCTACTTTTATGCCTAAAGTTGTTTCTAATGTGGCCTTAAACCAATCTATTCATTTGCCTACATTTTTTGCTGATCCCCAAAATAAAGGGGAAAAAATTTTGCACTCTTTGGATATTCACAGGCAGTTACGTTATTATTTGAGCAGAACTAAAGGGTTCAGGCAGTCTCAATAGTTGTTCATTTCTTTTGCCCTGGGTTCACAAGGAAAACCTGTTTCAAAACAAACTATTTCTAAGTGGATTAGCCATTGTATTGCTTTTTGTTATTCTCATCATGGTAAGGAGGTTCCGGCTGGAATCAAACCTAATTCCACTAGGGCGACTGCCACTTCCACTGCTTTTTTAAGGGGAGTAGCTACTAAGGATATTTTGGAGGCAGCTACTTGGAGTTCAGTGCACACTTTTTCTAAACATTACCATCTCCCTCTTTATTCCAAATCTAGTGCTGGGTTTGCCACTGCAGTTTTACAGGGCATGTTAGCAGCTCCCAATGCTTTCTAATTTTGCCAACCTCCCTTACCTTTGCTTTGGGATTCTACCCACAGGTTATGACTGCAGCAATGTGAGACGAAGAACATAGTACAGTTTTGTACCTACCATAAATGTAGATGTTCGAGGATCCACATTGCTGCAGTCCAATTTACCCTCCCTCCTTCCCCTCTGTAGTTTGGGTTGGCTGTGTGGCTTGTGGGGTAACTATTGTTTCTACATTGGTGATTGGGTATTTTTCTATTTTTGGCTATGGCCTTTCTTTTTTAGGCCTTCTGACATCTGGGGCAAGAAAGACTGAGGATATGGCGTCGGTCATGCGCTTTAGTACCACGGCGTACTGACGTCAGATCTGAGCGACCATGACCGACGCCAGCCTAACACTTTGGTATTCGGGCCGACCGAGGACAGCGGACTACCCACAGGTTATGACTGCAGCAATGTGGATCCTCGAACATCTACATTTATGGTAGGTACAAAACTGTACTGTACACCTCCTCCTTTGTTTCTTTCACCCTCATTTAGAGATCTAAACATATGAAAGGTATTATAGCCTTGTACGGCCAGGCTGCTATCTGCTGTCTTGAGCAAAGTCTCACTGACTGCACAGAATTCAGCATCTTCCAAGGTAAGGAGTGCTTCCAGGGAGTGCAGTTTACTGTTTAGGCTGCTAGCATTAAACAGCGTGACCTTGAGTTTGTCTGCAGCAGATTGCTTTACACCAGAAGTTTTGTTTGACATTGCCTAAAAAAAGGCATTATGTGGGAGGCAAGCATCTTTGCCAGTATTTGAAAGCCTTGAGGAGACAGGTGAAGGCCATCGTTGGCATCAGATACTGGATCCCCCTGCAGTGACACCAGAAGCTAAGCCAGTTATTGAAATCGATCATTTTTTGTCTGTGTTGTGGCATCATCCTAGATGAAGGTAGAATTCTGCTTAGCGCTAGGGACATACCTGCCTGGGACACACAATCTGAGAGTTCACAGTCTTCATGTAGTCCAGAGAAGTATATCTCAAGTCATTCACTCCAATATGTACTAAAAAAGCGTCATAATGGTAATTGTTACTGAGTGACTTGAGTGTGGGGGATTTGACGGATCCTGGCACCTGACAGACTGCTGACTGTGACCTTCTGCTTATCCAACCTGGCGAGGGGACGTGTGTATCTCACTGTGAGTCACCTATAATTAGGACATTAGATTTTGAGCTGTTTTGCCTTGGGGACTTAACTGTTGAGACATTGATGTGTGTTATGTATAGTGGTGGATTCTGCTTGTGTACCACTATGTATAGATTGTTTGTGCTTGGGACATCTCTGGTCTTCTGGTAGGCTTTTAGTGAGTTTGTATGTGGGTTTGTGTGTCTTGACCTTATCTTGTGTAAGTGGAGAGGTATGTGTGCTGACAGATTGTTTGTCTTGTTTGTTATTACGTGAGAGGACTGATTCTAGTTTCATGGTATAATCACATTTCTCACGTACTGTATTTGTTTGCTTTAGGAGCAAGTGGTTGTCAGTATATGTGAGGCAATTGGTGCATTTCCTCAGGATGCCCATGTCAATCAGTCCAGCTAGAGAAGTTTTGGGAAACTGACTGTCCCATAGTAGCAAGTAAGTCTTAAGGACTAATATGTGAGAAGGCAAATTAGATCAGCTGTTGCTCTGGGACTGACAAGGGGACTTATTCTATAGAAGATCAGGGATGGAAAGTGGAGTGATGCTGCTCAGTGCTCAGCTGAGTTGCCTAAAGTGCAGAAGTGTGCAGCTGCGTTGCCCTCAGAGCAACAGGGACCCTAGGAGGGTTTCACTGACTGCTATCTAGGGAAAAGTTTCTAGATGTTTACATCTATACAAGGCATCGCTAACTCCTGTTGTGCGGTATGCAACTATGTGCAAATGTGAGGCTTGTATACAGCTGAAATTAAACAGTTTTAAACTAGGCTGGTAATAGGAAATCACACAATGATCCTTCCTCCAGCATTTCCCAGCTCAGACAAGGTTATATCCACACTCTTCTGCCACAAGGGTGCAGGGGAAGCCTTCTTAATGTAAGATGGCTGGATTTCAGTTCAAGTGTATGAAAACTGGCCAGATTTAGGAATTCTGGATCTAGTCTGCGCCAACTAAGCAATGTTTTAGTGCAAAACAAGTGTAGATAATAAGCAGGCGCAAACAGTAAAAACAGTCAAGGAGCCAATTAAAGCAGTAAAATACAGATGAAAAAGTGCAGATCAAATTAAAAATAAGCTTAATTTCTTGATGTTCATCGTGCATACAGCTGCAGTCATTACAGATGGGTTATCCTGCCGTCAGGCGGGTAAGTCTAGGTCTGGCGTCGGTTGTCGTCACTTCTTCCCTGACGTCAGTGCGGCTGGGGTATAAAAGAGGCAGCCGACGCCATTTTCTTCAGTCTTTCTTGCCGCACGGTGCCCGAAGCAGAAGCAGTTCGCAAGTGCCGGTCGGCCAGCTCCTGAGATTCTGAAAGTATTTCAGCCGAAGTCTTCTTTAAAGCTAAGTACCCTGTTGGGGAAACTTTTCTTGCCTCAGACCGATGTCAGACAAAGTTAATAATTGTATTACTTGTGGGAAGCAAATACCGCATAAGGATTTCCACTCTTTCTGTATACCTTGCTTAGGCCCAGACCACGACATCTCGGCCTGCCGTTTTTGTGCTAGGTTCAACAAGCGCACTATTAAGCGCCGGGCGGAGTTCGCCCTTCATTATTTTGGCAAAAAATTTAATTATATCATGTCGTCGGATACACTGACACCAGTTTTAAGCAAACAACGCAAAGATAAGGACCGACATCCGAGGTCCGCACCGAGTACTGAGACTATGCTTAGGCCGACTACCGGTTCTCTGGTTCACAGTGAGGCGCCTACGCAGCCCCTGAATACCGACGAAACTATTTTACCGGTGACTTCAGTACCCAAAGTCGCAGGCTCCTCTGTCTCCATTCCTACTGCAGATACCGACGCCACTCTTGGCGGGGAAACTCCAAAATTTAGTCAGGCCTGCCATTTCTGAAGGCGTCTTCAGGCCTTCCACCTTCTCTATTAAATCCTTCACTAAATCTAAAGCAGCCATGAAAACTAAAAAACAGGGTCCTCAGACCTCCTCTCAAGGCCCCATGCCTAAAAATCAGATGCTTAAAATGGCTGAGGATTTGATAACTCTCATCAGGGGTTCCCAACCCCCCTCTGACAAAAGACCCTTCCTCAGACCAGGCTTCTATTACCTCAGAACATTATGTGGACCAGGATTATGCCTATTCCCCTTTCGAAGACTCTGATGCTGAGGAGTCTATTCCCTCTGTCTCCCCCCCTGAGGACTACTCTTTTGGGGAAACCCTGCATACTTTGAGGGAACACTTTCACTGGGAAGGCCAAGATTACTCAGATTCCAAGAAAAGGCTCAGGGAATTTCTACTGCCCCCCACCCAGCATAGGCCCCTGGCTATCCCTCCTGTTTTAGATATTTTGGAGGATGTGTATGCAGAAGCCAGCCTTAATCCAGATTCTTTACCTCCAGCCCCTGTTAAACCAGACAGGTATTACCGGGTCCCTGATTCTCACCAGTCCCTTTATAAAAGCCATACTGCTGACCCAGAAACTATTTCACAGGGTCCCAAGGGAATAAAGGCCTCTACTGCTAAAAAACCTTTACCTTCAGAGAGAGATTCCAGAGCATTAGAAAGGTGGGGGAAAAAGGTGTATACATCTGCCACTTTAACCATGAGGGCATTAAACTGTCAATTCCATATGTTAAATTACCAACAGTTTTTGTTATCCCAGTTAAAAAGCAAAATGACACAAACAGAACAACCAGATTTGAAAGAGTTGCAGGATTTGTTGCATGGTGCAGAGCAAGTGGGTAAACATACCTTGCAGTGTGGTTTTGATGCTTTAGAGGCTTCATGTAGAGCTGCTGTCACGGGGTCTGTTATACGTAGACATGCTTGGCTCAAAGAGCAAACCTTACCAGATCATGTCAAAGCAAAGTTATTAGATGCACTACTTCAAAAAGATGTATTGTTTGGTGTTAAAGCTGAGAAGGTACTAAAGAAAATGGAAGAAAAAGCGAAATCTATGCAAACAGTGAAAAATTTCCTGCAGGTACAACCTCCATGCTTCAGCAGAAACTGGCCTTCAAAAAATTGGTCCTTTCCAGCCACGGACAGACCTCAAAGGGGCAGATACAGATGCCCAAGGGGTAGAGGACAACCTCAAGGATCTTACAGAGCAAGACAGTGGCAAGCACCAACCCCAAGAGGTGGAGAAGATAGATCACAGTCATTTAGAAAACAGACACAATGACTTCCCCCTATGCCTGCCAAGCAAAGCTTTAATGGCAGCACCTTTGGTGAAAACTGGCATTATTTTCAAAAACTGGCATATTGTTACAAAAGACAAATGGATTCTGGACATTATAGACAGAGGCTACAGGTTCCACTTCCACACCCTTCCAAAAATGAGAGGCATGCCAAACCTGCCACAAAATCAAAGGGCAGAGGCACAAAGACAAATTTCCGCTCTCATGGATATGAAAGCGATTCAAGAGGTACCTGCAAAAGAACAAGGTCAAGGTTTTTATTCCAGACTATTCCTGGTACCAAGGAAAGACAAAGATTGGAGACCTATCTTAGACCTATCCATCCTAAACACATGTCTACAGGTGCCAAAATTCAAGATGCTCACATTACAGCAGCTTCTTCCCATGCTGGGCAAGGAGTCTTGGCTGGTAACATTGGACCTCAAGGAGGCATACCTGCTTGTCCCTATCAGACAAAATTGCAGAAGATACCTCAGATTTCTTGCAGGTTCAACCCATTACCAATTCCCTACATTGCCCTTTGACTTATCTACTGCGCCCAGAGTGTTTACGAAATGCCTGGCATCCGTAATTACCTTCTGCAGACTACAAGGAATACAAATCTACCCATATCTGGACGACTGCCTGATCCAAGCGAACAACAAGGACATTCTATTGCAGCATCTGGCATTTGTAATAAAACTTGTTAAACTTCCTGGGATACACAGTGAACAAAAAGAAATCAAAACTAATACCTTCTCAACAGATCATTTTCCTGGGTGCCAGCTTAAATACAACCACCCAGATGGCCTACCTCACGCCAGACAAACAAGGGCAACTGTCTCAATACTTCAGCAAAATGGCAACTTTCACCAGACTAATTGCAAGGAAAGTCCTGCAGGCTCTGGGATTCATGGCATCTTGCATCCTACTAATCCCATGTGCAAAGCTGCATATGAGGAAACTACAATGGTACCTAAAAAACTTATGGTCTCAACACAGCCACAGCTTGGAAACAATTATACCACTCATTCCATGTCTTCAAAAGGAATTTTTGTGGTGGGCTCAAGCATGCCAAAGAAACACAGGTCTCCCTTTCTGTGTACCTCAAGCAACTTAAATCATCACAATGGACGCCTCAGACTATGCCTGGGGAGCACACATGGCAGATTAGTGCATTCAGGGAAAATGGTCCCAAAAAAGAGAAGCACCTACACATCAACCAAAAGGAGATGCTAGCCGTGCAAAATGCTCTTATGAACTTCAAAGACCTACTGCATCCAGGCCAGCTATTGATAAGGACAGACAACACCACAGTCATGTGGTACATAAACAAGGGGGAACTCATTCATACCCCCTGTGCAGGCAAGCCATGACCTTATGGAACACAGCACTGGAATTGCAAATTCAACTACAGGCACAATTCCTGCCAGGGAAGGAAAACACACTGGCAGACAACCTAAGCAGAAATATGACAGATCCACACGAATGGAATTTGCATCCTCAAGTTTTCTCAAAGATAACTCAGGCATGGGGACAGCCAGACATAGGTCTACTTGCTACCCACAGAAATTACCAATTGAAAAAATTTTGTTCAAGGACTTATCATCCACAGACCTGGAAAGTGGACACACTCTCTTTCAATTGGACAACATTGACAGTCTATGCCTTCCCGCCTCTTCCTCTACTGACCAAAGTTCTATTAAAAGCCAGAGCAGAGAGGCCACAAATGATTCTCATTGCTCCAGACTGGCCATGACAACACTGGTATCCGCTCCTAAAGAGCCTGACACACTCCCCACCATGGATCCTACCTCTAGTCCCTCTTCTGTTGTCCCAGCACAATTACAAAATCCTTCACAGCCAGCTCAAAACCCTAAATCTAGCTGCATGGAGAATACCTTAATTTCCCAACAGACTCTCCTCTCCAAGGAGGTGTAGGATGTCATCTTGGAGGCCAGAAGACCTTCTACTAGAAAAGCCTACTCTGCCAAATGGAAATGATTTTGTTCCTGGAATCAAGAAAAGGGCCAGAATCCTTGGGTAATAAATATACCTCAAATTTTACAGTACCTAGCTGAGATGTTAAACAGTGGCCTTTCCTTCTCCTCCATCAAGATCCACGCTTCAGCCATTTCTGCACAATACAACACAGACCCTCCTCTATTCTCACATCCTCTATTAAGGCAGTTCCTCAGAGGGGCAAAAAATATAAAACTCCCAAGGAAACCACCAGTTCCAGCTTGGGACCTCAACTTCGTATTGGAGAAGCTGACCCTGCCTCCCTTTGAGCCGACCACTTCAGCAGAGCTACAATACTTGTCATGGAAAACAGCCTTCCTTCTGGCTATCACCTCAGCACACAGGGTTTCGGAACTGGAGGCCCTCATGGCTGTGCAACCATTCATCATTTTCCATCAGGACAGAGTTTCCTTACGAACCAACCCTACCTTCATGCCAAAGGTAGTATCCAGTGTAGCTTTGAATCAGACTATCCACTTACCTACCTTTTATCCAAATCCACAGAACAAAGGGGAGAGATTACTACATTCCTTGGACATTCACAGACAACTTCATTATTACTTGGACAGAACAAAGCCATTCAGGAAATCTGAGCAACTCTTTGTGTCCTATGCTACAGGTGCGCAAGGAAAGACTATTTCCAAACAGACAATTTCAAAATGGATAGCCCACTGCATACGCTTTTGTTATTCATTTCATGGAAAAACTGTGCCTGCATACATCAGATCCCACTCCACCAGGGCCACAGCTACCTCTGCAGCTTTCCTCAGGGGGGTCCCTACCAAGGACATTTTGGAAGCAGCTACTTGGAGTTCAGTGCACACTTTCTCCAAGCACTACCACCTTCCACTATACTCAAAATCTAGAGCGGGCTTTGCCACAGCAGTCCTGCAGGGCATCCTCGCTCCTCCTAGTTCCACTTAGTGCCTACCACCCTCACTTAGCTTTGGGATTCTACCCATCTGTAATGACTGCAGCTGTATACACGATGAACATAGTACAGTTTTGTCCCTACCATAAATGTAGATGTTCGAGTGCTCATACAGCTGCAGTCCAGGTTACCCCCCTCCGTCCCTTCTTAGGACAGGCCTTATGACAAACACCTTTATCATACAACCTATTTGGGGTATTCTTTTATGGTGTATTTGCTTGCAACTACTGTTATTTGATTTATCTATATTGCATGTTTACATAACATTATGATGTCCTTCAAGGATGCATCTGCAGTCCTTACAAATGGGTTGTCCTGTCGTCAGGCAGCCCTTCGGTCGGCCGGATTCCAAAGTCTGGGTCTGGCCTCGGCTGGTGTCGCACTTCACCCGACGTCATAGCGGCAGTTCTTCGGGTATAAAGGCATCAGCCGACGCCATTTTCCTCAGTCTTTCTTGCCGCGTGGCGCCCGAAGCAGAAGCTGTTTGCAAGTGCCGGTCGGTCAGAACCAGAGATTACTACTACCGAATACTTCTACTACTACCGAAGACTTCTAAAAAGCTAAGTACCCCGTTGGGGACTCGTTCTTGCCTCAGCCGATGTCAGAAAAAGTGAATAACTGTTTAAATTGTGGGAAACAAATACCTCATAAAGATTTCCACTCTTACTGCTTACCTTGCTTAGGCCCAGACCACGACGTAGCAGCTTGTCTAGCCTGTGCTTCTTTCAACCAACGAACGCTTAGACGTCGGTCGGAATTTGCTGAAGAGTTTTTCGGCTCGATTTTGCTTACATTATGCCGCCGGATCCTCCGACTACGCAAATTTCTAAAAGCGCAAGGAAAAGGACCGACATCGCGGTCCGCGGTTTCGCGAAACCGGTTAAGCCAACCATGAGTGTCTCGGTTTCGGCTGAAACCGAGTCCACGGTTCTTCCTTCAGCCGAAAGCTTGCCACTTACCGAGGCCTCATCCAGCTTGGCTGAATCTGCTACTGAAATCCCACCTGCTCTTGCAGGTTCACAGGATTTATCCGATACTATCCCTTTGGATATTACTACCCCTGCACGTGGAGCTGCTAGGCCTCCTGCATCCATGTCGATTAAGGCCTTTGCCAGGGCTAAAGCAGCAAAAACTACCAAAACTGTGCCTGCTAAGACCCCCTCTCACAGGCCCAGTTCTAGTTCACAAATGCTTAGTCTAGCAGAGGATCTCATTTCTTTGATCCGGGGATCCCAACCACATCCAGACAGGGCCTCTCACCCACCTCCAGAAAAGAGGACTAGAGTAGAGCCCCCTGAGCCAGTTTCTTCAGATGGCTCCTCTGATGAATCGGATAATTCAAACCCTCCAGAGGCCCCCTTTTCTCCTTATGAGGACTCTGATGCAGAAGAGTCCATTCCTTCTGCCTCTCCGCCTGAGGAATTTTCTTTTGGGGAAACCTTGCATGCTATGAGGGAGCAATTTCAATGGCAGGGCCAGGATTTTTCAGACACTAGGAAAAGGCTTAGAACCTTTCTGCATTTGCCACAGCATAGGCCTTTAGCCATTCCTCCAGTACTTACTGTTGTGGATGATGCTTTTAATGATGCTTGTACTGCTCCTGATTCTCTTCCTCCGGCCCCTGCTAAGCCCGATAGGTACTACAGGGTCCCGGACACACATTATCATTTGTATAAGGCTCCTTTTGCAGATCCCGAAACTATCTCCCAGGGACCTAAGGCTGTAGCAGCTACCTCTGCCAAAAACCCCCTCCCCTCTGAAAGGGAATCCAGGTCCTTAGAGATGGGGTAAAAAAGTTTACACTTCTGCTACTCTTTCAGCTAGGGCCTTGAACTGTCAATTCCACATGATCCAGTATCAAGAATTTATGTTAGACCAGTTAACTAAAAAGCTGTCCTCAGATGAACCATTAGACAAAAAATCTATTCAGGAAATGGTACATAACATTCAGCAGGTCAGTAATCATTCCTTAAAATGCGGCTATGATGCACTGGAGGCTTCCTTTAGATCAGCCATGACTGGCACAGTGATCAGAAGACATGCATGGTTAAAAGAGCAGGCCTTACCAGATCATGTCAAATCAAAGCTACTAGATGCTCCCATGGACAAGATCAATTTGTTTGGCTCTCCTGCACAACAGGTGCTGAAGTAGATGGAACAGAAGGCAAAATCTGTCCAGACAGTCAAAGATTTCTTACAGGTCCAACCTCCAAGGTTTAGCAGGAATTGACCCTCCAAGAATTGGTCCTTTCCAGACACCTCCAGAGCTCAGAGAGGCAGGAATAGGCGCTCAAGAGGCAGAGGTCAATCCAGAGGTGCCTACAGGGGACATCAGTGGCAGGCTAACAACCAGCGAGGTACAGCCACCACCACTACTACAGGACAATCACAGTGACTTGGCTCTGGAACCGCCTACCAGGGAACAACTAGAAGCACCCTTAGGCGGGAAGCTAGCCTTATTTTCAGTAAACTGGCATTACATCACAGGAGACAAGTGGATTTTGCAGACAATAGACCAAGGTTACAGGTTTCACTTCCATACTCTACCAAGGAAGAGAGGAATGCCAAACCTACCTCCAAATCAAAAGGCAGAAGCTCTAAAACAAATAACTCACTTACTAAGCATGAGAGCTGTAGAAAGGTACCATCTATGGAGCAAGGACAGGGATTTTACTCCAGACTCTTCCTGGTACCAAGAAAAGAAAACCAATGGAGACCTATTCTCGACCTGTCCGCTTTAAACACATTCCTCATTGTCCCAAAATTCAGAATGCTGACCCTACAGCAGCTTCTTCCCATGCTGGGCAAGGAGTCTTGGCTGGTAACTCTAGATCTCAAGGAGGCATACCTGCACGTCCCCATATGACCAAATTGCAGAAGATACCTCAGATTTCTTGCAGGATCAGAGCATTATCAATTCTCAGCATTGCCCTTTGGCTTATCTACTGCACCCAGAGTGTTCACAAAATGCCTGGCATCAGTAATTGCTCATTGCAGGCTTCAGGGAATCCAAATCTACCCTTACCTGGACGACTGCCTGTTACAAGCGGACAACAAAAACAAGCTAACAGAAGACTTGAAAAGGGTCATTTATCTACTGCAAGCCCTGGGATACACAGTCAATATAAAAAAGTCAAGGCTGATACCATCCCAAAGGATAACCTTTTTGGGTGCAGAACTGGACACATCAAGACAAATGGCATTCCTAACAGTAGAAAAACAGGACCAACTCCCTCTCTACTTCTTGGCATTAACAAAGCAGAACCAGCTAACAGCAAGAAAAGTCCTGCAAGCCTTGGGTTTCATGGCATCCTGCATAATATTGGTTCCACATGCCAGACTGCATATGAGAAAGTTACAGTGGTACCTAAGGAATTTATGGTCTCAGCACAAGCACAGCCTAGAAACCCAAATTCCAATAATCCCATGCCTGAAACAAGAATTCCAATGGTGGGCTCAGGCCTGTCAATCAAACAAAGGACTGCCCTTCCACAGCACTCAACCAAGCCAGACAATCACAACGGACGCCTCAGACCTTGGTTGGGGGGCGCACATACTGGACAAGTGCATACAAGGCTTATGGACTCAAGACCAGCTGCACCTACACATAAATCAAAAGGAAATGCTGGCAGTAAAACTGGCAATTCAGACATTCAGACCATTTCTTCGACAAGGTCCACTGTTGATAAGGACAGACAACACCACAGTTATGTGGTACATCAACAAACAGGGAGGCACACATTCGTACCCTCTATGCCAGATGGCAATGGACCTCTGGAATGTGGCCCTGAGCTTCAACATCCAGTTACAAGCAATTTTTGTGCCAGGGAAAGAAAACATTCTAGCAGACATACTAAGCAGAACTACCACGGATGCCCACGAATGGATGCTGCATCTGGACATCTTCAAAACCATTACAAGAAAGTGGGGGCTACCAGAAATAGACTTATTTGCATCCCCAGACAATCACCAACTGAAGAAATTCTGCACAAGGACGTACCACCCACTTGCTTGGAAAGTGGACTCCCTATCTTTCAGTTGGAAAAACCTGACAGCATATGCATTCCCACCACTTCCTTTGATGCACAAGGTGCTATTGAAAATCAAAGAGGACCGTCCAAGGATCATCCTGATAGCTCCAGACTGGCCAAGGCAACATTGGTACCCATTACTGAGGAGCATGTCTCGGGAACAAATATGGACTCTACCTCTAGTTCCCTTACTGTTAACACAGAACAACTACAACACCCTGCATCCAAACCTGAAAACACTGCAGCTGACTGCCTGGAACATTGCATAAGACCAAATAACCCAAATTTATCCCAAAGGGTTAAAGACATTATCTTGGAGGCTCGCAGACCCTCAACAAGAAAAAAATATTCGGCAAAATGGAAAAGATATCACATTTGGAGTACTGCAAAGGGAGAAAATGTGTCACTGGTAAACATAGCCAACATCCTGGAATACTTGGCAGAGCTCTTCCACAACGGCCTGTCCTATTCTTCCATTAAGATTCATGCATCGGCTATTTCAGCAGAATACAACTTGGATCCTCCAGTCTTCTCACATCCTCTGCTCAGGCAGTTTCTGAGAGGAATTAAAAATGTAAAACCACCTAGGAAGCCACCATTGCCAGCGTGGGACTTTAACTTCGTGCTAGAAAAGTTGACACTCCCTCCTTTCGAACCAGCAGCAATAGCAGACTTACAATACTTATCATGGAAAACTGCTTTCCTACTTGCAATCACTTCAGCAAGAAGGGTATCTGAGCTACAGGCATTAATGGCAGTACAGCCCTTCCTGAACCTCCATCAAGATAGAGTGTCCATGAGAACAAATCCTACTTTTATGCCAAAGGTGGTCTCCAGGGTATCTTTAAATCAAGCTATCCATCTACCTACATTCTTCCCCAACCCACAGAACAGGGGGGAAAGACTGTTGCATACCTTGGATGTACATAGACAACTACGCTACTACCTGGACAGGACCAAGGGCAATAGAAAAACTGACCAACTACTGGTAGCATATGCAACAGGAATGGAAGGAAAAGCAATTTCAAAACAGACAATCTCTAAGTGGATAGGAAATTGCATTAGATTTTGTTACTCCTACCATGGGAAGATAACTCCAGAAAACATCAGGCCTCACTCTACAAGGGCAACAGCCACTACCACAGCTTTTCTCCGAGGAGTGGCTACCAAAGACATTTTAGAGGCTGCTACTTGGAGCTCCGTGCATACATTTGCCAAGCATTATAATTTACCTTTATACTCCAGATCCCGAGCAGGTTTTGCCACTGCTGTTTTGCAAGGGATCTTAACTACACCATAATCTTATTTCTCCTCCTCCCCCAGTTTGGCTATGGTATTCTACCCATTTGTAAGGACTGCAGATGCATCCTTGAGGGACATAATACAGTTTTGTACCTACCATAAATGTAGATGTCCGATAGGCATGCATCTGCAGTCAGGATTACCCACCCTCCTTCCCCTCTGTGGTACTCCTAGGGTATTTGCCCATCTTGTAGCTAGCTGGGGGAATCTATTATGGTGTATTTGTTTGTATATATGTACATACATGCTTATTTTTTGTTTGCTCTCTACTATTTGGAACCATTTGCATTTATCCAAATTTAGCCTTCCTAGAGGGCACCTGGCATCTGGGGCAAGAAACACTGAGGAAAATGCAGTCGGCTGATGCCTTTATACACGAAGAACTGCCGCTATGACGTCGGGTGAAGTGCGACACCAGCTGAGGCCAGACCCAGACTTTGGAATCCGGCCGACCGAAGGGCTGCCTGACGACAGGACAACCCATTTGTAAGGACTGCAGATGCATGCCTATCGGACATCTACATTTATGGTAGGTACAAAACTGTACTTTTTGCCTTCCTTCTGGGGGCACCTGACATCTGGGGCAAGAAAAACTGAAGAAAATGGCGTTGGCTGCCTCTTTTATACCCCTGCCGCACTGACGTCAGGGAAGAAGTGACGACAGCCAATGCCGGACCTAGACTTTGGAATTTGGCCGACCGAGGACCCGCCTGATGGCAAGATAACCCATCTGTAATGACTGCAGCTGTATGAACACTCGAACATCTACATTTATGGTAGGTACAAAACTGTACTTTCTTAGCTTTGGATAGCTTGGATGCAAGCAGAAACACTCTGGACCTCTGGCAAAGGATGCCAAATGCAGACTTTTTTGACAGAGGTCATATTGAAAATATTTTCCATTTGGCTGGTTAAAAAGCATGACCCATTTCAAGCTAATACTCCACTGGTCCCCTCCTGTATGTGTGAGTTGCTGAAATGTGATCTAATGTACGCCTCTGTTAAGGCACACATTTCATCTTTTTCATCTGTATCTGCTTGTCTACCCCTGGATCCCCCTCTTCTGGCTAAGCTGGAGGTTAAACCGTTCCTTTATGGTGTACTCCACCTGAAATCATGAAGGAAAGGTATGTACTGTAAAAACTTACTCTACTTCCCTTTGAGCCAACAGCCTCGGCTTCTGTCAAATTCCATACTTGGAAAACTATTCTCCTGGTAGCCCTCGCCTGTGCCAGAAGAGTCTCTGAGCTGGAGGCCCTTATGACTGTCCCTCCCTTCCTAATTTCTTCACAGAAATAGTGTCTCATTAAGGACAAACCCCTTATTCATGCCTCAAGTGGTGAACAAAACTGTCCCTTAATCAGGCTGTTAACCTATCCATCTTCCCTAACACACAAAACTGGGAAAAGATCCTTTAATTCCCCTCTTCCCCCTCTAGCAAAGGCACATTCTACCAAAGCAGTAACCTCATCTGGAGCCTTTTACAAACTGATCAATTCAAGGACTATTCTTGCAATAGATACATGTTCTTCTGTGCACACCTTTACAAAACATTATAGAGTGGATGCCTATTCTGGATTATGAACTGCCTATGTCATGCCAGTCGTTTCTGGTCTATTAGATAGTTCTCCTGTATAGCATCCTACCACCTTCCTTGCATTAAAAGTTTTGGGAATCACCCAGCAGTTTGGAGTACTGAAATGGTGATCTAAGGAATGATATAGTACAGTTGTGTAAGAACTTGCCATAGCAGTAGATGCCCTACTGATCACTGTTGGAGTATTCCTTCCCACCCTTCCTTTCTCCTACATGTCTTTAACCATTTTTCCCCCATGGGGGGGGGGGGCACACCTTATCCTGCATGCTTTCCCTCTCTTAGTTTTTCAGGTACCTGCTGGCTTACTGGCGAGGAAATAGTCTGAGGATTTATGCTAATTCATTTCCTTATGTAGCTCTGTGCCCACAGGCTTAGGTCGTAGGTCAGACATATGGCTCTCTGTAATGTTTGGCTTTGTTACTCCAGCCACATGTCAAGGTTTTCTGGAAAGATGCCCAACATTTTGGAATACTACAGCAATGATCAGTAGAAAATATACTGTTATAATAAGTTCTTGTACAAGTGTACTTTGTGTAAGTATTTAATGTGTACACACACACACACAGACACACAGACACACACACAGACACACACACAGACACACACACAGACACACACACAGACACACACACAGACACACACACAGACACACACACAGACACACACACAGACACACACACAGACACAGCACGCACATATGCCTAGCAGTTACACACACTTTCTTGGGGCAGTATGCCTTACATGTCTCATTGTGACAAAATGCATGAAAAAAAATTGAATGCAACTCCCCCAAAACAAGCCTGTTTTACTGTTTCAGATTTTGTCATGGCTCGGTTTAATTTCCCCAAGTCTTTTGGGTTTCTAATACCATGACTGGTATTGACCCCATTCCTAAGTCAAAGTATGATTAAAGTTCATGAAATTAGTATTGTTTCATTCTTTGAAGTTAGCCAAACGTGCTCTTTGCAACACCCACAGTGTTCCTAGAATTGACTCCTGCAGTTCATACAGAGTTACATGTATCTGTAACCTATCTAAATACAACTGTAAATTCCTTTTTTTAGGAGGCTCATTGCTGTTATTACTATTGGAACTGTCTGGGTATCCTTCCACATTGCCATTGTTTTTGCCTGCAAATCCTGGTATTTTATGTATGCAAGACATTGTAATCACTGGGTGTAGCAATATTAGTGATCAATGCTACCATTGTCTTCTTTTCATGGACTGTATCTGTTTTTCTTGCATCTACTTTTTGAACTGTTGGTAATGGCTGATCCCATGTGATGTAAACTTTTATCATTTTCTGTAATGCTGTGTGGCTCATGTTTCCAGTGCCTGTCAGCTACTTCAGTATTATAATGTTTTCACAATCCCCTATGAAACAGTGATGCCACATTATTATGCCTTTCAGGCCTTTTGTCTTTAGTGTATCACACCCAGCAGCAATATTTGCAAATGTTTCCAGTTCCGTTTTACAAAACCTACATTTGTCTGTTTCCTCTACATGTTCAGTGGACTTTGTAAAACAATATGTATGTAGTCCACTGTCCTAGGAAGCCATTATTAACCTTTTGTCTTTTGTTTTAAGATCACCTCTCCTTATCCATTCCTGCATTGGATCCAGATTGACATGAGGTTGTTCCAGGAGTTTTCTGTACTTAAAACTATATGCATTTCCAAATTTCTTGCTTTCTCAAGTGATCCTTCATCTTATACTCTTTCCTTAGTTTTTAGAAACTTTCAGTTCCTGCCTGATTTTTATGTACTTCTGGTCTGATTTCCATTCCCGCTTGACATCGATATGCCTCTTTTAAACTTAGCAGTGAAGTCATCTTAGACTTCTCATGTTTTAAAACATTCATTTGGTTTGGATCTTGTGAGATCAGCAGATATGTATGCAGTCCTACAATTGCAGATCTGTATGTGTAATCAATTTTGAGGAGGCCTATACCGCCTTCAGAATGGGGAATATATAATTTTGGTATAAACTGATTTTTATAAATCATTTGATGGGCATAAGCATTTTTCTCGTTTTCCTGTCCAACTGATCCAATACCTTTTGGCCAGTCATTCACCCCAATACGTTAAAACAGGAACAGCAAATTAGTTTATAACTTTATCTTTGTTCCTAGATGTCAGGGATGTTTTCGGTATTAATTTTAGTTTTCTAAAATGTTCCTTACTAAGTTGTATCCACATTTATTCATGTTTTATTGTTGATCCTTCATTAATTCTGAAATATTTATACATTCCCTTCTGCTAAAGTTCCTTTGTCATATTCCTTCCTGTCCCAGACTGATATTTTCTTGGTGCTGCAGCTTTCCTGCTTTAAAGGTTGCCTTTGCACATTTATTAAGACCAAATGACATTCTTGTATCACCTGAGAAAGTTTTAACCACTTGGAGTTGTGCTTTCAGTTTTTCATCTGATGAACTACGCTTTTAAATCATCCACAAAAACAAAACAAAACAGTTGAGAAGTCTTTACACTTTGTTGCTTTCTGGGAGTCAAATTGTAACCATGACTTAATCTGTTAAGTAGACAGGTTAATGGGCTAAGGGCAAGATAAAAGAGCAGCAGTGACAGTCACCCTGGAATATCCCCCTTCAAATTGTTATCCCTGGGTTAATCTTTTGTCCTTTGTCGTGGCTTAGCTGCAAAGTGGTTTGCCACTGTTTCATGGTGACTATAATGTAATCGATCAATGTAGGGTATATGTCATACATTTGTAAGCACTCTTAGATGAATGTGGGATTCTGTCAAATGCTTTTTGTATAGCCTATCCATGCCATACTTAGATTCTTTCCCTTTTTATAATTTTCTATTTTAACTTTATTTAACAACAAATGATCTTTGTTCCATATGCCTTTCCTCTGTTACCCTTTTGTTCTATTAATAAACAGAGTCCCCCTGCGCGAGAGCAATTGCAAGGCTCACAAAACGAAATGCATACAAAAAAACAAAGAGCCAGCAAAAGTGACTGAAATAAATGTATTCAAAAATACATACAGCAAAAAAAACAAACCGGTTTCGGCTGGAACAACAACACAGCCTTCCTCAGTGTATAAATTCAAGTCAAAAAATACATGCTGTGTAAATACTATAAAGATATTACCCATTGGTTGAATACTCATAAATATTCATTTAGTCCAGGGGGAAATAGACCCCCAAGCTTATTTGTACGGTTTCCATATATTACATCAATAATAATAAACTTAAATTCAGCAGTCAGATGCATCAGCTGATGTTTATATAAGGCATTTGTCAATTTTTTATGTTTAATATTACTCATGTGTTCAGAAATACGTGATCTGATGGGACGAGATGTCTGCCCTACATAGAATGCTCCACAGTTGCATGTAGCCAGGTAAACAACCCAATCATTACTACAGTTAGCAAAAAAGCTAATGTCAAATACCTGGGAGCAATTTCTACTAGAGAAAACTTTGGACGTGCTGATATGTTTACAATTAGAACAATGGCCACATGGGAAGCATCCAAATATAGTCTTCCCTGATATAGTAGTCTGTTTGGATACAGAATATTTATTATCACTATATTTATAGTGATTAAAATAAGATTTAAGATTTTTGCCATTCCTGTACGAGAAGGTACATCTATCTGGAATAACATTAGCAACTGTTTGATCAGATTGTAAAATATTCCAATGTCTACGGACACTGTCTAAAAGACAATTAGTGTTCCGAGCATAAGTGGTAGTAAATCTTAATGTTTGCGATGTTGTACCTATACGATCCCTGTATTGAAGTAAATCTGATCTCTCCATGTTATTCACCTGATGTTTGGCAGCTGTTATATTGCCAACTTTATAGCCCCTTTGTTTAAACCTGTTTGTTAAATCACATTGGTTGAGACAGAATGTAGACTGTTTCGAACAAATACGCTTGGCTCTTATAAACTGAGATTTGGGAATGTTCCTAGTTATGTGTGGAGGATGGCAGCTGGAAGCATGTAGAAGGGAGTTATATTGTGGGAACTTTCTATACATTTCTGTTTCCAAAGTGCCATCAGGCAGCTTATGTACAAGGACATCCAAAAATGTTATATTATTAGTATCATGGTGTTCCGTAAAAACTAGTCCCCATTCATTGTTGTTAAGATAAGAAAGAAATTCTGTGAGCCCAGATTCAGTACCTCTCCAGACCAGCCACACATCATCTAAGTAACGTCTCCAAATATCCATATCGGATAGATATATATTTCTAGTGGAATCATAAATTATCTGTTTCAACATAAGCCATAAAGAGGTCAGCATATATAGGGGCAAAGGATGCCCCCATGGCTGTCCCTTGTGTTTGCCAGAAACACAGATCTTTGTAGGAGAAGACGTTACATGTAAGCACATACCTAGCCATGTCAACCAAAAAAGAGTTAAATGTGGAACTATACAACTTTGTGATGTCCAACCAATAGGCCAAAGCTTTTAATCCTGCCTGGTGTGGTATGTTCGTGTATAGCGCACTAACGTCAAGTGTGCATAGAAGTCAATCAGCCTCAAGTTGTGTATCTGATATTATTTGTAGAAAATTGGTTGTATCTTGTAACCTAGAACGAATAGATGATAACAAAGGTTTCAAATATTTAGTCAAAAACATAGATAATGGCTCAGTGACATAGCCTTTACCAGATACTATAGGTCTGCCCGGAGGATGGATAGCATTCTTGTGAATTTTAGGTAAAAAATAAATGTATTGGGCATTTGAATCATTAATAGATAATTGATACAAAGTATCATTGGTAATAATTGCCCGATTTTTAGCATCCACAAGAAAGCATTTAATACATTTAATAAGTCTTGATGTAGGATCGACAGACATATAAGAATAGTATCTGGTGTCAAAAAGCTGTCTACGGGCCTCATTATCATAATCTATCCAGTTCTGTACAACAACAGCACCTCCCTTGTCTGCTGTAGTGATTACAATATTTTTATTGTTCTGTAGCTCAAAAATAGCCTGTTTCTAAATAGATGTAATGTTGTTATGTTTAAATGCAACATCAGAACTGAAGAAGTGTAGATCTTTGAGAACGCTATTTTGAAACAAATGAACCGTAGCATGCATGGGTGGGGAGAAACTGGATTTGTGGTATGTGAATTTACCACGATCAAGGTTACAATCAGAATCACCAAAAAATAATCTGAGATTCAATATTCTACAAAAATTCATTATATCTTGAGCAAGTGCATCTTCAGATATCATGAAACCAGGTATAAAACTGAGGCCTTTATTTAGTACAGAAATATGTATAGGAGATAAATCAACATTTGACAAATTTAACACATTGTTGTTAATTTCACCATTCAGTTTTTCAGGGCCATTTCCAATAACCCTTGAATATTTTGAACCTTTCCTGTGTTTACGCCCCCCACGTCTACGTTTAATCCTAAAGGGACAACCCCAGGTGTTCTTTTTGGAGAAGGAGACCCTGATGCTGCCAGGGATTCGTTGTCAGTACCAGACGATGTGTCCTCAAATGATGAGGTTGTATCAGTATAATGTTTGCGTAAAATGGACCTAGGTCTCTTCCTTTTCATAGTGGAGGCAGGAGGATTATTAAACCTCACATGCTTAGTCTGGTGTGAAAAAGGGTTCCCACGTGAATAGTCCTCCTGATCCCTGGCAAATTTTTTCATTTTCCTAGACCTCAGTTCAGCATCATATTTTTTGAGATCTACAGCTACCTTATTTAACCTACCTTCAAATGAAGGTTCTTTTTCAAAAGCTTTCAATTTGTCTGCTAAAGCAGTGATTTCTGTCAGCCCCCTGTCTATTGCACGATTGTGAAAATTGTACAATTCTGCAACAAAGGCCATAGTGGCTTCCTGTTGTATTTTAGACCAATTTTTGGACAACTCATCATCCATACTATTGACATGGGGGATCGTACGTATACATAACCCCCTGGGGGTAATATTGGCGGTAATATTGGCGGCCTGATACGTCTTAAAGAGTTTGCTGTGCCACACATTTGCTCGCAATAATCTGAGCTGCTTATTGAGCTCATCAATTAAATTTTGACATGATATCTCCAGGCTTGTTGTGTCTATAGGCTCAATGCTCCCATTACTGGAAGAAGTTAAACCAAAGACCCCAAGGTCTTCTCTATCCGCAACCAAACCTGAAATGAGATTGGATAGATCCATACTTGTAACCACAATTTAGTGATGGATATGCCAAAAAAATTCTTTGATAGAGACTGTCAATAATGGTTTCAAGATACAAAACCACGACAGGCCAAAAATATATGTAGGTAGCCGTCAATAATGGTTCCACATAGACATAACCACGACAGCTAGGAAGCAAAATGGACAATAGCAGCAGACAAATTACCACTTAATAAATAAGGAAAGCTGCGTCCAAGCCTACAAAACCAATACCAATAATCTTATCAGGAACGCTTAACATAAAAGATGTCACTAATGGCTTAATAAGGAAATATATTATTGTATGTTCAGGGGGCTGAACAAGAAATCCAAACAAGAGCAGACAAAGCTTAATATACAAATATGAATTGCTGAATCAAAGTTTGGAAAATTATAGCTGGATCACAAAGAACAGCTATATATAAAGACAGACAGTACCAGGGTCAGGGGGAGAGAGACCAAATCCAACAAAACAAAAAATATTTAGTCATAATAGAGGGCCAAAACAATATGTAAAGAATTATGTCCACAGACTTAATATTCAAAAGGAATGAATGGTAATTGGAATTAAGCACATCAAAAAGTGTATAAGTCCTAAAGAGGAATATTATTTCCGCATGTCACATAGAATGTCAAATGCCTAATTATAGCAAATACTATGAAATTGCCCAAGGTTGAAAGGTCAGGACAAATATGTCCATTTAACATTAACAACCTGAAATATTGGCAATGTCCGTCCCAAAGATTAAATGGTATGACCCTCAATGTATATCACATACTAATAGTTACTCATAGATATCTGGGCTAATAGAGAAAAGCACAAGTATGAGTAAACCATACTAATCTGGTGTATAAAGACTGTAATGATATAGTTTAAAACGCAACCAAACTTAAATCCCCAATATACAGGTCGTAGACTTAGTATTCAAAAAGGAATGAATGGTAATTGGAAGTAAGCGCATCAAAAAGTGTATAAGTCCTAAAAAGGGATATCAATTCTGCATGTCACATATAGTGACAAATGCCTAATTGTAGAAAATAATAAAGTCGCCAACATTTGAAAGGTCAGGACAAATATGTCCATATAACAATGACAACCTGAAATATTAACAATGTCTGTCCCAAAGGTTAAATGGTATGACACTCAATATATATCACATAATCATAGTTACTCATAAATATTTGGGCTGATGATGAAAAGCACAAATATAAGTAGACCATACTAATCTAATGTATAGAGACCGTAATGATGTAGTTTGAAACACAACCAAACTCAAATCCCCAATATACAGGTCGTATATAAACCAGTAGTAGTTCCTGAGTATATAAGCCAAACAATATACAAAGACTATATTGACATTGTTTTAAAAAACAAACTCAGTCAATAAACAAACTGGTATAAACTGTAATGAGATGGCTCACTAACCAGGTACGATCAAAATGGCATAGACCTAATACAAAAATAGTTGCTGCTAAATAGCATTCATTAATCTATGCTTAATAAATGTCACCAACTGTAGTTATATTATTCAAAAATCGTGAGAGTAAAAAAAAGCAGTGGCCATTTGCTTTTTTCTGTCCAGTATGATTCTGCCATGAAGCAGTGGGCTTGTTTTCAGAGGCATTACCTTTACATTAACACCCTTCCGGAGAATGTTTGATGTGAAGTTCTATCTCGCCATACATTCTTACTGATGGGTTCGGAGCCAATCCTCAGCTCCGGCTCGGCCAACTGCAAAAGCTCGTGGTCTTCAACTAGCTCAAGACCACCTCCCTATCCCATGATGCACCTTGTGCTTCCCTCAGATCTCGTTTGCCGCTGCAGTAGATCGGGAGTGCTTCAACAGCTCTGGCCAGTGAAACTTTAATATTTCAATCAAAAAGTGATAGTTTAGCTTGTATAGTTAATTTTTGTAGTTGGTTAAGTTTTCTTTATCCTATTAACATAGATAATTAGGAATATGTAGTGTGTGTGTTTTACTACTTGTTGGTGGCAGTGTTTTTTTCTAGGCTGTTTTTTACATCTGTCTTCCTTAGAGTAACAACCTGTTTAAATTAGAGGGTTGTCTGGATATTTTTCTCCCTATCCATAGTGTGTGTTAAGCCTGCTAGATTTTAAGGCTAGTTGAACCTGAGCCCAAGTTTTAGGGCCAGTAGTTCCATATTCTTCTTGGTGTGTGTTTGCATATATTGTAGAAGTTAGAGCTATAATATAATTTTGTGTTTTTCCTTCTTTAAATAGTACATTTTTCAAGAGTTCTGTAGTGTTATTACAGTGTTGTGTTATACTTCAAACATAGTTAGAGATTTGATAGTTCTGCCATGTCTCAGCAAGAAAAGGCTAAATCAGGATTTAAAAAATGTCCTAAATGTGGACAAAAAATGTCAATAACAGATGGTCACACAGAATGTGTCTGTTTAGATGAAGTTCACCTACAGGAGAACTGTGCCATCTGTCATTCATTCAGCTCTCGTGTTCTTCTTGAACATAAGAGTAAGCTGATAGCTAGGAGATTACTGAAGTCTTCCTTTCAGGAATCATTGGATAAGGACAAATAACTGAAACTTACTCAAGGTTCTTTTCAGTTCCAAAGAAAACCGGAGACTGGGGCCCTTTTTGGATCTCAGCAGACTAAACAAGTCTGTAAGAAAGGCAAAATTCCAGATGGTCACGCTACAGTCAGTTCTTCCCTTTTTAGGGAAAGACCATTGGATGTGCTCGATAGACCTCCAGGATGTGTACTACCACACAAAAATGGACAGGCCATCAAGAGTTCATCTGCGCTTCCGGCTGGGAGCCAATCATTATCAATTTCGCGGTCTGCCATTTGGTCTCACTACAGGACCTAGAGTGTTCAAATGCATGGCAGTAGTCACGGCTCATCTGAGACGTTTGGCATTCCAGGTGTTTCCATACCTAGATGACTGGCTCCTCACTGCCACCACCAGGCATCAACTCATACAAGCAAGGGACACAACTTTGAACCTCTGCAGTCAGTTGGGGATTATTATAAATTCAGAAAAATCTGCCTTGTCGCCATCGCAACATACCGTTTTTATAGAAGCAGAGCTAAATACCATTACTGTGACCTTAAACCTTCCACCAGAAAGAGTTTGTGCTCTAATAAATCAGGTTCTGGACTGGAGAAAAAAAGCCCCTGTGCCAGTGGTATACAAATTGCTAGGGACAATGGCGGCAGCGATCATTGCGATTCCTTTGGGTCAGATGCATATGCGTGTATACAATGGCTCCTGTTCACACAATGGTCTTTTCAAGAACTCCTAATGTCACACAAAATCCTGATAATGAATTCCTGCAAGAAGGACTTTCAGTGGTGGCTGACACCTCACCAAGTAACTCTAGGTCGCCCTTTTGTTCTACCCACTCCCATAGCCATGGTGACCACGGATGCCTCCCTGATAGGGTAGGGGGGCATTATCAGGGAAAAACAGTCCAAGGCACATGGAACAGATAAGAGGCTTACCTGCATATTCAATGTTCTGGAGATGAGAGCGGTACTTCTAGCGGTTGCAGTCCTTTGAAGACTCTCTCCTTCTGAGAACTATTGCAATTCAGACAGACAGTATGTCAGTGGTCTGGTACATAAACAAGGAGGAACCAGATCTTACCCCGTGTGTCGAGAGGCCCAGAGAGTATGGCAATGGGCGACTTCCACCCAGTGCTTTCTGATAGCAACACACATCTCGGGGAGATCCAGTGTGATGGCAGACAAGCTGAGCAGGGTGATTCTATTGCCTCACAAGTGGCCCCTACAAGCAGTAGTATCGGAAAGGATATTCAGCAGATGGGGCCAGCCTTGCTGCGATCTCTTTGCAACTCCAACAAACATGAAATGCAGCAGCTACTTTGCCCTAATCCCACCTCTGTGGGATTCACTTGTACACAATTGGCCCCTGGGTCTCCTTTATGCCTTTCCTCCGATACCCAAAATTTTACAGAAAGCCAAGGCTCTGGGAAGGACCATCATTCTAATAGCCCCTTACTGGCCTCGTCAAATTTGGTTCCCCTTCCTCCAGCCTCATCTATTTGAAGAACCTTGGATTCTGGACCCAGTGCCAGATCTCCTGACTCATTCATCAGGGGCTCTCCACCCTTCTCTTCAGTCCCTCAAACTGACAGCTTCACGGCTCCAATTCCAAACATAGCCAGGCTTCACCATCTATCAGCTGCGGCTCAATATATTTTAACATCCTCTCATAAATAGTCTACCAGGAAGTTCTATCTTGGTAAATGGAAAAGGTTTTCTATATGGGTGCTTCAGAACAATATTGGTCCGTACCTGGCTTCAATTTCATCCATTCTGAAGTTTTTGACTAAACTTTTCAATGAAGGGGCAGCGGCAGCAACCATTAGAGTTCAATTGACAGCGATTGCTAACTTTCATCTAGATGACCAGGGGTCTAATATGTCACATAGACTCTCCAGAGACTTTCTCAAGGGTACTGTCCATTTGAGACCACCCATCAAAGTTCATTTATGCCATGGAACCTAAATTTTGTTCTTTCCCGTATAATCCTGCCCCCTTCGAACCAGCCGTATCTTGTGACTTGAAATATCTATCATGGAAAACCATATTTTTAATAGCTATTACTTCTGCTCCGAGAGTTTGAGTTACAGGCCTTGCCCATTATAACCCCCTTATTTGATTTTCTATATTGACAGTCTCTCACTCAGGATGAATCCTTCATTCTTACCTAAAGTTTGCTCAGAGACTAATCTCAACCAGTCTATTGAATTGCCCGTATTTTTCCCTAAATACACTAATAAGATGGAATATGTGCTGCACAAACTTGATGTTCACAGACAACTTTGATTCTATTTAGACAGGACCAAACACACCAGGAAAACAGATCTGCTCTTTGTTTCCTTTTTAGAGCCTAAAAAGGCACTCCAGTGGTGAAAACCATAATGGTTAGCAGATTGTATATCCTTCACTTACAGTTCAGTGAATGCACCGTTACAACAGAAAATAAAGGCCCACTCTACTAGAGCTGTATCTGCTTCTGTAACCTTTATGGCTAAATTGCCATTAGATACTATTTGTGCAGCAGCTACTTGGTCAAAGCCTCATACCTTCATCACTAATTGCAAAGTAGACAAGGCCTCCAGGGGCAGGGCTTCCTTTGGTTCCACTGTCTTGAAGAACATTCTCCCATGAGCCACCCAAAAAAGGTGGTGCTTGGGATGCTACCCACCAATAAGAATGTACGGCAAGATGGAACAACTTCACATAAAGAAGTTATGTACTCACCATAACGTTCCATGTGAGTTGTTCATCTCGCCTTCATTCTTACGTTCCACACTCCAGGCTTCATGAGGACCGAGAATTCATTTATGTCATGGTGTTATTGTCTCTTATCCAGTTTCCAGTCTTAGCATATTACTAGTAGCATGTAGACTGTTGGCAGCAAGCAAGATCTGAGGGAAGCACAAGATGCATCATGGGATAGGGAGTTGGACTCAAGCTAGTTGAAGACCTCAAGCTTTTGCAGTTGGCCAAGTCAGAGCCGAGGATTGGCTCCGAAACCATCAGTAAGAATGAAGGCGAGATGAACAACTCACATGGAACGTTATGGTGAGTACATAACTTCTTTTTCCAGTCGGGGATAAGTTTGCCTATTCTCTAATGAGGCATCACATTTTTGAATACTGTCAACTCTGGATTAGTGGTGAAATTAGATTCTTTTTTTTCTTCAGCATTTATCTTTACTAATTAAGAATTGTTTAACTGTTAAGTGAGGTATGACCGTATTCAGCTATAGCTCACTTGACTAGTGTTGACATTATGTATTAACATTGTAAGGCCCTTTTGAGGCATCATGTTTGAAATTTTTATCCAGTTTCTTTAAATGTACTACAGCAGTGTTATGTCTTATGCCTTGATCTGTCATTAATGGATGCTAAAAACAGACAAGTAATGAGGATTTTGAAAATGTACATAATCGATTTTTTATTTATTTATTTTTTAATAGAATGGTGCAACAGTTTGGATTGGACTTTGAGAAGAGAATTGAAGGCTCAGGAGATCATGTGGATACAGCTGAACTTTCTGGTGGTGCTAGAATTAACCGTGTTTTTCATGAGAGGTTTCCTTTTGAACTAGTAAAGGTAAGTTTTGAATGTTCAACTGCATTTGTATCACTTGCCTACCTTCTGCTGAAGTCCTGAATGTAGTATCCATGAGAAATGAATATTCGAGCAGTCAGTAGTCCGTGATGTATGTGTTGAGGTTTTTATGAAACTTTTTTTTGATAAAGTTTCAAAATGTTTATCCCCCTAGCTTCATGCCAGTGTTTGTTTGCAGTGCTTAAAACTGCCACTTTGGTAATGTTTACTGGTTTATGGGGGTGGTAGTGCCTTCATGTATTTATTTTGCAGTTTGGTATTGTGAAGTAAACCATTCATTTTGGTTACTAGTAGAGAATGTAGAGCCAGAGTGATTTGTTTTCTTCTTTCCCTTTCATTTTGTGGTAAAAGTACTAGTAAAATCACAAAAGCATTGTTTTACTGAAATTATTTCCTGTGGGGAGACCGTATGATCTCCAAAGTTACTAATAATATACTGATAGACAAATTCAGTACCAGTCCATGTCCCCCACTACTAACAATACCATCCCAGAGAAAATCACCTTGGAACAGGTGATATATGTACTGTCCAAAACAGAAGTAATAGCCTCATGGAACCTAATAGTATTCCTGGTTGTCTGCTAGTAGATGTCAAGCACAACTTAGCCAAACCTCTTGTAAGCCAAACTTCTCATAAACCTTTTCAGTTTGTGTCTTCTCAGATGCCATCACTGAAACTTAGATACTGGCCCCCTGTAGTCACACAGCTCCACTAGTGGCTGTAGTTATGGCATGCATAGTTGCTGAGCTGTTGTATAGCTCGTAAACGGGTCTATATTACGTGATCAGAACCTTAAATTATCGAAACCTAAAGGTCGTTCACGAAATATCGAACCCTTAACATTGAAAATGGCCATTTCCACATAGGGAAACAATGCCGTTGGCCAAAAAAAAAAAAGTTTTAAACAGAAATGACACCGCCCTAAGTAAATATACCAACTCCGAGATCGCTCTACAGTGGAGAACGAACAAAATCCGCATAACGGGCAAATTACTAATTTCTCCGTGTGAAAACGGATGTTGTCAGTTTTCAGACTTTGACATTTAGTGATAGACCTTTAGGTGTTCGATAACTTAAGGTTTCGATCAGATAATAGGGAACTCTCATAAACAGTGACCCTAGACCAAAACCAGTTTGGATTTGTAAAAGGAAGGGCATGCCTACCAAACCTTGTTGGTTTCTTTGAGAGGGTCACTAAAGCTGTGGATGACAGACCATACTGCTTACCTTAATCTTGCCAAGATCTTTTTTATGTTATCCTACATGCAGGCATCATAGATAAACTTTCTCAGTTTAACTTAAACCTCTATATAGTATGCTTGATAGCCAGTTGCCGCTCCAGCAAAACCCACACTGGTAACATGGTGTTATTTCCTCTTTTGTCAGTAGATTGCCACAAGTGGGATCTGCAAGACACTGTCTTGGGCTCCCTGCTTTGGTATGAACTTCTCAGAAATGAAAACAGATGTTAAGGGACTTCTGCAAAGTTTGTTCACAACTGCAAATTGGATGCAGTTTTCAAATTCCCCCTTAGGCACTGAGCCATGTCAGCAAAGCTTGGAGCAGAACAGTGCTTGGTGTGACAGTCACAGGCTCACTTTAAATTCCAAAAATGGAATGTAGTTAACCTTTGGAAGGACACCACCACCTTATCAGATTGCAGGTAGACTTCTCGGATTTGATATAATTATCCCAGACTTGAGCACCTGTGTTGGTAACCAGTTTTCTTTTGATCATTTTGTCTCGGTTGTGATTAGAACAAGGAGAAGAAACTTGAATGACCTGTGAGATGGATATGGTGGGCATAATTAACGAGCCTCATAAGCCAAGAACATTTTTAAAAGACTCAAAAAAACAAATTGGAAAACCCCTGGTTACCTGCCAAAAGGATGTAGGGATTAATTATGTACATTTTATGACTGAATTGTCTCTTGAGTATGAAGTCTTTATTGTAGGTGCTCCGTGTGGTTGTGTATTGTAGCTGTCATTGAGGAAGAAGATGACTCTGGACGCCGATGTGTCGATCTTAGAGCTTTAGCCTGCTTAAATCCAAGGTAGATGAGTGCTAAGAATAGAATTTCTTTCTTTAACTAATCCTCCCTTACTTGTTACCTGTATTCCTCCCTTTAACATTTGCAGAGCCTTTAGTTTCGCTCGTATTTCTACCCCTTTTGCATATCTCTCCATTGCCATTGGTAACCCCTCTCCCTTTGTACCTGTTTTCTCAGGGTAGTGTTATAGTTACTATTGTTGGTAACCTTTCTCTTCTAGATTTCTTTCTTAATTCTTCCCTTTCGTTCTTTAAAAAAATAAATAAAAAAACTTTCCTTTTCTATCTTTGGCCTTCTCCATTTTTTCTTTACCATGGCGGAGAAGCCAACCGGTTTTAAGAAATTTACTTCCTGTGGGCATAAGATACCCAATTCTGATGCTCACAGAGAGTGTGTTTATTGTCTAGGCCCCAAATCATTTGGATTCCCCCTGTCAGATTTGTGCAGGGTTTAATACCAGGGCCATCAGCAATAGGAGAAATAAGCTTGCTCTGAAGGGCCTTCTTCCTCTGCTTCAGCATCAGTGGCTCAAACCCCCTCCAAAACATCTAGATCTTTTTTGGAGGCCAGGGAGCATAGGAAATGCTCTCCTACTCAGTCTGTGAAATCTGCTCTGATATTGGAGCTGCCGACCAAGCTTTCTAAACATTTGGATCCGACTTCTACGTCACCTCGACCCTGGAGCCCTCGATTCTCTCCAGAGCTTGTCTCTCCACAGCTCCGATCACTTTTTTTGCAGGAAATTTGTAGCAAGTTGTCTCACCATCTTTCTAACTCTTCATCCATCAGGTCCTCCCAAAGTCTGTCCAAAGCTGATGTGAATAGCATGATGAGGAAATTTCTCAGGGCTCAGATTCAGATGGGGGTTTTACTGCCTCCATTTCTCATCTGATCTGTGAGTCTTTTACTTGTTTCCCATCCCATCAAGACTCCTCCGATTCACCCAGAGATTTTGGAGCCATTGAATCTGAGATTCAAGATGGTGGATCCAAAGATATCTTCATCTTCGACCATATCACTGACTTGTTTGGCACAGGACCCCCTACTACCACCACTTTGAGCAGGACAAGTCTTGGAGCCAAAGTGTCAGCATCATATCTGGGGGATGTATTTGATTCTGAGGGTTTCAGAGCTGTCGCTTCCCCCTCGGAGCTCTGGCAGTGGACAGCTCTGGTCCCACTTCTCCCTCGGAGCAGGGATCTGGGCTGGGTCAGGGCTTGACAGCACTGGGAGTTTTGGCTGAGGTTGGCTTTGGCTTCTGTTGGTCCCTCTGCTTTCGAGGTGATGGAGAGGGTATTTTCTCATTCAGGAACAACTCTGAACTCTTACTTCTTTGGATCCTAACCCCATCCCCCCTTTTAGATCCAGTTCTGAGCCTCATCTGCCAGTTCCACAGGGACAGCTGGCTCGTATGAGCTTCCAGACATTTTCAGTCCAGGAACTTCCTGTCTCTTCCAATACCTCTCCAGACCCATCCCACTGAAGAGATTTCCTAGAAGAGACCATGTAAAAGGAGACACTTGGATTCCCCCCAGGAATCTCTTACTGAAGACAACAATTTTGATGAAGGGGAAGGGTCCCTCAGATCACCACTGAAAGATGTCTCCTCAGGAGATATTCTAGAGATCCATCACTAAAAAGGTGGTTGAGCCTATGAACCTTCTTCCCAGGAGGAGTCAGTGTTCCTAGAAGCCTTTGGGTATGGCCCCTTTACATCTTGGGTTAGCCCCCACTCAGCAGATGACTTAATAGACCTTGCCTCCCGACGGGCTTGGTAGAAACCAGATACTGTAGAATCAGATCCCGGTCACCCAAAAAAGATCCTGTCACCCAAAAAAGATCCTAACTCCACCGAAGGACAGATCCTTTTGGAGTAAGGGAATTCCCCTAGATGTCATGGTTGTTATGGCAGTCGCAGAAAGATGACTGAACAGAGCTCCGTAGTTCATTCCCCTAAGAGAGCCTAGGGCATTAGACAGGTTTGGAAAGCACATCTATGTGTCAGTGATTATTTGGCACAATTTACTAGATTATAGAGGGACTTCATTAAGGGACTGTCTAAGTCTACCCCCTGGGTCCATGTTAGCAGAGGAACAAAAGTTTTTTTTTTTTTTTTCCTCGCAACTGGCCACCTCTAGTCCATCTTGAATGTGTCCATGAGGTTAATCTGTCATGCAGCTGAAAGTTTCTCGCGGGTTCAGGCATAGCCATCAGGAGACGTGCTTGGATGCATTTATTTGACTTTCCGAAATGCTTCAAGTCTTCTTTCATCAGTGCTCCCTTTGACGGTTCTTCCTTGTTTGGGCCCACTGTTAAAGATACAATTTCAGGATGGAAAGACCTTATCTGCTGAGAAATCTGTTTTTCTTCCCCACAAAGTTTTTTTTTTTCCAGGAATCAACATGGCGGGAAAAAGATATTGTTCTAAAAATCCCAAGGTCCTTTTCAGGATTCTTGAGGGGAAATTTCTCCCAGAGGAAGAGGGGGAAATAATAATGGAAGATGCTGCCCTCGCAGTAGAGCGGGTCTGCAAAACCAAGGGTTCCAAGATTCCTTTTGGGATAGACCATTTCAGCGAGCCTAATGGGTTGCTTAACTGTTCTTCTCTGGAGGTAAAGGGTGCTTATCTTTGCACCCAGACACCTGGACAGCCATCACAAAAGATTCTTTGGTGCAAAGGATCATATCTAAAGGTTATTTCATTCCCTTGTTACAAATTCCACCAGCCCAATAAAAACATCGCCCTGTTGTACCACCCGGTCAGCGGGAGTTTGTACTCTACAAGTCAAAAACTGCTGGACAAGAGAGTCATCCAAGAGCTCTCACCAAACCAAATAGGATCTGTGGTTTACTCAAGGTTCTTTTTAGTGTCAAAGAAAACAGGGGACCAGAGACCAGTTCTGGATCTGAGTCATTTGAATCAGTTTGTAAAGAATTCCCAAGATGTTCTTTGTGTTTCTCTGTTGCAGTCATCACATTTGGGTTATCTGCTTGCAGTAGCCCTCAGTCGGCCTGATTAACAAAGTCTTGGGTCCTGCATCGGTTGCGGTCTCTTCTTCCGTGACATCAGGTCATCAGGGTATAAAACATGCAGCCTACACCATTACATCAGTCTTTCTCGCCGTGCAGTGCCCGAAGCAGAAGCAGTTCGCAAGTGCCGGTCGGCCTACTCCTGAAATTTTCGTTTTTGAGTTTCAGAACCGAAGTCTTCAACTAAAAGCTAAGTACCTCGTTGGGGAAACTTTTTCTTGCTCTAAACCGATGTCAGTAAAAGTAAATAATTGCATTTCTTGTGGAAAGCAAATACCTCATAAAGATTTTCTTTCGTACTGTATTCCTTGCCTAGACCCTGACCACGACATACCTCACTGTCGGTTTTGTACCTTATTTCAACCTCGAACTATCCATCGTAGGTATATTTTCGCTTGTAAATAGTTTGGTGCTCAGTTCAATTATCCTGATATGTCTTCGGTAAGCCATCCGACATTCCAAAAAAAAAACACAAAGATAGACCGAGACAGGCCGCCTAGATCCAAAGCTGCCGACGACGCTTCTCCTAAGCCAGTCAGCAGTTCGCCGGTACTCAGTGTGGAACTTTCACAGCCCCTGATACCTGCTACTTCAGATTCACAGGCCTCTACTGAGACCCATTCAGAGTCCGGTATGCCTCGAGATGCTTCAACTGTGGAACCTGCGGATGTCTCTACCTTGGATGGGTCCGGAGCCGCTGTGCAGGCACCGGCTTCTGAGGGTGTATTCAGGCCTACTGACTTGCATATTAAACCGATTCCATCTTCTTCTTCAAGGCCTAAAACTCGAACCATGCCTAGAAAACTGACGCCCAGACTGCATGGTCAGGCCTCTATGCCTAAAAAACAATTGATAAGAATGGCTGAAGACCTTATTACTTTAATCAGGGGTTGCCAACCTTCCCCCCCTCTAAGAGATCTAGGACGTGAGTTTGCTTATGATACTTCTGACCAGGATTCTGAAATTTCTGATCTGAAGTAGGAACTTCATTTGTCAGCAGCCTTTGGGTATCAGATCCGATCTCGGATCTGAGCCGGCAACTTATTTCACAGCTAATAGATCCGAGCTCCTAGCTCCTCCCCTTACCCATAACCCCCTGCTAACCCTGACTGACCTCAGATCTAGTTTGCCACGCTTAGACTCAGCAGCTAGGTTACGAGCTCCTGCTTAGATAAGTGGTTTTGATTACTTATTACATATAAATCTCCTTAAAGTGTGTGTGGTTAGGTTCCTTAGTGTTAAAAATCCTATATTTAATTATTTTTTGTGGTAAATTTGTGTTCTCCTCCCCTCCCTTCGCTGGTTCGTAGTGTGTGTGTGCGCACTTGTAAGTTGAGGCCTTACATGTGAGTGTGTTTTTTTTTGTAGTCAAAAAAAAAAATGTCTGAGGCCCCAAAGTTGATTTTCTCCAAGTGCACCGAGTGTGGCCATAAGTTCTCACCGGCGGATGGCCACACTCGGTGTGTCCGGTGCCTTGGGGTTGAACACCTATCCTCTGGTTGTGCGATTTGGCTGCGTTCAACTCCAGGGCACTGAAGGACCGGAGGTCGAAGCTGATCCTGGCGGGACTTTTGGCCCCAGATTCGGCTTCGGCTTCCGGTACTTCTGTGGCCTCCTCCCAGGCCTTGGTGGTGGCCATTCCTGTCTCTCTCCCCCCAACCGGGACTCAAACTCCCACTTCTGCGCCGGGGGGGGGGGGCAGGAAGGAAAAGAAGAGGGAGAAGCACCACAAGCGGAGGGCCGAGGCCTCCGCGTCGGGCCCCCCCCCCCCCAGCTAAGCAGGCTTCTCCCTCTAGGTCTTCCAGGTCTAGGTCTCCTCCTTCTCGGACCTGGTCTCCATGCTTTTCACCGGGTCCCGAGGAGAGGGAGACCTGATCTCCGTCGAGGTCATCGAGGCGGCACTCCCAGCCTGCCTCGGTGGCCTAGTCGAGATCAACATGCAGCCTGTCGGAAGCAGATTTGGACCGTGTGATGAGAAGGTTCATTCAGGCCCAAATGCAGATGGGAGTGCTCTTGCCTCCCCCCCCCTCCGGGGGGAGCTCAACGGCCTATTTTGCCCCGATAGCTTCTTCTCAGACCCGCTTCCTGGGTTCGGAGCTGGGCAGCATCGGAGCTGGGGTCGGGTCGGCGCCGACAGTATCGGGTACTTCTGCGCCGACTCTTCCTTCAAGCTTGCCGGATCCATCCTTGTCGGATCCGAGCTCTCGGAGCCATGCTCTGAGCTTCGGATCCGGGGGGTTTAGTGTGCCTTCGGCTCCATCCAGGTTGGAGCACACTGGCCTCTCGGATCCGTTGGTCTCGGCGCCGGCTCTGATCCGCCCTTTGGATCCAGGCGAGGGTTGGCTCTCTGATCCCACTGAGAGCGGCTCTCCCTTGGCATTCGAGGTGGTGGAGAGGGCACTGTTGAGGGCGTCCAGGCCCCCGCTCCCTGCTATGGCTCCATCCCACACTTCCTCTCGTTTGGGTCAGGCTTCCGTCACTCGGCCTCAGGGACAGCCTTCTTTGACGTCTCAGGTCGTTCCACTGGAACAGGACGTTGCTGGTGAGTTCTCCTTGGACAGCCCCCCCGAGGACGTTTCTCACAAGCGGAAGAGTAAGAGGAGGCACGTGGACTCCCCCGAGTCCTTAACAGAAGATACGGATTTGGATGATGGGGAAGGCTGCCCAAGATCACCCCCTTGAGAATGTCTCCTTCGGAGACATCATGGAAATGCTTAGGATCGGGGGGGGTGGTCTCCCCCCAAGGCTTCCTCTGACGAATCCGTGTTCCTGGAGGCATTCGAAGCAGGCCCGTCTACCTCTTGGGTGTCCCCTCCGGCCGACCCCCTGGTGGACCTGATTAACACCAGGGTGTGGAAGGAGCCGGACACTGTGGAACCAGTTCCCAAACGCCCCGATAAGATTCTGAGCCCCCCTTTGGAGAGGTCCCACTGGAGCAAGAGTCCCCCCGTAGATGCCATGTTGGTGGCGGCAGCCACCAAGAGGGAATTAGATCAGGAGAGCCCCTCTGTGCATCCACCGAGCAAAGAGTCCCGCTCGATGGATCGCCTAGGGAAGCGGGTCTTTAGTTCAGTGACCTTCTCAGTAAGGTCCCTGAACTACATGGCACATGTCATTAGGATGCAGCGAGACCTTATCAAAGAGTACGCTGCTTCCCCCCCGGAGTCCATGTCGGCGGAAGACAAGCAGTTGTATTCCACTCGCATGGCCACTCTAAGATCAATATCGAATACCTCTATGCGGCTTTTATCTCATGCCACAGAGGGAGCCGCTAGAGCCAGCGGAGCAGGCCTAGTCATGAGTCGTCAGGCCTGGCTCCGACACTGTGACTTCGCGGAACCCTTCAAGGCGTCATTTGCGAATGCCCCTTTTGATGGTTCTGTCTTATTTGGCAAGACCGTTCGCGAGACTTTAGTCCAGAGTGAAAAGGATGGGAAGACGTTGTCTGCCGTTGGAGTCTGCTTCTCTGCTCCCCAGAGGTCCTTCTCCAAGAACCAAATGGGACAAAAGAAGATGTGGTTCTAGAAATCGCAACATTCCCAACCTGCTCCGGACAACCAGTCCTTCCGTGGCAGAGGAGGACAGGGAGGATGCTGCCCTAGAGGCAGAGGGGGCCCGAAAAATTTTGGGTCCAGAAAATCCTTCTCTGATCGGCCCACGCAGCAGCCCTGAGGGGGTGGCCCGACTGCTCCACTCTGGAGGCAGTCGGGGGGCATTTCTCGAGGCACCTGGCAGATTGGGAGTCCATCACAATGGATCGCTGGCTGCTTCGTATCATATCCAAAGGCTACCACATTCCCCTATATCACGTCCCCAAAATCAGAAACCTCCCTGAAGTACCACCCGATCAGAGGGAGGTAACAGCTGCAGAGATTCAGCAGCTTTTAGAAAAAAGAGCCATCCAACCCGTCCCCCCAGACCAGTTCGGATTAGGGTTTTACTCCAGGTTCTTTTTGGTGCCAAAAAAGATGGGGGACTTAAGGCCAATTCTTGACCTTTCTTCTTTGAACCTGTTAGTAACCAAAAAAAAATTCCGAATGGTCACCCTTCAATCCATCCTCCCCCTTTTGCGGGAGAACGACTGGATGTGCTCAATAGACCTCAAGGATGCGTACTACCACATTCGGATGGACAGACGATCCAGGAGGTTTCTCCGCTTCCGGCTGAGAGCCAGTCACTACCAGTTCAGGGTCCTTCCCTTTGGTCTCACTACAGCCCCCAGGGTGTTTACCAAAGTATTAGCAGTGATAGCGGCCCACCTGAGACTCCAGGGAATACAGGTTTTTCCATACCTGGACGACTGGCTCCTGGCCACCCCAACAAGGCATCTACTCTGCTCAGCCAGGGACTACTTCCTTCGACTTGCCCCCCGGCTGGGCATCACTATCAACATGGACAAGTCCTCTCTTGCGCCGACCCAGGTGATAGACTTCATAGGGGCCAAAGTAAACACGAGGTACCTTCTAGCATTCCTGACTGCAGAACAACTGCAAAGCCTGAGGCTTCATGTGCGGGCCATCCTCCAATTAGAAGCTCCACCAGCGGAGTTGGTCCTGAGGGCTCTAGGCTCCGTGGTGGCGGCAATCACTCTTCTGCCGTTGGCTCGTCTCAACATGAGGGTCCTGCAGTGGACCCTTCAAGTCCAGTGGTCCTTTCTACACTACCCCCTAAGCCATCCTATTCCCCTCAACAGGGCTTGCAGGAAGGCTCTCTTGTGGCTCCACTCCCCGGACCTCCATACGGGACGTCCCTTCTCCACGCCTCTCCCCCTCGCCACGGTGACCACGGACACCTCTCACCTCGGGTGGGGGGGGCATTGCTCAGGCAGGATGGTCCAAGGCACGTGGAATGACACAGAGACCTCTTTGCATATCAATGTTCTGGAGATGAGGGCGGTGCTCTTGGCGTTGCAGGCACTTCACAACCTTCTTCCTGTAGGAACTATTGCGATACAGATGGACAACATGTCAGTTGTCTGGTACATCAACAAACAGGGGGGGAACCAGGTCCTATCCTCTCTGTCGAGAGGCCATGAGAGTGTGGGAATGGGCAATCTCCACCAACCGCTTTCTTATTGCAACGCACATTCCAGGACGGTCCAACATACTAGCGGACAGACTCAGCCGCACCATCCTTTCACCTTACGAGTGGTCTCTCAATCCGCAGGTAGCAAAGCGGATTTTTGCAGTGTGGGGGAAACCCTGTTGCGATCTCTTCGCCTCTCCCTCAAATATGAAATGCAACAGCTACTTCGCTCTAATCCTCCCCCCCCCCTTCGGGGAATCCCTGAGAGACGCTCTGGTGCATGCTTGGCCTCCCGATCTGCTTTATGTGTATCCTCCTCTACACCTGATGCTGAAACTCATACAGAAAGCCAGTCGGTTGGGGAGCAGAATGATCCTCATTGCCCCATTCTGGCCTCGTCAAACGTGGTTCTCTTACCTGTGGTCTCACCTGGTGAATCCTCCTTGGATTCTGGATCCCCTACCGGATCTAGTATCTCACCCACTAGGTCTTCCGACCCCGAATCTGGACAGCCTAAAGCTGACAGCTTAGCTGCTCCAGTTCCACTCCTAATCAGGACTCCCGGTATCTCTTCCCCAGTTAAAGCCATACTAGTAGCGGCACACAAACCTTCCACTAGAAGGGTCTATCGCAGTAAGTGAAGCGTTTCTCCATCTGGGCAGAGCATCATAATTTAGATCCCTTCACAGCACCATTGCCGACTGTGTTGGAGTTCCTTACAGGTCTTTTTCATCAGGGGGCTAGCTGCTCAACGGTCAAGGTTCAACTAGCAGCTATTTCTCATCATCATGTGGGACATGAATCAGGGCCTTTGATCACGGCAAAGTTGTGCAAAACCTTTCTCAAGGGTACTTTCTTGCTCAGACCCCCTATCAAAGACATTGTACCTACTTGGGATTTATCACTAGTCTTACAGGCCTTGACAGCTCCCCCTTTTGAACCTGCCGCCTCGGTTGATCTTAATTACTAATCCTGGAAAATGGCGTTCCTGGTCTCTATTATTTCAGCGAAAAGAGTTTCCGAGCTTCAGGCCCTTTGTGTAAAACCCCCGTACTTGGCCTTCCACCAGGATAGAGTATACCTCAGGACCAATCCCTCATTTCTTCCTAAGGTGGCCTCAGAGGCTAATATCAATCAATCGCACCTGCCTGTCTTCTTTCCTAAGTATCAAAACAAAGGAGAATACAAATTGCATTCGTTAGATGTGCACAGACGACTGCGCTTCTACATTCATAGGACGGCTGGTCATAGACAATCTGACCAGTTGTTCATCTCCTTTGCCAAATTTAACTTAGGCAAATCTGTTTCTAAAGTCACTCTGTCACGATGGATATCACAGTGCATTCTCTTGGCCTACGAAAGTTCTGGAAGGCCTGCACCTCAGGCAGTACGTGCGCATTCTACTCGTTCTATATCTACCTCTGTTGCCTTTAGGTCTAGAGTATCGTTGGATGATATTTGCTCTGCAGCCACTTGGTCCTCATCCCATACTTTTATCAACCATTATAAGCTGGATGTTATCTCCAGAGGGAGAGCATCCTTTGGCTCCGCAGTGCTCTGGAACATCCTTCCAGGAAGGCCGCCCAAGATCTAGGTAGCTGGGGACTCTGTCCCAAAGGTTGCTGACAAATGAAGTTCCTACTTCAGAATAAGAAGTTATGTACTCACCATAACGTTCCATCTGAGTAGGTATCTTCATTTGTCTGCAACCATCCCCCCCTTCTTCCCCCTGACCTTCGAATTTTAGTTCTGGATGTCCCTTCCTTAGTTCCTTTGGGACGTATCTAGCCTGTTAGCTGCTTATATATGGGCAAACTTGATCTGAGGTCAGTCAGGGTTAGCAGGGGGTTCTGGGTAAGGGGAGGAGCTAGGAGCTCGGATCTATTAGCTGTGAAACAAGTTGCCGGCTCGGATCCGAGATCGGATCCGATATTCAAAGGTTGCAGACAAATGAAGATACCTACTCAGATGGAACGTTATGGTGAGTACATAACTTCTTATTTCCTCTGATGACCAGGATTTACCCTTATCTACCGATGCATATTCTGATGCTGAGGACACAATTCCCTCTGCTTCCCCCAGAGGATTTCTCCTTTGGTAAAACCTCAGGGAGCATTTTCATTGGGAAAGTCAGGATTTCTCTGATTCTAAAAAGAGGCTTAGGGATTTCTTACTCCTGCCCCAGCACAGGCCTTTAGCCATACCTTCTGTACTAGACATTGTTGATGATGCTTTTTCGGAATCTAACTTGACCCCTGACTCTTTACCTCCTGCTCCCAGAAAACCTGATGGATATTACAGGGTTCCTGACTCACAGGTTCCTTTTCAAAAATCCTACCATGGATCCTGAGACCATTTCACAGGGACCCAAGGGCATTAAGGCTACTACTGCCAGAAATCCTACCCTCTGATAGAGACTCCAGGGCACTGGATAGATGGGGTAAGAAGGTATACACTTCTGCAACTTTGGGCATTAGGGCCTTAAACTGCCAGTTTCATATGTTAAAGTATCAGCAGCATATTACTTGATTGCTTAAACAGAAAATAATGTTGATTCCTGATTGTGCTGAAAATAAGGATTTACAGGATTTAATGCATTCTGCTGAACAAGTTGGAAAACATACTTTGCAATGTGGTTTTGATTCACTAGAGGTATCTTGCAGGGCTGCTGTAACTGGGTCTGTACTTAGAAGGCATGCTTGGCTTAAGGAGCAATCCTTGCCAGATCATATTAAAGCTAAATTACTGGATGCTCCCTTAAATCAGGAACGCCTGTTTGGCAACAGGGCAGAAGAAGTTCTTAAAAAGATGGAGGAAAAAGCTAAATCTATACAAACTGTTAAAGATTTTTTACAAATACAACCTCCAAGATTTAGTAGGCATTGGCCTTCTAAGAAAATGCAACCTCCAAGATTTAGTAGGCATTGGCCTTCTAAGAATTGGTCCTTTCCTGCCTTTTCCAGACCTTCTCAGTCCAAACACAGATCCAGCAGAGCACCCAGGTTTCAGTCCCAGGGTACGCATAGGATTATGCAGTGGGGGGGCCTCCACTTCCAGATCTGGGAGTAATAAAACTCCCCCTTATGGTAAACTGTCTCAATGACTTCTTTTTAAAACTTCCAAGCACTTTTCAATTGACTGCCCCTTTGGGGGGAAAGATTGCTCTGCATGCAAAGAGCTGGGATCTTATTGCCCAGGACTATTGGGTTTTAAATATAGTGTCCCAGGGATACAGATTTCACTTCAAGATCTACCCCCAAATCAGTGGGCAGAGGCCGAAAAGCAAGTACTCTCCCTCTTAAGCTTGGGGGCTCTTCAGTTGGTACCAGAAGAAGAAAAGGGACAAGGTTTTACTAGAGACTTTTCCTGGTACCCAGAAAAGACAATTCATGGCCCTATCCTGGACCTACTTTTAACACCTTTTTGGTGATTCCAAAATTCAAGATGCTGACTCTTCACCAGTTGCTTCCTATGTTAGGCAAAGATGCCTGGTTGGCAACACTAGATTTAAAAGAAGCATACTTGCACATCCCAATCAGGGAATCTTGCAGAAGATACCTACGCTTCAAAGCAGGCTACTTGCACTATCAGTTCCCTGCACTGCCCTTTGGCTTAAGGGTATTCACATAGTGCCTAGCTCCAGTCATTGCATTTTGCAGACAAAGAAATATTCAAATATACCCATACCGAGACGATTGTCGAACTCAGGCAGAAAGCCAGGACATACTTTTGAATCATCTGGCCTTTGTACAAAGGGTGCTAACCTGTCTGGAGTACACCATAAATGAAAATAAATCACACCTGGAACCATGTCAACAAATTATATTCCTGGGAGCAAGCTTGAATACAACTTCCCAGATGGCTTTCCTCACACCAAAGAAACAAATTCATTTGACAACCGACCTACTTCAAGTAAGTGGCCACAAAAACTCTGCTACCTGCAAGGCAAATACTGCAAGCCTTGGGGTTCATGGCATCCTGCATTCTTCTAATTCCATATGCAAGACTGCATATGAGGAAACTACAATGGAATCTAAAAAGCCTATGGTGTCAACATTCTCAGGATCTAGAAGCAATGATACCTATCATACCTTGCCTATGCCTAGAGTTCCTTTGGTGGGCAAAGGCCTGCCACCAAAACAAGGGACTACCATCCACCCGCCCACACCCCCGTCCGCCAAACCCTGACTACAGATGCATCAGACTATGCATGGGGTGGGCTCACCTGGCAGGGAAGTGCATTCAGGGCAAATGGAACCCAAGTCAAATGCACCTGCATGTCAATCAATAAGAAATGTTAACTGTACAGAGTGCTGTGACAGCCTTCAAGGACCACATCTTCCAGGACAATTAATGGTAAAGACTGACAACACCACTGTTATGTGGTATAAACAAGCAGGGGGTACCCATTCATACCCCTTCTGCAGACTAGCTATGGCTCTGTAGAACACAGCTTTGAGCTACCAAGTGCATCTTCAGGCTCAAAATGGTCACCCTTCAATCCATCACCACATTCGGATGGACAGGCGATCCAGGAGGTTTCTCCCAGTCACTACCAGTTCAGGGTCCTTCCCTTTGGTCTCACTACAGCCCCAGGGTGTTTACCAAAGTATTAGCAGTGATCCCACCTGAGACTCCAGGGAATACAGGTTTTCACCCCAACAAGGCATCTACTCTGCTCAGCCAGGGACTACTTCTGTCACTATCAACATGGACAAGTCCTAGGTGATAGACAGGTACCTTCTAGCATTCCTGACTGCAGAACAACTGCAAAGCCTGAGGCTTCATGCCATCCTCCAATTAGAAGCTCCACCAGCGGAGTTGGTCCTGAGGGCTCAACATGAGGGTCCTGCAGTGGACCCTTCAAGTCCAGTGGTCCTTTCTACACTACCTAAGCCATCCTATTCCCCTCAACAGGGCTTGCAGGAAGGCTCTCCAGGGCTCCACCCCCGACTCTCCACGGATCGCCCTCCGCCTCTCCCCCTCGCCACGGTGACCACGGACACCTCTCACCTCGGGTGGGGGGGGCATTGCTCAGGCAGGATGGTCCAAGGCACGTGGAATGACACAGAGACCTCTTTGCATATCAATGTTCTGGAGATGAGGGCGGTGCTCTTGGCGTTGCAGGCACTTCACAACCTTCTTCCTGTAGGAACTATTGCGATACAGATGGACAACATGTCAGTTGTCTGGTACATCAACAAACAGGGTCCTATCCTCTCTGTCGAGGCCATGAGAGTGTGGGAATGGGCAATCTCCACCAACCTTCTTTTTCTTATTACGCACATTTCAGGACGGTCCAACATACTAGCGGACAGACTCAGCCGCACCATCCTTTCACCGTGGTCTCTCAAGCAGTGAAACCCTGTTGCGATCTCTTCTCCCTCAAATATGAATGAGGCGGCTCTGGTGCATGCTTGGCCTCCCACCGTTGTGTGTATCCTCCTCTACACCTGATGCTGAAACTCAGAAAGCCAGTCGGTTGGGGAGCAGAATGATCCTCATTGCCCCATTCGGTTCTCTTACCTGTGGTCTCACCTGGTGAATCCTCCTTGGATTCTGGATCCCCTACGGATCTAGTATCTCACCCACTAGGTCTTCCGACCCCGAATCTGGACAGCCTAAAGCTGACAGCTTAGCTGCTCCAGTTCCACTCCTAATCAGGACTCCCGGTATCTCTTCCCCAGTTAAAGCCATACTCACAAACCTTCCACTAGACTCCATCTGGGCAGAGCATCATAATTTAGATCCCTTCACAGCACCATTGCCGACTGTGTTACAGGTCTTTTTCATCAGGGGGCTAGCTGCTCAACGGTCAAGGTTCAACTAGCAGCTATTTCTCATCATCATGTGGGACATGAATCAGGGCCTTTGATCACGGCAAAGTTGTGCAAAACCTTTCTCAAGGGTACTTTCTTGCTCAGACCCCCTATCAAAGACATTGTACCTACTTGGGATTTATCACTAGTCTTACAGGCCTTGACAGCTCCCCCTTTTGAACCTGCCGCCTCGGTTGATCTTAATTACTAATCCTGGAAAATGGCGTTCCTGGTCTCTATTATTTCTGGCCTTCCACCAGGATAGAGTATACCTCAGGACCAATCCCTCATTTCTTCCTAAGGTGGCCAAATCTGTTTCTAAAGTCACTCTGTCACGATGGATATCACAGTGCATTCTCTGGCCTCTGAAAGTTCTGGAAGGCCTGCACCTCAGGCATCACGTATGCGTTCTCTACTCTCTATATCTACCTCTGTTGCCTTTAGGTCTAGAGTATCGTTGGATGATATTTGCTCTGCAGCCACTTGGTCCTCATCCCATACAGTGCTCTGGAACATCCTTCCAGGGATCTAGGTAGCTGGGGACTCTGTCCCAAGGTTGGTTCCTACTCAGAATAAGAAGTTATGTACTCACCATAACGTTCCATCTGAGTAGGTATCTCATTTGTCCTGCAACTCATCCCCTCTTCCCCTGACCTTCAATTTTAGTTCTGGATGTCCCTTCCTTAGTTCCTTTGGGACGATCTAGCCTGTTAGGGGCAAACTTGATCTGAGGTCAGTCACAGATGGAGCGTTATGGTGAGTACATAACTTCTTATTTCCTCTGATGACCAGGATTTACCCTTATCTACCGATGCGGATTCTGATGCTGAGGACACAATTCCCTCTGCTTCCCCCAGAGGATTTCTCTTTTGGTAAAACCTTGCGTACTCTCAGGGAGCATTTTCATTGGGAAAGTCAGGATTTCTCTGATTCTAAAAAGAGGCTTAGGGATTTCTTACTCCTGCCCCAGCACAGGCCTTTAGCCATACCTTCTGTACTAGACATTGTTGATGATGCTTTTTCGGAATCTAACTTGACCCCTGACTCTTTACCTCCTGCTCCCAGAAAACCTGATGGATATTACAGGGTTCCTGACTCACAGGTTCCTTTTCAAAAATCCTACTGCGGATCCTGAGACCATTTCACAGGGACCCAAGGGCATTAAGGCTACTACTGCCAGAAATCCTACCCCCTCTGATAGAGACTCCAGGGAACTGGATAGATGGGGTAAGAAGGTATACACTTCTGCAACTTTGGGCATTAGGGCCTTAAACTGCCAGTTTCATATGTTAAAGTATCAGCAGCATATTACTTGATTGCTTAAACAGAAAATAATGTTGATTCCTGATTGTGCTGAAAATAAGGATTTACAGGATTTAATGCATTCTGCTGAACAAGTTGGAAAACATACTTTGCAATGTGGTTTTGATTCACTAGAGGCATCTTGCAGGGCTGCTGTAACTGGGTCTGTACTTAGAAGGCATGCTTGGCTTAAGGGAGCAATCCTTGTCAGATCATGTTAAAGCTAAATTACTGGATGCTACCTTAAATCAGGAATGCCTGTTTGGCAACAGGGCAGAAGAAGTTCTTAAAAAGATGGAGGAAAAAGCTAAATCTATGCAAACTGTTAAAGATTTTTTTACAAGTACAACCTCCAAGATTTAGTAGGCATTGACCTTCTAAGAAAATACAACCTCCAAGATTTAGTAGGCATTGGCCTTCTAAGAATTGGTCCTTTCCTGCCTTTTCCAGACATTCTCAGTCCAAACACAGATCCAGCAGAGCACCCAGGCTTCAGTCCCAGGGTACGCACAGGATTATGCAGTGGGGGGGCCTCCACTTCCAAATCTGGGAGTAATAAAACTCCCCCTTATGGTAAACTGTCTCAATGACTTATTTTTAAAACTTCCAAGCACTTTTCAATTGACTGCCCCTTTGGGGGGAAAGATTGCTCTGCATGCAAAGAGCTGGGATCTTATTACCCAGGATAAATGGGTTTTAAATATAGTGTCCCAGGGATACAGATTTCACTTCCACATGTAACCAACCCCAAGCGGTTGGCAAGATCTACCCCCAAATCAGTGGGCAGAGGCCCAAAAGCAAGTACTCTCCCTCTTAAGCTTGGGGGCTCTTCAACTGGTACCAGAAGAAGAAAAGGGACAAGGTTTTACTAGAGACTTTTCCTGGTACCCAGAAAAGACAATTCATGGCGTCCTATCCTGGACCCGTCTACTTTTAACACCTTTTTGGTGATTCCAAAATTCAAGATGCTGACTCTTCACCAGTTGCTTCCTATGTTAGGCAAAGATGCCTGGTTGGCAACACTAGATTTAAAAGAAGCATACTTGCACATCCCAATCAGGGAATCTTGCAGAAGATACCTACGCTTCAAAGCAGGCTACTTGCACTATCAGTTCCCTGCACTGCCCTTTGGCTTATCTACTGCGCCCAGGGTATTCACATAGTGCCTAGCTCCAGTCATTGCATTTTGCAGACAAAGAAATATTCAAATATACCCATACCGAGACGATTGTCTAACTCGGGCAGAAAGCCAGGACATACTTTTGAATCATCTGGCCTTTGTACAAAGGGTGCTAACCTGTCTGGAGTACACCATAAACGAAAAGAAATCACACCTGGAACCCTGTCAACAAATTATATTCCTGGAAGCAAGCTTGAATACAACTTCCCAGGTGGCTTTCCTCACACCAAAGAAACAAATTCATTTGACAACCTACTTCAAATAAGTGGCCACAAAAACCCTGCTATCTGCAAGTTAAATATTGCAAGCCTTGGGGTTCATGGCCTCCTGCATTCTTCTAATTCCATATGCAAGACTGCATATGAGGAAACTACAATGGTATCTAAAAAGCCTATGGTGTCAACATTCTCAGGATCTAGAAGCAATGATACCTGTCATACCTTGCCTATGCCTAGAGTTCCTTTGGTGGGCAAAGGTCTGCCACCAAAACAAGGGACTACCATCCACACTACCCCCGCCTCCCAAACCCTGACTACAGACGTATCAGACTATGCATGGGGGGGCTCACCTGGCAGGGAAGTGCATTCAGGGCAAATGGAACCCAAGTCAAATGCACCTACATGTCAATCAAAAAGAAATGTTAGCTGTACAGAATGCTGTGACAGCCTTCAAGGACCACATTCTTTCAGGACAGTTAATGGTAAAGACAGACAACACCACTGTTATGTGGTACATAAACAAGCAGGGGGGGTACACATTCTTACCCCTTCTGCAGACTAGCCATGGCATTGTGGAACACAGCCTTGAGCTACCAAGTGCATCTACAAGCTCAATTCCTGCCAGGAAAACTAAATACATTGGCAGATGGACTAAGCAGAAACCTCATGGACCCACATGAGTGGAAACTGGAACCAAGGATTTTCAAATTGTTGACAAGCAAATCGGGGAGTGCAGATATAGACCTGTTAGCCTCCCCCCAGAACTATCAGTTGGACAAATTTTGCACAAGGACTCCCCACAAACAAGCTTGGAAAGTGGATGCTCTGTCCTTCAGCTGGAGTAACCTATCAGTTTATGCCTTTCCTCCTCTGCCTCTGCTCTCCAAGGTACTACTAAAGATCAAACAGGACAAACCAAGGATGATTTTGATTGCACCAGACTGGCCACGCCAACACTGGTATCCCCTCTTGTGCAGTGTGTCACTGTTGGCCCCATGGCACCTGCCTCCGACTCCTTCCCTGTTGTCTCAGCAGTAGAACCAGATTCTGCATCCTCAGCTTCAAACACTGAACCTAGCAGCCTGGCTAATTACCTAATCCCTCCTGTACCATCCCTCAGTAAACCAGAGGTGGATATCATCTTAGAGGCAAGGAGGCCTAGTACTAGAAAATCTTATGCTGAAAATTGGAAAAGATTCTTGACCTGGAAACAGTCTCAAGGGATGAGCACAGCAGCGCCCAATTTGCCTCAGATTTTACAATACCTAACTGAGATGCTTCACAAGGGCCTGTCTTTTTCCTCCATCAAAATTCACGCCTCAGCCATTTTTCAGCTCATTGTAACACAGAACCCTCCCCTCTTCTCTCATCCACTGCTCAAGCAGTTCCTCAGAGGGGCCAAAAATTTAAGACCACCCAGGAGAGCTCCCACTCCAGCCTGGGACCTTAACTTTGTCTTGGAAAAACTCACTCTACTTCCTTTCGAGCCGATTTAAAATTTCTTTCTTGGAAAACAGCTTTCCTTTTAGCAGTCACTTCAGCAAGAAGGGTATCTGAATTACAGGCCCTTATGGCAGTGGAGCCTTTCATCATCTTTCATGTAGACAGGGTGTCCCTCAGAACCAATCCCTCCTTTATGCCCAAGGTGGTATCCAGAGTGGCTCTTAATCAGTCCATTCATTTGCAAACTTTCTTTCCTAATCCACAGAACAAAGGGGAACGGATACTGCACTCCTTAGATGTGCACAGACAAGTTAGATTCTACTGGACAGGTCTAAACCTCAAAGGAAATCTGAACAACTGCTGGTGGCGTTTGCTGCAGGGGCAGAGGGGAAGGCTATTTCAAAACAAACCATTTCTAAATGGATAGGCCATTGCATTCTTTTCTGCTATAAGCACCATGGAAAACCTATCCCACAGGGGATCAGACCCCACTCAACCAGGGCTGCATCTACCCCTACAGCCTTTCTCGGAGGCGTCCCTACTAGGGACATCGTAGAAGCTGCTACCTAGAGTTCTGTACATACTTTCACCAAGCATTACCATTTGCCAATTTTCTCTAAATCCAGAGCTGGCTTTGCCACTGCAGTCTTGCAGGGCCTTATAGCTGGTCCTAATGTTATCTGATTTCCTCCTCCCATCCTTAGCTTTGGGAATCTACCCAAATGTGATGACTGCAACAGTGAAACACAAAGAACATAGTACAGTTGTGTACACTTACCATAAATGTAGATGTTAGAGTGTATTCACTTTTGCAGTCCTGGTTACCTTCCCTCCAGCCCCCTGACTACTTTTGGCTGTACTTCTACTCTCCTTTACTATGTTTAAAAGCTTTTTGGTGTATTTGCTTTTTTGTTGGAGGTATAACCTTGTATATTTAATTGCTTCCCATTAGGGGGGCACCTGACAACTGGGGTAAGAAAAACTAATGTAATTGGGTCAGCTGCATGTTTTATACCCCTGACTACTTGACGTTATGGAAGAAACCGACGCAGGACCGAAGACTTTATTAATCAGGCCAACTGAGGGCTACTGCAAGCAGATAACCCAAATGTCATGACTGAAACAGTGAATACACTCGAACATCTACATTTATGGTAAGTGTACACAACTGTACATTCTAGATGGTCACAGTTCAGTCTTTTCTCCCGCTTCTGTGGAAGGACGATTGGATGTGCTCCATAGACTTCCAGGGTGTGTAATATATCAAAATGAACAGACGTTCTCTGAGGCACTTGTGCTTTTGGCTGGGTGCCAGTCATTACCAGTTCAGAGCCCCCTACCCTTTGGTCTAACCACAGCCCTCAGGGTGTTCACCACATGTATGACATTAGTAGCAGCTCATCTTAGACTGTGCAGATTCGGAGTGTTTGCAGATTTGCACAGCTGGCTCCTTACCTCTGCAACCAGGCATCTACTCGAGGAAGCCAGAGATTATTTACTCAGTCTGTGTCAGCCCCTGGGGATCACTGTCAAGCTCCCCAAATCTCATCTTCAACTAGTTTAAGTCTTGGACTTTGTAGGAGTTCATCTGGGCACCATCACTCAGTTAGCCTTCCTTCCACAAAACAGAATTCATACTTTGAGACTACATGCCAGTCAGATCTTATCACATCCTTCTCCAGCAAAACTGGTGCTTTAGGCCTTGGGTTCTATAGCTGCAGAGATTGCTCTGCTACCCATTGCTCACCTTCACAGTACAACGGTCGATTCTTCAACAACCTTTGAGTCATCCTATAAAGCTTTCTTGGGTTTGTAGCGACTCCCTACTTTGGTGGATCCAGTCCAACAGCATTTGTTGGGGATGTCCCTTTATCCTTTCTCCCCCAAAGGCCATGGTGACCACACATGCCTCCCAATTGGAGTGAGGGCATTTCTTGGAATGGAATATTCAAGGCACATGGCCCCCAGCAGAGACCAATGTGAATATAAATGTCTTAGATATGAGAGGGAGGGGTTAGCATTGCAGACCTTTCAGAAATCTCTTCCTCTATGGACAATTGCAATCCAGACAGACAATATGTCAGTAGTGTGGTACATCAACAAACTAAGGAACCAGGTCCTACCCCCTTTTCAGAGAATTAATAAGAGTTTCGCAGTGGATGATCTGTTCCAACCACTTTCTAGTAGCAGTTCACATACCAGAGGAATCCAACATTGTAGCAGAAAAGCTCAGCAGAACTATTCTGATGTCTCACGAGTAGTCTCTCAATCGTACAGTGGAGGATCTTCCACAGATGGGGTCAGCCTTGATGTGATCTCTTCACCTCGGTCCTCAACAACAAGTGTAGCAGGTTTTTCGGTGCAAGTCCAACTCAGGGGGGGGTCACCGAGAGCTTACTTCCCCTAACTGTAATCTCCACATTTTTTCAAAATGCATTCTGGTTGAAGAGCAAGGTTATTCCTCATTGCCTCTTTCTGGCCTTTGCAAATTTGGTTTCTCCACCTGTGGTCTCACCTTATTTGTCCTCTTTGGACACTGGACTCCAGTCCAGATCTGGTGTCTCATCCCTCAGGGATAACACACCATGCCAGCAGGGAATGGAGAACAAAGAATGTGCCCACAATTTAGAAGAAAATGGTTTAAGGGAAGAGTTGTTTGATTTTAATAGTTATGGATAGATGTGTTAGGATCAATGAAATGAGTAGACTGCAGAAAGTCTATAAGCCACAAACTGTTAGAAGTGTGATAAAACAAATGGGCACAGTAATCGGGAGTGTTCATAGAAATTCATGCGATATAACGGAAGTAAATAGGATATATTACTGTGCAGCTAAATTAATAACAGATAGTCTTGCCACAGAGGCACAGGGCAGTAAGGGAAAGGAAGGGAAAAATCAAATACCGTCATGGAAGTTGTGACGTCCCCACTCTGGGGCAGTAATCAAGGACTCTCAATCCTCACCACTGACACTGGAGACTGACATTCTCTTGAAATACAAATTAATATGCTCAGTATTTCCAGATCCAGACCTCTCTGCTTCAAGCACAATTTACCTTAAGAGCACACAGGGAACACACTCAGCCCAGGGTCTGGGTTTCTGTCTCTGTCTCTCCCCAGGTCCCCATTAAGGCTCCCCACTGGAAGAGCTACTGAGTTAAGTCCTCAGCCAAGTCCTCCACCATTCTGTCTGTGAAAACATTCTTCATGTCCCTGCTCCAAGTAGCTTACACACACTCACTCACACTCACTCACACACACACACACACACACACACACACCTGGGAAAGGCTGGCACAGATTTACCCGCTATGCCCTGTCCTGCACAGATTATAAGATAGTTATCACTGCCACCAGGCACTACAAAGCCAGCTACCTAAGGCTCTTGCAAGGATATCCAATTATACTGAGTGAAATTAATTTTAATATAAATGATAACGTTACCAAAGAGCAAGGCTTTAAGGAGTGGCCAATTATCACCAAATAAATATATTCAAATACTCTCAAAACTTATTTTTCTAAAAGGGCCAGCAACAATGAGAAGTTTAAATATATTTAATAATAAACAGTAAAAGAATGTGAAAATACTAAATATCTACTTGCAGTAAATGCCAATTTCAGCCACAGGAAATATCAAAGCAAGACAGATGAATAGATTCACACAGATACAGAAAAACAGTACTTAACTAATCTCACTATATTTTCCTGACTAATATCACTATATTTTCCTGACTAATCTAAAGAGTACTAGTCCCTGGTAACTTACTAGAGCAAGGCAAGATGAAGTGGGTGAGTGGTCTTCCTCCTCTGTCAAGTTCCAAGAACAGACTGCTCAGTTTGAGAGACTTCTGAATATAATATCTAAATATTATTTAACAGTTGCTTACACAATGACATGACATGTGGTCATCTGACTGTCTTTACTACACTCACCAACACAAGGAGCTGCCAGGATTTTGGTACATATGTGTTACCATACACACAGAGCTTTATTCAGATCTACTGCAGCTCCTGGAAGTCATAAAACCATAAAGCACTTCCCTTCTTCGTACAAGAGCTACTAAACCATACTTATTACAGACATTGTGTCTCTGGCTTCATTTAAACCTGTGAGATAACATCTTTATGGCCTAGGCCCAGTATTTAATTTCTTACTGTTTTTAAGTTTGAGATTAACCTCTCCTCTTCCAGTATTCTCTGCTAAAACATATACATATAAACAGTTATAATAATGCATGTATATTTCTTTTCTGTCCAGCATGGCACACTTTTGATACATTTTTAATACAAGCAACTTTACAAAAGCATTCTTAAACACAAGCATCTGTACAAATCAGTTTGATATACAAATAACATGATTATTTACAGAAATCCAGCTAGCTCTGCAGGCATATGTTACACATCCACTGCCCTACATCTCCTGGCATAGTTGACAGTACCTCCTATCCTCATATTTCTCCCCCCTTTGAAGACTCAAACTAGTTTTTTTTTTTAAGTGCCCCTTGAGAAACATTGCTTGAGAGGAGTGAGCCTATCTGGGACTACATTATCTCATACCCTGTCTTGAGGTCCATCTCCCTTGGTATTGCTGACCGCACTACAGTGCTGCAATGTTGTGTCATATACCTGCAGCCATAGGCTCCACCATAGTAACTCTGCATTTTGCTGGCTGGCTTGCTGTAGCCATAGATACCCCTCAGATGACTCCTGCTTCCTACTGCAAATGCTTGGCACAAGGGTCTCCCTATCACAGTAAGGTTTCATTATGTTAACGTGGTACAATTTGGGTCCCTGCCTAGCAGTTTTACCATGTAGTTAGCATCACTGACCTTCCTTGCCACTTTGAAGTGTCCATCCCAATCTGCCTGCAGCTTATTGTGTCTGGTAGGAATGAAAACCATAACCTGCTGCCCCAGAGCATACTCTCTGGCTTGAGCATTCCTGTCATACCAGATTTTTTTTCTGCTGCTGGTCTCCCATCAGAATTTCCTGGGCCGAGCCCATGAGCCCCCTAAGTCTTGTCCAGAGGTTTAGGGCATATGCCTTAACAGACTCCGTGTGGGCTTCACATTCACCCTCCCACTCATCATGAAACAAATCTAAAGGCTCCCTCACCTTATGTCCATACAGCAACTCAAAGGGTGAAAAACTTGTGGATTCCTGTGGTACTTCTCTCTATGCAGATTTGTATTTGTCCCACTGTCTCTTAAAGTGGCTGCAAATGCCTGTAGCATGGTCTTTATTGTAGAATTTAATCTCTCCACAAGACCATTAGTCTGGGGATAGTAGGGTGGTCTTCAGGTGCTTCACCCCACAGTGCTTCCACAGACAAGCCAGCAGGTCTGACATGTAATTGGCACCTCTGTCGGTTAGTATTTCTCTTGGGAAACCTACCCTGCTAAAAATCTCTAGCAAAGCATTTGCCACCTTCTCTGCCTCGATGGATAACAGAGCCACTGCCTCAAGGTTATCTGATAGCATAATCAACTACCACTAGGATATACTTCTTCCTTCTGGAACTTGGAGGTACTCGGAGGCCCCACAGTATCCATGGCTACCCTCTGATACGGCTCCTCAGTCACAGGCAGTGGCATCAAAGGAGCTTTGACCTTGTCTCCTGCTTTGCCTACTTTTTGGCACTGCTCACCAGTCCTGCAGCATGATGTTACATCCCTTGCAACCCCAGGCCAATAAACGTTCAGCATAATACATCTCTTGGTATGCTTTATGCCAATATAACCTGCAAAAGGAATATCATGGACTGTGGCTAGAAGTGCCAGATGGTAGGCTCTAGGCATTACCAGCTGCTGTATTACCTCGCCCTCTAACCTTCCCTCAGAGGACCACTCTCAATATAAGTAACCCTTTGATGTTATTTGTGTTTCACTGTTGCAGTCATTACATTTGAGTTATCTGCTTGCAGTAGCCCTCAGTCGGCCTGATTAACAAAGTCTTGGGTCCTGCGTCGGTTGCTGTCCCTTCTTCCATGATGTCAGCTCGTCAGGGGTATAAAACATGCAGCTGATGCCATTACATCAGTCTTTCTTGCCGTGCAGTGCCTGAAGCAAAAGCAGTCCACAAGTGCCGGTCGGCCGACTCCTGAAATTTTCATTTTTGAGTTTCAGAACTGAAGTCTTCAACTAAAGCTAAGTACCCCGTTGGGGAAACTTTTTCTTGCTCCTTACCGATATCAGTAAAAGTAATGGTAATTGCATTACTTGTGGAAAACAAATACCTCATTAAGATTTTCTGCCCTGACCACGATGTACCTTGCTGTTGGTTTTGTGCTTTATTTAATCAGCGCACTATCCATCGTCAGTATATTTTTGCCTTTAAATATTTCAGTTCTCAGTTTAATTATCCATAAATGTCATCGGTTAACCATCCGACTACCGGGATTTCGAAAAAACGCAAAGATAAAGACAGAGACAGGCCGCCGAGGTCCAAAACTGCCGACGACTCTTCTCCTAAGCCAGTCGCCAGTTTGCAGGTACTCAGTGAGGCGCTTTCGCAGCCCCTGATACTCGCAGGCCTCTACTGAGACCCATTCGGAGTCAGGTATGCCACGAGATGCTTCAACTATGGAACCCACAAATGTCTCTACCTTGGATGGGTCCGGAAACCGCTGTGCAGGCACTGGCTTCTGAGCCTGTATTCAGGCCTACTGACTTGCATATTAAACCGACGCCTCCTTCTTCATTTAGGCCTAAATCTCGAACCATGCCTAAAAAACTGACGCCCAGGCTGCATGCTCAGGCCCCTATGCCTAAAAAACAAATTATAAGAATGGCTGAAGATCTTATAACTCTAATCAGGGGAAGCCAACCTCCCCCTTCTAAGATACATAGGACTAAAGTTGTTTATGAATCTTCTGACCAGGATTCTGATTTTTCTTATTCTTCTGATGATCTGGATTTGCCCTTATCTACTTATGAGGATTCTGATGCATAGGACTCTATTCCCCCTGCTTCCCCTCCAGAGGATTTTTCTTTTGGTGAAAGCTTACATACTCTTAGGGAGCATTTCCACTGGGAAAGCCAGGATTTTTCTGATTCAAAAAAAGAAGCTTAGGGATTTCTTACTCCTGCCTCAGCATAGGCATGTAGCTATTCCTCCTGTACTAGACATTGTTGTTGATGCTTTTTTGAAATCTAGTTTGGCACCTGATTCTTTGCCTCCTGATCCCAGAAAACCTGACTGGTATTACAGGTTCCTGATTCTCACAAGTTCCTTTTTAAAAATCCTTTTGCGGATCCAGAGACTATTTCACAGGGACCCAAGGGCATTAAGGCTTCTATACTAGACTGGTATTACAGGTTCCTGATTCTCACAAGTTCCTTTTTAAAAATCCTTTTGCGGATCCAGAGACTATTTCACAGGGACCCAAGGGCATTAAGGCTTCTATACTGCTAAAAATCCTACCCCTTCTGATAGAGACTCCAGGGCGTTGGATAGATGGGGTATGAAAGTTTACACTTCTGCAACCTTGGCCATTAGGGCTTTAAACTGCCATTTTCATATGTTAAAGTATCAGCAACATGTTATTGGATTGCTTAAACAGAAAATGTTTATTCCTGACTGTGCAGAAAATAAAGAATTACAGGATTTATTGCATTCTGCTGAACGCAATATGCAATAATGCATTCTGCTGAACAATCCGCAGTAGTGGTGCTGCGGTAGCGTTGTCGCCTCACAGCAAGACGTTGTCCCGTTCGATTCTCAGCTAGAGCATCTTCTCTGTGGAGGTATGCGTGAATGGGCGTGCCTTCGTTGAAGGTTGTGCGTCAGGGCTGGTAACTCGGCACGTAAAAATCCACTATCAAACATTAGCGGACCGGAGTTCCGCTGTGGCGAAAGAGACACACAATTGCATTCTGCTGAACAGGTTGGAAAACATACTTTGCAATGTGGATTTGATTCATTAGAGGCCTCTTGCAGGGCTGCTGTTACTGGGTCTGTGCTCAGAAGGCATGCTTGGCTTAAGGAGCAATCTTTGCCTGATCATGTTAAAGCTAAATTGTTGGATGCTCCCTTAAATCAGGACCACCTGTTTGGCAACAAGGCTGAGGAAGTTCTTAAAAAGATGGAAAATAAAGCTAAATCCATGCAAACTGTTAAAGATTTCTTACAAGTTCAGCCTCCTAGATTTAGTAGGCACTGGCCGTCTAAGAATTGGTCCTTTCCAGCCCCTTCCAGGTCTTCTCAAGCCAGACCCAGACACAGCAGAAACCCCAGGTTGCAGTCCCAGGGGGCACACAAGACTAAGCAGTGGGGGGTTTCTGCACCCAAATCAGAGAGTAGTAAGACTCCCACCATGGAAAACTGTCTCAATGACTTGCTTTTAAAACTTCCAAGCACTTCCCAACTGAATACTCCTTTAGGCGGAAAGATTGGTCTGTGGGCCAGAAAACTGGGAACTCATTACCTGGGATAAATGGGTTTTAAATATAGTGTCCCAAGGATACAGATTTCACTTCCACACCTTACCAACACCAGGCGGGTGGCCAGATCTACCCCCAAATCAGTGGGCAGAGGCCCAAAATCAAGTACTCTCTCTCTCAAGCTTGGGGGCTATTCAGTTGGTACCAGAAGAGGAAAAAGGACAAGGTTTCTATTCGAGACTTTTTCTGGTACCCAGAAAAGGCAATTCATGGCATCCTATCCTGGACCTTTCTACTCTAAATACCTTTCAGGTGATTCCAAAATTCAAGATGCTGACTCTTCACCAGCTGCTTCCTATGCTAGGCAAAGATGCATGGTTGGCAACACTAGACTTAAAAGAAGCATATCTGCACATCCCTATCAGGGAGTCTTGCAGACTATACCTACGCTTCAAAGCAGGCGACATGCACCATCAGTTCTCTGCACTGCCCTTTGGCTTATCTACTGCACCCAGGGTATTCACAAAGTGTCTAGCTCTAGTCATTGCATTCTGCAGGCAAAGAAATATTCAAATATATCCATACCTGGACGATTGTCTAATTCAGGCAGAAAGCCAGGACATACTTTTGAATCACGTGGCCTTTGTTCAAAGGGTACTGACTTGTATGGGGTACACCATAAATGAAAAGAAATCACACCTGGTATCCTGCCAACAAATTATATTCCTGGGAGCAAGCTTGAATACAACTTCCCAGATAGCTTACCCCACGCCAGAGAAACGGACTCATTTGACAACCTACTTCAAACAAGTGGCCACAAAAACCCAGTTATCTGCAAGGCAAATACTGCAGGCCTTGGGGTTCATGGCCTCCTGCATTCTTCTAATTCCATATGCAAGGCTGCATACGAGGAAACTGCAATGATATCTCAAAAGCCTATGGTGTCAACATTCAAAGGATCTAGAAGCTATGATTCCTATCATACCTTGTCTACGCCTAGAGTGCCTTTGGTGGGCAGAGGCCTGCCACCAAAACAGGGGACTACCATTCACACTACCCCCTGCCGTCCAAACCTTAACAACAGACGCATCAGACTATGCATGGGGGGCTCACCTGGCAGGGAAGTGCATTCAGGGCAAATGGAGTCCAAGTCAAAGTCCAAGTCAAATGCACCTACACATAAACCAAAAGGAAATGTGAGCTGTACAGAATGCTCTGACAGCCTTCAAAGACCTCATTCTTCCAGGACAACTAATGGTAAAGACGGACAACACCACAGTCATGTGGTACATAAACAAGCAGGAGGGTACACACTCTTACACCCTCTGCAGACTAGCCATGGCATTGTGGAACACAGCCTTGAGCTACCAAGTGAATCTACAAGCTCAATTCCTGCCAGGAAAACTAAATACATGGCAGATGGACTAAGCAGAAACCTCATGGACCCACACGAATGGAAACTGGAACCAAGCATTTTCAACATGTTAACAAGCAAATGGGGGAGCCCAGATATAGACCTGTTTGCCTCCCCCCAGAACCATCAGTTGGACAAATTTTGCACAAGGATTCCCCACAAACTAGCTTGGAAAGTGGATGCTCTCTCCTTTAGCCGGAAAAACCCATCAGTTTATGCCTTTCCTCCTCCTCTGCCTCTGCTCTCCAAGGAACTACTAAAGATCAAACAGGACAAGCCAAGGGCGATTTGAATTGCACCAGACTGGCTACGCCAACACTGGTACCCCCTCATGCGCAGTGTGTCACCCCATGGCACCTGCCTCAGACTTCTTCCCTGTTGTCTCAGCAGGAGGTCCAGATTCTGCACCCTCAGCTTTTAACCTTGAACCTAGCAGCCTGGCTAATTACCTAATCTCTCCTTTACCACCTCTCAGTAAATCAGTCATGGATATCATTTTAGAGGCTAGGAGGCCTAGTGCTAGAAAATCTTATGCTGCAAAATGGAAAAGATTTTGTACCTGGAACCAATCTCAAGAATGAGTGCATCAATGCCCAATTTACCTCAGATTCTACAATATTTGACTGAGATGCTTCATAAGGGCTTGTCCTTTTCCTCCATCAAAATTCATGCCTCAGCCAATTCAGCTCATTATAGCACAGAGCCTCCCCTCTTCTCTCACCCACTGGTTAAGCAATCCCTCAGAGGGGCCAAAAATGTAAGGCCACCAAGGAGAGCTCCAACTCCAGCCTGGGACCTTAACTTTGTCTTGGAGAAACTCACTCTTCCTCCTTTCGAGCTAGCTGCTACTGCAGATTCAAAATTCCTTTCCTGGAAAACAGCTTTCCTTTTAGCAATCACCTCTGCAAGAAGGGTATCCGAGTTACAGGCCTTTTATGGCAGTGTAGCGTTTCATCATCTTTCATGCGGACAGGGTGTCCCTGAGAACCAGCCCCTCCTTCATGCCTAAGGTGGTATCCAGTGTGGCTCTTAGTCAGTCCATTCATTTGCCTACCTTCTTTCCTAATCCACAGAACAAAGGAGAACGGATACTGCACTCCTTAGATGTTAACAGGCAACTTAGATTCTACTTGGACAGGACTAAACCGCAAAGGAAATCTGAACAACTGCTGGTGGCATTTGCTGGAGGGACAGAGGGGAAAGCTATTTCAAAGCAAACCATTTCAAAATGGATAGGCCACTGCATTCATTTCTGCTATAAGCACCGTGGAAAACCTATCCCACAGGGCATCGGACCACATTCAACCAGGGCTGCATCTACCTCTACAGCCTTTCTCAGGGGCGTCCCTACAAGGGACATCCTAGAAGCTGCTACCTGGAGTTCTGTACATACTTTCACCAAGCATTATCATTTGCTACTTTTCTCTAAATCCAGAGCTGGTTTTGCCACTGCAGTCTTGCAGGGCCTCATAGCTGGTCCTAATTCTGTTTAAATTCCTCCTCCCAACCTTAACTTTGAGAATCTACCCAAATGTAATGACTGCAACAGTGAAACACGAAGAACATAGTACAGTTGTGTTCACTTACCATAAATGTAGATGTTTGAGTGCATTCACTGTTGCAGTCCTGGTTACCCTCCCTCCAGCCCCCTTTTTCTTCTTTTGGCTATACCTCTACTCTGATTTACTATACTCAAAAAGCTTTTTGGTGTGTTTGCTTTTTTGTTGGAGGTATATCCTTATATTATAGATTTAATTGCTTCCCATTAGGGGGGCACCTGACATCTGGGGCAAGAAAAACTGATGTAATGGTGTTGGCTGCATGTTTTATACCCGCTGACGACCTGACGTCATGGAAGAAAGGACAGCAACCGATGCAGAACCCAAGACTTTGTTAATCAGGCCGACTGAGGGCTACTGCAAGCAGATAACCCAAATGTAATGACTGCAACAGTGAATACACTCGAACATCTACATTTATGGTAAGTGTACACAGCTGTACTTTCCAGTGTACAGGCTTCCCTTTTCCTTGAGAATCAGGTGCCTCCCTAGCTACCTCCCTCAAACCTCTTAGTGTAGGGTCTGAGTGCTGAGTCTGTCTCAGCTCTACTTTTGTGACTCTTCACAGCTCCCCTTCCACAGGAAGTTTGGTATCCTCTGACAGCGGTGCCTCACTGTCAACCTGGTTACTACCACTCACCTTTGCCCCTGTAGTCACTCTGTCCAAGGGAACATCTGTACCTACCAGCAGCTGTGGCTCACCTTCAGAATGACTGCTACAGGTTAGCTCCCTCCTTGAAATAGCCAGACCACCAGCCCTGGCTTCTGGTGTGGTGTCTGTCTAGGTCTCCCTCCGGCTGCCAAACTCACATGCCTGTCTCCAAACCTTGACTGCATGTAGCTGCATGCACACAAGGTACTGCATTATCAAAATCATTCCCTATCAGGAAGTCTGCAGGGATGTCATTAAACACATCTGTTTGCTTTCTTCCTTTTCCACCTTCCCAGTCAAAATGAACCCAAGCCAAAAGCATTTAGAATGGGGTCCCTCCTAAAGCTTTGACTGGAGTGGAGTGTTGGATAATTTCTCTCTCTTACCAGTGGCCTGTTTTCCATCCACAATGATAGAATATAACCTCTTGTGATAGCTTGGTACCCCTGTCAACTTACCACTGGCATACTGTTATTCCCACTTGCTGGCTCCCCACCTTGCCACTGTGGACATATGCATAATACATGGCCCCACTTGTTACATTTAAAATGTCTAACCCTTGATCCTGGCTGTGTACCTGAACTAGTGGCTTCTCGTTTTATTGGTGGAGTCTGGATTGGTTTAGGCTGCCCACCATGGGTTTCCTTATATCCATGTGCAGCACTGGGTATCCCCTTTCTGTGCAGTGATGCCCGGCTTGTCAAGTAGAGATTACCTTTCTCCATCACCTCATCTGCAGAGTTACATTCTCAGTCTACTAACATTCTCATGTCCTCAGGAAAAGTGCTAAGGACTTGTTCCCTCACTAAAAGATCTGCCAGCCCTTCAGAAGTGGTGACCTGACATCCACTCACCCACCTATGAAAATAAGTGCTCAACTCCGCAGTATAATCACACACACTTTCATCTGCTTTGCTTCTCTGCTCACAAAACTTGTTTTCTGTAAGCTTCAGTTGTTAACTTAAAACATTCAAGTAAACATTTCTTTACCTTTTCATAGTAAAACAATCAATATTAGACAATTTAGAAACAGCAGTTACAGCTTTACCATGGTATTAAGGGGGTCAGGATCAGTACCCAGAGCCCTTGGTCAACATTATACTCTTTACATACTCTTTCAAATATATGAATAAAACTGTCAAAATTATCACCCTCTGTAAACTGTGGAAGAAATTTGCTGACCTTTATTGCTTTTGGGGTTCGGTTATTTCCTTCTCCATTACCTCCATGACCCTGGTGATCAGTTAGCATCTCATGTTGATGCGTTTTCTCATTTTCTCGGCCTCTAAGTGCCACAGTCTCTGTGCTGATTCTACTTCAACCTCCAAGCGCCACAGTCTCTCTGCTGATTCTAATTCCAAATGTTTGGCCTCCAATTCAAGTCTCTTTAACTGCAGATGGATTTTTAAGTCCTCTGAGGAAAAGTTAAACTGTCCCTTTTCTGAGGGCTGCAAATTCCCATCAGACTGGTTGTCCTCCTGGATGCTAGTCTGAACTGTCAGTAAGGCTGAAATCATTTCCTCTTTAGTCGGGTTGACATTTACCAGTCCTTTGGCTTCACACACCTTGTCCAGCTAGTTCTTTGTCAGCTTGCCATAATCCACTGCTGACATCTTTGCCTGCTTTCCCTGACTAAACTAACAATAAGTAAATAGATAAAAAAACTGTTGTGATATGAAACTCTAAAAGTTTACCATATGGCTGCTGAGAGAATGCACACCTTTAGTGACAACTGCTTACAGGCTACAGAAGTTCAATATCCACATCACTGCTCACCAGTATGTGACGTTCCCACTCTGGGCCAGTAATCAAGGAGCCTCAGTCCTCACCACTGACACTGGAGAGGGATGTTAACTTAAAATACAAATGGATACACTCAGTATTTCCAGATGCAGACATGTCTGCATCAAGCACAATTTCCCTTAAGAGCACACAGGGAACATACTCAGCCCGGGGTCTGGATTTTAATTTGTGTCTCTCCCCAAGTCCCCATTAAGGCTTCCCACTGGCAGAGCTGTAAAGTGAAGTCCTCAGCCATGTGCCTAAACCAAGTCCTCCACCAGTCTCTGTGAAACTAGTGCTTTGTGTCCCTGCTCCAAGTAGCTGACACACACACACACACACACACACACACACACACACACACACACACACACACACACACACACACACACACTGAGAACACACACTGAGATTTGATTTTAACATGCACACTCACATGGGAAAGGTTGGCACAGAGTGCCCCCTCCTACTCATAGTATAAGGTAGTTATCACTGCCACCAGGCACTACAAAGCCAGCTGCATAAGGCTCTTGCAAGAGTATCCAATTATACTAAGTAAAATTAATATTAATACAAATGGTAATGTTGACCAAACAGCAAGGCTTTCAGGAGTGGCCAGAATTATCACCAAATAAATGTATGCAAATATTCTCAAAACTTAAATATTTTTCTAAAAAGACCAGCCACAATAAGAAGTTTAAATATATTTAATAATAATAAAAGAATATGAAAATACTAAGTATCTATTTACAGTATACACCAGAGTGTCAGCCACAGGAAATATCAAAATAACACAGATTAAAAGATTCCTGCAGATACAGAATAACAGTACTTAACTAATCTCACTGTATTTTCCTGACTAATCTCAAGAGTACTAGTCCTTGGGCACTTACTAGAGCAAGGCAAGAAGAAGTGAGTGAGTGGTCTCCCTCCTTTGTCAGGTTCCAAGAACAGACAGCTCAGTCTGGCTGAGAGACTTCTCAATGTAATATCCAAGTATTATTTCAGAGTTCATTTCACAATGACATCACATCTAGTTGTCTGACTCGTTTCCCCACATTCACCAACACTAGTAGCTGCTGGATTTTAGCACCTGTGTGTTACCATACACAAAGATAAAGCTTTGCTCAGATCAGCTGCAGCTCCTGGAAGTCAAAAAATCATAAAGCATTGCTTCTTTGGCTTCATTCGGAACTGTGAGATAACATCTTTATGGCCTAGGCCCAGTATTTAATTTCATTGCTGTTTTTAAGTTTGAGATCAACTTCTTCTCTTCCAGTATCCTCTGTAAAAACATGCAGTTAAACAGTTACAGTAATGCTTGTGTATTTCTTTTCTGTCCATCAGGGCACACTGTTGATGCATTTTAACACAAACAACTTTACAAATGCATTTTTAAACACAAGCATCTGTACAAATCAACTTGATACACAAATGACATACAATTCTTTGCAAAATTCCAGCTAGCTGTGCTGGCATATGTTACACATCCACTGCCCTACTTCTCCTGGCATAGCCGGCAGTATCTCCTATCATCACAGAATGGTCAAATAGAGAAAACTGTAACGTAGTTAAGACAAGAAGTGTCACTGTTAGAAAAGTACAGAAGAGGGAACAGATCAACAAAACTATGCAGAAAGACAGAAGTAATAAAAGCAACGCTGTATCAGAACAGATCAAGAACTATTATATGCTATTGCAAATAATAAACTAAAGATATCAGCACAGGTAGAAAAACCTATAAGATATGCAGATAAATATAAAGCAAAAGAATGGAATAAGCAATTTATTGATGACCCAAAAAAGTTTTATAGAGAATTGGGGAAACAAGGCAAAATGAATTGAAATACTGCAAAAAACAAGGCAATAGACACATTTTGGAGAAATCTCTATGAAACTCCTGTGGAACATGACAAAGATGCTGAATGGATTGAAGTAATTAAGAATAAGAAGGTCAAATGTACAGGATATGACATGGGATGAAGTAACAGCCAGAGAAATTGAAACAATTAAGAAAAGCTCCTAATTGGAAAACCCCAGGCCCAGATGCGGTACCTAACTTCTGACTAAAAGTATTAGCATCTTTACATGAAGATTTAGCCATGAGCAAGAACTTTTTATATGTGCACCCTGAACAGATACCAACCTGGTTAAAAGGAAAAAAAAACAATACTCCTAAGAGTTAACCGGCAAGGTATCCTAAAAACTATAAAACAGTAACTTGCGTTCCAATGATGTCTTATCTAAACACTGGCATTGATGCTGATAAAGTTTATAGTCCTTTTAGAGGGAAACTTGATCATGACAGTAGAACAAAAGAGTAACAAAAAGCCATTTGGAACAAAGGATCATTTATTGTTAGTCATAATGGAGAACTGTAAAAAGGGGAAGAATCTAAGTATGACATGGATAGACTACAAAAAAGCATTTGGCAGCATCCCACGTTCATGGGTAAAAAAGTGCTTAAAAAGTACAGCCTACATTGATCGATTACATTACAGTGACCATGAAACAGTGGCAGACCAGTTTGCGGCTAAGCCGTGATGAAGGACAAATTATTATTCCAGAGAGAAAATTTCAAAGGGGGATATTCTAGGGTGACTGTGTCACCGCTGCTCTTTTGACTTGGCCTTAACCCATTAATCTGTCTGCTTAACAGATTAGGTCATGACTACAATTTGGCTTTTTGAAACAACAGTGTAAGGGCTTCTCATCTTATTTGTGGATAATTTAAAATTGTGTAGCTCATCAGACGAGGAACTGAAAGCACAATTGCAAGTGGTCAAAACTTTCTCAGATGATATAAGAATGTCATTTAGTCTTGATAAATGTGCAAAAGCAGCCTTTAAGCAGAAAAGCTGCAACACCAAGAAAATATCAGTCTTGGACAAGAATGTGATATAGATTCATAGATTAGTACTAGGCTAACTGCCCTTGCGAGACATTTTAAGCCTAGCCAATTATCCTCTGTGAGATTCAAACCATGTACATTGTGTTTGTAAGGCAAACACCTTAACCATTAGGCCACCCTCTCAACTTGAATTTGACCAAGAGGGGGTATATAAATATTTGAGAATTGATGAAAGATCAACAATAAAATGTGATCAAATGTGAATAAAACTTAGAACATTTTAGTAGAATAAAATTAATACTGGAAACGGCTCTGACAGCTAGGAACAAAGTCCAAGCTAGAAACCAATTTGCTCTTCCTGTCCTTACAGTTGAGTGATTGGCCCTAAAAGGTGTTGGCTCAGTTGGACAGGAAAACAAGAAAAAATATTTAATGCTTATCAAATGATTTATAAAAGTCAGTGTATACCAAGATTATATATTCCATGTTCTGAAGAAGGTATGGGCCTCCTTGAAATTGATTACATGTATCTATCTGCAATCTTACGACTGCATGCATGTCCATTGACCTCACAAGATCGAAACTTGGTGAAAGTTGTAAGACGTGGAGAAGTCTAAGATGACTTCCCTGCTTAGTTTAGCAGAAGCGTATTGATGTCAAGTGAGAGTGAAAATTAAACCAGAAGTTGATAAAAAAAATCAGGCAGCAACTGAATGTGCCAAAAAAAACAAAAGAAAGAATACATGGTGAAGGATCAGGTGAGAGGGCAAGAAATGTGGAAAATGCATAAATAACCTCATGTCGATCAGGATCAAATGCAGGAATGGTTAAGGAGACGTTAATTTAAACCAAAAGAAGAAAGGTTAATATTGGCAGGTCAGGATAGTGGACTTTACGTACACGTTGGTTTACAATGTTTGTCAAACATGTGGGAGAAATAGACAGATGCAGGTTTGTAAAACAGAGTTGGAAATGGTCACAATTCTTGTTGTTGGGTGTGATATACTAATGGTAGAAGTACTTTATACTGAAAGGCACAATGTGGCAAGATTGCACAGTCCCAATGCAACAGACATTATAATATTGAAATTGCTGAGACGCATTGAAAACATGAGTCACAAAGCATTGTAGACAATGCTGAAGTTGATATCGCATGGGATCACCCATTACTAACAGTTCAAAAAATAGATGTGAGAAAACCAGTTGTAGTAGTCCATGAAAAGAAGTCAGAAGTAGCATTGATCATTGAAATTGTACACTCCATGACTACAATGCCTTAGAGAGACAAAGTCATAAAATTCCAGGATTTACAGGTAGAAACAAAGGTAATGTGGAAGAAGGATGCCCTGATATTTCCAATAGTAGTAGTAGGAGCAATGGGTCTTATAAAAAATAATTTACAATTGTACTTGGATATGTTACTGATGCATGTAATTCCATATGAATTGCAGGAGCCAAGAAGAACACTTCTGGCTAATGTCAAAGATTAAAACAATACTAATTTCATGAACTTTAATCATACTTTGACATAGGAATAAGGTCCATTCCCATCACGGTATTAGAAGTTAAAAAGACTTGGAGAAATTAAACCAACAACAACCAATCCTTTAGGTATTCCCTTTTCTCTTAATATTTGTATCAGTTATTTTTTCTTTGTTTTAGAAAGTCAGAGCTAAATGTAGTAGTATTTTTGCGTATAGTGTGTTCTTTGGAGTTGTTTTTTATCTTTTCTTTCATGTCTGTCAAGAATTTCAAGAAGTGCTCCAATTGTGGCCACACCTAATTCCCCTGCAGGACTTCCACGCTTCTGTGTATATTGTTTGGGGGTGGCCCACCTGGACAGTAACTGCAAGACCTTTGCTTCATTTTAGACACAAGACTCTCCAAAGTTGTAAGGACAAATTCATACTGAAAGGTTTGTTGCCTGCACAGCAGGAGGTCATGTCAGTCTTCTGTATCCTTGTAAACTGAACAGGCAAAACAGACTACTGAAAAATAAAATAGAGAAGAAACCACACAGTAGCACAGAACGAAATGATAAAGCGCTTTTCGTTTATTCCAATAAACAAACTTCTTCAGATCAAGAAAAACAAAAAGTCACAGCTTAAATACTCTCTGGGCTAATACTTACAAAGTCAATTAACTACTTAAAGTGAAAGCTGACTTACAAGGCACGCCCTATTTGCAAACACAACTAGACTAAAAACTGCTTTTAAAGTAAAAGCTAAAAATCCAAATAGTCAGACAAAGTACAACTAGCGTTGTCTATAAAAAATGTGTAAATCTAGCCTACTACTAAGCTAGTGAGGCAAAGAAATAATAATTACAAGTGCATAAAAACTCCGCTGGTGTTTGTAAAACTGAGTTAATACAAATACCTATGTTAGTGCACTAAACTGTGTATGTTGAAGCACATCAAGTGTACTGAACATAATTGGTAATAAGTAAAGTATCAAGATAAAACTACAAATTCTCAGCAAAAAATACTCAGCAAAAAATACACATAAGGTCACTGAACCAAGGTGCTCAAGAGCATTAGAATAACTGTGTCTTGCTAGTGTGGAAGGTAACCTGACACAGCCTACCTATTAAGGCTCCTAAGTTTAAGAACACTACTTAAGGAATAGTTCTCATTCAGACCTGGTGAACTGTATGCGTTGAGTCTAATTTGCCAAAACAGCTCTCGCTCTTCTAACTTAAGTGGGAGAGGAGCACCCCTGAAGTCCTGTGTGATCTAGTCAATAATCAAAAATTTAAACATATGGTTGGGATAAACTGAAATGTGTTTTGCTAGTGCATTATCAAGTTTCTGCTTCCCGATCGCATAAGTATGTTCATAAATGCGGTCACGTAGGCGTCATTCTGTTTTGCCCACGTAGAAAGCTGTACAGGTTTGGCACATAGCTAAGTAGATCACCATTCTTGAGTTACAGTTAGCTCTTAGGTTCAACTTGTATTCGTAATCGTGAACTTTAAATCTATTGGATTCCAAGATGTATTGACAAAAATTACACGCCTGGCATTTAAACATGCCAGCTATCATTGTTTTTTTAATATTATGTCATTCAAGGAGGGTTTTGAGGTTTTTTTGCCTTTCTATATACAACCAATGGGTGATTACCAAGTTTTTGGTGTACTGTGTTGTCCTTTTTGAGTAAGTCCTAATTTTTACGTAGTGGCTGAACACAGTCACTACTATTGAGACTGTATGTTGTTATGAATGTGACACCAAAACATTCAGAAGGATGCCTACTTGTGTGGACATTTACTAAGTCTGTGTTCGAGGGTTCAGTGTCATTCTTAAGAACCAATTCTCTATTCAAGATTGGTTTATAAAAATGACGCTGACGTTTAGACGACACTTCTTCTATAATAGTGTCTAACATTTCATGTGGGTAACCCCGGTGTAAAAACATATTCCTTAGGTGTCCACATTCATTGGCAAAATCACTATCCAATGTGATAATGCGGGCTGCCCTCACTAGCTGACCTTTGATGATCGCCCGCTTCTGATGAAAAGGATGACAACTTGTGTAGTGCAGGAATGAGTTGGAGTACGTTACTTTCCTATATATATTCAGGAATGAGTTGGAGTACGTTACTTTCCTATATATATTCAGGAATGAGTTGGAGTACGTTACTTTCCTATATATATTCAGGAATGAGTTGGAGTACGTTACTTTCCTATATATATTAGCTGTATATTTGTGAAAGCTAGTGTCTTTAGATAGTAAAATGTCCAAGTATGGGATGGCTTCAGTATGGAAACTAACAGTGAATTTCAAAAACTGTGTAGTTGAATTAAAATGGTCCACTAACGCTTCACTCGTGGGCAAGTCACCGTCCAGGAGGATAAAAATATCATCCAAGTAACGGGTGTAAAAAATCACCTGGTCTTTAAATGGGCAGTTAGTGGACACGTGATCGTGTTCCCATAGTGCCATGACTAGATTGGCAACACTGGCCCCACAAGGGGAGCCCATGGCTACTCCAGTTTTTTTGCAAATAAAAGTTGTTGTCAAATGTAAAAAAATTGTTAGACAAGACCAGGTCCAACAATTCGTGAACCAGAACCAACTCATTCCCACTACTACCATTAGATCTAAGCACTTGTTCTACCCAGTCCACTGCTATGTCTTGGGGAATGCAGGTGTACAAATCTTTAACATCAATAGTAAGAAAATTGTACCTTGCGTTGAAATCGAACTTGTTAATTTTACCAAGGAATGACCAAGAATCTTTGCAGATCTGTGGAAAGTTAACCAAGTATTTCTGTAAAATGTTGTCAATGATTTTAGCACATTGATAGGTAGGAGAACCACGGCCATCTACAAGTGGTCTCATGGGTGGGTTGTGGACATCCTTGTGGATTTTAGGGATATCAAACAAGCACGGGAAACGAAGGTAAGTTGTTGATAAGTAATTGTATGTGTGTTGTGTTACCCTACCCTCGATGAACATTTCCTCAATGTGGTCTTTGATTGTGGTGTACGCTGTATTTATTTCAGAACGCGAGCTGGTAGAATATGAAGGACTGTCTAACAGGCTAAACATCCTATCTTGATAGTCAGCATCATCAAACACAACAAGACTACCTCCCTTGTCCGGTTTACAGAATCTAATATTCTGAAATTTAATCCAGTCAAGGCATTCCATTTCTTTTTTATTATTAAAATAAGCACTCAATGTTGAATGGTGTGGTGTTTTGTTGAAGTTTTGACGAATGTCTTATTCGCAAACCAGTTCAAAAATTTGTAAAAGGGGATGGAGTGGGGGGTTGTAGGTACTAGGAATCCTAAAATTATTGTAGTCAAGGGGGTAAGAGCCTCCAAACAGCAAGTTAAAGTTAAGCTTCCTAACGTATAATTTTAGGTCTATAATTGATTTGACCAGATCTGCTTTCTGAGCTGGTACGTAAGTGTACCCATTGGACAAATAACTCAACTAGTTCAGGTGTAATATTTGCAGTATAAAAGTTGTATACATTAAAATCACCTTGTTTGTTCATGAGTATAACAGGAGTGTTAGCAGTACTTTCATTACAAACAGCAGACATGTTATGTGTATTTGTCTCAGTTGTTAAACAAGGGTCACATTGCCCATCAGTAAACCCTGGTGTAGTAACAATGTCAACTTCAAGGCAGTCTCTCAATGGACTGTTGGCGATGGCTTGATGGATTGCTACTGTCTCTGCTTCTGCTTGTTCCTCTGGTGGGAAAAAGCCGCCTGTTGTTTTGGCTTTGCCCCTAAAAAATTAGCATCGTTGGACCTAAGATTGTAATGCCCAGTTTTTTTATTGTTGTTGTTACAAGAGTGATCTAATAGGTCATAATCTGAGTCAGATGGAGCATTAGAACAGTCAACGGATGGACCCAGAGGACGACCTGCCTGAGCAGAGTTCACATTTGTAGATGGTTCACCATTATTGTAGTATTTTTACGTATAGTGTGTTCTTTGGAGTTGTTTTATCTTTTCTTTCATGTCTGTCAAGAGTTTCAAGAAGTGCTCCAATTGTGGCCACACCTAATTCCCCTGCAGGACTTCCACGCTTCTGTGTATATTGTTTGGGGGTGGCCCACCTGGACAGTAACTGCAAGACCTTTGCTTCATTTTAGACACAAGACTCTCCAAAGTTATAAGGACAAATTCATGCTGAAAGGTTTGTTGCCTGCACAGCAGGGGGTCATGTCAGTCTTCTGTATCCTGTTAGATGATTGATAAGTCAGATGGGAAAGGACAAAGGGACAAAAATCTCGGGGAAGCAAGATTCCTAAAAAGAGTGATGAAAAAACAAGTAAACGGTCGTGGATCAAAAATCAGGTCAGATCTGATTTCCTTCACCTCCATTATTTTTCTCACTGGAGCCCATCACTCCAAGGTTGTATTCTTTCATTGTGCAGGAAAAATGACCATCAAGGGTTTCCTCTGTAGCCTCCATCGAGTTCTGGCCGTTCTTAGAGGACTCTTACCAAAGCCGATGTCCATAGGATGACGCAGTGATTTCTTTGACATCAAATTCAGTTGGGGGTCATCCTGGTGTTGTCTCCACAGTTCAACCCAAGAAAATATACCATGAACCGTCCTGTTAGGAACTTGATGTTGATCCAATCCATGAATCCACAGCCCATGAATCGGAACATACCTAGAGCTTCTGCATTGGTGGCGATAGGCCTCACCACTTTGACCTTACCTCACTCTTTTGCAGCGCTGACCATGTTGAATTGGGAGAAGAATTGGAGCCGAAGTGTCAGAGCTGGTGCCCTGGAGGACAGGTTGATTTTGAAACTTCTGTAGCCATCTCTGCCACTCTGGACATGCACTTGTTGATGGCTTGGCTCTGATGTATGCTTTGGATCTGGGATGTGTTGCTATCTGAGTTCTCTGTCCTGGCTTCTTGAGAGTTCTCTAGATTCCAATTTTTGGCTCTGCATTCAAAGCCTTTAAGAAGGTTCTCACTACCAGAGAAGGGTTGCCTTCTTCACGCTGTGATCCACCCTAACCCCATTTGTTTTTTCTGCTTCAACCTTCACATCGACAAGGACAGTCAGCTTCCAAAAGCCTCAGAAACACTTGCTCTGATGAGCTCCCAGTCTGATTCGGATCCATTGTCTGAGGCTACCCAACGTCTGGTCCATAAGAAGCAGATTTGTAAAAGGAAATTTGTAGATTTAGAAAACAAATTGTCCAAACAAAGCAAAGGAAAGGAATGTTTTTTGTCTTTTGGATCTTTGTGCTACACTTCCATTCATTCATCAGTGGTGAAGTTATTGTTAAGCTGTATCCTTTGGTTCCTTTGCTTAGTTTGAAAACTTGTAGATTTCTCACCCAAATTTTTCACAGAAGGCATGGATTTGGACAAAGGGGAAGGTTCCCCTTAGAGATGTCACCTTTGATGAAATCCTGGAATTGGTGAAGCAGAATCGGATTGGTTGACCAATGCACCTTCCTCGGAAGAATCTGTATTCCTGGAGACTTTTGAAGCTGGCTCTTCTACCATCTGGGTGGTAACTCCTCCTGATACTCTCTTTAATTTGGTGGCTCAGAAAGCTTGTGAAAAAAAACCTGGCACAGCAGAGGCACTACCAAAGAAACTTGATTATGTCTGGGCAGCTCCTAAACAATAAGGCACATTGAAGTAAAGGTCCCTCAGTAGATGCTGTGCTTATAGCAGCAGCCACTAAAAAGGAACTCTCTGTAGACGGTATGTATGTTCATCCTGCTGATAGGGAATCTAGGGCTCTGGACAGATTTGGAAAATGAACTTGTGCTTCAGCAACCTTTTCCCTTAGAGCGCTGAAGTACTTGGCTCATGTCACATGCTTCCAGAGAATTTAGTCAGAGATTACCAATTCTCCCTCATACATACATACACATGTACATGCATACATACAGATATTTCAAGCATGGGTATTTATGCCCTTCTAGCCTGCAGATATACCAGAAATATTGGATAATTAGCCAGAGGATATCCCAAAAAAAATGTGGAATCCTAGCGATCCACCCTCAACTCCGTTTCCAACATCTACATGCATCTGCTGTCAGATGTAGCTGATGGAGGGGCCAGAGCAGCAGGCAACTGGCGTAGTCATATGTTGTCATGCTTGGATGTGATTGTGTGATTTTTTGGGGAAGACTTCAAGATGTCCTTCCTTAACACCCCTTTTGATAGTTCCACTCTCTTTGGACCAAATGTTAAGGACACAGTGACCATAAATGAGCAGGATGGTAAGACCCTGTCTGTCATGGGACATTGCGTGACCTGTCCATCTATTGCATGTCTTTGGAATATGAGAGGAAAACATAGCACCCAAAGGAAATCCACACAAACCCAGAGAGGACATGCAGACTCCACACAGAAGGCATCTCAGCTGAAAATCAAACTGGAGAATCTCTTGCTATGAGGCGACAATACCATCTGCTGCGCCACTGTGTTGCCCCTCCCAAGGGTGTTTTCAAATGTCTACCTCCGGTAATTGCTTATTGCAGGTTTCAAGGCATTCACATTATTTCATATTTGGTCAATTGTCTTCTATTTGTAGACTTTCTGTCCAGTTGTTAGAGTCATTAGGAAGTGTTCAGAATCTTCTACTCTGTATGGCTTTCCAAGTGAACTTACAGAAACCCTCTGTCATTCCTTCTCACAGGGTAGGTGTATTGGGATGTCTGTTAAATTATGCCTTGAGAAGAGCTTTTCTTCCTTTTTCAAAAACAGGTAATAGCCTTATCAGGTTGCAAGTCAGATTCCCGTCCCCCACCTGTAAAAATAAGCTCATTATTCCTCACAAAATTCTGATAAGCTCAGTAACAGCAGAGCCAGTATTGTCCCCTTCATCTGTCTTGGTGGGCAGGTTATCTACATCTGTGGCAGATTTGAGCCAACAAACTTTCACAACAGATGCTTCTTTAGCACTGGAGCTTTCCCATCTCCCATAGTGCTAGTGCTGTACAGTTCCTCTTTTCTCTCATCTTTTTGCTGCTCTTCTAACTAGATGCTATCCTGTAGCACTCCTTTTCTTCTTGAAGACAGATAACCACTTTTTGAATTTATTTTACTGCTTTGTCTCTCCTAAGATTACAGTCTAATTTGTAAGTAATTTTTATTGCATCCTTTTACTAAACTTTTTGTACAGCGTCTCCCTTCTCCCTCTTTGAGGCGTACTAAAACTTTGTCATCTGACAGGCATTTTCTCACACTTCAGTCCAGTAATACTCATATCCTTTCTGTAATCTTCAGCCCTCTATTTACCTCACAGTTTTGCACTAACTTACAAACTTTTCAGTGGCCTTTCTAAGCCTTCAAAAAACACTTTTATAACTGCACTTTTGTAGTACTTTCCCTCCTTGATTGCTGCTCAGTATTTGTTAGCTTTCACCATTTTTTCACAGAAATGGAAAAGGCTTCAGGGTTAAAAATAATGTCAAAAGTGTGGACATAAAATCCTGCCCCTGGACCCACACCATAAGTGTGTCATCTGCCTTGAACATGAGCATTTAGATGCTCATTGTGGTATCTGTTCTTTCACTCCTTGGGTTGCCACCTTTCGTTTTGGCTAAAACTGGAGTAAGGCCACATCGCTCACATCACCATAACCCCACCCAACCCAGCTTCTCTTCTGCCCACATCCCGCCCATTCTATGACATCACCTGACAGGAACGCCCTCTTTTTTCTGTTCCTGATGCCTGATTTCAGCTGATTTACTATGCTTTTCTATAAAAAAAGCATAGTAAATCAGCCGATTTGCAAACTCCGATAGTCTGTTTCCTTTTTGAAACAGAGTACCGGAGTTTGTACAGTGTTTTCCGGACTACTGGAGAATCAATTTGATTTCCGTATAGTCTGGAAAAAAAATGGAGGGATGGCAACCATATTCAGTCCTCATTCTTTGATCGATGAAGCAAACTTGTACTAAAAGACCTCTTCCTGCCACAGTTGAAGAGTACGCCATCACCTCAGCTGCCTAAAGACACTGGGAATCAGGTTACCAAGATTGCAGACAAAGAAATACAAAAAGAGAGAGAAAAAGAGGAGGAGATCTTCTGACTGTCCTTCTCCTTTATCAGAAATTAACCAACCCTTCTACTTCAGTGATTTCTCCAGATCCATCCACTTTTAAACCATTTTTACCTTATCCCTCAGCATCAATCATTCTCAACACCAGAGTAATAATTCCCAACAAATCTCCCAAGAAAATGATCCCTCTAAGCTCCCTGTCCTATTAAGAGGTATTTCTCAAGGTTTGTCAGCTCAAGACCTCCATCTGCAGCCTTTGTTAGGTGTACCATATCATCCAGAAGTGTGGTAGAATTTGGCTGGGAATGTATGAGGTCCTTTGTAAAGGTGCAAATAAATATGGTAGTCTATGTCTGTCTCCACTTTAAGGATGCACAGGGATGGCCTTCTCATCCTCCCAAATGTTTACTTCCCCACCTCAAGGGTTTGTAGTACTGAGATTACCCCTGGTAATCACCTGTCGGGGGCCAGTGGCACTGGCTGCTTTAACACCAATGGTTTGCCTGACATAATCTACTGAGATGTTGTCTGAGCCAAGTTGTTGCTCTGAACTGAATGTTCAACACAGATATCTTGCCCCCTTGGCACTGACCTACTTTGGTCAGTTTGTGGCTTTGTGTTCTTTGGTCCTCTATTGGTCTCCGTCCCTGATCTGACTGCTTTGGTGCAGGGAAGTGCACCTGTCTGATCTGTCTGCCTTGTCTTTAGACTTTGGGATGAATCAGATGCTGGCCTTCTCAATGCTGTTAGCATTAATATTGGCATTTGAGGCATTTCAGAGCAGTGTAGCTCACAAGCCTGTGATTGGAGGGGGATGATGTTAGTGCTTCAGCTCTGCCATTATAGTCCTGTTGCATCTGCTGTGTTCAGACTTCAAACTCAGTCCCAAGAGCAGCCCATCTATGAAGGTCTTGATCCATCCCTTCAGCAAGGATACCTATGGATCTTCAGAAAACTGTCTTCCGGTGGTGTATAGGAAGTGTATTGCAATCTTCTTGAAGACAACACCTTTTGTGAAGTCATGGAGTTGACAAGACAAAGGGACAGCTGGCCCACTGACACCCCTTCCCTAGAAGAGAGTGTGTTCGTTGAGGCCTTTAGAGCTGTCCCATCTACTTCCTAGGTGGTCACTCAAGCTGATTGCCTGATAAAGTTGGTCATGGAGAGGGCATTTCAAGATCTTGACATAATAGAATCTATTCCTGAGAAACTAGATACAATTTTAAGGCCTCCCAAGAACCATCCCTGTTGAAGTGAGGGACTTCCCTTGTAGTTACAACAGCTAAAAAGAATAAGATATAGAAGAAAGTTCTGTGGTCCGTGTTCCTAGCAGGGAATCCAGGGCAAAAAAATATTTTGGAAAGCAATTTATACCTAGAGAACTTTTTTCTCTGAGAGCATTGCATTGTATATCATATGAACTGTTTCCCAAGGGATATGGAAGAACAGACCTTAAATTTCCTTTGGAGACCCCAACACCAGACACAAGAATGATAATGGAAGCCCAGTTATCCAGCATGTTTATTTGGGTCTACTTTAATTGAAAGCGGAATCCGTCGAATACGAATCTGTCGACACATAAACAGCGAAATGCGATAACGTCGAACACGCAAAAACGCAAAATTTAAACATCGAAACCGCAATAGTCGGCCAACCCCACCGTCCGTAACATACTACCTACGCAAACACAACAACAAAAAACACATACACTAACCAAAACCCTACTACTAACCTTAAATTATAGCACCAAAAACCCACTTGTAACCCTACACTAAACCCCACATACACAACTATCTATGCACTACCCTTAACCCCTCCCTAACCCTAAGGTCTGTAACTACCGCACACTTAACCTACAGAACTATTCACACACAAAGTAAATATTCCACACACATACAGTTAATAAAACCCTACACTAAACCTTACGTACATTACCTATCTATGCACTTACCTTAACCTGCACCCTAACCCTAAGGTCCATAGCTATCGTACACTTACCTTACGGAGCTATACCGCAGACGGGCCAACTATGACAGTTTGACATTTCCGATTTCGCTATTTAATGCGTTCGTTTCCGCGTTTCGCTGTTTGTGTTGACGGATTCGTATTCTATGGGTTCCGCTTTCGTTTAATTAAAGTAGACCCATTTTTTTTTGTTAGCAACCTGACCATGAGGCTGTCTAATGCAGCCAGTAGTGCAGCAAGAGCAGCAGGCATTAGCATAGCAATGCGCCATCTTGCCTGTCTGAGAGTTTGTCTTCACAAACAGCATTAAGGCATACTTCTTGAACCCCCCCCCCCATGACGCATCCTCATTATTTGTTGTCAAAGTTAAGGATACTTGAATGAACAAGTGAACAGGAGGGAAAAACACTCTTCCATTGAAGATAGATTTGCTACCCCTTGGCGATCTTTGTCAGGAATCAGAGAGGTAACAGGGGCATCTGGTTTAAGAAATAATGACATTTTTCCTTCAGCCCTTCTTCACACATGGCCTTCCATGACAGAGGGAAGAATTCTAATAGTGGCCACCTTAGTGTCAGGGTTTACAGAAGCAAGGGTTGAGGCTGCTTTTCAGGTAAACCCTTTCATCGCACTTCAAAAACTGCCCAGTTTTTCTGTTGTAGAGGTAGTTGGGATATTTTTCACTTCACCTACAAAGTTGGTCGGACATCTCAGAAGATTCGTAGGTCAAGAAAATAATAATGAGAAGCTACATCATTCCCTTTAATTCTACCCCTAAACATACTACAGAGCCCTCTCCAGATATTCAGCACCACCAAAAAGGGCTACAGAGCAAGAAATTTCACAATTTATTCAAAAAAAGCTGTTCAAGAGATTCCACCAGACCAAAGAGGGTCAGGTGTGTGCCCTGAAATCTGTAGTTCCAAAGAAAAGCAAGGACCTTAGGCCTATTCTAGACCTCAGTGGCTTAAATACTCATGAAAAAAAGTCCAAATTCTGGATAATATTGGTGCAGTGTTGACCTTTGGGATGTAGATCACCACATCAAGATTGCAAGGTAGTCCAGAAGGTTTCTCTGATTTCGGCTGAGAGCCAGTCATTATCATTTCTGAACCTTGCCCTTTGGTCTCATCACAGCCCCCAGATGTTTACCAAGTGGATGTTGGTAGTAGCAGTGTATTTCAAGCTGCAAGGGTTCTGCTTGTTCCCCTCTCTAGACTGGCTCCTAGCTACAAACACAAACAGATCTCTGATCCTAGAACAAAACTACTTTACTCCACTTGTGTTGGTCCTTTGGTATCTCCATAAACTTTGAAAAGTCAAATTTGGATCCTAGTCCATCCTTAGTTTTCATAGGATGCCCTCTAGACACATTGTCTCAAATTGCAAAGGTTCTGGAGTCAGAGCTGGTATTCAACTACAGGTGCAAGAGTTTCTCAAAAATGGCATTCTCCCTGTTTCCCTCATTCTTAGATTGTTTGGCAGTGATGCTCCCTCCATCTTTTTAGTTCTCCATGTCAGATGCTTCATGACAGTACAGCACTGACCTCTTGACCTCTCTCTTTTAAATAGTCTTAAGCTACTCAGTCTCTTCCTCACCAATGACACTGTCTTTCCTAGTGGATACAGTCCATACTAGTTCAAGAGCAATGACAATTCATTCTTCTATTACCAGTAGCCAGGGTAACTACAGATGCTTCCTCTCTTGGTGGGTGGTAATATGAAGGGAAAACAGTCCAGGCAACAAGGACCTGCCTAGAGGCCCATCTTCATCTCAGTGGTCTGGAGATGAGAGCAGTCCTAGCATGTCAGGCACTGCAGGATATCCTGCCCCAACCACACCAACAACACCTCAGTGATATGGTACATCTAGAAGCAAATTTCATGAGTGTGTGGCAATGGACTTTTGTCTTTTCAGCACTTTGTAATAGCGGTGCACATTCCAGGATGTCCTTCAAGGATGCATCTGCAGTCATCACATATGGGTTGTCCTGCCTCAGGCAGCCCTTCGGTCGGCCGGATTCCAAAGTCTGGGTCCGGCGTCGGCTGACGTCGCCCCTTCCCCGACGTCAGAGCGCCTGGGGTATAAAAGCGCCAGCCGACGCCATCTTCCTCAGTCTTTCTTGCCGCGTGGTGCCCAAAGCAGAAGCAGTTCTCAAGTGCCGGTCAGCCAGCTCCTGTAATTCAGCTACCGAAGACTTCAAAAGCTAAGTACCCCGTTGGGGACTCTTTCTTGCCTCAGCCGATGTCAGATCAAGTTAATAATTGTTTAACTTGTGGGAAACAAATACCTCATAAGGATTTCCACTCTTACTGCCTCCCCTGCCTAGGCCCAGACCACGACATCTCGGCCTGTTCAGCCTGTGCTTCCTTCAACCGACGCACTCTTAGACGTCGGGCGGAGTTCGCAGAGGAATTATTTGGGGCTAGTTTTTCATACAAAATGCCGTCGGAGACTCCGACTTCACATTTAATAAAGAAACGGAAGGACAAGGACCGACATGCGCGGGCCGCGGTTTTGGCTGAAACCACGGCCAGGCCTACCGCGAGTGTCTTTGTCTTGGCTGAAACAGAGTCCTTGGTACTTCCGACACCCAAAACCGCTCAACCGACAACCTCGGCCCCGGAGGCCCCTGCTGAGTTGGTTATTGAATTTCCTTCAGAAACTGGTGTTTTGGAAACTTCTGATACCATTCCTCTAGACAAAATTACTCCAGCACGTGGTGCAGCTAGGCCTCCTGCATCCATGTCCATAAAGGCATTCACCAGGGCTAAAGTTGCTAAACATACAAAAGCTATGCCTCCCAGGGTTATTCCTCAGGGACCCTCTACAAGTTCACAGATTCTTACTTTAGCAGAGGACCTTATTTCCTTGATTAGGGGATCTCAACCTCATCCGGACAGGGGCTCTCAACCTCCTCCTCCTCTAGACAAAAGGCCCAGGGTTGAGCCCTCTGATCTCCACTCCTCAGAGGAGGCCTCTGATGGCTCTGCTCTCTCGGACTACCAGGAGGAGGCTTTTTCGGCCTACGAGGATTCTGATGCAGAGGAATCCATCCCCTCGACCTCCCCTCCTGAAGAGCTATCCTTCGGTGAAACCCTTCACACTATGAGAGAGCATTTCAAATGGCAGGGCCAGGAATTTTCTGATTCCAGGAAAAGATTAAGAACTTTTCTGCATTTACCTCGGCATAGACCTTTGGCTATTCCTCCTGTTTTGAATGTCATTGATGATGTGTACTCCGAGTCTAGCATAACCCCTGACACTCTTCCCCCGACCCCTGTCAAACCCGATAGGTACCACAGGGTCCCAGACTCGCATCATTTTCTTTACAAGGCCCACTCTGCTGATCCAGAAACTATTTCCCAGGGCCCTAAAGGGGTTGCGGCTGCCACCTCTTAAAAATCCACTCCCTCGAAAGGGAGTCCAGGGCTTTAGAGATGGGGTAAAAAGTGTATACTTCTGCTACTCTTTCTATGAGGGCATTAAATTGTCAATTTCATATGATACAGTACCAAGAGTATTTGTTAGATGAATTGCATAAGAAACTGTCTTCACCTGAACCCCTAGATCACAAATCACTACAGGATCTGGTACATAACTCCCAGCAGGTTAGTAACCATTTCTTACAATGTGGTTATGATGCATTGGAAGCTTCATGTAGGTCAGCTATGACAGGTGCAGTCATACGTAGGCATGCTTGGCTGAAGGAACAATCTCTGCCAGACCATAAAGCTAAGCTTCTGGATGCTCCCCTGGAAAAGCAAAAGTTATTTGGCTCCACTGCTCAGGAGGTCTTAAAGAAGGTTGAGGAAAAGGCAAAATCTGTACAAACAGTTAAAGATTTTCTACAAGTCCAACCACCAAGATTCAGCAGAAATTGGCCTGCCAAGAATTGGTCCTTTCCGGGCACAGAAAGATTTCAGAGAGGCAAGAACAGGCGTGCCAGAGGTAGAGGGCAAGCTAGAGGCTCCTACAGAGGGCGTCAGTGGCAGCCTCCCAACCAGAGAGGTAGTGCAGGACCTACAACTGCGGCACAAGGACAGACTCGATGACTTTGCTTTGATTCTGCCAACCAGGGCTCAATTAGAAGCACCTTTGGGCGGAAAGCTTTCTTTATTCTCAGACAACTGGCACACTATTACAAGAGACAAATGGACACTGCAAATAATAGACAGAGGATACAGGTTCCATTTTCACACATTGCCAAAAAGAAAAGGCATGCCAGACCTGCCACCAAATCAAAGGGCAGAGGCTTTGAAACAAATCTCCAACTTAATGCAAATGAAAACTATAGAAAAGGTTCCTCTTTCAGAACAAGGCCAAGGATTTTACTCCAGACTTTTCCATGTTCCAAGAAAAGAAGATCAGTGGAGGCCTATTCTCGACTTGTCCGCACTGAATACTTATCTCATTGTGCCAAAATTCAAAATGCTGACTCTACAGCAACTCCTTCCCATGCTGGGCAAGGGGTCTTGGCTGGTGACGCTAGACCTCAAGGAGGCATACCTGCATGTCCCTATCAGACAAAGTTGCAGAAGACACCTCAGATTTCTTGCAGGCTCAGAGCATTATCAATTCTCAGCATTGCCCTTTGGCTTGTCTATTGTGCCCAGAGTATTCACGAAATGCCTGGCATCAGTAATTGCACACTGCAGACTTCAGGGGATTCAAATATACCCATATCTGGATGACTGCCTTATACAAGCGGACAGCCAACAAACTTTGGTAAAGGACTTGAATTATGCCATCCACCTACTGCAGGCATTGGGATATACAGTCAACTTTCACAAATCAAGACTTGTTCCATCCCAAAGAATAATTTTTCTGGGTGCGGATTTAGACACAACCACCCAAATGGCTTTTCTCACAGAAGAAAAACAAAGACAACTACCGGATTACTTCAAGAACCTGACGAGACAAACTCAGCTGACTGCAAGGAAAATCCTGCAGGCCCTGGGTTACATGGCATCTTGCATTCTTCTCATTCCCCAAGCAAGGCTGCATATGAGGAAACTACAATGGTACCTAAGGAGTTTATGGACTCCGCACAGCCACAGCTTAGAAACTTTGATCCCACTCATTCCATGTCTCCAAAAGGAATTTCTGTGGTGGGCTCAAGCAAGCCAATCAAACAGGGGTCTGCCCTTCAGCAAGCCAATAGCCAGCCAAACTATTACAACGGATGCTTCAGACCACGGTTGGGGAGCACACATGGAGGGCAGATGTATTCAAGGACTATGGTCACAAAAGGAGCTACGCATGCACATAAACCAAAAAGGAAATGCTGGCAGTGATACATGCAATCGAGGCCTTCAAACTCTTTCTGCATCAAGGCCACCTGCTAATAAGGACAGACAACACCACAGTTATGTGGTACATAAACAAGCAAGGAGGCACCCATTCCTACCCTCTTTGCAGACTGGCAATGAATCTATGGGAACTTTCCTTGAAACTCAATATAGAGCTGCAATCCCAGTTTGTGCCAGGAAAAGACAATATACTGGCGGACAGCTTAAGCAGAAATATCATGGATGCACACGAATGGATGTTGCACCCGACATCTTCCTACAGATAACACAATCATGGGGAAGGCCAGACATAGATCTTTTGCCTCCCCACAATCATCAGCTGAAGAAATTCTGCTCAAGGACATACCACCCACAAGCATGGAAAGTGGACGCCCTATCTTTCAGCTGGAGAACCCTAACAGTTTATGCATTTCCACCTCTTCCATTAATGACCAAGGTCGTACTGAAGATCAGGACAGAGCAGCCAAAAGTGATTCTGATAGCTCTGGACTGGCCAAGACAGCACTGGTACCCACTGTTAAAGAGCATGTCACACACGAAACCATGGCTTCTTCCTCAATGGCCACTTCTCCTGACACAGCACAATTACAAAACTCTGCATTCCAACCTGAAAACCTTGCGACTAACAGCCTGGAAAATACCTAGACTCCTCCTCAGGATAAGCTATCCAAGAGAGTGAAGGATATCATCATGGAAGCTCGCAGGCCTTCCACAAGAAAGACATATTCAGCAAAATGGAAAAGATTTCACATTTGGAACACCACAAAGGGCCTAGATGCGACAGTGATGAACATGCCACATATCCTGGAATACTTGGCAGAAATGCTCCACAATGGCCTGTCTTACTCTTCCATTAAAATTCATGCTTCAGCAATTTCAGCAGAGTACAATACTGATCCACCTGTTTTTTCTCATCCTCTCCTAAGACAGTTTCTAAAAGGAATTAAAAACATCAATCCTCCAAGGAAACCTCCAGTGCCTACTTGGGACCTTAACCGTGTTGGAAAAACTAACTCTGCCTCCCTTTGAACCAGCAGCATCTGCAGAACTACAGTTCCTGTCTTGGAAGACCGCCTTCCTTCTGGCCATAACCTCAGCAAGAAGACTATCTGAGTTACAGGCCCTCATGGCAGTACAGCCATTTCTTATTTTTCATCAGGACAGAGTCTCATTGAGAACCAATCCTTCATTTATGCCAAAGGTGGTATCCAGGGTCTCATTAAACCAAGCTATTCACCTGCCTACCTTCTTTCCAAATCCACAAAACAAAGGGGAGAAACTTCTGCACACTCTGGACATACACAGACAGTTGCGCTACTACTTGGACAGAACTAAAAGCTACAGAAAAACTGACCAGCTGTTGGTAGCATATGCTGCTGGTGTACAAGGAAAAGCAATTTCCAAACAGACAGTTTCAAAATGGATAGGGAATTGCATTCGTTTCTGTTATTCCTTCCATGGAAAAACTGTGCCAGCTAACATTAGACCTCATTCCACCAGAGCCACAGCCACCTCCACAGCCTTCTTAAGAGGGGTGGCTACCAAGGACATTTTAGAAGCTGCTACATGGAGCTCCGTGCATAAATTTTCCAAACATTACAATTTACCTTTATATTCCAGATCCAGAGCAGGCTTTGCTACGGCAGTCCTGCAGGGAATTTTAGCTACACCATCCTTTACATAGATCCTCCACCCCCAGATTGGCTATGGTATTCTACCCATATGTGATGACTGCAGATGCATCCTTGAAGGACATAGTACAGTTTTGTACCTACCATAAATGTAGATGTCCGATAGGTATGCATCTGCAGTCAGGTTTACCCTCCCTCCTTCCCCTCTTTGGTATTTATTGGGTACTTTTCCCTCTCATAGCTAGCTGGGGTTATCTATTATGGTGTATTTGTTGTATATATCTATATATATATATATATATATATATATATATATATTTCTGTGCATGTTTGGAATTTATTGCATTTATCCAAATTTAGCCTTCCTTTGAGGGCACCTGGCATCTGGGGCAAGAAACACTGAGGAAGATGGCGTCGGCTGACGCTTTTATACCCTAGGTGCTCTGACGTCGGGAAAGGGGCGACGTCAGCCGACGCCGGACCCAGACTTTGGAATCCGGCCGACCGAAGGGCTGCCTGAGGCAGGACAACCCATATGTGATGACTGCAGATGCATACCTATCGGACATCTACATTTATGGTAGGTACAAAACTGTACTTTGTCTAGTCTCCTAGATAAGTTGCTACATTCTTATGTCTCGCAAAAGAGCCTTTAACCCAGCAGTGGCAACCAAGGTATTCATCTGTTGGGGCCAACTTTGCTGCAGTCTGTTTGCCCTTCCCAACAGTACAAAATCGCAACAGCTATTTTGCCCTTACCCCTCTACAAAGACCATCACGGAGGGATGATCTGGTCTACCTTTGGCCACCTTTCCTTCCTGTCATGAGAAATTTCTTACATAAGCAACCCTGTGCAAGCCAGCAGCCATTCTCATTTCTCCCTTTGACCAAGGCAAATCAAGTTTCCTGCTCTTTGGCCTCATCTGACCTGACCTCCATAGGCTCTGGATCCATGACCAGATCTTCCCCGTCTGGCAAGCCTCATCTGAACACAAGTTCCTCAGGCTGATGGCATGGTTTCTCCAATTCTACTGATGGCCAGTGACCCTGCTTTACCATTGAGTATGGTACAGACCTTAACAGTCTGCTAGAAAAAAACGTACAGAAGTACATGGAAAAGGTTTTCTCTAGCGGAATTTTTTTTTGTTAAAACATTTCTTGAATTATCACTTGTGACATAGGCAAATTTACATTTTATAAAAGTAATCAAACTGTATTAACAAGTTCACATTTACAAACATTATACTTCACATATATTGCTGTATATCATATTAGCTATGCAACGTTAGGTAAATTATTCAATTCCTGCCCCTTTTTTTTTTTTAAACAATAAACATTCCTATTAAACCATCACTTACGACATAGGACATCATACATTAATATAAACGAAAACAAACCGCATCACCACAGTCGTAATTGTAAGCATTTTACATCATAAACCATACTGACACACTCCCATTTGCAAACATTGTATATCACTTATCTACCCAATCATTTTCAGTCCAACATTACATAGCTCATTTAACTCCTGCCTTCATTTAGACCTCATTCCTCCCCTGTAGATATTGTTTCCACAATTCCCATTTTTCCGTTGTAGTTTGCTACTACCCTTTTCTAAAGATCTCAATTCCGGTTGTTTTATCTCTGTTAATATATTCACTACGTCTAGTATAGTTGGCTTTGATTTTGATTTCCACTTTGTAGAATTGCTTTTTGGCAGCCACCATAATTAGACACAGCAAGGCCTTACCCATGTGTAGATAATTCTGATTCTGTATCATAGCTCAGAAAAATCACCTCCCTTGTCACACCAATCTGCTCACCCAGCATTTTAGGCAGTGCATTGCACGGGGAATCCTTAAAGTCCGCCAGCTCAGTGCACTCCCAGAAAATATGATGTTAAATTGTCTATATCGCCTTCGTTCTTGCTGGTTGGGATCGGAGCCGATCCTCGGCTCCGACTCTGCCATCTTCTATAGCTCGAGAGCTATTTACTGGCTCGAGGCTACTCCTTATCCCATGATGCCTAGCGCTAGCTACCCAGATCTCGTTTGCCACTTCAGCTGCGAGGTGTCGTTTTTTCTGGCTTAGGCTTGCATTGACTTTATTATAGAACTTTTTTCTGTGAAATAATCCTTTTTCTTAGTAAGGGATTCTAATTTTTAGTTTTATACTTGTTGTGGTAGTTGAGTGAATTTTTTGTAGTCCCCTCTCCCCTCTTAGAACTCGTTTTATTTAGAGAGTTCTACCCCTCCCCCTCCTTATCCTTTTCTTGTCAGGTTAGCCGTTTAGGTTAGAGGCTTCCTTATACCTTCTTGTTAGGCCAGCCGTTTGAGTTAGAGGCTTCCTAACAAAAAAAACAAAAAAAAATGTAGTCTGTATTATACTGTACTGTCAGTGTTTTTTCTGTAGACTGTGTATTGGTTATTAGCTGCTGTTGTATTTTTGGTTTCAGGATGTCTAAAGAATCCAAGGTGTCTGGGTTCAAGAAGTGTGACTCATGCTGTCAGAAAATGTCTTTGACAGATGGGCACACTTCTTGCGTCTATTGCTTAGGTGCTGGTGCACCTGCAGAACTCTATGCCATGCATTTAGTCCAAGAGTTCTGCAGGAGCGTAAGAATAAGCTTATTCTTAGGGGCCTTTTAAAGCCCCAGGATTCACCGGCCAAGACTCAGCCTGTGAAATCCCCAAAATAATCCAAATCGTCGGCTCCAAGTGTGGAGCCGTCTTTGGTTCAGACTATACCTGCTACTTCGGTTCCAGCTGAAACCGATAAGACTGTCTCCCCGTCGGCTCCATCAGAAACTTCGGAGCCATCGCGGAGCCACAAGAGTCTGAGGTCACCCTCTGTCGAATCGGTTCATTCAGCTCCTCAGTCTCCCCTGCTTCAGAGTGAGCGAAGTCACAGATCATCTCACTCCTCTCGATCCTCTAGGCTCTCGGATCACGATGTGGAGAAAGTTGTCAGGTTGCTAAAGTCGCAGGCACTTGCCAAGATGTTATCCAGCCCTCCTCAACAGGTTTCAGCTCCGTCCACTTCTATCGATGTTCCTCCTCCGACTCTACTGAGCTGGGAGCCGGAGTTCGTTGGGGTTCGAGTAGTGGAACCGTCGGCTCTGATAACTCTCTTTCGGTTCCGTCGTCTGCTCCGATTCCCTCGATGGTGCCGTCCGTCGAGGGATCTGGGTGCCGGGGCTCCCTCGTCTGCTCCGAGGGGGCGAGTGGCATCGGACCCTTGTCCGACCCCTTTCTCTCTCTCGAAGCTTCGGTGCATGTGAGTTCGGCTCCTACATCGGCCTTGGAGCCGTCTCCCTCGGTGCAGAGGAGGATTCCAATTTCCTCTTAACCGGAGCCTTCTCTGCATCGTGACAGGGACGCCTTCGATGTCATAAGGAGTGTGCTGGCCACTGAGTCAGCTCCACTATCGGCCCCATCGGCTCCGTCCCCTGTAGTGCCTGTGCCAACCTGTGTTCCTCCTCCAGACCCCAAGCGTGGGGAACCGGCGCTCCAGGGCACCCCATTGGGTGTTTCCTCTTCTTCCGAGGTCTCCCCTGACCATTCAGAGGAGCCCCCTCGTAAGAAGAAGTGCAAGAGGAAGCACATTGACTTCCCTGAGTCTGTCACTTCTGATACAGACTTAGATGACTCGTAAGGGTTCCCGAGTTCCCCCTCTGAAGAGGTTTCCTTTTCGGACATCCTCTAAATGCTTAAGCAGAGGGGGAACTGGAATCCCCTAGCCCCTACTGAGGATGAGTCGGTATTCTTGGATGCGGTCGGTTCCCGACCTTCCACCTCCTGGGTTTCTCCGCCTTTCGATCCACTTATGTCAGTGGTGGCTCGAAAGGGTTGGTCAGCTCTGGATACAGTGGAACCAACTGCAAGGAGACCTGGTAAATTCATTACAGCACCCCAGGACAAGTAATTCCTTTCGAAAGGTGTTCCTGTTGATGCCATGGTGGTAGCAGCAGCCACAAAAAAGGAGTTAGCGGAAACTTCTTCATCTGTCCATCCTCCTAACAAGGAGTCTAGGACCATGGACAGACATGGGAAGCAAATGTTTGCTTCAGCGACCTTTTCTGTGAGGTCACTGAACTACTTATGCCATTTTACCTGGCTTCAGAGGGATCTCCTTAAAGAGCTCGGAGATACCCTTCAAGATCCATCAGCTGAGGGGGCTCAAGCTAAAGCGGCTTTCCAGCTGGTGACTCTTAATTCTGTAGTCGACTCCTCCATGAGGCTCATTTCCTATGCAGCCGATGGTGCGAGTAGAGCCACAGGTACTGGTGTGGCCCTGAGGAGACGTGCCTGGATGCGGCTGTGTAATTTTGTGGAACCCTTTAGAGCGTCATTCACCAACACCCCTTCTGATGGTTCCTTTCTTTTTGGACCACAGGTGAAAGACACTTTGACTAGGTGTGAGCAAGAAGGCAAGACTCTCTCTGCTGTGGGAGTCCGTTTTTCCACTCCTTCCAGACCATACCCCAGTGGTCAGAAGAGTGGTAAAATGTGGTTCCGAAAATCCCAGGGAGCCTCGGCTGACACACGTAGTGATTTTTCCTCCAGGGGCAGAGGGGGAAACAACAACAACAGACGCTGCCCTCGTGGCAGAGGGGGTCGCAGAACCAGGGCAACAGAGAATCTTTCTCTGAGAAGCCCTTTCAACATCCCTGAAGGGTTGCCCGACTGCCCGCTTCTGGAGGCAGTCGGGGGAAGACTTTCTCTGTACTCAAAAGCCTGGCAAAATTTAACGCAAGACAAATGGGTACGGTCAATTATATCCAGAGGTTACAAAATTCCCTTCTGTCAGCCCCCTTTAACTTCAAGCTAATCCCTTCTAGATGTTCCACCCAATCTGAGGGACCAAGCAGTCACAGAAGTTTCAAAACTGCTAAAAAAGAGAGTCATCCAGGAAGTCCCGGCAGACCAACATGGATCCGGAACTTACTCAAGGTTCTTTTTGGTACCAAAAAAGATGGGAATGGAGACAGATTCTGGATCTCAGCAGACTGAACAAGTCTGTTCAAAGAACAAAGTTTCGGATGGTCATGCTACAGTCCATTCTACCCTTTTTGGGTCAGGACAATTGGATGTGCTCCATAGATCTTCAGGATGCGTACTATCACATCAAATTGGACAGGCGTTCCAGGAGATTCCTTCGCTTCTGGCTGGGAGCCAGTCATTACCAGTTCAGAGCTCTGCCCTTTGGTCTCACCACAGCCCCCAGGGTGTTCACCAAGTGTATGGCAGTGGTCACGGCTCACCTGAGACATCTAGGATTCCGGGTGTTTCCGTATCTAGATGACTAGCTCCTCACTGCTACTACCAGGCATCAACTTCTCCGAGCCAGGGACTACACAGTCACAATCTGCTCCCAGCTAGGGATCGCAATAAACTTCGGAAAATCTGCCTTGTTTCCCTGTCAATCTATTGCCTATATAGGAGCAGACTTGGACACAAGGAACATGTCCGCAAGGCTGCCACCAGACAGGGTGTCTACAATTCGCCAGCAAGTTCAAATTCTAATGCAGAGCTAAAAGATCCAAGTCAGGTTCATCCTTCAAACTCTGGGTTCCATGGCAGCGGCAATTCTTCTAATCCCTCTGGCCCACTTTCACATGAGAATCCTTCAGTGGCTTCTGTTCACACAATGGCCTTTCCAACAGCTGCCCATGTCTCACATGATCACGATTACAGAAGCATGCAAAAGGCACCTTTCCTGGTGGTCTCTCCACTAGTGTCTCAGGGCAGACCCTTCATTCAGCCCCCTCTGGTGGCCACAGTGACCACAGACGCCTCCCTGATAAAGTGGGGGGCATTATCAGGGCAGGACAGTCCAAGGCACTTGGCAGCCTCACGAGTACCATCTGCATATAAATGTCCTAGAAATGAGAGCCGTGCTCCTAGCGTTGCAAACTCTTCAGGACTCTCTCCCTTCTGGGACCATTGCAATTCAAACGGACAACATGTCAGTGGTGTGGTACATCAACAAGCAAGGCGGAACCAGGTCCTATCCCCTATGTCGAGAAGCACTCAGACTCCGTCAGTGGGCGATTTCCTCCCAACGATTTCTGATTGCAGCGCACATCCCTGGGAGGTCCAACGTCATAGTGGACAGGCTCAGCAGAGCTATTCTCATGCCTCACGAGTGGTCTCTGAATCAGGTAGTTGGGGATCTGATCTTCCGCAAATGGGGACAGCCTTGCTGCGATCTTTTTTCCATCCCCTTCAACACCAAATATAGCAACTACTTTGCCATTCTTCTGCTTCCAGGTCACTCTCCCAGAGATACTCTAGTCCACGATTGGCCTCAGGGACTCCTATATGCCTTCCCTCCGATGTCCTTCAAGGATGCATCTGCAGTCATAACATATGGGTTGTCCTGCCTCAGGCAGCCCTTCGGTCGGCCGGATTCCAAAGTCTGGGTCTGGCCTCGGCTGATGTCGCACTTTCCCCGACGTCAGAGCGTCTGGGGTATAAAAGCATCAGCCGACGCCATTTTCCTGAGTCTTTCTTGCCGCGCGGTGCCCGAAGCAGAAGCTGTTCGCAAGTGCCGGTTGGTCAGATCCAGTGATTTCAGCTACCAAAGACTTCGAAAAAGCTAAGTACCCTGTTGGGGACTCTTTCTTGCCTCAGCCGATGTCAGATAAAGTAAATAATTGTTTAACTTGTGGGAAACAAATACCTCATAAGGATTTCCATTCCTACTGCCTTCCTTGCTTAGGCCCAGACCACGACGTATCGTCCTGTTCAGCCTGTGCTTCCTTCAACCGACGAACTCTCAGACGTCGGTCGGAGTTTGCAGAGGAATTTTTTGGGGCTAGTTTTGCATATAAAATGCCGTCGGAGACTCCGACGTCACATTTAGTGAAAAAACGGAAGGACAAGGACCGACACTCGCGGCCCGCGGTTTCGGCTGAAACCACGGTAAAGCCTACCGCGAGTGTCTCAGTTTCGGCTGAAACCGAATCCTCGGAGATTCCTTCATCCGAATCCACTCAACCGACCACCGCGGCCCCGGAGGCCCCGGCTGAGTCGGCTACCGAGCTACCTACCGATACCAGTGTCCAGGATATGTCCGACACCATTCCTTTGGACATATCTACTCCTGCACGTGGGGCAGCTAGGCCCCCTGCTTCCATGTCCATTAAGTCTTCTCCAGGGCTAAAGCTGCTAAACTTTCTAAGGCTTTGCCTCCCAAGACTACCTCCCAGAGGCCTTCCTCTAGTACTCAGATCCTCAGCCTTGCAGAGGACCTTATTTCTTTAATTAGAGGTTCACAACCTCACCCGGACAGGACCTCTCACCCTCCACCAGACAAAAGGCCTAGGACTGAGCCTTCTGACCCACACTCTTCAGATGAGTCCACGGATGGTTCTGAGTTGTCAGACCACCAGGAGGAGGCTTATTCGCCCTATGAGGATTCTGATGCTGAAGAATCTATCCCTTGCCTCCCTCCTGAAGAGTTTTCCTTTGGTGAGACTCTACACTCCATGAGAGAGCATTTTCAATGGCAAGGTCAGGAATTCTCTGATTCTAGAAAAAGATTAAGGACCTTTTTACATTTGCCTCAGCATAGGCCCTTAGCTCTACCTCCTGTTCTGAATGTAATTGATGATGTGTACAATGATGTCAGTACAGCCCCTGATACTCTCCCCCCGGCCCCTGCCAAACCTGATAGATACTACAGGGTCCCGGATTCTCATTTCCATCTGTATAAAGCCCATTCTGCCGACCCAGAAACTATTACTCTGGGCCCTAAAGGGGTTGCGGCTGCCATGCCAAAAATCCTCTACCTTCTGAAAGAGAGTCTAGAGCTTTAGAGAGATGGGGAAAGAAGGTATATACCTCTGCAACTCTCTCCGTCAGGGCTCTAAATTGTCAATTTCATGTGATACAGTACCAAGAGTATTTGTTAGATGAACTGAACAAGAAGCTTTCTTCTCCTGAGCCCCTTGACCGTAAATCCCTTCAGGATTTGGTACACAACTCACAGCAGGTTAGTAATCATTTCTTAAAGTGTGGTTATGATGCATTGGAGGCTTCATTTAGGTCAGCTATGACTGGGGCAGTTATTCGTAGGCATGCCTGGCTGAAGGAACAATCTTTGCCAGACCATGTTAAAGCTAAACTCCTGGATGCTCCAATGGAGAAACAACATTTATTTGGCTCCTCTGCTCAGGAGGTTTTAAAAAAGTATGAAGAAAATTCAAAATGCTGACTCTACAGCAACTCCTTCCCATGCTGGGCAAGGGGTCTTGGCTGGTGACGCTAGACCTCAAGGAGGCATACCTGCATGTCCCTATCAGACAAAGTTGCAGAAGACACCTCAGATTTCTTGCAGGATCAGAGCATTATCAATTCTCAGCATTGCCCTTTGGCTTATCTACTGCGCCCAGAGTATTCACGAAATGTCTGGCATCAGTAATTGCACACTGCAGACTTCAGGGGATTCAAATCTACCCTTATCTGGACGACTGCCTTATACAAGCGGACAACAAGGAAAATTTGATAAAAGACTTGGCCTACGCCATCCGCCTACTACAGGCATTGGGATACACAGTCAACATCCAAAAGTCAAGACTGGTTCCATCCCAAGGGATAACCTTTCTGGGTGCGGATCTAGACACAACCACCCAAATGGCCTTTCTCACAGAAGAAAAACAAAAACAACTTCCAGATTACTTCATGAATCTGACAAGACAAGCTCAGCTTACTGCAAGGAAAATCCTGCAGGCCTTGGGTTACATGGCATCCTGCATAACTCTGATACCACAGGCCAGGCTGCATATGAGAAAATTACAATGGTATCTAAGGAGTGTATGGTCTCAACACAGTCACAGTTTGGAAACTTTGATACCAATCATTCCTTGCCTTCAAAAGGAATTCCTGTGGTGGGCTCAGGCCTGCCAGTCCAACAGATGGTTGCCTTTCAACAAACCAAAAACAAAACAAACCATCACCACGGATGCTTCAGACCGAGGATGGGGAGCACACATGGAGGACAAATGTATCCAAGGCCTATGGTCTCAAAGACAGCTACACATGCACATAAACCAAAAGGAAATGCTGGCAGTGATGCATGCAATCAAGGCTTTCAAACCCTTCCTCCATCAAGGCCACCTGTTAATAAGGACAGACAACACCACGGTCATGTGGTACATAAACAAACAACTGAAGACATTCTGCTCAAGGACATACCACCCACAAGCATGGAGGGTGGACTCTCTCTCTTTCAGCTGGAAAGCTCTAAAAGTATATGCCTTCCCACCTCTCCCTTTAATGTACAAGGTTCTACTGAAGATCAGGGAGGAACAGCCAAGAGTGATTCTGATAGCTCCAGACTGGCCAAGGCAACACTGGTATCCACTTTTGAGGGGCATGTCACAGGCAAAACCATGGCCTCTCCCCCTATGGCCTTTTCTTCTGACGCAGAACAATTTCAAGATCATGCATCCCAACTTAAAAACATTGCAGCTAACTGCCTGGAAAATCCCTTAAAACCAAAACAAAATGTTTTATCACAGACAGTGAAGGACATTATCATGGAAGCTCGGCCTTCCACAAGGAAGACATACTCAGCTAAATGGAAAAGATTTTTCATCTGGAACACATCAAAAGGCTTAGATGTGACAGTGGCAAACATGACACATATTCTGGAATACTTAGCAGAACTGTTCCACAATGGCCTTTCCTATTCTTCCATTAAGATTCATGCCTCAGCAATTTCAGCAGAATACAATTTGGATCCACCTATCTTCTCACACCCTCTACTCAAGCAATTTCTGAGAGGGATCAAAAATATCAAACCTCCAAGAAAACCCCCTTTACCTGCTTGGGATCTCAACTTTGTCTTAGAGAAACTAACACTTCCTCCCTTTGAACCAGCAGCATCAGCGGATCTCCAGTTTCTGTCTTGGAAAACTGCATTCCTTCTGGCAATAACTTCAGCAAGAAGAGTATCTGAGTTACAAGCATTAATGGCAGTACAGCCATTTCTTATCTTCCATCAGGACAGAGTTACACTAAGAACTAATCCTACTTTTATGCCAAAGGTGGTATCTAGGGTATCCTTGAACCAAGCTATTCACTTGCCTACGTTCTTCCCAAATCCACAGAATAGAGGGGAAAAACTTCTGCACACCCTGGATATACACAGGCAACTACACTACTACTTGGACAGAACTAAAAGTAGCAGAAAAACTGACCAACTATTGGTAGCATATGCTGCTGGGGTGCAAGGAAAATCAATTTCCAAACAGACAATTTCAAAATGGATAGGAAATTGCATTCGATTTTGTTACTCCTTTCATGGAAAGTCAGTTCCTGCAAACATCAGGCCTCATTCCACAAGGGCCACGGCCACCACTACAGCCTTCCTACGAGGGGTGGCTACCAAGGACATTTTAGAAGCTGCTACTTGGAGCTCCGTGCATACATTTACCAAACATTACAATCTACCTTTATACTCCAGATCCAGAGCAGGCTTTGCTACTGCAGTCCTGCAGGGGATCTTAACTACACCATCCTTTTCTTAGTGCCTCCTCCCCCGGATTAGCTATGGTATTCTACCCATATGTTATGACTGCAGATGCATCCTTGAAGGACATAGTACAGTTTTGTACCTACCATAAATGTAGATGTCTGATAGTTATGCATCTGCAGTCAGGTTTACCCTCCCTCCTACCCCTCCGTGGTATTCTTAGGGTGTTTACCCCTCTTTTAGCTAGCTGGGGGACTCTATTATGGTGTATTTGTTTGTATATACTTGTATATATATATATATATTATTTTGCAAATGTTTGGAATTCTATTGCATTTCTCCAAATTTAGCCTTCCTAGAGGGCACCTGGCATTTGGGGCAAGAAAAACTGAGGAAAATGGCGTCTGCTGATGCTTTTATACCCCAGACGCTCTGACGTCGGGGAAAGTGCGACATCAGCCGAGGCCAGACCCAGACTTTGGAATCCGGCCGACCGAAGGGCTGCCTGAGGCAGGACTACCCATATGTTATGACTGCAGATGCATACCTATCGGACATCTACATTTATGGTAGGTACAAAACTGTACTTTTCCCCTGATACTGAAGCTCATACAGAAAGCTATATCATTGGGTTGCAAAATGATCCTCATTGCCCCCTACTGGCCTCCACAGATATGGTTTCTGTTCCTGCATCATTACCTTCTCGAGCAGCCCTGGACTCTGGATCCCATTCCAGACCTGCTGATTCATCAGTCAGACGGGTTGCATCAATCCCTTCAAACACTCCAGCTCACAGCTTGGTTGCTCCAATTCCAACCCTAGCCAGGTTTCCCAGCGTTTCCCCAGCCGTGCGTGAGATTATTGTGTCCTCTCACAAGTCCACGACTGGAAAAACTTATGCTAGTAAATGGAAACGTTTTTCTTGTTGGGCAGAGGCTAGGAACATAGATCCCTTTTCAGCCCCAGTCCACGAAATTTTGGAGTTCGTAGCACAACTCTTTCATTCTGGGTCCGCTTCTGCTACAATCAGGGTTCAATTGGCGACCATTTCTAACTTTCATGTTGGGTTGTCTAATTCAAACATTGTCTCATAAGCTCTGTAAAGCCTTTCTAAAAGGTACTTCTCTCCTTAGACCTCCAGTGTGAGAGATCCCCCTCCTCCTTGGGACCTTAGTTTGGTACTAAACTCTTTAATGATGCCCCCCTTTGAACCTGCAGCGTTCTGCTCAATTAAATTCCTATCCTGAAAAACACTCTTTCTGGTGGCTGTTACATCAGCCAGATGCGTCTCTGAACTTCAGGCACTATGTGTTCGTCCTCCATACTTGGTTTTTCATAAGGATAGGGTTGCTCTGAGGACTAATCCATCTTTCCTTCTGAAAGTCTGCTCAGAAAATAATTTGAACCAATCTATAGACCTTCCTGTGTTTTTCCCTAACCACACCAAGGCAGAATACAAATTACACCAATTGGACGTTCATAGACAACTGCATTTTTACTTGCATAGGACCAAGGATACAAGGAAGTCAGACCAACTATTCCTTTCCTATGCTCTAGGCAAACAAGGTCTCCCAGTTTCCAAAGTGACCTTATCCAGGTGGCTGTCTCATATTATTACCTTCATTTATCAATTGAGAAACAAAGACTTACCTATCAAACCGAAAGGTTATTCTACTAGGGCTTTGGCCACCTCTGCAGCCTTCCAATCTAGGTTGACCATGGAGTCTATTTGTGCAGCTGCCACGTGGGAAAATCCTCATACTTTTATTTCTCATTATAAACTAGATATGGTCTCCATGAGCAGAGCTGACTTTGGTTCCACTGTTCTGAAGTCTGTTCCAATGAGCCACCCAGGATTGTAGGTGCTAGGGACGCTGTCCCAACCAGCAAGAACGAAGGCGAGATAGACAACTTAACATAAAGAAGTTATGTACCTACCATAACGTTCCATGTTAGTTGTCTTCATCTTGCCTTCTTGCATTCCACCCTCCGTCTCCCTGTCCTATTGGATCGAGAGGAGTTTTGTTTTCACTGGCTGAGTATTCTCTGGTTTGTTTCCTCGACTGACTTAGAGAGTATGATGGGAATGCTCAACCTGTTCTTGGGCAGGTTGTTTCTCTGGTTGAGTCTGGGGTTAGCTATTACAAACGAGATCTTGGTAGCTAGCGCTAGGCATCATGGGATAAGAGGTAGCCTCGAGCCAGTAAACAGCTCTCGAGCTATAGAAGATGTCCGAGTCGGAGCCAAGGATCGGCTCCGATCCCAACCAGCAAGAAGAAGGCGAGATGAAGACAACTAACATGGAACGTTATGGTAGATACATAACTTTTTTCCACGTTATCTCTTTCTTCCCCGTCACACCTCCAACATTTACTGTCTACCTGAGGAAAAATTCTCTGGAGTCTACTTGGGGTATAAATAAAAACTTCTCCTCTGGTTGATAAAAAATATGCCTGACCTGTGTATAAGACTAATGGGACTAAAACATCTTAACCAGTTGTATTTTACTATCCATATCTCTATAACAAGGCTTCCATTTTCTCAGTTTTTGTATTACCTTTTGTTTAGTCTCTTCCCACATATACTTAACTGCCACACCAGAATCATTTTTAATCCATACTGCTAAATACTAATGTCCCCATAAATAATGGATATTGCTGAACCAATTCATATGTGGGTATATAATGTGCTGCTATTGCCTTTCCTTTAGCTTCATTAGTTTTTATCCCGAAAAGATTTGAAATGGTCCCAAAATGTTTTGTCAGGTATAAAATATCATCTGCAAATAGATCCAGCTTTTCTTGACTACCATACCAATTATGTCCTTAAACTTGAGTCCCTTAATTTCTTTGCCAGTGGTTCTAAGTATAATGCAAATAAAGGGGAAAGAGGACACCCCTGCCTGGTCCTTGTGCTTAAGCAGAAATTGTCAGAGAGGACCCCACTAACTTTCATTTTCATTTGTGATCCTTCACATATCCTCCTAATCAACCTTGTAATTTTTTTTCAGGAAATGCAAATGCTTCCATTGCCCTGCTCAATAAAGTCCAGCTTACTCTGTCAAATGCTTTCTCTGCATCAAGGCCCACCAACAACAATGGTATTTTCTTACATTCTGCTTCCCTGTGGATCATTGATGTTCCGTTAATTTTATCAAATGTTTGCCTCCCCTTCACAAAACCACATTGATCCATATCTATCAATTTTGGCATTACCTTTGCCATTCATTTAGTCATTCTAGACACAAACTCTTTATAATCATGGTTTAGTATTGAAGTGAGCCTGTGTGAAGCTGGATTTGATGGATCTTTACCCTCTTTAGATATTACTACTACCACTGCTTTCTTCCAGGATGTTGGTACTTCTCTTACTTAAAATACTGTTAAACAAAACCTTCCAGATCTTTATCAGTTTTTCCCCGTCTAGCTTCCAGACTTAACACACACAAATACTATCTATTCTTGAGGACTTTCCTTTTGTTATACATCACAATTTTTCTCAACTCCTTCTATCCTAACCATTAGTAAGTAAGCCTCGTCTACCTCTAACCTTAGCATATTTAATTCTTCCATAGGTATTTCCATTTGTATCTTTTCTTGATTTCCACGTTTCTCTGCTCTATACATATATTGATAGTTTCCAAAATGTGTCTATTACCTCTACAGAATCTCTTGTTACTTTCCTTTTTATAGGCTTCCTAAACTTGGTTGACAGCCCTTTCTACTTTATGTTGCCTTGAATCATAGGTTCATAGGTTCATACTAGGCTATCTGCCCGAGGGCATTTACAAGCCTAGCCCATAGTTTTGTGGCTTACGCCACCCCTTTAGTATGGGGAACTATACCCATTATTTTGCTGTGCCTCTGTTGAGCAGTGACACTGAGGTAATCCCTGGGGTATATCTGCGATCTCCCATCCATTGGTCAAGATTTCTCTTGAACAAGGCCAGCGAGGTGCTCTGCCTCACATATACCGGGATTTTATTCCACAGCATAGGAGTCTTTGGGTGATGAATCTATCCCTCCAGCGTCCTATTAATAGCCGTGTAGGTTTAAGTCTCCCGCCCTTGTGGCTCTGACGGATCTAGATTTTTTGAGGTGAAGCATATTCATCAAATCTGGGTTTGACATGGCCTTGTATGTTAGGCAAAGGTCACCTCTGAGCAAGCGGTAAGCGACTGAATAGAGCTGGAGTTCTTTCAGTCGGGCAGCATAGGACAGATGTTTGAGACCCTTTATCCTTTTGGTGAGGAACTTTTGTGGCCTCTCCAGCTGCTGCAAGTGTCGGGTCAGGCTGCTGCAAGTGTCGGGTCATTGTGCTAAAAGATTTTGTGCTCTAGTATTGTTATCAAAAGCAGTGGCTTAACAGCAGTCTTTCTAAAGTTGTGTATATTATCGAGGTAATCCCTTATTTTCTGCTTAGCATTCTGCAGCTGATCCTGTGCTTGTTCTGTGAGATTCCCCCTGTTCTGCAATACTATAACATTTGTCATTCCCTCTATATAATTCTTAAACATAACTCCCTTTCTTTTATTTCCACCCTGTGTTTAAACTCAACCTTATTTTTATACTACTCCCTAGCTATATTTTCAGAAGTAATTTATGTCCTCTTGAATAGCTCCTGAAGAACCTACACTACCCATTCTTCAAATTCCTCTCTTTTCAACAGGTGGGAAAGTGCCAGTGTCTCATTTTTATTTCATTACCCTGTGTTTTTATTTTGGTTCTTATTGGAACATGATCTGAAGTAATTATTGGGTAGGTATCAAGACCTCCATTTAAATGCACATGTTCCTGTGAAATGTACATTTTGTCTAGCCTAGCCCAGTTTATATCTTGGGGAATAATATGTAAATTCACTCTGAACTCCTTCACTGAATTCACATCTTCCATGCCAAATATTTTCATAATTTTCTTAAAACATATACCCTCCTTTGTTGTACTTTCCCTTCTGGGGCCCTCCAGACACATCTTCACTGCTGCAATCAAATTCCATTTCCCATCTATAAGTAAAATTCCTTGCTGAAAGCTGAGTATTTCTCCCAGAATTTTCTTAATCTCCATTATAGCAGTTTTAGGTGGAGTATAAATATATAACATTATAATACTCCTCCCTTTCCAGAAGTCTCATGACACTACAAATCTGCCATTATATTTTTTTATCCTCTACTATCATTATTGGAGATCCCCTTGCAATTAATGCAAGTACTCCTCTTTTCCTTTGAACCCTGATATTTTGCTGAATAACCATTCTGAAAACCTTCTTTATCAGTTTCACATGTTGAGTTCTTTCAAAGTGCATCTCCTGTAACATAGCTATTTGTACTCTATATTTTTAATATACTTCACTCTTTTTTTTGTATTTATCTGTGAGACCTTTGACATTTAAAGACATTACAGAAAGCATCATTGTATTAAAAAAGTATTATTACCACTTTTTATGTATAATACCTTTTGTTGTTAAATGTCTAGTTCCAGCTTTTGCATTGCATGCATACACTGTTTGACAGGTTGAACTTTTCTGTAGTTGAACTGTCCCTTCTTTCTTTCTTCTTCTTCAGTTTTAAGAAATGTAGGCACTGCAATGCAAAAAAAGCCTGTTTGAAAGAGTATGACAAAATAAAAAATAATGTGCTTTTTCTCATTCTTGCATTGGGGATTTAGTAAACAAGTTTAAGAGAAAGCAAGTAAATAAGAAAGAATATTGAATATTATGAGACTTTTTTCTAGCAAATGAATGTATGTTTAGTAGCAGATGTTCATCGTGCATACAGCTGCAGTCATAACAGATGGGTTCTCCTGCCGTCAGGCGGGTCCTCGGTCGGCCGAATTCCAAAGTCTAGGTCCGGCGTCAGTTGTTGTCGCTTCTTCCCTGACGTCAGTGCGACAGGGGTATAAAAGAACCAGCCGATGCCATCTTCAGTCTTTCTTGCCGCGCGGTGCCCGAAGCAGAAGCAGTTCGCAAGTGCCGGTCGGCCAGCTTCTGAAATTACGAAAATTTTGCAACCGAATTCTTCTTGAAAGCTAAGTACCCCGTTGGGAAAACTTTTCTTGCCTCAGAACGATGTCAGACAAAGTTAATAATTGTATTTCATGTGGGAAGCAAATACCACATAAGGATTTTCATTCCCTCTGCATTCCTTGCTTAGGCCCAGACCACGTTGTCTCGGTCTGTTGTTTTTGTGCTACATTCAACAAACGCACCATTAAGCGTTGGGCAGAGTTCGCCCAGCACTATTTTGGCAAAAAATGTAACTATATTATGTCGTCAGATACTCCAACTCCAGTTTTGTCTAAAAAACGCAAAGATAAGGACCGACACACGAGGTCTGCGGCCTCTACCGACACCACGCCAAAGCCGACTACAGGTGGTCCGGTTCTCAGTGAGGCGCCTACGCAGCCCCTGCCTACCGACGGCACTTCATTGGCAGTGTCTTCTGTGCCCGAGGTCGCAGGCTCCTCGGCCCACACCCCGACTACAGATACCGAAGCCACTCTTGGTGGTGAATCTCAAAGTCTAAAGCAGCCATGCATTCTAAGAGACAAGCTACACAGGTCCCTTCCCCAGGCCCCATGCCTAAAAAACAGATGCTTAAAATGGCTGAGGATTTAATTACTCTTATCAGGGGTTCTCAACCCCGGACAAAAGTCCCAGAGTGGAGGAAGAATCCCCCTCCTCTGACCAGGCCTCCATTATTTCAGAGCACTCTGATGAACAGGAACATTCTTACTCCCCTTTTGAAGATTCTGATGCAGAGGAGCCCATTCCCTCTGTCTCCCCCCCCCAGAGGATTACTCATTTGGGGAAACCTTGCATACCTTAAGGGAACACTTCCACTGGGAAGGCCAAGAGTACTCAGATTCCAAGAAAAGGCTTAGGGATTTTCTCTTGCTGCCTCAGCACAGGCCTCTGGCTATACCTCCTGTCTTAGACATACTAGATGATGTGTACTCGGAGGCCTGCCTTAACCCGGATTCCTTACCTCCAGCCCCAGTCAAGCCTGACAGGTACTACCGGGTTCATGGCTCACACCAATTTTTGTACAAAAGCCATGCGGCTGACCCAGAAACTATCTCACAGGGCCCCAAGGGAATTAAGGCCTCCACTGCTAGAAATCCATTACCTTCCGAGAGAGATTCCAGATCCTTAGAAAAGTGGGGAAAAAAGGTATATACCTCAGCCACCTTAACCATGAGGGCATTAAACTGCCAGTTCCATATGCTAAAGTACCAACAGTTTCTGTTATCACAGTTGAGAAGTAAAATGTCACAACCTGAACAACCAGACTTGAAGGAGTTGCAGGATTTGATGCATAATGCAGAACAAGTGGGTAAACATACCTTGCAATGTGGTTTTGATGCTCTAGAGGCCTCATGTAGAGCTGCTGTTACAGGATCAGTCATACGTAGACATGCCTGGCTCAAGGACCAAACCTTACCAGATCATGTCAAAGCTAAATTACTAGACGCCCCTCTACAAAAGGATGTATTATTTGGTGTTAAAGCTGAGGAGGTATTAAAGAAAATGGAGGAAAAGGCTAAATCAATGCAAACAGTGAAAGATTTTCTACAGGTACAACCTCCACGTTTCAGTAGAAATTGGCCTTCCAAAAATTGGTCCTATCCAGCCACGGACAGACCCCAAAGAGGTAGATACAGGCGCCCGAGGGGCAGAGGGCAATCTCAAGGATCGTTTAGAGGCAGACAATGGCAAGCTCCTACCCAAAGAGGTGGTGAGGATAGTTCGCAGCCATTCAGAAAGCAAGCTCAATGACTTTCCCCTTTGCATGCCAAGCAAGGCTCAAATGGCAGCACCCTTAGGTGGAAAACTGTCACTATTTTCAAAAAATTGGCATATTGTCACAAAAGACAAATGGATCCAGGACATTATAAACAGAGGCTACAGATTCCATTTTCACACCCTTCCAAAAATGAGAGGCATGCCAAACCTGCCACACAATCAAAGGGCAGAGGCACAAAGATACATTTCAGATCTCATGGACATGAAAGCTATTCAAGAGGTACCTACTCACGAACAAGGTCAAGGTTTTTTTTCCAGACTATTCCTGGTACCAAGGAAAGGAAAAGATTGTAGACCTATTTTGGACCTATCCATCCTAAACACATTTTTACTCGTACCAAAATTCAAGATGCTCACATTACAGCAGCTTCTTCCCATGCTGGGCAAGGAGTCTTGGCTGGTAACATTGGACCTCAAGGAGGCATACCTGCATGTCCCAATCAGACAAAATTGCAGAAGATACCTCAGATTTCTTGCAGGTTCAACCCATTATCAATTCTCTGCATTGCTCTTTGGCTTATCTACTGCGCCCAGAGTATTCACGAAATGCCTGGCATCAGTAATTGCCTACTGCAGACTTCAAGGGATACAAATATACCCATATTTGGACGACTGCCTGATCCAAGCGGACAGCAAGCACATACTTCTGAAACATCTGGCTTTTGTAATAATGTTGTTGAATTCTCTGGGATACACAGTCAACAAAAAGAAATCAAGGCTAATACCCTCTCAGAAAATAATTTTCCTGGGTGCCAACTTAGACACAAACACCCATATGGGCTACCTCACGCCAGAGAAGCAGGGGCAACTAACTCAATACTTCAGAACACTAGCAAATTTCACCAGGCTGACTGCAAGGAAAATCCTGCAGGCTCTGGGATTCATAGCATCTTGCATCCTACTAATCCCATGTGCAAAGCTGCATATGAGGAAACTTCAGTGGTACCTGAAAAACCTATGGTCTCAACACAGCCACAGTTTGGAAACAATAATACCACTAATTCCATGTCTTCAAAAGGAATTTCTGTGGTGGGCTCAAGCATGCCAAACAAACACAGGTCTCCCATTCTGCAAGCCTCAAGCAAATCAAGTCATCACAACAGACACCTCGGACTACGCCTGGGGGGCGCACATGACAGATCGGTGCATTCAGGGCAAATGGTTCCAAAAAGAAAAGCACCTTCACATCAATCAAAAAGAAATGCTAGCAGTAATAAATGCCATTATAGCTTTCAAAGACCTTCTGCATCCAGGTCAACTATTGATAAGGACAGACAATACCACTGTAATGTGGTACATAAACAAACAGGGAGGAACCCATTCATACCCCCTATGCAGGCGGGCCATGTCACTTTGGAACATGGCTCTGGAATTACAAATCGAACTTCAAGCACAGTACTTGCCAGGCAAGGAAAGCACGCGGGCAAGACAACCTAAGCAGAAATATGACAGATCCACACGAATGGAAGTTGCATCCTCAAGTTTTTACAGAGATAATTCAAGCATGGGGAAGGCCAGACATAGATCTCTTTGCCTTCCACAAAAATCACCAATTGACAAAATTCTGCTCAAGGACTTTTCATCCAAAGGCCTGGAGAGTGGACGCTCTATCTTTCAGTTGGACAACAATGACAGTTTATGCCTTTCCACCTCTTCCTCTGCTGCCCAAAGTTCTATTAAAAACCAGAGCAGACAGACCAAAGATGATTCTCATTGCTCCAGACTGGCCAAGATAGCACTGGTACCCACTCCTGAGGAGCCTGACGCATTCCCCTCCATGGACCCTACCTCTAATGCCTCTTCTTCTGACTCAGCACAGCTTCAAAACTCTTCACAGTCAGCTGAAAACACTCAATCTGGCCGCATGGAAGATTCCTTAACATCACAACAGATCCTACTCTCCAAGGAGGTGCAGGATGTCATTTTGGAGGCCAGAAGGCCGTCTACTAGAAAAGCTTACTCCGCAAAATGGAAACTGTTTTGTGCCTGGAATGAGAAAAAGGGCCAGAATCCTGGAAAACTGAATTTACCTCAAATATTACAGTATCTAGCTGAGCTGCTAAGCAGTGGACTTTCATTCTCCTCCATCAAAATCCATGCCTCAGCCATTTCTGCAGAATACAACACTGATCCACCTTTATTCTCTCACCCCCTCTTAAGACCGTTCCTCAGAGGGGCTAAGAATATAAAACCCCCAAGGAAACAACCAATACCTGCTTGGGACCTCAATTTCATTCTAGAAAAGCTGACCTTGCCTCCTTTTGAGCCAGCTGCCTCAACAGATTTGCAATATTTGTCCTGGAAAACAGCTTTCCTTTTGGCTACCACATCAGCTCGTAGGGTATCGGAACTACAAGCCCTCATGGCTATGTAGCCTTTTATCATCTTCCATCAGGACAGAGTTTCCTTACGAACCAACCCGTCCTTTATGCCAAAGGTGGTATCCAGGGTAGCTTTGAATCAGGCTATACACTTACCTACCTTTTACCCTAATCCTCAAAACAAAGGGGAGAGATTACTACATTCCTTGGACATCCACAGACAGCTGCATTATTATTTGGACACAACAAAGCCTTTCAGAAAATCAGAACAGCTCTTTGTGTCCTATGCTATAGGAGCTCAAGGGAAGCAAATTTCCAAACAGACAATTTCAAAATGGATAGCCCACTGCATATGCTTTTGTTACTCTTTTCATGGTAAAACTGTACCTGCAGGCATCAGATCTCACTCCACAAGGGCCACAGCTACCTCTGCAGCTTTCCTCAGAGGAGTTCCTACCAAAGATATTTTGGAAGCAGCCACTTGGAGTTCTGTACATACCTTCTCCAAGCACTACCACCTACCATTATACTCCAAAACTAGAGCAGGCTTTGCCACTGCAGTCTTGCAGGGCATCCTGGCTCCTCCTAGTTCCACCTAGTGCCTACCACAGTTCCACCTAGTGCCTACCACCCCTTTCTTAGCTTTGGGATTCTACCCATCTGTTATGACTGCAACTGTATGCACGATGAACATAGTACAGTTTTGTACCTACCATAAATGTCGATGTTCGAGTGCTAATACAGCTGCAGTCCAGGTTTCCCTCCCTCCTTCCCCTCTTGGGACAGGCCTTTTGGCTAACACTTCCTCATACAACCTGATTGGAGTATTCATTTATGGTGTATTTGCTTGCAACTACTGTATTTTGATTATATGGCATTGCTTTATTACACAAATTTATGTATTGCCTTCCTTCTGGGGGCACCTGACATCTGGGGCAAGAAAAACTGAAGAAAATGGCGTTGGCTGGTTCTTTTATACCCCTGTCACACTGACGTCAGGGAAGAAGCGACGACAACCAACGCCGGACGTAGACTTTGGAATTCGGCCGACCGAGGACCCGCCTGACGGCAGGAGAGCCCATCTGTTATGACTGCAGCTGTATTAGCACTCGAACATCTACATTTATGGTAGGTACAAAACTGTACTTTTTTTATCAGGCCCTCATGTCTCCGTGGAGACAATCTGATGAAGAAAAATTTGTTACAGTCTGGTGGAGAGTGATTGACTGAGGGGAAAAAAGAAAACAGAAACTGGCCAGGAGATCACATACACTGAAAGCTTTCAGGGGTTATCCCAGCTGGGAGAGCTATAAAGATAAGACAACACCAGTTAGCACTTGGGAAAAGCACAGGCTACACCATGCAGCTTTGTATAGATGACCTTTCTTTTAGGTTAACTCAAGACTGAGTGTGGCTATGAGTTTGGGACAGTTTGTTTGAAGATGTACATAGTTTTGTGTGTTAGTGTTAAATTAATAGGTTTTAGTAGGGTATTGGTGGTTTGGCTGTTTTTTTTTTTTGTTTGAGCTCTTTCAATAAAACAGAAAGTTGTGTAAGATGTGACATAGGCTCAAATGGATATGACATGAAACAAATGTATAAACGTTCAGCCTACCACTGTATGTATGTAAAACAAAAGCTGGAACTATACATTTAACAAAAAGGTGTTGTACATAAAAGGTGGTAATAACTTTTTAATGCAATGATGCTTCCTGTAATGCCTTTAAATGTCAGTGGTCTCACAGATAAATATAAAAAAGAAACAGTGAATTATGTTAAAAATGAAGAGTGCAAATAGCTAGGTTACAGGAGACACACTTGGAAAGAACTAAACATGTGATTCTTATAAAGAAAGTTTTTCAGTATGGTTGTTCAGTGGAATATCTGGGACAAAGGAAATTAATACTTATATTAATTACAAGAGGAGCTCCAGTAATGATACAAGAGGATAAAAAGATAATAGCAGATTTGTAGTGCTAAGGGGCTACTGGCAAGGGAGGAGGATTACACTTTCATGAATTTATTTTCCACCTAAAGCTGGTATAATGGAGCTTAAGAATTTTCTTGGAGAAATTAGTTTTTAGCAAAGAATATTACTTATAGGTGGGGACTGGAATTTGATTTGCAGCAGGGAAGATGTGTCTGGGGGTCCTGGAAGGGAAATTATTACAATGGAAGGTAGATATTTGAAGAACTTTATGAAAATATTTGGTATGGAAGATGCAAATTCAGTAGTGAATTTACATATTTCCCAAGTTATAAAAACTGGGCTAGGCTAGACAGAATTTACATTTCACAGGAACATGTGCATTTAATTGAAGGTCTTGTTACGCACCCAATAACCATTTCAGATCATTCACCAATAATAACTACAATAAAAACATACAATGAAATAAAAATGAGACACTGGTGATTTCCCACCTACCTGTTGAAAAGAGGAATTTGAGGAATAGGTAGTGAAAATTATTCAGGAGCTATTGAGAGGATATAAATTACTTATGAAAATATAGCTAGGAAGTGGGATAACATTATGGTAGAGTTTAAATATAGGGTGGAAATAAAAGAAAGGGAGCTGTGGTTAAGAAGTAACTTGAATTATTTAGAGAGACTGACAAATGTTTATGTAATGCAGAAGAGGGAGATTCTCACAGAACAAGAAGAGGATCAACTGCAGAAGTGTAAGCAGAAAGTAAGGGATTACCTTGATAATATGCACAAGTTTAGAAAGATTGCTGTTAAGCCACTGTTTTTTGATAACACTAGAGCACAAAAACTTTTAGTACAATGATTCAGGCAACAGAAAGTAGAAAGACTTGTCACCAAGCTTAGGGAGCCTATAACAAGGAAAGTAACAAGAGATCCTGTAAAGGTATTATACATATTTTGAAAAATCTGTCAATATCTGTATAAAGCGGAGAAATATGGAATTCAAGAAAAAATACAACTGGAAATGCCTATAGAAGAATATGCTAAGGTTACAGGTAGATGAGGCTCAATTACTAATGGTTAGGATAGAAGGAGATGAGATAAAAATTGTGATGTATAACCAAAGGAAAGTCCCCAGGAATAGATGGTATTCATGTTTGGAACCTAGGAGGGAAAAAAACTGATAAAGATCTGAAAGGTTTTGTTTAACAGTATTTTAAGTAGGAAGAGAAGCACCAACGTCCTGGCAGAAAGCAGTGGTAGCAGTAATAGCTAAAGAGGGTAAAGATCCATCACATCCAGCCTCATACAGGCCCATTTCAGTACTAAACCATGATTATAAAGTGTTAATGTCTATAATGACTAAATGAATGGCAAAAGTAATGCCAAAAATTGATAAATATGGATCAATGTGGTTTTGTGGAGGGTGGGAAACATATGACAAAATGTAACAGAACATTGATGATCCAGAGGGAAGCAGAATGTAAAAAAATACCATTGTTGTTGGTGGGTGTTGATGCAGAGAAAGCATTTGACAGAGTAAGCTGGGAATTTATTGAGCAGGGCAATGGAATCATTTGCATTTCCTGAAAAAGTATAAGGTTGATTTAGGAGGATATATGAGGGATCAGAGGCAAGAATTAAAGCGAGTGGGATCCTCTCTGATAATTTCTGCTTGAGCAGAGAAACCATGCAGGAGTGTCCTTTTCCCGTTTGTTGCTTGCATTATATATAAAACCATTGGCAAAGAAAATAAGGGACTCAAAAATTCAAGGATATCATTGGTATGGTGGTCAAGAAAAGCTGGCTTTATTTGCAGATGATATTATTTTATACTTGACAAAACCAAAAAAAAGACATTAGAGTGTTGTGGAATATTTTGAGGTAGTTTCAGATCTTTTTGCGATACAGAACGAAGTTAAAGGCAATAGCGGTAAATTATGTACCCACACATGAACTGGTTCCTACACGTCTATATCACCACATTGAAGACACAAAATGTCGAATGCTCACAAGAGCGAAAGGACCGAAATTCATACTCGTTATTGTGGGGGGCACCCGCTAAATATATATTACAACTCCGAGATCACACTACAGTGAGGAAAGGGCAAATATCCCAATCTTCACTGTACAGCAATCTCAAAAACAGACCCTCAACATTTCGGCACTTTTGCTATTGTGCCCTTCGACATTTTTACTTTTCGATACGGTGATATAGATCCGGTTCATACAAACCCATATTTATGAGGACATGATAAAAGGAAGCGTTTAGGAGTATGGATTAAAAATGATTCTAGTGTGGTAGCTGAGGATGCTGAACAAAATATAATACAAAAACTGAGAAACTGGAAGCTTTGTTATATGGATATGGATAGTAAGAGATTAGCAGTTAAAACTTTTTTAGTCCCTTTAGTCTTATACACAGTTCAGGCATATTTTTGTCAATCAGGGGAGAAGTTGTGAGTAGCAATTAAGGAGCTGAAGGACTTTATCTGGGAGGGGAAGATGCCAGTTGTCAAGTGGGATAAGCTGATTCTTCTGGTAGAACAGGGCAGATTGAGATTACCCAATTTCAAGGGTTATTTCAGAGCTACACAGTTAAGACTCCTATAAATAGCACAAGCAGAAAATTATAATTCAAAGCGGAAAGGGATGAATGATGAAAGTGGAGGAAACTCAAGAAACAAGGGGAGACTGGGATTTTGGATCCAGGCCTTTAAGAATAACGATAATCGTACAGAATATGGTATCCATAAGGTAGCAGAAAGTATTCTAAGAAGTAAACCAACACGGGAATGGAAAAAGGAGATTTTGCCAATAGAGATGACTGCAATTAGGGATACTGACAATAGGTATGAGGGGGCTGGAATTTATTGGAGAAAACTGGCAAAGGAGCCAAGGTATTCAGAGCAAATAACTAGAGAGGGAAAGATAATAGAATGGGAAGAGGCCAATAATTTATTTGGACTGTAGGTTTAAGATTGCCTCCCCTATCAGGGATTGATATCAGATTATAGGCAAAGAGAAGGAAATGGGGGGGGGTCCTAAACGATAGACCAGCACTGGTAGAGTTTTTAATAGAATCTAGAACAGAAGCTGCCATTAAAGTAGTAATTAGTAGAGCATATACAATATTGCATGATAGGTATAAGAATCAATCGGAGGAGGTTGGAAAGGATTGGGAAGAGAGACTGGATAAGCAGTTCACAAAGAAACAATGGGAGGTATATATGTATGTCTCCCAGATATGCAACAAAATCTAGAAGATTTATGATTTTTGCCTGGAAATGTTTACATAGATATTTCTATTTCCCAAGTAGACTCCAGAGAAATTTTCCTCTGTCTGACAGCAAATGTTAGAGGTGTGAAGGGAAAGAAAAAGGCAATTGGAAACATATTTTCTGAGAGTGCAGTGAGTTGGTGTACTTTAAGGATACCCTGTGGGATGCACTGTCTGTGATGCTGGGTGGGCAGATTGGTCTGATGAGGGAGATGATTTTTCTGAGCTATGATACTATGTCTAGTAATGGTGGCTGCCAAAAAAGTAATTACTAGAGAATGGAAAGCAAAATATAAACCAGTTATCCTGGAAGTAGTGAATATAAAACAGAGATAAAACAACTGCAAATGAGATCTTTAGAAAAGGGAAGGAGCAAACTACATATGAAAAAATGGGAATTGTGGGAACAAATACATACAAGGGAGGATTGAGGTTTAACGGGCGGCAGGACTTAAGTGAGCTATCTAACGTTTGATTGAGAAAGATTGGGTAGATTATAAGTGATGTATAACATATAGCAATATAGGTAAAGTATAATGTTTGTTATGTTAATCTAGTGTGATTACTGTTATATGAATGTAAATTTGCCTGTGTCACAAGTGATAATTCAGTAAAAGTGTTTGTTCAATCAGCCTAACATCATAGTTATGAAGTGACTTCAACTACCCCTCCATAAACTGGAAGACTTGTATGAGGTTTTAGGACTTCATCAAAATAAACAAACTGGAGCAACCAGTTAGCTTCCCCATAGATTCATAGGTTGGTACTAGGCTATCAGCTCTAAGGCCTATGCAAGCCTAGACATAACAATTCCCTGGATATTTCATCCCGCAATATTTACTTCTCTGGACCCCTGTCTAGCAGGGCGACTGACATGATCCCCGGGGTGAATTTCCTATCTCCCATCCAATCATCAAGGTTCCTTTTGAAGAGGGCCAATGAGGTGCTCTGCTTGACATGTATGGGCAGTCTATTCCAGAGTATGGGGAGTCTCTGGGTCAGGAACCTATCCCTCCAGCATGTTTTGTTCATTGTGATGATACGGTTTAGATCCCTGGAGCGTGTGGCTCTGAGGGATTGGGATTTCTTTAAGTGGAGCATGTCCAACAGCTCAGGGTTTGACATGGCCTTGTATGTTAAGCAGAGATCACCTCTGAGTAGATGATATGCCACAGAGTATAGCTGGAGTTTTTTTTAGATGGTCAGCATATGGCATCTGCTTTAGGCCTGTGATTCTTTTAGTGAGGTATTTATGTGGCCTTTCCAGCTGTTGCAGATGTCTTGTGAGGTACATTCCACATGGGGCATTATACTCTATAATGGGTCTAATGAGGGATGAGTACAGTGGGACAATGACCTCCTTTTTTCTGGATGAAAAGCCCTTAGTGAGGAGGTGTGCCACATAGAAGGATTTCCTGACTGTTGTGATGTGGTTATCGAAAGTGAGACCACTGTCCACCTGTGTCCCTAAGTCTCTCATCACACTTTCGATGTTTAGTGTCCTGCCACCTATGTGGTAATTCATGGGTACATGTTTTTTTTCCAAAGGGGATAACTATACATTTCTTGGCATTAAGCTTGAGCCCATGGCTTTGGTACCAGGCATCTGTTTCTGTAAGGCCCTTTTGTAGAATATCCACGTCATTTGGGGATTCAATAATGGCTCCCAGTTTGCAGTCATCTGCAAACTTTGTTAGCCAGAATCCCTTAGTGTTGGCCTGTACTTCAGAGAAGTAGATGCCAAACAAGAGTGGTCCCAGGACTGAACCCTGAGGTACTCCACTTGTCTGGAGCTGGATTTGGAGTCTGCTACTTTTGCAGTCTGAGTTCTGTCAGTAAGCCAGTTGGCAACCCATCGAGTGACGTAGGGATTTATGCCCAGCTAGTAAGTTTATCTATGATTCCAGCCTTACCCTCGTCCACAGCTCTGGAGACTGATTTGAAGAAGTCAATCAGATTCAGGAGATAAGATTGGCCCTTCACAAACCCAAACTGGGTGGGGTCCAGTGTTTGAAGGTTGCCAATGTCTTTGTTTATAAGTTCCATGATAATGCGTTCCATGCACTTGCAGATCAGGCTTGTCAGACTGATGGGACAGTAGTTCCCGGGATCCAAGGTGGATCCTCCCTTGTGGAGCGGGATAACTGTAGCTGTGCGCCACTCAGTGGGCACAAAACCTGGGGTGAGGCTATGATTAAACATAACACTTAGGTGAGGTGCCAGTTCATTTTATAGTTCATGTAGTACACAGCCCGGGATGTCATCTGGTCCCATGGATGCTGTATTCTTAGCTTTGGAGAGTGCGGTTTCTACCTGTGTGGCCGTGATTATCGGAATTTGGCAATCTTTTGGTATTGAGATGGGCCCTTTAGGGAATGAGAGGGGGGTGAAGTTGGCACTAAATCGATCTGCCAGGATACTGGCAATATCCTTGGGATCAGTATATTTAATGCCATTCTGTTGTAGCTCAGAGCAGATCTGAGCATTGCCATTTAGATTCTTGACACAACTATAGAATGCCTTGTGGTTGTCTTTGGAATCTTTGGCAATTTTATTTTCATAACTAGCTTTTGAGGATTTAATGAGGGATCTCAGCTTCTTACTGAGGCTGGTGAGGGAGTTTTTTGCATCCTGGGATTTTCCTCTTTTCTGCAACAGTTTCTTCCTTCTGTTGTATAGTTTGTTTATAGCAGGGGACCACCAGATTGGCTTCCTTTTTTTGGAGAAGAGCATCTTGGTTCTATTTGGGATGGCATGATTCATGCACGAGTGGATGTGCTCGTACAGTGCCTTAGTGTAGGATTCTGCTGTCGAACTTCCAGGTCCCATCTGCGTGGGTGTTGTGAAGTTTGTCACTTCTGACTTCAGTAGCATGAAGTTGGCTTTGGAGAAGTTTTTTAAGGAGGTTTCCTTACTGGGGGTTGGGATGTGGATGTCAAGGGTGATTTGCTTATAGTCAGACCTGACCGATGAGGGAGTGACCACTGGTGTGGAGCATCTTTCTCCCATGTTGGTAATGACCAGGTCTAGGATATTGGAGCCCCTGGTGGGACAATGGATTAGTTGATCCAGGGCGTTGGAATTTATGAATTCCAAGAACCGTTGGGAAAAGGAGTTGGTACCCGAGTAGTTTTCCCAATTAATGGCAGGGTAGTTTAACTCACCCTGTATTAGGGTGTTTGGTTGTATCTTAATATTTTCCAGTATGTTTTTAGAAAGGTGTAGTGAGAATCTTGGGGCATGGTGGGGGATCTGTAGCAAGTTACAATTTGGATTGCGGTCTTACCTAGTGTTAGTTGCACCTGGAGAATTTCAGATGCATTGTGTTGGGCAACTAGCCTGGAGGTGTGAATATCCTTGGTGAATATGGACACTCCTCCACCTTTAGTGTTTCAGTCTTGGTTTTGTGGCTGAAAAGTGTGGTAAAAATTGTAGCCTGGTATTGCAGGGGTGCTCTCTGGAGCCTTGAACCAGGTCTCAGTTACTGCACAGATATCGATGTTCTCCATTTTTAGGAGTGCCTCGAAAGAGTGCATTTTGAGGTTTAGACTTCTAGCATTGAGTAGCATTACCTTCAGATTTTGCATGCTTGTATCTGTTACGGTGGTGGTTTTATCCTTTGAACCTTGTCTAAAAAAGGCACTATAGGGGTGGCAAGGGCTTTAGCCAGTGACCTGAATCCCAGGGGTGACAGGTGCAGACCATCTCTGGCAAAGCATCGTGGTTTGTCAATCATGTCTTCCCAGGCAAACAAACACTGGATCCCCTTTGAATGACACCAGAAGCTTAGCCAATTGTTGAAGTCAATCATTTTGTCCTTATACTGTGGTATCATTCTGGGCGAAGGCAGGATGCTACTCAGGGCTAGGGTCATACCTGCCTGGGTCACATGATCCAAGAGCTCTTCCATGTCTCTTTTCATGTAGTCCAGGGAGGTACGTCTCAAGTCATTCACTCCAGCATGGACAATGACAGAGTCGTATTTGTACTTGTTGTGGAGTGACTTGAGTGCATGCGTTATGTGGTGGATCCTGGCACCCGACAGGCAGCTGACTGTAATTTTCTCCTTGTTCAGCCTCGTGAGTGGGACATCAGAGTGCCTGACTATAGAGTCACCTATGACTAAAGTGTTGGATACATTGTCTTGCCTTAGGGGCTGCTATTGGGTGGCACACGGGTGTTGTGAGCTATGTGTCACTTTGGTTGTGACTGGTGTTTGTTTGCATTTCGGCTTCAGAGGTCCTTGTTGCTTGGGCAGGTTAATATTAAGGGCCTCAGCATATGTGGGTTTAGTGTTGCTATGTGTGGGCATTGATGGTCATATGTGGGTTTAGTGTTGCTATGTGTGGGCATTGATGGTATGGGTTTTGAAGGGCTATGAGTTGCTTGAGGTGTAATGCAGGTGTTAACCTTCTCCTCTTGACTGTCTAGCACAATCTTGTGTGGAGAGAGCTTTGCTTCCAGTTTGGCTATGTAAGTGCATCTCTCGCAGGTTGTAGTGTTGGGTGGTATGAGACTTCTTTTCAGCTTTAGTTAGGGGTCACCACAGCAGATCACCTGTCCGCTCATGATTGGCAGTGGAGTTTTGCAGTGTCGAGTTGCCAGCCCGGCACCCAACCTTCCACAGAAGGCACACACTCATGCCTAGGGCCAATTTAGAGTGTCCAATCCACCTACAGCATGTCTTTGGGATGTGGGAGGAAACTGGAGCACCCGAAGGAAACCCATGCGACCAGAGGGAGGACATGCAGACTCCGCACAGAAGGCACCCCAGCTGAGGATCGAACTGGAGAACCTCTTGCTGTGAGGCGGCAACGCTAACCGCTTCACCACTGCGGCCACCCTCGAGAACTAACTAACGACACTTACTATAAAAGTACTACTACTATACGAAAAACTCTAATCTAAGTCTAAGGTAATCCTATCAATACTAACGTATGCAAACACATCAACACACTCAGAAGAAAAACTGCAAAACTGTATAAAAAACACCCTGTCTGTAAGACTACTCTAAACACACTGCGAATCCTAACTTATCAACAATGGAATAGGTAAACAGCATTCACTTATCGTGAATTAAAGCCGAACTCTGTGTCCATTCATCTGGCTTTTACAGGCAGCAAATGAGATCTGAGGTAGTTCAGACAGAACAGGGGGATTGTGGGTAGGGGAGAAGTCAGAGCTCTTGTATCCAAAGCATTGGCACAAGGTGCCAAGTTTGGATTCGTACGGATCCAACTATTCACATGTTAAATCAGACAAAAAAAGATAACAGCTGATTTAATATTACCAGTTTTGATTTAAACTTGAAATACTTATTTTCCTATTTTCTTTTCTTTAAAGTTTATGGAGTGAAATTATATCTTTATCCTGCCATTCATTACAAATGAGCCAAGACAAGGAATGAAATTGTATTACCTTGTTCTGGATACAATCAGTTAAATCTACACAACCCATGTGCATAACTAAAGTACTGCAACTCATCTTTATTTTTTTTTACATAATTTCTTGTGTTGCCTTTTTATCCTTCCTACTAACAGAATGCTGCAGTCTGTTACCAGCAGAAGTCAATATTCAGCAATGTTAAATGCTTGCTCCACTTCCTTTGGCAATTAAAAACTCTGAAGGGTATATGTAGATCAGAGTGTATGTACTGTATCTTTATGAAGCACATCAAGGACTGAATGTGCACATATAAATAGCAGGCACGTGCTACTCCTACTGCCATTTTGAGGGTGCAGCCAGAGAGTGAGCATGTATGACTGCAATAGTTAGTTTGTATACAAGTTACTTAAGTTAAAGTCAGTAAACTTATATCATGCTGTGTTTGTATGTAATAAAGCTGCTTGAACAGAACCCACGAAGACTCTTCTATTGTATCCAGAATAGGAAAGTGACATGGTGTCAGAACCAGGATTCCAGAGATTAATATTCGGAGCCATGAGGTGCACAGATAACAGTGAAGGTAAACTAAATGAAACGAGCATGAAAAAGAGCCAGAAAAGAACCAGAGGTAATGAGAACTTACATGAAAAGTTTATTTTATAAAAAAATAAAATGGAGCATTACAGTGACACAAACTGCATTATTAAACAAGTAGGAGGTGCAAAAGGTTTACTAATTAAGCAAAATGTTTAAGACCAAGATATTTGATGAAACGATTATCCGAAAAGCAAAACAAGTATGCTTAAAGCAAAGCAAGTGTGTCTGAGGCAGAATGGGCATGTTTAGAGTAAAACAAGCAGAAACAAATGTACAATGGGCATGAAAGGAGATTAAACTAGCAAAACAAGTATAATAAGGGCATAAAAGGGCACATTAACCATAAATAAAGCAAAGCGACTGCATGTTTTTTCTTGGCAAAGTGCTGTGTTTCGCTAACTAGAGATACAAATATCCTAGACCCAGTACTCATGAACATGGGGGATGCTGCTGTGTCCTGTGCATTAACTTCTCCCTGGTAAGATCTGACAACAAAATGATTTCATTTAAAATTAACCTAGAACTCCCATCAAACCCCAAACCTGTTAAGAACTTTGCTAAGGCTACTTAACCTCAAACTAAGTGATAGCTTATTAAACTTCCATGCCCCTCAGAACCTGGAGGCCTCTGAGGCCTGTTCTGAGCTGTACACAAAAGTACTGCACCACCATATTCATAGCTGCATAGAGAAGGCAGTACATGTCCAAGTGAAATCTATGATTACTGGCAAAAGTCAACAACCCAGATGGACCCTATTCAACAAAGGGGAAACGGGCAAAACAGTGGAAAGAGACACTCAGCAGTCTAAACAAACAAATTTGAGAGCTGATCAAATCTGCCAAAGCAAACTGAGGCAAAGAAAGCCTTCCAGGTGAAAGATAACAATAAGGCTTTTTTTCAGTTCTGTTTGTAACATCAGGGGAAACGCTTAATGTGCCGAGTTAATCATGAATGGCAGCACTCGCCCCCCAGCCTGAAACAATAGCAAATCTGCTGATAAGTTCAGTTCAAACTCCTCTGCCTCATCACCTCCTATCACACCTAAAGAAATACCTACAGCCACCCCCCCTGCTGGTTATTACAAGGGAACAGGTCCTTACTGCACTCGCTAAAGCCAGAAACACAGCCATCATGGGTCCCAACAACATTCCTGGATGCTTGTTATATAGCTTAAAACAGAATCTATCTGGGCCACAAAAAACTATCTTTAACCACAGCCTCCAGACAGGCTTTGTCCCAGAGGAATAGTGGACTACAACAGTTGTCCCTCTGCACAAGGGGGGGGCGGGCATCAACGAATCCAGGGAACTATCGATGCACAAGTTTAACCAAACTGTAGGAATAAGAGGTATGAAGTCATGTGAAAAATGTTCGGTGTTATATGTTGTGCCTTACTTTGATAGCATAAATGGGAGTTCTTTTTCCCTTAGATTTGGTGTATATTGTTATACTAAAGGGGTAATTTATGTACTGAGGTGTTCCTGACCTGTATTATATAGGTGAAACTAAAAGGATGTTTAGAATTAGGCTACAAGAGCACCTGAGGGACATAAAAAATAATAGATTAGAGAGTCCCATAGCACAACATTTTAATATACATCATAATGGGAAAAGTGAATGTTTAAAGGCAACTATTTTAGATACTTTTTAAGGATGGGATGATGTGGAAGTTAAGAGAAAACTTCTATATAAAGAAACTATGTGCATTTTGAAGTTTGGAACTTTGTCACCTAATGGGTTAAATACAGACTGTAATTGGAGGGTGTTTCTTTGATTAAGTTTTAATTGAATAATTGAGTGTTGTATATAAGAAGAGTGAAAAGTGTAATGTTTTATCTCTTGAAGGCTTGTAAGCCAAGGCGCTAAGACTGATTAAAGTTCTGCTTATTTATTGTGGCCTGCTGTACCTTCCTTCTGTGGTATTGGAATTTGTGTTTCTCTCTGTTGTTACATATCATAAGTTTAACCAGTCTTATCTCAAGGCCATGGAGAACATTATTATGGCTTGATCAATAATGATACAGGAAATCTCCAAACACGGGACCTCAGCCAATTTGGCTTTGTCAAAGGGAGGTCTCACCTGCTCAGTTTGGTGAACAACTTCAAGAAAGTCACCAGGGCTATAGGTGAGGATAAAATATTACATACTGCTTATGTAGACCTGGACAAAGCTTTTGACAATCCACCTCTCAGGAATCATAGATAAACTTACTGACTTGGGAATAAACCCCTGCATTGTTGGATGGATAGCAAACTGGCTTACTGACAGAACACGTTGTCCAGATAGGTGAATCCACTTCAGATAAAAAAAACTTATTAGCAGTGTCCCACCGGGTTCAGTGTTGGGACCTGTCCTGTTTGGTATGTACTTCTCTGAAGTGGAAGCCAATGTTGGGGGCCACTAACTCACCAAGTTTGTGGAAGACTGTATGTCGGGACTTATAAGGTCTATTTTTGCTGAACCTTTTCTGTTGTGTACTTTCTACATCCCTACCCTTCATTAGTATTACTATAATTTAATAAAATGAAAAAATATATACATATTTCTTATAGTCTAACTTTGGGATAGTAGTTTTTTTTTTCTTTAGTATCGTAATATTAGTAATTTCTGAAGTAGTTATTCCGTTGTCTATAAATTTTCTAAATATATAATATGTACTGGTGTGCATAATGCTTTGTTTTCTTATTAATGGTGCAGCTGACAAAAGTTGTAAAAAAACTGTCCAAAATGTGATCACAAGATACCCCCGCAAGACCTCCACTCCCTTTGTGTGCACTGCTTGGGAGCTTCACATTTAGACTCAGACTGTGAGGTCTGTGCTGCTTTTGGTCACAAAACCCTTCAGAGTAGAAGGAAGAAATTGATTATGAATGGTCTTCTTCCTGCTCAATCGAGTAAATCTGTGTTTCCTTCCCAATCTAGGAAAAAGCAAAGTAGAAAGACCACCTTCAACACTGAAGGATTCAACCTATGAAATTAAGATTCTCAGGAGGGCCTCAAGAGAGACAGAAAGCATTCTCCAGATCCTACAGTTTCCATGAATCCAGCACCGAAGGTTCAGAAGTCTTCAGATCCAAAGCCTCGGATCTATTCTTCTCCAATGCGATTGGTTTCCCCAGAGCCAGTTAGCCATCTCCTCCACTTCCTGGTACTCTAGCACTGATCCAGGGTATCATCAATTGCTCCTCTTCTTCTAGGTCTGCCCCTCTATAGATGAGCCTTACATCAACAGAGTGTTGCAGAAATTCATACAGAGATGCATTTGGGGTCCTCTCTGCTCAATTCCCTTTGGTTGAGCCAAGAAGAATGCTATTGGCCCCTTCACTGATAACTCTTTTGCAGGTCTGACCTTTGAAACTGAAGTTGTTGGATCCAAACATCACCAAAGGCACCTGCGTCAGTACAGATAATGCCTCCCACTTTTGTCCCAACTATCTCCAGGTCTCTCTCAACTCCAGCCTTGTGGAACTAAGACAAGATCTTGAGCCACAGCACTGGAACCAATGCTCAGAGAATCTATCAACTCTAAAACTGTCAGAGCCCTCCCTTCCACTTGGGGTATCTGCTCTTGACAGCTCAGTTCCAAGGTAGATCTCGGAGCCAGGAGAGTTGAGATACTGGGATCCCTCTCTCTAGCTCCCAGTAAAGAGACTTCCTCAACTCAGATTTCCACTTCAGCTTTTTAGGCCAAAGGTTGAATCCCTAGCCAGGACTCTGTATTCCTCATCTATTGACCACTTTGTTGGTCAGCAGCTCAGTCCCTTTATTGATCATCCGAAATCTCCTTCTGGGATTTCTGTTTGTTCCACCAGGAGCCTTTTGGAGCTTGATGTAGTTAGATTGATGGGATCAGCTCTTGGTGGCCAGAGGTCTTCCAACCCCATCTAGGACCTCCCTCCCATCCAGAGCCGAGGACTGTTCTCCACAGACTCCAACCTATCTTCCTCCTTCAACCTCCCCCAGGATTTGGAGCCCTCGACGCTGACACCTCACTCGGTGCCAACTTCTTTGGTACGGATGGTGGATCTCACCTTGGTTCTGGAACCTACTCCATGGACCTCGGCTTAGTTGGAGCCGACCCACCACCGGGACCGGGACTTGACTGCCGGTTCTGGAATCCCTAGTATGGTAGTGATTTTTTTTCACGGCGCAGTCTACGGTTCCAGTTGCTTTGACAGTTCCAAGTCCTCTCATGGCTCCTTCTCTGGAGGCGGGCTCGTTGGAGCGGGGTGCGACCCCAGTTCCGAGGTTGTCTTTCTTGGTTCTGGGCTGCCATCCATCTTCAGGTCGCCCTGCCTTCCAGATTATGGAGAGAGTGCTTGCCTCATCAGACTCGCAGCACCCTCCATATGGGAATGTAATATTTGCATATCCTCTGGTTCACAGCTGTCACAGTCTACTACACTGGGGCAGCGGGCACAGGAGCAGCAAGACACCCTACCGCAGGGTATCCTCTGTTCAGAGTCCTCCTTAGACCCCCCCCCCCCCACGATGAGCCAACCAGTAAGAGATTGTGCAGGAGGAAGCACATTGATTCTCCTGAAGAATCTCTCTCCGAGGATACAGATTACAATGAAGGACAAGGGTCCCCATTATCACCCCCTGATGATGTCTCCTTTGGGAGAAATCCTAGAAATCTTAAAGCAGAGGGGTGACTTGAAGCTCACCAACCCTTCCTCCGAAGAATCTGTCTTCTTGCAGGCTTTCAGTGCCTGACCTTGTACTTCCTGGGTGACCCCACCTGCAGATGAGTTAGTCAAGCTCATCATGCAGTGTGCTTGGAAGGGCCCTGACACCATTGAGCCAACTCCTCAGAGACCAGACAGAATTCTCTCCCCCAGAGGATCAACCCCACTGGTCCAAAGGTTTAGCGGTAGATGCTGTGGTGGTGGGCCCAAAGAAGGAACTCTCAGAAGGAGAGACCTACTGTCCATCCTCCAAACCGAGAGTCTCAGACGTTGGACAGATTACGGAAGTGGGTTTTTGCTTCAACGAACTTTACCATTCAGTCGTTGAATTATTTGGCACATTTTACCCATCTTCAAAGTGACCTGATTACTGAGCTCTCCGGAACCCTAGCAGGAGCAGTGACTGATGAGGTACGTGATAAGGTTGCCTCCCAGCTTGCAACCCTAGAATCCATCTCCAGCTTGTCCATGCAGTTGATTGCACATACAACTGAAGGGGTGCCCAGAGCAACAGGTGCAGGCATTGTCATGAGACGTCACACCTGGATGTGCTTGTGTGTGACTTTTTGGACCCTTTCAAGTCTTCCTTTGTCAGCACTGCCATTGATGATTCCTCGTTGTTTGGCCCAAAAGTTAGACGCACATTAGCCAGGTGTGAAGAGGATGGAAAGACCCTTTCTGCTGTGGGCATACGTTTTTCCACTCCTCAACAACCCTATTCCAGGAATCAGAGGAGTGGAAAGATGTGGTGTAGAAAGTCTCAAGGGCCTTTTTGGGACACACGTGGTGAGTTTTCTCCCCAGGGCAGAAGGGGGAACTCATCAGGAAGATGCTCCTCCCGTGGCAGAGGAGGCCCACGCAGCCGGGGCTCCAGAGATTCTTTCTCTGGGCAACCCTATCAGTGCTTCTGAGGAGCTGCTTATGTCTGGAGGCAGTTGGAGGAAGATTGTCTCTGCACCACTTAGCCTGGATCTCAATAACATCAGATTCTTGAGTGCAGAAAATAATCAGAGGTTACCGTATCCCCTTCGATCTTTATCCAAGACCACAAAGGTGAATCACCTATGTTCCACCCAGTCAGAAGGATGCAGCAGCTCAAGAAATTCAAAAGTTGCTCTAAAAAAAGTCATCCAAACAGTCCCACCAGACCAAATAGGATCCGGATTTTACTCCAGATTCTTTTTAGTGCCAAAAAAGACAGGGGACTGGAGGCCGATTCTAGACCTCAGTATCTTGAACAAGTTTGTCTGACAGACAGAATTCTGGATGGTCATGGTTCAGTCTATCCTTCCATTTCTGGCGAAGGACAATTGGATGTGCTCGATAGAGATTTAGGATGCATATTACCTCATAAAAATGGACAAGCGCTCCAGAAGATACCTCCACTTTTAGCTGGGAGTCCGTCATTACCAGTTTTGCGCACTGCCCTTTGATCTCACCACAGCCCCCACGGTGTTCACCAAATGCATGGCAGTGGTAGCAGCTCATCCGAGACTGCAAGGATTCCAGGTGTTTCCATATTTAGACGATTGGCTCCTTACCTGCCCCCACCAAGCATCTTCTACTTCACGCTTTGTACTACATTCTAGAGCTGGCAGAGTTCTTGGGCATTTCAGTAAGCAAACAAAAGTCAAAACTGGCACCCACTCAAAACATAGAATTCATCGTAGCAACATTCAACACAATATCCTGTGTGGTCGCTCTACCTTTTCACAGACTTCAAAGGTTAAGGTCACAGATCCAAGTGATACTCTCTCAAGACATAGTCCCAGTTCGCTTAGTCTTACAACTACTAGGATCAGTGGCAGTGACAATCTCCCTAATTCCCCTGTCGAGGTTCCACATGAGGCTGCTTCAGTGGCTCCTAGCATCACAGTGGTCTCTGTTAACACACCCGATGTCTTATTCAATCTGCTTAACAAATTGATGCAAGCAGGATCTGAATTAGTGGACGAAGCCAGAAGAAGAGTTATGGAGTCGCTCCTTTTCACACCCTCAGCTCAAGGCCGTAGTGACCACGGATGCATCCCTGATGGGGTGGGGGGGCATTATCAGGGAAAGATGATCCAAGGCACTTGGTCCCCCTTAGAGGCCAATTTGCATATCAACGTCCTGTAACTGAGGGCATTGCTTTTAGCGTTGCAAGCATTCCAATCTGCCCTTCTGTCAGGACAATTGCTGTCCAGTCAGACAACCATTCGGTACATCAACAAACAGGGAGGAACCAGATCTCATCCATTATGTCGGGAAGCCCTGAGAGTATGGCAATGGGCAATCGGCTCTAACCACTTTCTGATAGCAATGCACATTCCAGGGAACTCCATCGTGATTGCGGACAAACTGAGCAGATGCATTCTCTTGCCTCACGAGTGGTCTCTCAATCCCATAGTAGTGGCAAAGATCTTTCTTCGATGGGGTCAGCCTTGCTGCGATCCGTTTGCATCTCTCACGAACCACAAATGCAGCAGCTACTTTGCCCTAATCCCCCCCTCAGGTGGAGTCCCCGAGAGATGCTCTTCTGCACAATTGGCTGCTTTATGCCTTTACTCCTTTTCCCCTAATACCCCAGTTTTTGAAGAAAGTGTAACGGTTGAGAAGCAAAGTGATCCTCATTGCGCCTTATTGGCCCTGTCAAGTCTGGTCCCCCTTTCTCTGACCTCACCTAGTTCACTCTCCGTGGACTCTGGACCCAACTCCAGAATGCTGTCTCATCCGTTGGAGTTGATCCATCCCAACCTAAAAAGTCTCAAGCTGACCGGCGACAGCAACCGACGCCGGACCTAGACTTTGGAATTCAGGCCGACTGAGGGTAGCCTGCCAGCAGGATAACCCCAATTGTAATGACTGCAGCAGTGAAACACGAAGAACATCTGCTGTCTCATCTGTTGGGGTTGATCCATCCCAACCTAAAAAGTCTCAAGCTGTCCGCTTGGTACCTCCACTTCCAGTAATTGTCAGGCAGAATAATCCATCTTGCCTGGTAGAAAAGATACTTCTGGCTTCTCATAAACCGTCTACCAGGAAACTTTATCTTAGTAAATGGAACAGATTTGTGATCTGGTCTTGAGGAGAAGGAGGTGACCCCTTTTCAGCCTTGATTAATAAGGTGTTAGAATATTTATCAGCTTTATTCCAATCAGGAGCTTCTGCTTCTATTATCAGAGTTCATTTAGCAACTATTTCAAATTTCCATAATGGCTTTGATGATTTTTTCCTTGATATCTCACCACCTTTGCAAAACCTTCATAAGGGGAGTTATGCATTTGAGACCACCTGTTAAAGAGCCCATTGAACCTTGGAATTTGATGTTAGTCTTACAAACTTTGATCCAGCAGCCACCTGCAATATCAGATTTTTATCTTGGAAGACCTTATTCCTGGTAACCATCACTTCAGCCAGGAGACTATCTGAATTGCAGGCATTGTTTAAAGTGCCCATACATCATTTTTCATAAAGAAAGAGAGTACCCCTTAGGACTAACCCCTCTTTTCTACCCAGAGTTGTCTCGGACTCGAACATTAACCAATCCATTGACCTGCCAGTTTTCTTCCCAAATTTTTTGAACAGAGGAGAATATTGTATGCATTTGTTGGGCGTACACAGACAATTGCGTTTCTACTTAGAATGAAATCATTCAGGAAATCGGACCCAACTGTTCCTGTCATTTTCAGGTACTTGACTAGGCAAACCGGTTTCCAAAGTCACCTTATTGAAATGGTTGAGAGATTGCATCACCTTTGTTTATCATCAAAATAAAATGAGTCTATCAACTAAAGTCAATGCTCATTCTACCAGATCAGTTTCCACTTCAGTGGACTTTCATTCTAGAGCCTCCATGGATGACATTTGCGCAGCAGCTACTTGGGCTACCCTCCATACTTTTATCACTCATTACAGATTGGATATTGTCTCCGGGAGAAGAGCATCCTTTGGCTCTATGGTGCTCAGGAATATCCTTCCATAGGGCCTCCCGGGGCATAAAGTAGCTAGAGACTCTGTCCCAACTGTCATGAATGAATGACGATTGACAACATCAGCTAAAGAAGTTGTGTTCTTACCATAACGTTCCATCTGTGTTGTCGATCATAATTCATTCTTGACATCCCACCCTCCTACCCCCTCCAAAGACTCCTGGAGGTACGGAACTAGTCCTGGTTCTGTAGTAGGGCAGTTGCTCAGACAAAGCTTCTGCTTTTTTATTTCTATGGGCAAAACTCAATCTGAAGGGAAGGGAAGAGAGACACTATGGGTAGCCTTAGCTCGAGAGTTTCTGGTTGGCGCGAGCTTGTTACAATAACCGAGTCGGTTCCGAGGACGGAACCAAAACTCAACTGTCAAGAATGAATGAAGCTCAACACAGGTGGAACATTCTGGTAAGAACATAACTTCTTTTTTTACTACAGTTACTGCACAGCTTGGGAATTGCTGTCAATATGCAATTCCCAAGTTATTAATCTGGAAGAGAGCAAATTGACACCAACTCAGTCCATAGAATTTATCAGATGCCACAACACAGGATTCTCTCCATTTGACAAACAGAAAACCAAGTACTGTCCAACTCATAGGTTCATAGGTTCATAGGTTCATACTAGGCTGTCTGCCCTAGGGCATTTATAAGCCTAGCCAGAATGTGTTTGGCTTTCGCCACCCATTTTAAATTTATTTTGCTATGCCCTTTTTCGAGGTTAGTATACTATGCCTCTATCTAACAGTGACACAGAAGTGATACCCGGGGTAAACCTACGATCTCCCATCCACTCATCAAGATTCCTCTTGAAGAGAGTCAATGAGGGACTCTGCCTAACCTGGACTGGGATTTTATTCCAGAGTGAAGGGAGCCTCTGGGTTATGAATCTGTCCCTCCAGCATGTCCTATTTATTTCAGTGCTGAGGTTCAAGTCTCTAGCGTAGCTTCGATGGGATTTGGATTTTCTGAGGTGCAGCATGTCCATTAATTCGGGTTGGACATGGCTTTATACGTCAGGCACAGATCTCCTCTGAACAGGCGGTATGCCACTGAGTAGAGCTGGAGTTTCTTTAACCGGGCAGCATATGGCATCTGTTTGAGCCCTTTGATCCTCTTGGTGAGGTACTTTTGGGGTCTTTCCAGTTGCTGCAGGTGTCTGGTAAGGTACATCCCAAAGGGCATTGTACTCAATTATGGGCCTGATGAGGGATGAGTAAAGAGGCACGATGACCTCCCTGATCTAGATGTGAATCCCTTCATGATTAGGTGGGCTATATAAAATGTTTTTCTAAACACTTTGGCCACGTGGTTGTCAAATGAGAGATTGCTATCAACTTGGGTCCCCAGGTCCCTAATTACTTCTTCTGTACTTAATGGATTTCCACCTATGTGGTAATTTGTGGGCACTTTGTTTTGCCAAAGGGATGACTATACACTTTTGGCATTTAGCTTGAGGCCATGGCTCTGGCACCAGTTGTCTGTTTCTATGAGGCCCTTTTGGAGGATGCTTGTGTCGGCTGGAGAGTCGATTATGGCACCCAGTTTGCAGTCATCTGAACTTGGTCACCCACAGTCCTTCCGTGTTGGCTTGTACCTCCGAGAAATATATACCGAACAAGAGAGGTCCCAGGACTGAGCCTTGTGGGACACCACTTGTAACTGGTTTGGAGTCTGACATGGCTCCAGCAATTCTAACCATGTGGGTTCTGTCCTTGAGCCAGTTTGCAATCCATCTAGTGACATAGGGGTTTATATTTAAGCTGGTGAGCTTATCTATAATGCCGAGTGGGGTATTGTATCGAAGGCTTTTGCGAGGTCCAGGTAGGCTGTGTGGACCACCTTTCCCTCGTCAATGGCCTTGGTGACTGTTTCAAAGAAATCAACCAGGTTTAAGAGGCAGGATCTGCCCTTAACAAAGCCGAACTGGGTAGGATCCAGTGTTTGTAGGTCCTCAATATCTTTATTTATGAGGTCCATGATGATCCTTTCCATAGCTTTGCAGACCAAGCTAGTGAGGCTTATGGGGCGATAGTTTCCAGGATCCGTTGAGGCACCACCTTTATGGAGAGGGACCACTGTTGCTGTACGCCACTCTTTGGGCACATATCCATTAACCGTATTATGGCTAATTCTAAAACTTCTAGGACTTGTGGTGTTGACCATCACCTTAACTCCTCTGTCCAGATTTCACAAGAGTCTGTCAATAAACCTTATCCGTTCAATGGTTGCAATTTTATCATCCCTTTAGCATGCCAGTCAAGCTCACACCTCTGTGCAGAACTCTCATCACAGACTTGTTCGCAGGAATTCCCTTCTGTCCTTCGCCTCCTATAGCAGTAGTTACCATAGGCACTTCCCTTTTAGGGTGGGGTAGAAATTAAAAGAGAGGACTGTTGAAGATATTTAGACACCATTAGAGAACAATCTTCACATTTAATGTCCTGGAAATGAGAGCTGTCCTATTGGCATTGCAGGCATTTCAAGACTCTCTTCCAGTGGGTGTGATCTCAATTCAGACAAGACAATATGTTGGTGGTCTGGTAGCTCAAGAAGCAGGGAGGAACCAGGTCTTACCCTTTATTTCGAGAAGGAATGAAGGTGTGACAATGGGCTGTCTTCCTGTCACTTTCTGTTTGCAGTGTGTATCCCAGAGACTTTCAGTGTATTAGCAAACAGGTTAAGCATCACGAGTGTCTCACAAGTGGTCCCTCAGTCACAGTAGTGAATGACATCTTCCACCATTGGGACCAGTTTTGCTGCAGCCTGTTTGTGTCCTACATGATCAACATCTACAGCAGTTATTTTTGCCGTAATCCCTGCTCAGGGTCATTTACCGAGGGACGCTCTGGTCTACAGATGGCCCCTGAATCTCCTTTATGCCTTTCCCTACCTTTCTCTTGATCACAAAATTCATTCAGAAAGCCAGAAGGTGTAAGGAGAAAGTGATCCTCATTGCCCCATATTGGCCTTGACAGGTCTGGTTTGTGTACCTCTGGTCTCACTTTCTATATCCACCCTGGATGCTGGCATACAGGCCAGACCTCCTCTCCTATCCATCCAGGCATCCACTCCCAGACTTAGAGACCCTGAAAGAAGCACTGCATGGTTACTCCAACTCTAGCGATGGCCATGGACATCGGGTTTTTGGAAAACTTAGTTCATATCCTTACAGCCTCACAAATGTCTAGCACCAGGAAAATGTACCAAAACAAATGGAAAAGTTTTTTCTTTTGAGGAAGTGTTTGGACCATTTCTCTGCACCTCTCCCCTCTATTCTAGAGTTCTTATAGGAATTGTTGCAGAAAGGTTCTAGCTTTCCACAATCAGTTTAACTTGCAGCAGTTTCTAATTTTCACATAGGCCACAGCAAGACTCTCGTAGCTTCTTTAAAGGTATCAAAGGTTTTTTTTAATGGAACTTTCCTCCTTTTGGCCACTTATAAGGGAACCTGTTCCTCCATGGGATATTATTGATGCTTCAAGCTCTCACACAACATCCTTTTAAGCTAACAGCTTCTCAAGATTTAACATTCTTGACATGGAAGACAGTCTTTTTGGTTGCAGTTACTCCCACCATTCCCATGTTTCTGTTGCCAGGCTCCATATGAGAAAGCTTCAGTGGTATCTCAAGTTAGTGTGGCTTTAGTATTGCCACCCCCTGGACTTCCAAGTTCCCTTCCCACTCTTGTCTCAAGCTTCAGTGGTTCATAAGTGTATATTAGGCTAACAACCACAAGAGCATTTTTAAGCCTAGCCATTCATCTCAAATCTGTGGTAACTGTAAGCTAAGGCTTGGGAGACAAAACATTTACAAGTAGTGACCTGGGAGATGAACCATTTACAGGCTGCCTGTGTCCATTAGAGATGCAGGTGCCAAACTAGGGATGAATTTCCTGTTCCCCATCCAGTTGTCCAAGTTACACTTGAATTGGGTTAGGGAAGAACTCTACTTCACATGGATGGAGAGCCTGTTCCAGAGAAGGGGTAGTCTCTGGTATGCATGCCTGTCTCTCCATCAGGCCCTATATATATCACAGGCAAGGTTTAAGTCTTTAGAAAGGATAATTCTGGCGCCGTTTTGTGGATATGCATGGAGTTTATCAGAGTGGGGTCTGACAGTGCCTTGTATGCCAGTCATCGATCTCCCCTCAACAGCCTGTAGGAGACAGAACACAGGGATAGGGCCTTGAGGGCAGTCTGCATAGGACATGTTACTTACTCCCTGTATTGTTTTAGTGAGGAACGTCTGTGGACATTGCAGTTGTTGTATATGCGTGGTTAGGTACATGACAAAGGGGGCATTGTACTCATTCAAAGGTCTGATGAGTGTTGAATACAGTGAAACAATGACTTTCTTGGACCTTAGAAACCATATCTTTGTGTGTATAAGTTGCACAGCATAGAATGATTTCCTCACTACTGTAGACACTTGATGGTCAAAGGCTAGATTACTGTCTGTGTGTCCCCAAGTCCCTGACTAGTGGGTCAACTCTTAGGGGCATGTTATTAATATGATCGTTACCAGGGATAGATGACTTCCCAGAGGACGCTGTTATGCATTTCTTGGCATTTAGTTTTAGTCCATGGCTCTGACAGCAGTTATTTATTTAGGTATTTATTTTATTTTCAGTTTGATGACCGGGGAGGCCCACAGGGCTCAAGGAGCCTGTTTTCAGTGGAGGCCCGGGGAGAAAAGCTCCACAAAATATAGCAGGCATAGTAACAATTGGACAATTAGTAAAAATTATGTAGTAAAACATAAGCATAGTGTAGTATCAACATAGTATGGTATACAATGCATATTTACATGTAAATACAATTAGAGGTCGATAATACAGAGTCACCATTATACTGAGGTTTTAAATCTTCTGAGAATGCTGTGAAAGAAACATTTGTAAGAAAACAGTAAATATGATTAAACTCCTATTGGGTAAGGTGGAAGGTAGTTTATGTATATGTATGTATTCATGCATCAGGCAGGATTAGATAGGTAGAGTGCAAGTGCATTTCCTGTTATTGGAGAGGTAGGAATGGAGCTGGGTTTTGAAGTGATCATAGTTTTGAGAAATTCTTAGAGAGTGAGGAAGAGAGTTCCATTTTTTGGCTAAGGAAAAGGATAGGAGAAGCTGTCCTGAGGAACGGTTTGGTTTGTATACAGAAATGAGATTTTGGTGAGCAGATCTTAGAGTTCTGTGAGGGGTATATAGTGGTAAGATATTAGTTAGTGTAGGGCACTTAGTGGGTTTAAAAATTAGTTTGTGTGCTGTAGTGATTTGGAGGTAGTCCAGGCAGTTGGGAAGTTCTAGCCATTGCAGTAGGTGGAGAGGTATGCAGTGGTGGGTAGAGTACTTGGACTTGGTGGCAAACTTTGAGATTTTGTTGCAACAGGATTCCAGTTTAGAGGAGACTGAGGAAGATAGGTTGATTAGTAGAGGGGCACCATACATCAGAGATGGTAGTAAGTAGGTAGTGGCAAGGGTCTGTCTTGTGGAAGGGGATAGAAAATGGAAGTTCCTGTACAGCATGCCAAGTTTCTGATGTGTTTTCTTAATGTTTAGCTGAATATGGGTGTTGAATTTGAGATGTTCATCAATAGTGACCCCAAGAAGTTTAGCAAAAGGAACAACTTCAATAGTGGAGTTGGCATAGCTGTTAATGTTGAAGGAGGTTTTGTCAAGAGGGTGAGATTTAGAGGGAGAGGATAGTAGAATTTTAGATTTGATGGCATTTAGAGAGAGGTGATTTTGAAGAATCCAGTTCTCAGTGGTGGAAAAAGCAGTTTGAGTTTTTGTTTGGAGTATTTGGAGGTTAAAAGCAGAGCAGACTACAGTTGAGTCATCTGCATATTGGACTGTCTTGGTGTTAGGAATAGCTGTGTGGAAGTCATTAATAAAGATATTAAATAGCATTGGGCTGAGTATAGATCCTTGGGGGACACCGGTTGGGAGGAAGGTTGAGGTGCCAGTTTTCCATTTTACGGCCTGAGATTGGTCAGAGAGGTAGCTGCTGAACCAGGCAAAGGTGTTGTATGAGAGATTAAGATTAACAAGGTGGTTTAGGAGATGGGAACGAGAGACCGTATCAAAAGCCTTGGAGAGGGCAAGGAGGACTGTGGGTACAAGTTCTCCAGAGTCAAGGGCGTGGTCTACTATGTCTAGGAAAGAGAGGAGATCAGTTATTGTGCTATGGCCCGGACAAAATCCATGTTGAGTTGGGGTGAGGAGTTGGTTATTTGTCAGGAATGGCATGAGTTGGAGGTGGATGCATTTCTCAAGTATTTTTGAAATAGGTGGGAGAATGGCTATGGGCTGGAAGTTGGAGATGCTATTATTTTTGCCTCCTTTGTGGGGGGGTAGGATGAAGGCTGCACGCCACAGTTTAGGAACATAAGATTCTTGTATAGATCTGTTAATGGGGATGGCGATGCCGTCTACTGCAAGTTTTAGAGTGAGGGGATGTTGTCAGGGGCATTGGAGCTGGCTTAAGCTTAGAGTGGAGTTTAGTTATATATGAGGTGGGAATGGGTTTGAGGTGAAAAATGGGAGATGAGAAAGGAATGGATGGTGGAGGGAGAGGGTTTGAGTAGGGGGGAGGAGTTGTTGTTTGGGAAGGTCTTGGTGAGTTCTGCTATGGAGTTAATAAAGAAGGAGTTGAATAGCGTGGCTATATCTGGGTCAGACTTGCTAGTGTCTGGGCAAGGATTGTTTTTGGTACCAGGGGTGAGAAGAGAGTTGATTGACTTCAGAATTGTTTGGGGATTTTTGAAATGATTAGATTGAAGTCTGGTATAGTATGATTTTTTTTATCCTGTATAATATGTTTTTTGGTTAAGTTACAGAGTTGTTTATATTTAAGAAGGGCGTCTGGGTTCTTATTGCGATGGTAAAGTTTCTAGGTTTGTCCCTTTGTTTCATAAGTATTTTGGTGTCTTTAGTAAGCCAAGGGGCTGAGTTGGTTTTTATACGTTTTGTTCTGGGGGGGGGGCATGAGAGTTAAGGCTAAGAAGGTTGAGTTGAAATGTTCAGCAGCCTGGTCTAGAGGAAGAGTTTTTAGATTGTCCCAGTTTATTAGTTTGAGAGAATTGGAGAAAGTTGTGGGGTTAAAGTTTGTGAGGTTATTTGCCTGTGTCCCCCCTTCTTGGAGAACATTTGTATCGGTGGGAGATTCAATGACCGCTCCTAATTTGCAATCATCTGCAAATTTAGTCAGCCAGAGGCGATTGACATTGGTCTTGTCTTCAGGGAAGTAAATGCCAAAAAGGAGTAGTCCCAGGGCCAATCCTTGAGGGGACTTCACTTTTAGCAGGCCTCCTTGTAAAGGTGGAGTGGAGTGCACAATTCTAACTCCCTCGGTCCAGTTTTTGAGCCAGGTGGCTATCCACTGGGTGACATAAGGGTTTATATCTAACCACTGGGTGGCATAAGGGTTTATACCTAACCTCTTGAGTTTATCAACAATGCCCGAATGGGGTATTGTCAAATGCCTTGGCCAGGTCAAGGTAGGCAGTGGGAACCATTTTGCCCTCATCCATTGCGTTGGTGACTTTTTCAAAGAAGTCCAGCAGTTTGAGTAGGCATGACCTGCCCTTGACGAAACCATACTGGGTTGCGGCCAGTTTCTGGAGTTTTCCTATGTCATTACTGATCATTTCCATGATTCTTTCCATGGCTTTGTGTATGTGACTATTGAGATTTCTGGGTCTGTAGTTTCCAGGGTCCATAGATAGCCTACCTTTGTGCAGAGGGATGACTGCTGCTGCTCACCATTCATGAGGCAGGATGCCTGTTTGGAGGCTACAGTTAAATAGTAATTCCGGAGGGCCTGATAGGTCATGTTTCATGCTATTAAGAAGGCATACTGGGATATTGTCAGGGCCCATTGATGCAGTGTTTTTGACCTTGGAGAGAGCATTAAAGAGCTGTTCCATAGTGACAGCAGGGGGAGTTATATTTGGTGGTATTTCCTGAGGGAAGGTTGTTTAAGAGATAAAGTTGGAGGTGAATTTGTCATCCAGTAGGTTTGCTATATCTTCTGGCTTCGTTTAAGTGGCTCCATTAGCAATGAGCTCTGCACACAATTGGGTATTGCCTTTGAGGTTGTGGACATAGCTGAAGAATCCCTTGTGGTTGTCCTTGGCTTGCGAGGTCAACTTTACCTCAAATTCGACTTTGGTAAACTTTTTGTCCTCTTGAGTTGTTTGTTTAGTTTGATGAGAGTGCTTTTATCCTGTTGGGTGCTGCACTTCTTAATTTTTGCCATGATTTTCTTCCTTCTATTATGCAGCCTATTGATGCTGTGATTCAACTAGGGTGGCTTGGTTTTTAAGTTAGTCTTTACTTCCTGGTGGGTACAGCTGCCTCTGTACAGCTATTAACATGTTTGTATATGATTTCTATCGACAGTTCCACATAGGGAGTAGTGTTCTCAGGGTTTATAGGGACTTGAAATGTTACCAGGTTATCACTTAATTTCTGAGTATACCAGGGTTACCTGGAATTTTAGGTTTTAATTTTACTTCAAAGGAGACCATTTTGTGGATTGACCTTACCAGTGAAAACATTACAGTAGGGGTGTGCTGCACTGCCCTGTATTAGTGAGGACCAGATCCAGTGTGGTTGCACCCCTGGTTGGTGTATTGACATTTTGGTCCAGGGAGTTTGTTTTTACAAAATCCAGGACTTTCTGTGCCTGTAAGATTGGTGGTGTATATTATTCCCAGTTAATAGTGAGGTAATTAGTCACCCATGAAAATGGTATTGGGTTGTATGTGGAGTGTTTCCATTACGCTTAAATGCATGTTATGGGTTTTCTAGGTCATAGAGGAGGATATATAGCTTGCAAAGAAGTGTTATGGGATTTTGCTTGTGGTGATTTGAACATGAAGAAACTCAAGTGCATTGTACTGTTTGACCAGACTTGAGGTGTTTTGTTTTTGATGTAAATCGAGAAGTCTCTACCTTTTTTCCCAGTCTGTGTAGTAGCTGGTCTAAATGTGTGGAAGGCATTATAACCTTGCACTGCCAGTGTGCTCTCCAAGCTTTAAGCCATGTTTCAGTGACTGCACTGATGTCAGCATTCTTTATAGTGAGCAGAGCTTGTAGGGAGTTGAGTTTTTTGTTTAGACTCCTAGCACTGAGCAGTAACACCTTTAGATTTTCTTTGTTTTGATTTGCCATGTCAGAAATACGTTCATTTTAGCATTGTATAAAGATGGCACTGTGGGGCCAGGGCAGTGTTTAGCGAATATTTGAATGGTTAGAGGGGAGAGGTGCAGACTGTTCACTATCTCCTTCCATGCTGACAAATATTGCACCTCCCCCCTCAGAACGACACCAGAAACTGATAATTAAAGTCAGTCATCTTCTGTTTGTATTGTGACTTCATGCTTGGAAAAGGTAAAATGCTGCTCATTGCTAGACTTATCAGCCTGGGACACATATTCCAAGGGCTCCATAATGTCTCCCTTCATATAGTCTAGGGAGGTATGTCTCAGGTCATTTACAATTATGTGGACTATGACTGAATCATACTGGTAATTGTGGTCCAGTGACCCGAGTGCATGTGCAATGTGGCAGATCCTGCCTTCTGATAAGCAAATGACTAACTTTTTCCTTACTCAGCCTGGTGAGATGGACTTCAGTGTGTCTCACAATGGAGTCTTCAGTGACCAGAATGCTGGATTGTGTGGTGACTTGCCTTATGGGCTTAGAAGTAGAGGCTCCATGAAACGTGGCTATATTTGTTGATGTGGGTGTTGTTTTGAAAGAGTGCTGAGGGTGTTTGATATGTGTACTTCATCCAGGAGGTCTTTGTGGTTTAGGAAGACTATATTTAAGTACCTCAGCATATGTGGGTCTGTGTGTCTGCTTTGAATTTTGTGTGATGGGTCCAGTCTAGCATTTGTACTACTGACAACCTGATTGATATTAGGAGTGCTTTTATGTAAGAGCTTTGTCTCCAGTGGCATTGTGTAAGTGCTTCTCTCCCATGCCATATAAGTTGAGAATTAACTGAATTAACTGGCTATCGTTAAATATGAGGCAGTTTCTGCATTTCCTCATGATGCGCATATCCACAAAGCTGGTAATGGAGATAGTAGGAAAGTTCATATCCACGGCAACAGACAGTTCTTAATTGATTACATAGTTGGATTGAGAATGTAAATTAATGTCAGGAGTATCACGTTTGCAACTCTGGGAGCAGTGCTCATCACATTAGCCTAGTTGCCTTGTTTGCAACTAGGTATTGGTGAAATTTCAAGGGTGCTTTTTCAGGAAAAATATCATCTCGGGGTGTCTGCCTGTATACAGACACTGCCAAATACTTCAGGGGAAACTAATAAGTAGACCTTGATTTATGGATTAGGTATTTAGGCAAATATTCTGAAGTTAGGTTAGGCAGTAGCAAATCAAGGAGTATTTATTGAAAAGAAAGAATTAACTGGCTGTCGTTAAACATGAGGCAGTTTCTGCATTGCCTCATGATGCACATATCCACAAAGAGGGGATTTGCCTGAATGGCTAATTGCCTGGCTACTACTAATTCTGGTCTCACCACAGCTTCATGCTGCTGGAATACAGTGCTACTTTGCTGCTTCTCTCACCAGACACAAAGTAGCAGCACCAATCCCAGGATGTCAAGCAGGCCTCAGGGTCTTGGGGGATCAACAGTCTTGTCCCAGGTGAATCTGAGATCTGTAGGCTTGTTGTAGCCTTTTCCTTGTAGATTCCTTGAATAGCAACCAGACCACTCAAGATGGTCAAATACAGACACTCCTTGCCCAGTCAGAAGCAGTCCGGAATGAATTCACTCTGCTGCTCCTCTCACAGGAGCAAAATGTAAGCACAAATTCCAAAATGGCACATATGAAGCAGTTATTAGGTTTTCTGGTGATCATCAGTCTCCAGAAAATAATGTCCCTATGCTCCTCCTCTCGCCAGGAGCAAAACAGAAGCAGTAATTCAAAGATGACTGCTGAAAGGTGGAATGTGAAATCTCCAGTAATTGGTGGTCTTGGAGTAGATGATGTAGATTTTAAAGGTGTGATAGAAAAAATGGGTTAATATCATAAGATTTGCAGTGTGCACTAAGCAGTTGGAAGGGGGGGGAGCACTTTGTATTCTGGCTCTATGGGCTACAGTGGAATGGCCAATAAATTTAATTAGTTAGAGGAGTGATTTCACGAAATTTTGTGCTTACTCTCACAGTAACCAGTGAAAGAGGAGAGGGAAGGAGATATGTGATCAAATTAACATAGGGGGAGGTAACTAGCAAGACAGTTGAGTTTAAAAAAAAAAAACACCACCAAAGTGAGAGGGTGGGGAAAAATGTATATTCTGTATGACTCACAACCCTGACTCGAGCTCTTTACAGATGCCTCAGACAGGGTATTTGGGGGCCTCTTTCAGGTTTCTCAAGGTTCAGGGTCACTGGCCTCTTCATCAGAGATCGGACCACATCATTATAAAGGATATGAGGTTTCTGCTTCTAGCACTTCAGGCTTTTCATGATCTTTCATCCTGGGCCCCTAAAAGTTTTCACAAACAATGCCACAGTGATGTGTTATGTCAGCAAGCAAGGAGGCACAAGGTTCTACCTTGTCTGCAGATTTCAGGTCGGAATCTAGCTGTCCATTATCAAGTGACTGTTCAGGCAGTTTACATTCCCTCAGAGCACAATCTAGTGGCTGGACTCTTTGAGCAGGTCCAGCACACAAGCTCATGAATGGATGCTTCACACAGATGTGTTCTTGGAGAGTGTCCATCGGTAGGGTATTCCTCAAATAGATCTTTTTGTCTCCCCTCTAAACAGACAGCTTCCTCTGTTTTGTTCCAGAGTCCCAAGTCCTCTGGCTTTGAAAGTGGATGCCCTCTCTTTCCGTGGAAGGAGATGTTTCTGTACACCTTCCCTCCCTTTCCACTGCTTTTGAGAGTCTTGTACAAGATCAGGCAAGACTTTCCCAAAATCTTGTTAATGATTCCCTTTTTGGCTCTGTCAGCATTGGTTTCCCTTTCTTTCTCACTTGGCCAGGGGCAGTCTCCACAAATTACTTCACCGGTTGGACCTTTTCACACAAACAAGGGGTTTCTTATCCATCCTTACTTGTCCACTCTTAGACTAACTCTGTAGGTGATGGGGTTTAATCCCTTTTAGGGACCTTTTTTTTTTTTTTTTTCCTTCGGATGTGCTTTGGGTCCTGCAGGAGGCCAGGAAGCCCACTACCAGGAAGTCTTATTTATCCAAATGGAAGAGATTTTCTGTCTGGTGCCTCTCTCGAGACGAAGATCCCTTTTCTGTGCAGGTTCCTATGGTTCTCTTTCATTTGTGTGATTTACTCCATGCTGGTTTAGCATACTACTCCATTAAAGCTCACCTGACAGCAATTTCTGCTTGTATGCCCTCTTAATGTGAAGTCAAACAGTTTCTTAAAGGGTGTCCATAATATCAGGCCTTCCAGGAAGCCTATTCTGCCTTTCCGGGAGCTCGGTTTTGTTTTTGAAACACTGATTCAGGCTCTTTTCAAGCCTGCTGCTTCAGCTTCCTTACAACATTGTATTTGGAAGACTTCTTTTCCGTCTCATTTTGGCCAAAAGGGTGTCTGAACTTTAAGCCCTCATTACTATTCCTCTTTTCTTAATTTTTCAGTGACAGGGTGTCTCGTACTAATCATTCTTTTATGCCCAAGGTGGTCAATGAGTTGTCCCTTAATAAGGCTATTCATTTGTTTTCCTTTTTCCTTCTCTGCAGTCTGCCAGTGAGAAAGTTCTTCTCACCTTGGATTTGCACAGATAGCTTTGATATTATTATTTGGATAAAACTAAAGTTATTCACAAGTCTAAGCAACTTTTGTTTCTTTTCATCCCAGGTCTTTGGGGTTAGCAGGTTCTAAGAAAACCAGATCTTCCTGAATTTATAAAGCCATTTCTTTTTGCATGGCAAATACCTTTCCTTTTCAGTTAAGGCTTATTCTGCTAGATCAACATGTTGCTTCCTGTGGTGCCCCCCCCCCCCCCAAGGGGTTGGATATTGGTTCCATCCTTGAATATGTGTATCCCATACATCAGCTTTATGCCTTATGCTTTGCGCAGGGAGCTTATGCGTTATGTACGGCACCTGTAAATATTAAGGCTTTGGTATACTGTCCAGACATTGTGCTATCATAGGTTCATAGGTTAGGAATAATGCAACAGTGAAGAGAAGGACATCTACTGTTTTGTTAAGATTTTACACAACTTTAATTTCTTTCATTTGTTCACTAATTTGACACTTTTGCTGGTCCTTTTCGTGATCATCTTTCTCTCTCTTTAACAATCTCTGGTTCAAGTCCAAGATAGTAAGAGGTAGAAGCAATAGGTTGCTCCAGTTATTAAGGAATTTGAAGAGTTTATGATCACCTGGGTTCATGATGTGGAAGGTGGGTGTTGCTTGTAAGAGTAGAGCTCAGCACATCAGTAAATAACTACCTTGGTTGCAATATTTAGAAGGGAGGGATTTTTATAGTTAATAAGATGGTGAAAAAACATGGATGAAAGATGGAATGAGCCCTGGGTGGAAGTGGTGAGAGCAGCAAGAGAGAAGTGTAAATATATGCAGCTGTATTTTTTCTTTAGTTGGCTAAAATGCAGAATGTATCCTACCATTAGTAGGTGGGATTGTATGTAGGGTTTACTGTCAAAATTACGGATGAAGGTTCGGCAACCACAGGATGTCGAATTTCAGTTGGGTGAATCTCATATCGCCGAACCTGCATGTGTGTGAAGTCTCAGTCAGCGAATGCACTGTGCATTCGCATATATGTGGTCAGTGTTGTAACTACAGATGTAATGTGATCCTGTCATCCCAGGATGCACCACTACTGCTTCCCCAGATCGCTTCTAAGCATACCTCTTGTGACAAAATTTTCTGTCATTTTTCTGCAAAAACTGACCCAAAAGCTGTTTTAACAGCTACTTGTTGTGTGTGATTGTGTATTAGGCGATTTTTGTGGTAAATTTGTATTTTTTTGAGCAAGTGTTTTCGTTGAGTCACAGGGGCCTTGCCCTATTCCATGCTCTTTTTGTTAGAGTTGTAGTTGTGTAGTTTTTGTGTATTTTTCGAAGTTTACTGTGTCTTTACGATGTCGAAGGAACATAGACCATCGGGGTTCAAAAAATGTTCGAAATGCAACTATAAAATGTCCATTATGGACGACCATTCCTTGTGTGTTTACTGTTTGGGCCGGTCCCCCAGTCTTTGAGGATGTCTGATTTGGATGTAGACAGGGTGCTTCAAAGGCTTTTTCAGTCTCCGGTCTTTCAAAAGTTGATCTCTGCTCCAGCCCAGTCGGCTCCGGAGCCGATTTCCCACCTTGTTATCTCGGTTCCTCCTCCAACAGCTTTGGCACCATTGGAGTCGGTGTTGGTGGAGGTTGTCGGACCTCCTCTGTTGGCCCCGGGACTGCTGTTGTGGCCTTGGGGTTGGACCATCCCAGGACTCTGGGGTCCCGCCTTCAAGGCCATGAGCCAAATCCTCTCTGGCCACTTCTACCATCTCACCACCACCTTCACTTGGCACGGAGACTGGCTCCTTTGCAATCCCCTGTCTCACGACAGCGGAGCCCGTGGGCCTGAGGTTACCCTCTTCCTGGAGGTCCCTCGAGGAACCTCCGAGGAAGAAACAGTGCAAGAGGTGATGAGTCCCGGATACCGACCTCAATGATGCGGAAGGGTCCCCAAGTCATCCTCGGATGATGTATCCACATCTTGGAGATCCATAAGCGGCGACTGGCAGTCCAAACCCCCTTCTGCTGAGGAGTCGGTGTTCCTCAAGGCCTCAGCCCTCCACCTCCTGGGTGTCTGAGCTTCTGGATTTGATCTCCACCCCTGACAAGGACTTTCTTTCCAAAGGTGTGGCTGTAGATGCCTTGGTGGTGGCATCTGCCACCCAAAGATGTGGCAGAGATCCTCCTAATAAGGAGTCTAGGAGCATGGATCGGTATGGGAAGTGCACCCTTACTTCAACAACCTTTACATTAAGGTCTCTGAACATTTCACCAGACTGCAGAGGGATCTGGTCAAGGAGCTACCTGAGCAGTTAGCCCAGACGGTTAACTCCCAGTTGGCTACCCTGTCCTCCTTATTCAACTCGTCCATGAGGCTCATTAACAGGTGTTGCTCTATGGAGAACAAGCCTGGCTACGCCTGTGTCACTTGCAGAGGCCTTTAAGTCTTCCTTGATGGGTCCTCTCTGTTTGGACCCAACAGGAGGGTAAGACTTTAACTGCCACTCCCTTCAGACCTTATCCCAAGGCCGAAGAGGAGGGAAAATGTGGTTCCGTAAGTCTCAAATTCTAGAGGCAGACAACACTGGAGACAGTCCTCCTTCCAACATCTGAAGGAGTGCCCAACTGTGCAGCGAGGCACCTAAAGGCCTGGGAAAGCATCACTCAGGACCAATGGGGAGGTTACGATTCCCTTCTCTCAAACCCCCACCATCCCAAAGAATCCCGGACCCGCCACCCAGTCAACGGGATCTGGCTGCTTCAATTTGGAGTCATCCAACCTGTCCTCGCAGATCAGGCCGGATCAGGAACTTACTCAAGATTCTTTTTGGTACCAGAAAAGACCAGGGACTTGAGGCCCATTTTGGATCTCAGCAAGTTAAACCGATCAGTGAAAAAGTCCAAATTCCGGATGGTCACCTTGCAATCCATTCTCCCGCTGTTGGAGAAAGGTGTTTGGATGTGCTCCATAGATCTCAAAGACGCCTATTATCACATTCTGATAGATCAGGTGTCAAGGAGACACAGCCTAGGAGACAGTCATTTCCAGTTCCTGCCCTTTGGTCTCACCACAGCCCCAGGGTGTTCACCAAATGTTTGGCAGTGGTGACTGCAAGTCTAGGATTCCAGGTGTTTCCATACTAACTGCCACCTCCAGGCATCTACTCTTGAAACTCTAGCAGCCACTATTTCCAATCACCTTCAATTGGACAAAATGCTGCCATCACAGCGTATTCTGTTTATTGGTGCAGAAATAGACTCAAGGCAGATGCGAGTCTATCTTCCTGCGGAAAGGATAACAACACTGCAGTCTCAGGTTCGGGCATTACTCCTCAGACGTCACGCTCCAGCGAGAATGGTCCTGCAGCTGTTGGGTTCCATGTCAGCCACCATTCTTTTGGTCCCCTTGGCAAGGTTGCATATGAGGATACTCCAGTGGCTTCTATCAGTCCAGTGGTTCTATCAAGACCTTCCCCTCAGTCACCATATATTGATCACAGAGACGTGCAAACAGGATCTGCTTCTTTCCTCCAACCTGAATCTAGTTCCTCCACTCCCCTTGGCCACGTTGACTACGGATGCCTCCCAGACAGGGTGGGGGACATTATCTGGACAGGTTGGTCAGAGTCTTCTCCACATCAATATCCTGGAAATGAGGGCAGTGCTTCAAGCTCTGCACGATCACCTCCCTCATTCAGTCCGACAACATGTCGGTAGTCTGGTACTTGAACAAGCAAGGAGGGACCAGGTATGGAGTGGCAACACACATTCCGGGGAGATCCAGTGTGATAGCTGACAGACTGAGCAGGACTATTCTTTCCCCTCACGAGTGGTCCTTGAATGACAGAGTGGTAACACAGATTTTCATGAGATGGGGAGCTCCATGTTGCGATCTTTTCGCAACTTCCCTCAACGCAAAATGCCAGCAGTTCTTCTCTCTCACCCCGGTTCCAGGGGAGATCCCCAAGGATGCTCTAGTCCAAGCTTGGGTCTGCTTCTCCCCAAGGTAATTCAGGAGGCAATTCGCTTGGAAAGCAAAATGATTCTAATCGCCCCATACTGGCCTCGTCAAGTCTGGTTCCCCTTTCTTCACAAATATGCATTGGAGGGTCCCTGGTTCCTGGACCAAGTTCCGGACCTCTTGACGCATCAGTCAGGACAACTCCATCAGTCCCTCCATTCATTGAAGCTAGCAGCTTGGCTACTCCTCTTCCGACCATAGTTAGGAGCCATTCTTTCGACCCTGAAGTCATGCATATTTTGTCCTCAGCTCACAAGACTTCTACTAAGAAGATGTATAGCAGTAAATGGAAGAGGTTTGCTATTTGGGCCCAACTCCGAGGATTAGACCCTATGACAGCCTCGGTGTCAGAGGTTCTGAAGTTTTTAACTTCCCTGTTCAACCAGGGTTGTTCGGTGTCTACCATCAAAGTTCAATTGGCGGCTATTTCCAGTTTTGAGAACCACCTTTAATGAGCAACAAGTTGTGTAAAGCTTTTATTAAAGGAGCTTGGCTTCCCTCCTATATCTCATCCCGCACCACCGTGGGACCTAGTGTTAGGTGCATTAACCGCACATCCCTTTGAGCCGGCAGCAACCTGTGACTTAAAATTTCTTTCTTGGATGACTGCCCTTCTAGTTGCTATTACATCAGCCAGGCGAGTTTCAGAACTTCAAGCCCTACAAACCACCATACCTGGTATTTCACAAGGATAGAGTATCTCTTAGACCAAACCCATCCTTTATACCAAAGGTTTGTTCTAACTTTTGTTTGCAACAATCACTGGAATTACCGTTTTTTTCCCTAAGTATTCAAACAGAGCTGAGTATACCTTTCACAGCTTAGACGTGCACAGACAATTACGTTTCTATTTGGATAGGACACACCAAGCACGAAAATCAGATCAACTGTTTGTGTCCTTTTCGGATAGTAAATTGGGCAAAGCCGTCACGAATGTCACTATTGCCAAGTGGATCAGAGATTGTATCAGTCATATTTATCGCATTTCAAATAAGGAGCTTACAGTTCCAGTGAAAGCTCATTCTGCCAGGGCTATGGCTTTCATTTCAAGCTCTCTATTAGTGACATCTGTGCGGCTGCTACATGGTCTTCTCTACACACCTTTATTTCTCACTACAAATTGGATGTGGCATCTAGGGGGTTCCACGGTTCTCCGGACCGTTTTCCAATGAGCCACCCAGGAATTAGGTGCTAGGGACGCTGTCCCATCTGTAGAGAATGAGATAGGATCACATTACATCTTTTAATTATGTACTTACCATAACTTTAGATGTATGGGATCCATCCCACCCTCCTTCTCCCTGCCTTGTAGGCCAGAAGAGACCAGACGATCCGAATTCAACTTTTCCTCTCTTGAAAGACCTGGCAATGTTATAACAACAGTCTATGTGGGTGTGCATGTGTGCGGACAAACAAGATCTGGGGAAGCAGTAGTGGTGCATCCTGGGATACGAGGTAACTCAGCCAATAAGAGAACCCATCTGTAGAGAATGTAGGCGAGATGGATCCCATACATCTAAAGTTATGGTAAGTACATAACTAAAAGTTACCGTTCTTACAGGCGTGGGGTGAACGGGCTGTCGAATTATGTTGATTCGAATTATCGGCATGTTATTCGACATGCTGACTTGATTAGTGTTCCATGTGCGGTCATGTTTTTCAGTATTTTGGACGTTTGTTGTTTGTCGCTCATATGATAGTAAACCTGTATGTAGCTATATTTAGCCCCTGCATGACAAATAGATCTATTTCGAATGTTTTATTTAAGTCTAATTTATTGCATCCATATTGTTTAGTTTTATGATGAAAAACATTTTCTGTCTAGCATGTTGCTTGAAAATTTTGATAATGCGAATGATGGTTTAAAAAATAAGATAACCAAGGAGTCTAGACAAGATCTTCACTTCTTGGTAGTCAGTATTAGTTAGAACTCTTCAGTTTGACCTCACTACAGCCCCAAGAATGTTCACCAAATACAGCCCATTATAGCAGCAAGCCAGGACTGGAGGGAGCCAGATGTTTGCATTACCCAGATAACTTGCTCCCGGCTGCTGTTTTCTGTCAGGCCTGAATTTGGCTCTGGAGTTTCTACTCGGAATGTTTGTGTAACAGTGAGCCTTGTAAAGTCTCATTTGGAACCCTCCCAGCATTTCATATTCAGTGGCCACAGCTGAGCGTATTAAGATGTAGGTACCATTCTCCTCTGAAGATGGTTAGGTCTCTGTTCTATTTTCCTCCTCATAAACTCTCATTTAACTTATGCTAATCTCTGTCACAGAATTCTGGGCTTCATGGAAATAGTTTTTCCCGTGGTACCATTTACAAGGTGCCATAAGAGAGATTTTCAGGAGATAATAGGAGATGTTATGTAGTCCAATCTCGCCTACATTCTTACCTGTGGGTTCGGAGACGAATGTCAGCTCCGACTCGGCCATACTTTAGCTCGAAGTCTTTCAATTGGCTGGGCTAAGATGGTATCCCATGCTGCACTGTTCTCTATTCCCAGATCTCATTTGCCACTCGTGTAACTCGGATGTGGTCTCATTCTTGGCTGTGGCTAAGTACCTTTTTTCTTCTTTATAGCAGAGAAGTTTTTGCAAAAAAAGCTATTTTCATAGCTATTGTGTGTGTATCTTTGAACTGTGTTTGTGGGAAAGTTGTTTTCTTGTTTAGCGTGTTCTTGTGGTATCCCACTAGCCGTTTCCAACGGGCTAGGCCCGTTTCAGTTAGAGGACCTAGTCTGTCCCCTTGCTTACCTTGTGTGCTAACTTAACTACCCTTGGGCTAAGACCATTTAAATTAGAGGAATTAGTCCTCCCTCTTGTACTTGTGTTCTAGGGCTGTTTAAATTAGAGGTCTTTGTGGTGTATTGTCTGTTTGTTCTGTTCCCACGCTTGTGGCTGATTGATCATTGGTCTGATTGTTGGGTTAGTTACTCTGTTTTGTAGTGACTATCTCTAAAGATACTAAGGAGCATAAGCCCTCGGGCTTTAAGAAGTGCACTAAGTGCAGTTATAAGATGTCTATCACTGATGGACACTCTGTTTGTGTGTACTGTTTGGCAGCGATTCACCTCCAGGAATCGTGTAGTTTTTGTCATGCCTTTAGCCCGCGTGTTCTTCAGGTAAGGAAGAACAAATTGATTATGAAGGGGCTTCTGAAACCCTCCTTCGAGGAGGGTTTGGGGAGTGCTTCCAGCTTTAAGTCTTCTCCATCAAAAGCGAAATCTTCCAAGGCTAAAAAGCGATCCCCGGCTCCATCAGTATCCTCGGAGCCGCCGGAGAAACAGCTAAATCTTTGACGACATCCTCGGCTCCATTGTCCTCGGGGCCACAGGAAGTGTCAGTGTCTATGGAACCTGCTTCGGCTCCTATTTTATCGGAGCCTGTTCGGAGCCGGTCACCTAGCATTAGGCCGGTATCTCCTCCTCGCAGGTCTCCTTCAGAGAGGAGGTCGAGATCTCCTTCCCTATCCACCAAATCCTCCAGGACCTTATCGGATGTGGACGTCGATAGAGTGGTGCAGAGACTTCTTCAGTCACCGAAACTGGCTAAATTGTTTTTGGCTCCGACCCAGTTGGCTCCGGAGCCGGTCCCTGTACCTACATCGATACTTCCTCCTCCGAGCACATCTTGGCTTTCGGAGCCGGAGTGCTCAGCTCCGTTTGATGTCCTTAGGTCTGTTCCAACAGCCCCTCCTGGCTTCTCGCTTCCGAAGTCAGCTCCGACCCTGTTGGCGCCGTCCACAGGGTTTAGAATTCAGGATTCCTCGGTCGGACCCAAGGGAGAGGCTTCAGGACACCTCTCGACTCCTAGTATCCCTCTCAGTGCTTCGGTGCGGGGAAGCCTGACTCCTGTCTCAGCTTCGGAACTGGTCCCTTCTGATCCGAGGTCTTCCATGACTGGTCGATCTTCGGACCCGGGAGATCCAGCTTTCAAGGCCATGCGAAGCTCTCTGGCCAGGTCGTCAGCAGCATCATATGGTTCAGTCACCCTGTCCCCTATAGCACCGATGCAGGTCTCTGACCGCCCTCTATCTCTTGACAGCGGAGCCCCAAGGCCTCAGGGTACCCCCACGAGTGGTCCCCATATTTCTGAGGGCCCCTCAGAGTTTTTGCCTGAGGAGGCACCCAGAAAGAGAACGTGCAAGAGGAAGCACATGGATTCCCAAGATGAGTCTCTCACGTCAGACAACGACCTCGAGGAATCGGTGGGGTCCCCTAAGTCATCCTCTGAGGATGTTTCTTTCTCTGACATCGTAGAGATTTTGAAGCAAAGAGGTGACTGGCCATCCATATCCGTCTCCGAAGAGGAGTCTGTGTTCCTGAAGGCATTTGGTGCTCAGCCCTCCACCTCCTGGGTGTCTCCACCCTTCAACGAGCTTCTGGATCTGGTTTGTCGAAGGGTGTGGGAAACCCCTGACTCTGTGGAACCAGTCCCCAGGAGGCCCAAAAATGTTTTGTCTGCCCCTGCTGATAAGGAATTTCTAACCAAGGGAGTCCCTGTGGATGCCATGGTGATGGCAGCAGCCACCAAGAAGGAATTGGCTGAGACTTCTTCCACCGTCCATTCCCCTAAGAAGGAGTCTAGGACTATGGACCGGTATGGGAAGCGTATGTTTTCTTCAGCGGTCTTTACTTTGCGGTCACTGAATTACTTATCACGCTTTACACAGCTCCAGAGAGATCTCCTAAAGGAGCTTGTCGATACTCTTAACGGGTAACGTTTCTGTGGCGGTGGCTCAGAAAGTCAGTACTCAGATGTCTACCCTCAATTCTGTTGCGAACTCCTCCATGAGGCTGATGTCTCATGCAGCTGAGGGAGCGAGTAGGGCAGCAAGTTCAGGAATCACTCTTAGGAGACACGCCTGGATGCGCCTTTGTCATTTTGCAGAGGCCTTCAAGTCTACATTCACCGACGCCCCGTTTGCTGGTTCCTCTTTGTTTGGAACCAAGGTGAAAGACACTCTCACTAGGTGCGAGCAAGAGGGTAAAAGTCTGTCTGCTGTAGGAGTCCATTTTTCTCTTCCCTCTAGGCCTTATCCCAAGGCCCAGAGGGGTGGGAAGATGTGGTTCAAAAAATCACAGACGTTTTTTCCCGATGCACAAGGTGAATCCCCCTCCAGAGGCAGGGGAGGGGTGGTTATTCAGGTAGACGCCACCCTAGGGGCAGAGGATGCCCTCGTAACTCGGGAGACCATGATTCCTTTCGTGGTTCTCCCTACCCCCGCTCCTGATGGGAGGCCCGACTGTGCATTTCCGGAGCCAGTCAGGGGTCGCATCTCTCTTTTACCCGGAGGCCTGGCAAGATATCACCCAGGACCAATGGGTTCTGCAAATAATTTCCGGAGGATATATCATTCCCTTTGTGTCAAATCCCTCTCCAATCAAGAAAATCCCGGATGTTCCACCCAGTCAAAGGGTTTCAGAGGTTTCAAAGCTGCTAGAAAAAGGAGCCATCCAACATGTTCCCGCAGACCAGATCAGATTAGGGACTTAATCCAGATTCTTTCTGGTGCCGAAAAGGACAGGGGACCTGAGACCCATTTTGGATCTCAGCCGATTGAACACACATGTGCAAAAGTCCAAGTTCTGAATGGTCACGTTGCAATCTATTTTCCCATTGTTGGGAAAAGAAGTGTGGATGTGCTCCATCGACCTCAAGGATGCTTACTACCACATAAAGATGGACAGGGCATCCAGAAGTCACCTAGGCTTCCAGCTGGGAGCCAGTCACTTTCAGTTTCGAGCCCTGCCCTTTGGTCTCACCACAGCCCCCAGGGTGTTTACCAAATGCATGGCAGTGGTGACTGCTCACGTGAGATGTCAGGGATTCCAAGTGTTTCCATACCTGGAAGACTGGCTCCTTACTGCCACCACCAGGCATCTGCTTCTTCAGACCAGAGATGCTACTATCAGCCTATATCAACAGTTGGGCATCACCTTGAACTGGGAAGAATCTGCCTTGTTGCCCTCGCAGTGTGTCACCTTTATAGGCGTCGAATTAGACACCATGCTCATGCAGGCGTTTCTACCACAGGAAAGAATCAGAGTCTTACAATAACAGATTTACGCCTTGCTCCCTCTGCGAAGAGTGAAGGCAAGAGTGGTCCTCCAATTGTTGGGGACAATGGCTGCTACGATTGTTAGTTCCCCTGGCAAGGGTACATATGAGTCTCCTTCAGTGGCTACTCTTCGCCCAGTGGTCTCTTCAACGTCTTCCACTTTCTCGCCCTATTCTGCTCACCGATAGGTGCAGACAAGATCTCAGTCAGTGGCTTCACACCGACAACCTCAATGCGGGAAAACCCTTCGTTCCTTCGCCTCCAGTTGCTACGGCGACCACGGATGCCTCCCAGATGGGGGGGAGCATTATATAGGCAGGACAGTCCAAGGCACATGGGAAGAGCACAAGATGCATCTGCATATCAATGTCCCGAAGATGAGAGCAGTGCTACAAGCGTTGCAAGCACTTCAGAGCTTTCTTCATCTCGGGACTATTGCAATCCACTCAGAAAATATGTCAGTGGTATGGTATCTGAACAAACAGGGAGGAACCAAGTCGTATCCCCTTTGCAGAGAGGCCATGCAAGTGTGGCAGTGGGCAGTGTCTTCCCAACGTTTTCTGGTAGCAACGCACATTCCGGGGAAGTCCAATGTGATCGCAGACAGGCTAAGCAGAGCTATTCTGATGCCTCACAAGTGGTCCCTGAACTGTCAAGTTGCGGAGCAGATTTTCCGCAGGTGGGGTCAGCCTTGCTACGACCTTTTTGCCAGCCCCCCAATGCCAAATACAGCAGCTACTTCACCCTTATCCCTCCTTAGGGGGCGTCACCCAGGGACGCTCTAGTCCACGATTGGCCCTCCGGTCTACTGTATGCCTTCCCTCCGGATACCTTTGCTGTCAAAGGTTATTCAGAAAGCGCAATCCTTGGGAAGTGAAATGATTCTGATTGCTCCACACTGGCCTCATCAAATTTGGTTCCCCTTTCTCCATCCCTATCTCATGGACGCTCCTTGGACTCTGGACCCACAACCAGACTTACTGACTCACATGTCAGGGCAGCTCCATCCTTCTCTTCGGACCCTCCGGTTGACAGCTTGGCTACTCCACTTCTGTCATTAGTTAGGCTTCACCATTTTTCACCGGATGTGGTTCATATTCTATCTTCCTCTCATAAGCCTTCGACCAGGAAGATTTATTACAGCAAATGGAAGAGATTTTCCATCTGGGCACATGCCACAGACTGACCCTTACACAGCTCCAATCTTGTCAGTGTTGGTGTTCTTTTCTATGCTTTTCAACCAGGGATCAGCTCCCGCAACCATTAAAGTCCAGTTGGCGGTGATTTCTTCCTTTCACATCGCAGACGAACCTAGTGTAATGGCACATAGACTCTGTAAGGCTTTCCTGAAAGGTACTTTGTTGCTTCCTCCTCCTGTCTCTGAACCTGTTATGCCTTGGGACTTGAACTTTGTTCTACAGGGTCTTACTTCACCCTCCTTTGAGCCTGCAGCCACTTGTGATTTAAAATTCTTGACTTGGAAGACTGTCTTTTTGGTAGCCATCACGTCAGCCAGACGTGTTTTGGAGCTTCAAGCTTTATCAATTAAACCACCTTATTTGATTTTTCATAAGGACAGGGTTTCTCTCAGACCAAACCCTTTTTTCTAAAGTAGTGTCAGTTAGTAACCTTAACCAATCCATTGAATTACCAGTGTTTTTTCATCAGTTCTCGAACAACGCAGAGTTCAAATTTCATCAGTTGGATGTGCACAGACAATTACGATTTTATTTGCACAGAACGAAGGACCACAGAAAATTTGATCATTTGTTTGTTTCATTTTCGGAAAACAGAATTGGGTCTCCTGTTTCCAAAGTCATGTTCTCTAGGTGGATTTTCAGTTGTATTTCTTTCATTTATACTTCAGGGGGAAGAGATTTACCGTTCCAAGTGAAGGCTCACTCTACCCGGTCTGTAGCTGCACCTACAGCTTTTCAGGCCAGACTGTCTATGGAAGATATTTGTGCTGCGGCTACTTGGGCATCTCCTCACACCTTTATTACTCATTACAAGTTAGATGTGGTATGAAGATGGTTAGGTCTCTGTTCTATTTTCCTCCTCATAAACTCATTTAACTTATGCTAATCGCTGTCACAGAATTCTGGGCTTCATGGAAGTAGTTTTTCCCATGGTACCATTTACAAGGTGCCACATGAGAGGTTTTCAGGAGATAATAGGAGTTCACAGTACTTGCATCCAGTGTTGTGACAAGTCAAGATACTGATATCTTTAAGGAGGCATATGGTGGATCCTTCTGTTTAGTCTCATACAAAGCAGTCCATTCCAAATTGCCAGTTCACTGGTGGCACTCAACATACTTGTGTCTACCCTGGAGTTGGGGTGGGGTACTGACAAAGCTGTTTAAATCCTCACAGAGGCCAGTTTTCACCTCTGCATACTGGAGAAAGGCAGTCCTTCTCACCCTTAAGGCTTCAGGACTTCCTGCCCCAGCATGTAATGGCTGTCCACTTCAGCAGCACTGTAATGGTCTGCTACATCATCAAGTAGAATAGAACCTACTCCTAACCAGTGTCTGTGTCATCAAATCACTTTTCTAGTAGCCAGTCATATTCCAGGGGAAGCCATTTCTCTAGAGGACAAGATTCAAAGAGTGTGGTCCCTCAACTACTTGGTGCCCCAGAAACCTTTCTCTCATTGGGGAAAACCCTGTTGTGACCTCTTTATCTTGGTAAATAGTATGAAGTACAACACCTTCTACTCTACAGCCCTCCAGGGGTAATGTCATGTTGATTCTCCTGTCTACGTATGACCACCTGGACTATTTCATGTTTCCCCCATTTCCTCTGATAATGATTCTTTGGGTTTGTGTTGGTATGTTTTCTAAAGTAATTTTCATAGCTCAATTTTGGCCTCAAATAGTGTGATTTCCCATGCATATGCTACATCTGTTGGAGTAACCTCTCTGGTTTCCTCTGTTCAGAACCTTCTGCACATCCCGGGGCAAATCCCATCTGTGCCTTCTGTCCTTTCAAATCCCCACTTGGTTTCATAGTTCCATTACTGGCTAACATTCCTTTGTTTCATCTTAATTTAGTTCAGATATTGTATCTTCTCAAAAAAAATGCAAATAATGCTTTTAATACCTGTAGATGGACATGCTTTTCCAAGTGTGCCAGATCCAAAGGCCTGGATAAATTTGCTGTCTCAGTTACTTCTGTTTTGGATGGACTTGTACCTATCTCTTGAAGTCTCCATGGGTGATGCATCAGATTTTCCGAAGGGGGGGGACTCCTTATTTCTAGCTTCCTTGAAATGTGCATTCATTTTAGGGCCTCTGTTAAAAGGCTCCTTTCCTATTTAAGCTTAACTTTTGTTGAAGTCTGTTCTGCTTCCATTACAACTTGAAGCGTTAGCTAAGTTAAGGTTTCTTTCTTGGAAAACTTTGTTCTAGCGGAGTTAATAGCTAAAATCTGCAAAATTGTAAACCTATTTAGCAGGTCTGCCTTTGAGTTTGAATAAAGATGGGCAGTCTTTACTTATTCATTCTCCTGCAGTATCAGAGATCACAACTGAATCCAACCTTATCTATAAATACATCTTGGTATATTTGTAATGCTAGTTCTTTGGGTAATCGTTACCACTGAGTACTGAAGCTGCTCAGAAGAGCTTGCTAAGTGGTAGTCTGATGGTAGCAAATGAATTGTGTAAGCATTATGGAAGGAATAAATCAGGTTTAGTAATATAATGTACAGTAAGAATAAAGTAGCTGCACTGAAGCTTTCACAATTGTAAAATTTTTGAGCGGGTTTTAAGTCACAGTAAGGAGAGGCCAGAGTTACTGCATACATTGGCCTGGTGCCCATAGTGAAGTGTGAGTTTGTGAACAGGTGAGGAGGGAAGTACACTAGAAATATTTAGATTTTGACATAGAGGTCATAGTATTGAGACATTTATTGAAAGATTTGTAGCCAGAAATGTTCCCAGAAATCCACTGCCAGCTTTTGAAAAGTGGGAACAAGTGAGGATACTTTTCCCCCTTCCAGTGAGTTCCTAGTCTCAAATGGTGATGCATCACTTCTAGTAACAACAGAAGAAAAGTACAACTGATTGCTGATGTCATTGGCATATGTAGGAGAATGAACAGTCATCTACCAAGTGTAATCTTTAATCACATATAAATGAGGTTTTAATTTCGTAATTCATGTGCTTTTATCAACAAAATCTTATTTTTCTTTTTATTCAAAGATGGAATTTGATGAAAAGGAACTGAGAAGGGAAATTAGCTATGCAATCAAAAACATCCACGGAGTCAGGCAAGTATAATGTATAAACATATCTACAGAGGACAGTGTGGGTTGGGTGTATGTGTGTGCATGTGTAATATATGTATATATATAAATGTGTGTGTATGTATGTGTATATATATATATATATATATATATATATATATATATACGTATATATACATATGTGTATATATATATATATATATATATATATATATATATATATATATATGTATATATATATATATATATATATATATATATATATCTCGAATTTAGAGAAAGTCGAACATATGAAAGGGACAAAAAAAAATAACACCTTTCAAATGTTTTCGCAGGAGGGGCTTCACCCCCCTGCACCCCCCACAACCCCCCTACTTAAATATACCTACTCCGAGATTGCACTATAGTGAAGGAAAGGGAAATCTCCCATTCTGCGCTATACGCGTAAGTGCAAAACAAAAGATTTTCCATTCCTCCACTATAGTGCAGTCACGGAACATTCACATTTAAACTGCTAGGGTACAGGGGGACCTGGCCCCCTGCAATAAGGTAAGTTAACTTTTTATTTTTTTAAACCTAAGGCTCCCATTATTTTTTTAAACCTAAGGCTCCCATTCACAATTTCGAGTGAATGGAAGTTCGAGATTCTGGTCTCGAGAATATGAATTTCGAGCTTCCATCATATATCTGTATACTCATGTGTATATGTATATATATATATATATATATATATATATATACATATGTATATATATAAATATAAATGTGTGTGTGTGTATGTACACACACATATACTCAAATAAAAGCTCCAGTTTCAATCAGAAAAATGTATTAATTGCGGCAACATAACCCTAAATATCCACCAGAATTAAAACTAGACCAAACAGCAGGTCCAGGTTTCTCCATTTAGGCTTTTTCAATGGTGTCAGTTACTTGCAACGCATGCAAGTGAGGACAAGTTTTTCTCTCTTCTCATTTCCAAAACTCTCTTTTTAATCCTCCGTTTCATCCAACTGTGAACAGTTTTGAAAGGGCAGTTTACCATGAACTTAATGTCAAACCAAACAAAACCTTTTAAAAAATGATAGTTCTAATTTAAGTATGGTGGAAAAAAATGATGGTTATAGTTTAGGTTGAAAAAAGTTGCCTTGGCTCATTTGGACCAGAGCAAGCAATATAGTAATCACTTAGGCAGACTAGGGAGGGGCTTCAGTTATATGGTCTTGAGCTGATTGTGAGAGGGAGGTGGAAAAACAGCTTAAGTTAATTCTGGATACCATTGATTACTTTGAGTGCAATTGATAGGTTTTTAAATGAAGCCTGGGAAAGACGTTTGATTTGTTGGTTTTGCAGCATTTAAAGATTGAATGTCCACCCCCCCCGTTCTCTTTACTCCGTGTGATATTTAAAGGTGTCATTCCACCTCCAGGTAAACTAATATTCTCAGGGAATGGTTCACTTACTGAGTCCTTATCTGCTTTTTTGGAGCAATATTTGAAGCAGTTTTCTTTTTTAACCTTTTGTTTAAAGCATATCACTGATTTTCGTAATGTCCTTGGAAGGACACATATGCAGCTTATATTTTGATGTGTACTTTTGATGTGCTGTTGGTTATTTCCTGAATAGAGTCCAGTGGTATTCGGGGAAATTGAATGATTTTCTAGTGGCTATGTTAGGACAAGTTTTATCTAAAAATGTTTTTTATTATGGTGATAAATGCTTTCTATAGACAAGTGGAACAGCAACGGATGCTACTTTTGCGTACATTTATGCTGATATTTTTATGGGCTTTCTTGAAAAAACCCTTAAGTATCAGAGTCCTTATTTTGACAAGATGGTTTTGTGGAAACGTTTTTAGATAACTGTTGACTGATTTAGGATGGGAGTGATGAAGTGTTAAAAGACTTAGTGGAATTCCACAGTAATAATCCATATAATATTATAGGTTCATAGGTAGGTACTAGGCTATCGGCCCAAGGGCCTAAGTAAGCCTAGCCAACAAGAATGTTCTTAGTGTTTCACTGTTGCAGTCATTACATTTGGGTTATCTGCCTGCAGGTAGCCCACAGCCAGCCTGAATATCAAAGTCTTGGATTCCTGCGTTGGATGTATCCTCTTCCATGACATCAGGTCATCAGGGGTATAAAACATGCAGCCAACGCCATTACATCAGTCTTTCTTGCCGAGTGGTGCCTGAAGCACAAGCAGTTCGCAAGTGCTGGTCAGCCGACTCCTGAAATTTTTGTTTTAGAGTTTCAGAACCAAAGTCTTCAAAAAAGCTAAGTTACCCCATTGGGGATCCTTTTTCTTGCTCTTAACCGATGTCAGTAAAAGTTAACAATTGTATTACCTGTGGAAAGCAAATACCTCATAAAGATTTTCATTCGTACTGCATTCCTTGCTTAGGCCCAGACCACGATGTCCCTCGCTGTTGGTTTTGTGTCTTATTCAACCCCAGAACTATTCGTCATCAGTTTATTTTCGCAGCAAATTATTTTGGTACTCTGTTTAACTATACAGAAATGGCTTTGGTAAGCCATCCGAGTACCGATATTCCAAAAAAACGTAAAGATAAAGACAGAGACAGACCGCATAGGTCCAAAACTGTCGACGACTCTTCCGTTAAGCTAGTCGCCAGTTCGCCGGTACTCAGTGAGGTGCTTTCGCAGCCAATGATACCTGCTACTTCAGATTTCCAGACCTCTACTGAGACCCATTCAGAGTCTGGTATGCTGTGAGGTGCTTCTTCGACTATGGAACCTGCTGATGTCTCTACCTTGGATGGGTCCGGAGCCGTTGTGCAGGCACCAGCTTCTGAGGGTGTATTCAGGCCTACAGATTTGCATTTCAAATCGAAGCCATCTTCTTCATCAAGGCCTAAATCTCGAGCCGTGCTTAGAAAACCGACGTCCAAACCGCTTGGTCAGGCCCGCCTAAAAAAAAAAAAATGCTTTGAATGGCTGAAGACCTTATTACTTTAATTAGGGAAAACCAGCCTTCCTCCTCTAAGAGACCTAGAACTGATTTACCTTCTGATTCTTCTGATCAGGATTCTGAAATTTCTGTTTCTTCTGATTGCCAGGATTTGCCCTTATCTACCTATGAGGATTCTGATGCAGTGGATTCCATTCCCTCTGCTTCCCCTCCAGAAGATTTTTCTTTTGGTGAAACCTTGCACACTCTTAGGGAGCATTTCCGCTGGGAAAGCCAGGATTACTCTGACTCCAAAAAGAGGCTTAGGGAATTCTTACTCCTCCCTCAACACGGGCATTTAGCTGTCCCTCCTGTTCTAGACATTGTAGATGATGCCTTCTTGGAATCTAGCCTGGCCCCAGGCACTTTATCTTCAGCTCCCAGAAAACCTGACCAATATTAGAGTACAGAGACCATTTCACAAGGATCAAAAGGCATTAAGGCTACTGCTGCCAAAAACCCTACCCCCTCTGATAGAGATTTCAGGGCCTTGGACAGATGGGGTAAGAAGGTATACACTTCTGCTACTTTGGCCATTAGGGCCTTAAATTGCCAGTTTCATATGTTAAAGTATCAGCAGCATGTTATGGGACTACTTAAACAGAAAATGATGTTGTTTCCTGACTGTGCAGAACATAATGAATTACAGGATTTAATGCACTCTGCTGAACAAGTTGATAAACATACTTTGTAATATGGTTTTGACTCTTTAGAAGCATCTAGCAGGGCTGCTGTCACTGGGTCTGTGCTTAGAAGGCATGCTTGGCTTAAGGAGAAAAACTTGCCAGATCATGTTAAAGCTAAATTACTGGATGCTCCCTTAAACCAAGACCGTCTGTTTGGCATCAAAGCAGAAGTAGTACTTAAAAAGATGGAGGAAAAAGCTAAATCTATGCAAACTGTTAAAGATTTCCTGCAAGTACAGCCTCCCAGATTTAGTAGGCATTGGCCTTCTAAGAATTTGTCCTTTCCAGTCTCTTCCAGGCCTTCTCAGTCCAAACCCAGGAACAGCAGACCACCTAGGCTACTGTCTCAGGCTACACACAGGCCTAAGCAGTGGGGGCTCCCACTTCCAAAGCTGGAAGTAGTAAGACACTCCCCTATGGAAGAATGTCACAATGACTTAACCTTAAACCTTCCAAGCCCTGCTCAACTGCCCGCTCCCTTATGAGGAAAGCTCGCCCTGCATGCAAAAAACTGGGAACTAATTACCCAGGACAAATGGATTTTAAATATAGTTTTCCAAGGATACAGATTCCACCTCCATACCTTACCAACCCCAAACGGTTGGCCAGACCTAACCCAAATCAGTGGGCAGAGGTCAACAGCAGGTTCTCTCTCTTCTAAGTATCAGGGCTATTCAGCCTGTCTCAGCAAAAGAAAGGGGACAAGGTTTCTACTCAAGACTTTTCCTGGTACCCAGAAAAGACAGCTCCTGGCATCCTATCATGGACCTCTCTATTCTAAACACCTTTTTGGTAATCCCAAAATTCAAAATGCTAGCACTTCAACAGCTGCTCCCTATGCTGGGCAAAGATGCCTGGTTGGCAACCTTAGACTTAAAGGAAGCTTACCTGCACATTCCAATAAGGAAATATTGCAGGAAATACCTATGCTTCAGAGCAGGCTGCATGCACTATCAGTTCTCCACGCTTCCCTTTGGCTTATCTACTGCGCCCAGGGCATTCACAAATTGTCTAGCTCCAGCCATTGCATTTTGCAGGCAGAAAAATATTCAGATATACCCATACCTGGACGATTGTCTGATTCAGGCAGAAAGCTAGGACTTGCTATTAGAACATCTGGCATTTGTAAAGAAACTTCTAACCTCAGTGGGGTACACCATAAACGAAAAGAAATCTCACCTAGTACCCTGCCAGCAGATTGTATTCCTGGGAGCAAGCTTGAACACAACTTCCTAGATGTCTTTCCTCACACCAGAGAAACGAGTTTATTTGACAGTTTACTTCAAACTACTGGCCACAAAGACCCAACTATCTGCAAAGAAAATTCTGCAACCCTGGGGTTCATGGCCTCTTGCATTCTACTAATTCCATATGCAAGACTGCATATGAGGAAACTACAATGGTATCTAAAAAGCCTATGATGCCAACATTCTCAGGACCTGGAAAAAGTGATTCTTATCATTCCTTGTATAAAGACAGAGGCCTGCCACCTCAACAAGGGGCTCCCTTTCAGTCTACCCCCTGCCGCCCAAACCCTAACAACTGATGCATTAGACTATGCATGGGGGGCTCACTTGGCAGGGCAGTGCATTCAGGGCAAATGGAACCAGAGTCAGATGCACCTGCATATCAGCCAAAAAGAAATGTTAGCTGTACAGAATTCCCTGACGGCCTTCAAGGACCACATCCTTCCAGGACAATTATTGGTAAAGACAGACAACTCCACAGTTATGTGGTACATAAACAAGCAGGGGGGAACCCACTCGTACCCTTTCTACAGACTAGCCATGGCTCTGTGGAACACAGCCTTACAAGCTCAGTTCCTGCCAGGCAAGCTAAATTCACTGGCAGACGACCTAAGCAGAAATCTCATGGACCCACACAAATGGAAACTGGAACCAAAAATATTTAACCTCTTGAGGAACAAATGGGGGACTCCAGAAATAGACCTGTTTGCCTCCCCCCAGAACTAGCAATTGGACAAATTCTGCACAAGAACTCCCCACAGTCAAGCTTGGAAAGTTGATGCCCTGTCCTTCACCTGGGAGACCCTCTCGGTGTATGCTTTTCCCCCTCTGCCTCTCCTCTCGAAGGTTCTGCTAAAGATCAAACAGGACAAACCAAGGAGAATACTGATTGTGCCATACTGGCCACGCCAGCATTGGTACCCCCCTTACGCAGTATGATACTGCTGGAGCCATGGCACCTACCTCAGACACCTTCCCTGCTGTCCCAGCAGGTGGGCCAGATTCTGCACCCTCAGCTTCAAACCTTGAACCTTGCAGCCTGGCTAATCCCTTGAGCTCTCCAATAGCATCCCTCAGTAAGCAGGTGCTAGATGTTATTTTGGAAGCAAGGAGGCCTAGCACTAGAAGATCTTATGCTGAAAAGTGGAAAAGATACTGTTCCTGGAGCCAAACTCAGGGGATTGGCACAACAGTGCCCAGCTTACCTTATATTCTTCAGTACTTAACAGAAATGCTCCACAAGGGCCTATCCTTCTTGTCCATTAAAATTCATGGCTCTGCCATTTCAGCACATTATAGTACTGAACCCACCCCTCTTCTCTCACCCACTGCTAAAGCAGTTTCTCAGAGGGGCAAAATATTTAAGACCTCCACAGGCGAGCCCTCTAGTCCAGCCCAGGACCTTAACTTTGTATTGGAGAAGCTCACTCTCCCTACATTTGAACCAGCTGCAACTGCAGAGTTGAAATTCCTTCCTTGGAAAACAGCCTTCCTTCTAGCCATCACTTCAGCAAGAAGAGTGTCTGAATTACAGGCCCTCATGGCAGTGGAGTCCTTCGTTATCTTCCATGCAGACAGGGTTTCTCTTGGGACCAACCCTTCCTTTATGCCCAAGGTGGTGTCTAGTATGGCCCTAAATCAGTCCATTCATTTGCCTACCTTTTTCCCAAATCCACAAAACAAAGCAGAACAAATACTGCACTCTTTGGACGTGCACGGACAACTTAGATTTTATTTGGACAGGACCAAGCCTCTCAGAAAATCTGAACAGCTGCTAGTTGGCTTTGCTGCAGGGGCAGAGGGGAAGGCCATTTCAAAGCAAACCATTTCTAAATGGCTGGCTCATTGCATTCATTTCTGCTATAAGCACCATGGAAAAACTACTCCACAGGGGATAAGATCACATTCCACCAGGGTTGCATCTACCTCTACAGCCTTCTTCCGAGGAGTTCGTACCAGGGACATCCTAGAAGCTGCTACCTGGAGCTCTGTACATACCTTCACCAAGCATTACTACATGCCTATTCTATTTTTTCTAAATCCAGAGCTGGTTTGCCACTGCAATCTTGCAGGGCTTAATAGCTGGTCCTAATGCTGTCTAAATTCCCCCTCCCTTCCTTAGCTTTGGGAATCAACCCAAATGTAATTACTGCAACAGTGAAACCCGAAGAACATAGTACAGTTGTGTACACTTAACATAAATGTAGATGTTCGAGTGTATTCACTGTTGCAATCCTGGTTACCCTCCCTCCAGACCCCTGACTTCTCTCGGCTCTACCTTCCTTCTTCTTTGGTGTATTTATGCTTTCTGGTGTATTTGCTTTTTGTTGGAGGTATAACTTAACATGTAATTGCCAAGAAGAATGGAGTACGCCTGGTAAAAAAATCACAAACAAACAGAAGGTACCAGTCATAGTGAATGAACCGCAGAAGAGCTGTTCAGCAAGTATAAAATACTTAGAAAACCGCCACTACACATTTTCTATTTGAATGCAGGCTTCATTGAAAAGATGATGTCACCAGAGTTAAAAATCCAATTTATTAAAGTATTAGAAGAAAACTGCCACAACATGTTTTCAGAAATGTATAAACGTTGCTAACTGCCACAACACGTTTTCGTAGGAGTTGCACTCGAACTTCATCAGATATAAAGAAACATCATGTTGTCACTTCCTTTTTATGCATCTTGGTTGAAATGCTCATTCAATTAACCAGTTGAACTTTTAAAGAAACCTTGATTCAAACAGCATTTAAATAAATAATTTCCATAAATATAAACCAGTTCCGTAGCATTAGGTAATGAAACCAAGTTTAAAAATAAACTATAATAATTAACATATAATTGCTTCCCATTATGGGGGCACCTGACATCTGGGGCAAGAAAAACTGATGTAATGGCGTCGGCTGCATGTTTTATACCCCTGATGACCTGACATCATGGAAGAGGAGACAGAATCTGATGCAGGAAGCTGGCTGAAGGCTACCTGCAGGCAGATAACCCAAATGTAATGACTGCAACAGTGAATGCACTTGAACATCTACATTTATGGTAAGTGTACAGAACTGTACTTTCCCTGGCTTACGCCGCCCAAGAAAGTTAATTTCCTGTGCCCCTGTCGAGCAGAGCCATCGAAGTGATCACCAGGGTGTATTTCCTATTTCCCATCCACTCATGAAAGATTTTTCTTGGAGTGCTATTGAGTAGCTTTGCTTGACATAAATGGGTAGCTTGTTCCAGAGTATAGGAAGTCTCTTGGACAGTAATCTATCCCTCCGGCATGTCCTGTTTATTGTGGTGACAAGGTTCAGGTCACTAGAGCGTGTAGCTTGGAGGGATTGGGATTTCTTTAGTTGTAACATGTCCAACAGCTCTGGGTTTAACATAGCTTTGTATGTTGGGCAGAGATCGCCTCTGAGTAGGCGATATGCTACAGAGTAAAGCTCTAGTTTTTTGAGACGGTCAGGGTAGGGCATCTGTTTGAGGCCAGTAATCCTCTTTGTGAGGTACTTCTGTGGCCTTTCCAGCTGCTGCAGATATCTTATGAGGTACGTTCCAAAAGGGGAGTTGTACACTATAATGGGTCTAATGACTGCCGAGTAGAGGGAAACAATGACCTCTTTTTTCCTGGATGAGAACCCTTTTGTGATGAGGTTTGCCACATAGAAGGATTTTCTGAGTACTGTGGTGATGTGATTATGAAAGGAGAGACTACTGTCCACCTGGGTCCCAAGGTCTCTTATCACACATTCAACGTTAAGTAGACTGCCATTTATGTGGTAGTTCATGGGTACAGATTTTTTTACCAAAGGGGATGATGGTGCCCTTTTTGACATTGAGCTTGAGGCCATGCCTCTAACACCAGGCATTTGTCTCAGTGAGGCCCTTCTGTAGGATGTCCACATCATTTGGGGACTTGACTATGGCTCCTAGTTTGCAGTCATCTGCGAATTTCGTTAGCCAGAGGCCTTCTGTGTTAGCCTGTACTTCAGAGAAGTAGATACCAAACAGGACAAGGTCCCAGGACTGAACCCTGTGGTACTCCACTTCTCACTAGTTTGAAGTCAGATTTGGAGTCTGCAACTTGTACAGTGTGGGTTCTGTCAGTGAGCCAGTTGGCAACCCATCTTGTGACGTAGGGATTTATACCTAGTTTAGTGAGTTTAGCTATAATTCCAGAATGGGGGATGGTGTCGAAAGCCTTGGTAAGGTCAAGATAGGCTGTGTGAATCACCTTACCCTCATCTACGGCTTTGGTGACTGCTTCAAAGAAGTCGATCAGGTTCAGAAGGCATGATCTGCCTTTCACAAACCCGAACTGGGTGGGGTCCAAAGTTTGGAGGTTACCAGTGTCTTTGTTTGAGTTCCATGATGATACGTTCCATGGCCTTGCAGACCAGGCTTGTCAGGCTAATAGGGCGATAGTTCCCAAGATCAGTGGTGGCTCCCCCTTTGTGGAGTGGAATAACTGTTGTTGTGCGCCATTCAGTGGGCACAAAGCCTTACGTGAGACTATGATTGAATATGGTGCTTAGGTGGGGAGCCAGTTCGTTCTGAAGTTTGTGTAAAATGCAGCCTGGGATGTTGTCCGGTCTCATGGATGCTGTGTTTTTGGATTTAGAGAGTGCAGCTTTTACCTGCATAGATGTCATTACGGGAACTCTGCATTCTTCCTGTATAGACATGGGCCCTTTAGGGGGTGGGGGTGGGGTAAAGTTAGCACTGAACCTATCTGTCAGGATGTTGGCAATATCAGTTGGTTCTGTAATTTTCGTGCCGTTGTGCTGTAACTCCGAGCAGATCTGGTTGTTGCTATTCAGATTCTTGACATAGGTATAGAATGCTTTGTGGTTGCCCTTAGAATCTGTGGCAATTTTGTTTTCTTAGCTAGCTTTGGAGAATCTTATAACGGATCTCAGCTTCCTACTGAGGCTGACCAGGGAACTCCTCCACTCATGGGATTTCACTCTCTCTTGTAACAGTTTCTTCCTTCTGTTGTAGAGTTTGTTTATGGCAGGGGACCACCAGATTGGCTTCCTTTTTTTGGAGGATAGCGTCTTAGTTCTCTTTGGGATAGCACGATCCATGCACTCGTGTAAGTGCTTATAGAGTGCATTTGTGTAGGATTCAGCAGTCGTAAGTGTATTGTCCTTCTGCATGGGTGTCATGAAGTTCACTACTTCTGTCTTAAGAAGCATGAAGTTGACTTTGGAAACATTTTTTACCCTGGTTTCCTTAGTGGTGGGTGGGGGCGGGATGCGGATATCTAGAGTGATTAGCTTATGGTCAGATCTGACCAACGAGGAGTTGACTTCAGGTGTTGAACACCGGTCAGTCATGTTGGTAATGACTAGGTCTGGGATATTGTTGCCCCTGGTGAAGGTGTAGATAAGTTGATCCAGGGCATTGGAATTTATGAATTCCAGAAAGCGTTGAGCGAAGGAGTTGGTACATGAGTAGTTTTCCCAGTTAATGGTGGGGTAGTTGAAATTGCCCATTATTAGAGTGTTTGGTTGAATCCTAATATTTTACAGTATATCATGAAAAGAGGAGTGGGAATCCTGGGGCATGGTGGGGGATCTGTAGCAAACTACAGTTTGCATTGCAGTTTTGCCCACAGTTAGTTGCACTTGGATAACCTCGGATACATTATGTTGCGTAACTAGCCTGGAGGTGTGGATATCCTTAGTAAATATGGACACACCTCTGCCTTTGGTGTTCTGGCCCAGGTTAGATGGCAGAAAAGTGTGGTATGAGTTATAGCCTGGTAATGCAGGGGTGCTCTCTAGAGCCTTGAACCAGGTCTCAGTCATTACACAGATATCGAAGTTTTCCATTTTAAGGAGTGCCTCGAGTTAGTGCATTTTGAGATTTAAACTTCTAGCATTGAGTAGCATTACCCTCAGTTTTTGCTTGCCTGTTCCTGTTACGTTGGTGAATTTGTCATTTGAACCTTGCCTAAAAAAGGCGCTATAGGGGCGACAAGAGCCTTAGCCAGTATCCGGAATCCTGTGTTTACAACCTATAGTAGTTTTTCAGAAATAGATTTATTTTTTGAATATTAAAATATTGAGGAATGAACTGGGAAATATTACAACCAAGATTTATCGAAAGCCCTTTGCCAGAGACTCTCTCATATCAGCATGGAATTGTCATCCTCATTTTGTATTAAAAAAACACCAAAGTCCCAGTCTCTGAGGTTAAAAAGTCATTAATTCTAAAGAAACTTATAATGAGGAAGCAGAAAGCTTATGATCGTTGCAATGTGTAGGCTTTTTAAAAAAAAAAAAAGATATATATATATATATATATATATATATATATATATATGTATATATATATATATATATATATATATATATATATATATAAAACAAGTGAGTTTGTCCAGAATATGAGTAAGTGTAGACTTTTACAATATTGCTTATGGGAGAGGAATATGGATTTGCCCTATAGATTTATTAGCACGTATGTTAGTAATAGTGAAGTCATTAAGTCTGTAATGGATACATTTTGGAATATTTTGTCCCTTGACAGTTGTTTTAGTACCATAGTTACCAAGTGATGTAGGGTTAGTTGTAGAAGGTGTAGAAATATAGCGGAGTACTTTTCCTCTTTTAACAAAGGTTGGCATGTGTCACATGGCAACAGAAAAATGGAAGTAGGAGAGACTAGTAATGTGGAAGCTTCTATTGTGACTACTTATCAGAGTTTAATAGTTTTTCCTCGGCCAATAACAGTAAAACATTTTTTGTGAGAAGTGAAATTGATAACTCAAAGTAGGTGGTTTATGTGGCAAGATGCCAATGTGGCACCTTTTGCATAAGACAGATCTTGTGTAGTTTTAAGTAACGCATAGCACTGCATTTGAGTGATATAAAATGCAAGAGAAATAGAGACCTACGACTGAGTTTATACAGACAAAAGCTGACTCATGAGGAAGGCTATCTTTGTATTTATGGTGATAGATTTAGTAGTTGGCCAGTTAAATGCTTTGGAAATAACCTACCATTTTAACTAATAAAAGAAAGGAGTTGGTTATATTGTTGAGTGCTTTTCCATCCTGGATTAAATGAGGAACTGGTCTATATTAATTAGTTTTATATTTTATGTGTTAGCATTGCAGTTAAATAACTGATTTATTGCACATTTTGATTGGTTGTGGGCTGGTCATGTGATGTAAAGAACTAAAATAAAATCTTGGTTTAGTAACTGGCAGTATTGAAAAAAAGCCTAAATGGTGAAACTTAGGTCTGCTGCTTGGTCCAATTTTTATTCTGGTGGACATTTAGTCTTATGTTGCCACAATAAATGTTTCTGATTGAAGTTGGAACTTTTGTTTGAGTGTGGATTTGGATTTTTGTGTGTTGTACACTGCTTTTTACACCTATAAAAATAATCTTGGTGTGTTTTTTATATATATTTCTTTATACATATGTACGTGTGTGTATGTATGTGTCTATCATAGATATATACACACACACACACACACACACACACACACACACACACACACACGTTTATTATAGCATTGAGTTTTGGGAAATTTGAAATTCATATGGTTGAGACCATATTGAGATTCCAAAAATTAAAAAAAGAAAAGAGCAAGTCTACGTTTTTGCAGGAGGGGCCAGGCCCCTTATATTCCCCACAACCCCCTCCCAAGTTATGTAGACCAACTCTGAGATCATATTGTAGTGTGGAAAAGGGTAAATTCCCTGTAGAAGCCATTTTGTGTAGATCCTGTTACTGTGAGAATCAGGAGAATTTGCCCATTTCTCCACTGTAGTGTAATTTCATAGTTTGTATATAATTTGCATAGGGTGTCAGGGTGCGGGAGGCTTGCCTCCTTGCAAAAAAATATAGTTTTCACAAACTCGATCATATGGTCTCGGCCGTATGAATTTCGAGTTTCAAAAACTCTGATACAATATCAATGCATGCACACGTGTGCTTGTGTGTATATATAGTATATAAACATAAATGTGTGCTGTGTACGTGTGCCTGTATATATTTGTATATGCACGTGTGTGTGTGTGTGTGTGTATATATATATATATATATATATATATATATATATATAATTTTATGTATACATTTTCATATGTGTATGTATATATATATATATATATATATATATATATATATATATATATATGCATGTATATGTGTACACATATATATATATATATATATATATATATATATATATATATATATATATATATATGTATGTGTATATGTGTGTGTGTGTATATATATATATATATATATATATATATATGTATATATATATATATATATATATATATATATATATATATATATATATATATATATATATACATACATACACGTGTGTGTATGTAATATAAAAAAAGTGCACACACAAATGAGCCACAGAGCTAAATAAGTGTACATTTTTATTTTCCCCTTAAAAAACTAATCGGATACCACTGTGCCTTAATTAGAGTGTCAGTTCATGTGCTTCTAAAAAATTGTTTCATTATAACCTTTATAGGTTTTCATTATCAACTTGATTTTTCCCCATTGAATTCAGTTTTGCGATGTGTTTATTTGGCACATTCATAACTGATTGTGCTTTGTTGACATGTAGAACATAAATATGCTCTGTTATGGTTACACTCTCTGTGTTTGACTTACAGAAAAAGTTGACATAAAAATTCCACATACCCATATCCATACCCGTATCCATTTATAGACCAGGTTCTCAGACAGTTGCATCGTTCACTGTCATCAGTCATGTTAGTTTTACAACACCTTTTACACATATCAGCACAGCACATGTTTATCTGAATTGATCTTAATTGTGTTTAGGTAATATGAGCTGTCATTCGGCCCTTTTCATTACATTAGCAAATGCAGATGGTTTGAAAATAAGTATTGTTTTAACACAGTAGAAATTCTTCCATTTTCATGTTGCAGTGTTCCTAACATTAGAGATCACCTGCCTAGGGCAGCCAAAAGCCCTGCCAGTATACCAAAGTCTTTGATTGCTTTAAGGTATGCCGTACGTCACATGTATGCTCCTCACGTAGCATAAGGCATAAAACTGACATCCGGACATACCATCTTCTGAACTTCTTTGCCACCAGTCCGAATGCCATCTGGTGATCATCAGTCTGAACTCCTACATTCCACTGTTATTTTCATGGTAAGAGCCTTCCTTATTCTGCAAAGGCTCATTCTTTTAGCACTGTGGGTTCTTCTGGTGCTTTTTTCAGGGGATACTAACTTTATTCTTGAGCAGCTACCTGGACTTCTCTGCATACTTTACCAAATACTATAAGCGGGATGAAATTTCCAGAGCTAGAGATGGTTTTGCTAGGGCCATCCTCATGGTGTCCTAGACAGCTCTGCCTTCCTACTCCCAAGTTTCTTCTTGAACTGTGGCACTCTTTTTAATGTTATGAATACTGCAACAGAGAAATGGAAGGACATAGTACAGTTGTGTAAAATCTTACCATAACAGTAGATGTTCTTCTCTTCACTGTTGCAGTATTCACTCCCTTCCTCCTTCCCATGGTCCATTTCTCTTCTGGATGTCCTAGTTACCTCTTGGTTTTCTTTGGACTGGCATTCCTACTGGGGCTTTCGTTTCTGAGAATGGTATGTCAGGATGTCACCTTTGACTTACGCTATGCAAGGAGCATATGTGTGACATATTGCTTACCTTTAAGCAACCTAAGGCTTTCGTATTCTGGCCAGACGTCTGGCTGCCCTAGGCAGGGGATCCTTAATGTTATGAATACTGCAACAGTAAAGAGAAGGACATCTACCGTTACGGTAAGATTTTACACAACTGTACTTTCTGTCCCAAAAATGTGTTAAGCAAGTCTCTGTTTTCTTGCTTACACCTTTGTTCCCAATGCCTCAATCATGAGACCCTTCCTGGTCAGTGTGCTCATTTGTTCCTCGTCACCATTTTTATTTCTGTTCAACTAGTTTTTGTCCTTGGCTGTAGCTGTGTACCACTGGCTGGGCACTAGGAAGAAGCATGCAATGGGCAAGCTACAGAGGGCATTCTCTCCATACAGCCTTGCCTTCCCTTCAAAGAATGAATGGTGGTTTCCATGCTCTCCACCAGGGAATTTGCACTACACAGTGTGCCCTCTGAGAGTGGAAACCCCTCTTAAACTCCCTTCCTTCTCCCCTGCTGTCCCCTGAGAGAGGCAAATGGGTCATGCTTTTTCACCCTTCCCCTTTTCTGCCTGGCTTCTGCTAGTGTCAGGAACATTAACTGAACCTTGGTCTCCTATGCCCCAGTCAGGGCTCCAGCCATCTACAACACAGCGGCAGGCTGTATTCTTCACATCCTGTTTTACTCATACATACGCATTACATTTTTTGATTGCCATTTAAAGTTGAACATTATTTTTAAACCTAACAGTAAACTGCAAATGTGGAGTGTTTATAGATATTTTTATCGAATAGAAAAAATATATTTTTAATTAAATAAAAATTAATTGCTTTAAGACAACAGAAGCATAGCAAGGTACTTGTAGCACTGTTGTTCAGCTCCGGATTGATTGATTTGGTGTTTCATTGATAATTGCTGTTTAGTGTTTTGTAGATCAACAGATGTGTTTAACATGAAAAATAGTATTCGGGTAATGCAAACACAAACCTCATTCAACACAAAGTTCTGTAAAATGCTTTTTTTGTTTATACTTTAAAAGGTAGTGAACATTTGTTGTCTCTCTTTTTAAAAAATAAAGCTTGGCATATTAAGTCTTTGTGCTGCACAGAATAAAGCATTGGTAAAGGGTGAAGTGATCCACTGACCGCTGTTCCTCATAGCTTTCACAGCTGTCCCCAGAGCAGAGCTAAATTCCACCCTTAGCCCAGGATATCAGCATTTATACAGCTAAAAAGGGGAAGAGTAGCCCAGTCTGTTTTCTTCAGGCAACTTCTAGAGAGTAAGTAACTAATTTAGGAACCAGTTTGCCTTGGCTGTTATATTGTAGAGAACTGAGTTGCCTGGATGCTAGACTTGTCCCAGGGTCCATGACATTCTTTGAAATGTTAACATATAAATGCACATGTGGAAGACAAATTCCACCTTAATATGACCATCTGTAGTCTCTTGCTTGGGAGAAGAGTGCCACATGTAATTCTCAGCATTGCAGTTTTTTGAGGAAAAAGATGCACCTTTGCCTGGCCTGGAATTTATGGGATGACTTGGAGCACAATAAATGTTTGAGGCCTTTATGGAAGGGATACCTTTGCTTACTCTTAAGAACACTCCATAGGTGCTTAGAGTTCTCTGAAAAAGAACAGAAGGCATCAGAAAATGGAGCAGTCAAAGACATTTTTTCTTGCATGACTTAAAGTATGGTTGCTTTGTAAAGTAAGGCACTTTAGTAGTATGAGTAGATTTATTTAAACTGGATTCATCTCGTCCTCTCACTCGTCCACCATCCAAGATTTGGTGAAGCAGAGAATTTTCTGTGCAAAGCTTTGGCTAGATATATAGTTCTGTATGTCTTGCCAGAGTAGCCCACTAGTGCTGCTAAGGTCTTGGAAATGTAGAACCTTTAAGATGTTGCCTTGCCTGCCTTTGCTGCATTTCACCTGGATTTTCACCTGTCTTGAACCATATGAAGACAGATAGTGCTGTTTCTTCACATGAAAACTATATAGACTTCAGTAGACTTGCCTGAGATGCCCAGGCAAGATTCCTGTTACCAGACATCTGCCCTTTATGTGATTAAGGTAATGAAGTGATAACACTGTAATTGTGTACCCTCTCAGACAAAAAAAAACTCTTGAGGCAATTTTGAACTGAAGGTGGACAGTCGCCATTCCAGGTGTAGATGTTCTCAGTAAACAGAGCTCCTCCCCCACATTAAGCACTGGCCCAACATAAAACTTAAAGGAGGCGTTACTCGTGACAATTTTTGATTCTCTTGCTGCAAGAAGTGATCATTTATCAATCTCTCCCTCCTCTAGTCCCTTCTGTGCAACATACAGAGACAGGAAATAGCCAGGTTGTGAATGCATTTCTTTTTTAAAGATATTTTATATCAAATTATTTTGTTAAATAGTGTTACCTAGTTTGGATTTTTAAGTTCTAAGGCTCGTATTGTTCCTGGAAAAGTGATCAATAAGTCTTTATGTAAAAGACAAGTTTTGCCCCCCCCCAAAAAAAAATCTACTCTAGTATTTTTTTTTGTTTGTTTGTTAGGAGAGGGGAATTAGCTGTCATCTTGTGAGCACTGTGCTGTTGGAAAAAAGACCTTGACAAGTAAATGTAGAAACTTAAGGCATAGATCAGAGAAACTTAAGGTTTCACTGGAGATTCATACTCAGAGAACCTTCTGAAACCAGTGGCCTGCAGGCTAGGAAGCATAGGAAGATGGTATTACCCCAAAAGATATCTATTAAGGACACCACAGCCAGAGACCAAGAAGACTTTGTAACCCCACTAATCCTATTGAGGCCTTTAGAAATTGGACCCATTGAGACTTCACCTTGTGCACCACTGGTCCCATGCCCTGTTTCTGCTGAATCACCTTCTGGCGTAATATATACAGAAGCTGACAGTGAGGTCATTCTTTCTGCTGACACTCTGCCCTTAGAGTAGACTGCAGAGACATCAAGGCAGTGAAAAAGTTCGTGAAATATGATCACAATATATGAGATGTATGAATCTTTATATGTTTCTGCCATTGTCGTGGATAAGATGGTTGGGTGAAGCAGAATGCTGATGGAGAAGGAGTTGGGTCAGTACAGTCTTGCAGTGAGATCCACATAGTAGTTTCAAGAGTTAACAGAAAAGATCTGTACCAATTTGGTCTTTACATATTCTGGTGTTTGCCTTTAAGTTTGAACAGTCCTGGAAAATGTACACTGTGAGTCGCAACAAAACAAGGACTGATGCCATCTGGCTGGTCTGAGTGTATTACAAGTAGCAGCATTTATACTTTCAAAGGGGGAAATTTTATTGAAGGCTGAAGCTCCTCCGTTACAAGTTATTTGGTTGACGTCTTATAAGGCAAACAGATGCACCTTCTTCTGCATAATTACAGTTAACAAATAGACAAATTTTTGGAGCAAAAGAATGGATCTATTCTGACCAAATAGAACTTGCCAGCAAGTGAACAATTCTGTTCCTTCTGACTTCTTGTTGACTTAGTATTCTAATAAGGAAAGTAAACTGTTGGAGGACCTGTAAATAACTGAAGCTTATGATGTATTTCACAAGCCTTAACTAATCAGCCGATATTCAGTTGTTTTTTTGGCTGGGAATTCATGCAGAGAAAACCATAGCAGAGCATTTTAGATTGTCAACCATTTTTTTTTCTTCATAAGCATAAGCACCCTATTTAATCTGAATAAGGGACATAATTTTCTAGTACTTACACCAACTATTATAAGCTGCTATTTCACGATAACTGGGAAATGCCATTCATTTATCTGACGGAAAATAAAGCATGTATTCAGGACACCAAGTTTATTTGTTTTACAGCAGTATGCACTTCTCCCACCTTTCACACACCAGTTGATCCGAAACTCATTTTCAATCAGAAGTTGTAGACTCTCAACAGCTGTGAACTTAGCTAAAAGCCCTGACTGTGACTGAGGTAACGCAAGTTTGATTAATGGCTAAGGTACCTGTTTGAACAGGCGAGAAGATGAACGACCAGGCCTAACCAGCTTTTCTCTGTGGGTGGAGTGGTGTAGAACATGTGTCTGGACGCATTCTGGTGGAGTCTCAGCTGAAGTCTGGGGATCACATACGGTTGGCACTGCATCAGTTGGGTATGATAACATGACATAGATTGCTAAAGCCCATTCCATGTCAGTCCATTGGACACTACAGACGTTCTTCATGTTTCACTGTTGCAGTCATCACACTTGTGTTATCCTGCCAGAGGTAGCCCTCAGTCGTCCCGAATACCAGAGGCTTAGTATTTCTGCATCAGTTGCTGTCGCTTCAGGATGACGTCAGGTCGTCAGGGGTATAAAAACAGGCAGCCGACGCCATTACACCAGTCTTTCTTGCCGAGGAGCCAGAAGCAGTTTGCACGTGTGCCAATCGGCCGCTACCTGAGTTTTCGTTTCCGAAATTGAATCACCTTGAAGTTATCTAGAGCTAAGTACCCTGTTGGGGATCCTTTTTTCTTGTTCTAACAGATGTCAGAAAAAGTTAACAATTGTCTCGCCTGTGGAAAGCAAATACCACACAAGATTTGCATTCTTACTGCGTCACCTGTTTAGGCCCAGACCACGATGTGTCTTGGTGTCAATTTTGTGCTTTGTTCAACGCCCAAACTATTCATCGTCTGGGCCTTATTGTAGCTAAATACTTTCGTTCTCGATCACTGTATTCCGAAATGGCTTCGGTAAGCAATCCGACTACCGATCTTCCAAAAAAACGTAAGGATAAAGACAGAGACAGACCGCACATGTCCAAAACTGCCAAAGATGCTTCCGTTAAGCCAGTCGCCAGTTCACCGGTACTCAGTGAGGTGCTTTCACAGCCCCTGATGCCCACTTCGATGGATTTGCAGGCCACTACCGAGACCCGATGTTCTTCGTGTTTCACTGTTGCAGTCATCACATTTGGGTTATCTGCTTGCAGTAGCCCTCAGTCGGCCTGATTAACAAAGTCTTGGGTCCTGTGTGAGTTGCTATCTCCTCTTCCATGATGTCAGGTCGTTAGGGGTATAAAACATGCAGCCAACACCATTACATCAGTCTTTCTTGCCGTGCGGTGCCCGAAGCAGAAGCAGTTCGGCCGACTCCTGACATTTTCGTTTGAGTTTCAGAACCGAAGTCTTCAACTAAAAGCTAAGTACCCCGTTGGGGAAACTTTATATTGCTCCAAACCGATGTCAGTAAAAGTAAATAATTGCATGTCTTGTGGAAAGCAAATACCTCATAAAGATTTTAATTCGTACTGTATTCCTAGGCCCTGACCACAACGTACCTCGCTGTTGGTTTTGTGCCTTATTTAAACCACAAACTATCCATTGTCTGTATATTTTCGCTTCTAAATATTTTGGTGCTCGGTTCAGTTATCCGGATACGTCTTCGGTAAGCCATCTGACTTCCGACATTCCAAAAAAACCGCAAAGACAAACATAGATACAGGCCGCCGAGGTCCAAAGCTACCGACGACGCTTCTCCTAAACCAGTCACCAGTTCACCGGTACTCAGTGAGGCGCTTTTGCAGCCCCTGATACCTGCTACTTCAGATTCGCAGGCCTCTGCTGAGACCCATTCGGAGTCCAGTATGCCACGAGATGCTTCAACTGTGGAACCTGCGGATGTCTCTACCTTGGATGGGTCTGGAACCGGCTTCTGAGGATGTATTCAGGCCTACTGACTTGCGTATTAAACCGATGCCATCTTCTTCTTCAAGGCCTAAAACTCGAACCATGCCTAGAAAACTGACGCACAGACCGCATGGCCAGGCCACTATGCCTAAAAAACAAATAAGAATGGCTGAAGACCTTATTACTTTAATCAGGGGAAGCCAACCTACCCCCTCTAAGAGACCTAGGACTGAGTTTGCTTATGATACTTCTGACCAGGATTCTGAATTTTCTGTTTCCTCTGATGACCAGGATTTACCCTTATCTACCTATGAGGATTCTGATGCAGAGGACTCTATTCCCTCTGCATCCCCCCCCCCAAGAGGATTTGTCTTTTGGTGAAACCTTGCATACCCTCAGGTAGCATTTTCGTTGGGAAAGTCAGGATTTCTCTGATTCTAAAAAGAGGCTTAGGGATTTCTTACTCCTGCCCCAGCACAGACCTTTAGCCATACTTCCTGTACTAGACATTGCTAATGATGCCTTTTTGGAATTTAGCTTGGCCCCTGACTCTTTACCCCCTGCTCCCAGAAAACCTGATAGATATCACAGGCTCCCTGAGTCTCACAAGTTCCTTTTCAAAAATCCTACTGCGGATCCTGAGACCATTTCACAGAGACCCAAGGGCATTAAAGCTACTACTGCCAAAAATCCTACTCCCTCTGATAGAGACTCCAGGGTGCTGGATAGATGGGGTAAGAAGGTATACACTTCTGCAGCTTTGGCCATTAGGGCCTTAAACTGCCAGTTTCATATGTTAAAGTATCAGCAGCATATTATTGGATTGCTTAAACAGAAAATTATGGTGATTCCTGATTGTGTTGAAAATAAGGATTTACAGGATTTACTGTATTCAGCTGAACAAGTTGGAAAACATACTTTGCAATGTGGTTTAGATTCACTACAGGCATCTTGCATGGCTGCTATAACTGGGTCTGTACTTAGAAGGCATGGTGGCTTAAGGAGCAATCCTTGCCAGATCATGTTAAAGCAAAATTACTGGATGCTCTCTTAAATCAGGACTGCCTGTTTGGCAACAAGGCAGAAGAAGTTCTTAAAAAGATGGAGGAAAACACTAAATCTATGCAAACTGTTAAAGATTTCTTACAAGTACAACCTCCAAGGTTTAGTAGGCATTGGCTTTCCAAGAATTGGTCCTTTCCTGTCTCTTCCAGACCTTCTCAGTCCAAACCCAGGTCCAGCAGAGCACCCAGGCTTCAGTCCCAGGGTACGCACAGGACTAAGCAGTGGGGGGGCCTCCACTTCCAAATCTGGGAGTAATAGAACTTCCCCCTATGGTAAACTGTCTCAGTGACTTATTTTTAAAACTTCCAAGCACTTCTCAACTGACTGCCCCTTTGGGGGAGGTAAGATTTCTCTTCATGCAAAGAACTGGGAACTCATTAACCAGGACAAATGGATTTTAAATATAGTGTCCCAAGGATACAGATTTCACTTCCACACATTACCAACACCAAGCATGTGGCCAGATCTACCCCCAAATCAATGGGAAGAGGCCCAAAAGCAAGTACTTTCTCTCCTAAGTATAGGGGCTATTCAGTTGGTACCAGAAGAGGAAAAGGGACAAGGTTTCTACTCCAGACTTTTCCTGGTACCCAGAAAAGACAGTTTGTGGCGTCCTATCCTGGACGTGACTACTCTAAACACCTCTTTGGTGACTCCAAAATTCAAGATGCTGACTCTTCACCAGTTGCTTCCTATGCTAGGCAAAGATGCCTGGTTGCCAACACTAGATTTAAAGGAAGCATACCTGCACATCCCAATCAGGGAATCTTGCAGAAGATACCTATGCTTCAAAGCAGGCTACAAGCACTATCAGTTCTCTGCACTGCCCTTTGGCTTATCTACTGCGCCCAGGGTATTCACAAAGTGCCTAGCTCCAGTCATTGCATTTTGCAGGCAAAGAAATATTCAAATATACCCATACCTGGATGATTGTCTAATTCAAGGAGAAAGCCAGGACATACTTTTGAATCAACTGGCCTTTGTACAAAGGGTGCTAACTTGTCTGGGGTACACCATAAACGAAAAGAAATAACACCTGGTATCCTGTCAACAAATTATATTCCTGGGAGCAAGCTTGAATACAACTTCCCAGATGGCTTTCCTCATGCCAGAGAAACCAAATTCATTTGATTACCTACTTCAAACAAGTGGCCACAAAAACCCTGCTGTCTGCAAGGCAAATACTACAAGCCTTGGGGTTCTTGGCTTCCTGCATTCTTCTAATTCCATATGCAAGACTGCATATGAGGAAACTACAATGGTATCTAAAAAGCCTATGCTATCAACATTCTCAGGATCTAGAAGAAATAATTCCTATCATACCTTGCCTACGCCTAGAGTTCCTTTGGTGTGCCGAGGCCTGCCACTAAAACAAGGGACTACCATTCACACTACCCCCTGCCGCCCAAACCCTAACAACAGATGAATCAGACTATGCATGGGGGCCTCACTTGGCAGGGAAGTGCATTCAGGGCAAATGGAACCCAAGTCAAATGCACCTGCATATCAATCAAAAAGAAATGTTAACTGTACAGAATGCTCTGACAGCCTTCAAGGACCACATTCTTCCAGGGCAATTAATGGTAAAGACGTACAACATCACTGTTATGTGGTACATAAACAAGCAGGGGGGTACACATTCTTACCCCCTCTGCAGACCAGCCATGGCATTGTGGAACACAGCCTTGAGCTACCAAGTGCATCTACAAGCTCAATTCCTACCAGGAAAACTAAATACACTGGCAGACGGACTAAGCAGAAGCCTCATGGACCCATACAAGTGGAAACTGGAACCAAGGATTTTCAACATGTTGACAAGCAAATGGGGATGCCCAGATATAGACCTATTTGCCTCCCCCCAGAACTATCAGTTGGACAAATTTTGCACAAGGACTCCCCACAAACAAGCCTGGAAAGTGGATGCTCTGTCCTTCAGCTGGAAACCCCTATCAGTTTATGCCTTTCCTCCTCTGCCTCTGCTCTCCAAAGTACTACTAAAGATTAAACAAGACAAACCAAGGACATTTTTGATTGCAGCAGACTGGGCGCGCCAACACTGGTACCCCCTCTTGCGCAGTGTGTCACTGTTGGCCCCATGGCACCTGCCTCAGATTCCTACCCTGTTGTCTCAGCAGGAGAATCAGATTCTGCACCCTCCGCTTCAAACACTGAACCTAGCAGCCTGGCTAATTACCTAATCTCTCCTTTACCATCCCTCAGTAAACCGGTGATGGATATCATCTTAGAGGCAAGGAGGCCTAGTACTAGGAAATCTTATGCTGAAAAATGGAAAAGATTCTGTGCCTGGATCCAATCTCAAGGGATGAGCTCAGCAGTGCCCAATTTACCTCAGATTTTACAATACTTAACTGAGATGCTTCACAAGGGCCTGTCTTTCTCCTCCAACAAAATTCACGCCTCAACCATTTCAGCTCATTATAACACAGAACCTCCCCTTTTCTCTCATCCACTGCTCAAGCAGTTCCTCAGAGGGGCCAAAAATTTAAGACCACCCAGGAGAGCTCCAACTCCAGCCTGGGACCTTAACTTTATATTGGAGAAACTCACTCTTCCTCCTTTCGAGCCAGCTGCTACGGCAGATTTAAAATTCCTTTTTTGGAAAACAGCTTTCCTCTTAGCAATCACTTCAGCAAGAAGGGTATCTGAATTACAGACCCTTGTGGCAGTGGAGCCTTTCATCATCTTTCATGCCCGAGGTGGTATCCAGTGTGGCCCTTAATCAGTCCATTCATCTGCCAACCTTCTTTCCTAATCCACAGAACAAAAGGGAATGGATACTGCACTCCTTAGATGTGCACAGACAACATAGATTCTACTTGGACAGGACTAAACCTCAAAGGAAATCTGAACAACTGCTGGTGGCATTTGCTGCAGGGGCAGAGGGGAAAGCTATTTCAAAGCAAATTATTTCTAAATGGATAGGCCATTGCATTCATTTCTGCTATAAGCACCATGGAAAGCCTATTACACAGGGGATCAGACCCCACTCTACCAGGACTGCATCTACCTCTGCAGCCTTTCTTAGAGGTGTCCTTACTAGGGACATCCTAGAAGCTGCTACCTGGTGTTCTGTACATACTTTCACCAAGCATTACCATCTGCCAATTTTCTCTAAATCCAGAGCTGGCTTTGCCACTGCAGTCTTGCAGGGCCTTATTGCTGGTCCTAATGCTATCTAAAGTCCTCCTCCCATTCTTAGCTTTGGGAATCAACCCAAATGTGATGACTTCAACAGTGAAACACGAAGAACATAGTACAGTTGTGTACACTTACCATAAATGTAGATGTTCGAGTGTATTCACTGTTGCAGTCTCGGTTACCCTCCCTCCAGCCCCCTTACTTCTCTTACTTTATTTGGCTATACCTCTACTCTCCTTTGCTATGCTTAAAAGCTTTTTGGTGTATTTGCTTTTTTGTTGGATGTATAACCTTATATAATTATATTAATTGTTTCCCATTAGGGGGGCACCTGACATCTGGGGCAAGAAAAACTGATGTAATGGTGTCGGCTGCATGTTATATACCCCTGATGACCTGACGTCATAGAAGTGGAGACAGCAACCGGTGCAGGACCTAAGACTTTGTTAATTAGGCCAACTGAGGGCTACTGCAAGCAGATAACCCACATGTGATGACTACAGCAGTGAATACACTCGAACATCTACATTTATGGTAAGTGTACACAACTGTACTTTCGGAGTCCAGTATGCCGCAAGACTCTTCTTTGACTACGGACCCTGCAAATATCTCTACGTTGGATGGGTCCGGAGCCACTGTGCAGGCACCAACTTCTGAGTAAGTTCTTCACACTACCGATATGCGACACAAACCAATGACTTTTTTCATGTCTTCAGTTCTTTCTAAAATTACTGTGTTTCTAAGGCCAAGAGTACGAGGTACGCCTAAAAAAACAACGACCCAAACTCAAGTGCCTGCTTCCTTGCTACAATCTGAGATCCTTAAAATGGCTGAAGACCTGATCATGCTGATTAGGGGAAGCCAGCCTTCCCATGCTAAAAGAAAGAGACTTGTCCCCAGCAGCTTTATCTGACCAAGAGTCCGAAGACTCTGAAGTTTCTGAATATGAAGACATGCCCTTATCTGCCTATGAGGATTCAGATGCAGAGGAATGCATTCCTTCTGCCTCCCCTCCAGAGGATTTTTCTTTTGGTGAAACCCTAGATACTTTGAGAGAGCATTTCCATTAGGATTGCCAGGATTATCCTCAGTCCAAAAATAGACTAGGGAAATTTTTAGATTTACCACAGCACAGACCCTTAGCTGTCCCTCCTATTCTGGATGTTGTGGATGATGTCTTTATGGAATCCAATCTAACTCCTGATACTTTACCCCCTGCTCCAAGGAAACCTGACAGGTACTACAGAGTCCCTGACTCTCTCACAAATTTCTCTTCAAAAATCCTACTGCTGACCCAGAGTTCATCTCCCAAGGACCTAAAGGAATAACAGCAACTACAGCTAAGAATCCCACCCCCTCAGACAGGGATTCCCGAGCTTTAGACAGATGGGGTAAAAAAGTATACACCTCTGCAACTCTCGCCATTAGAGCATTGAATTGTCAGTTCCACATGCTGAAATACAAGCAACATACTATGGAACGTATTAAGCAAAAATGATCTAACTTTCCTGACTTATGAAAAAAATAAAGAATTACAGCAGCTTATGCATTCTGCAAGCCACGTTAGCAAGCATACCCTGGAATGTGGGTTTGACGCCCTAGAAGCATCTTGCAGGGCAGTAGTCACAGGTTCTGTACTTAGAAGGCATGCCTGACTTAAGGAGCAGGCCTTGCCAGACCATGTCAAATCAAAATCATTGGACACTCCTCTGAACAAGGACAGTTTGTTTGGCACCAAAGCAGAAAAGGTTTTAAAAAAGATGGAAGGAAATGCAAAGTCTATGCAGACGATCAAAGATTCTTTGTAAGTGCAGCCTCCAAGATTCAGTAGGCATTGCCCCTCAAAACATTTGTCGTTTCCAGCCCCCTCAAGGTAATTTCAAACTAGACCCAGGGGAAACGGAACCCGGGAAACGGATAAGTGGAAAAGGTATTGTTCCTGGATTCACACTAAAGGAGCAGATGCAGCAACACCCTCCTTACCTATCATCCTGGATTACCTAGCAGACCTACTCCACAGAGGCCTGTCCTTCTCTTCCATTAAGATCCATGCCTCTGCTATCTCTGTTCATTACAGCACTGAGCCACCTCTCTTCTCTCTCTCATCAAGCAGTTCCTGAGAGGGGCTGACAACTAAAGGCCACCAAGAAAAGCCCCCACCCCTGCTTGGGACCTTCATTTTGTGTTGGAAAAGCTCACGCTACCCCCTCTTTGAGCCTGCAGCATCAGCAGAGTTAAAATTCCTCTCTTGGGACAGCCTTGCTTCTGGCCATCACTTCAGCTAGAAGAGTGTCTGAGCTACAAGCACTTACGGCTGTGGAACCCTTCATTGTTTTTCATGCTGACATGTTCTCCCTCAGGACCAACCCAATGTTTATGCGTAAAGTGGTGTCCAGTGTGGCTCTTAACCAATCTATCCATTTGGCCACCTTTTTCCCTAATCCTCAAAATAAGGGGGAAAGGATCCTGCACTCTCTAGATGTGCACAGACAGCTCAGATTCTACCTTGATAGGACTAAGCCCTTCAGGAAATCTGACCAGATACTAGTCAGCTTTGCACCAGGGGCAAAGGGCAAGGCCATATCAAAACAAACCATTTCCAAATGGATAGCACACTGTATCCATTTCTGTTACAAACACCATGGGAAACCACCCCCTCAGGGCGTCAGAACGCATTCCACTAGGGCAACTTCAACCTCTACAGCCTTTCTCAGAGGAGTCCCTACCAGGGACATTCTGGAAGCTGCTACTTGGAGTTCTGTTCATACCTTCACCAAGCATTACCACCTGCCTGTCTTTTCCAAATCCAGGGCGGGCTTTGCAACAGCAGTCCTGCAGGGCATACTAGCCAGCCCCAACTCTTCTTGACTGCCTCCACCCATTCTTCAGCTTTGAGAATCAACCCAAGTGTGATGACTGCAACAGTGAAACACGAAGAACATAGTACACTTGTGTACACGTACCATAAATGTAGATGTTCAAGTGTATTCACTGTTGCAGTCCTGGTTTCCCACCCTCCACCCCACCTTGTGTCTCTCTCTTCCTCACTCCTTACAGGACTATTGGTATTTACTTTTTACTGGTGGTGTTTTTCCACCATAACTTAGCTCCCTATTTGAGGGATCCTGACATTTGCTGTAAGAAAAACTGATGTCGGCTGCCTGTTTTTATACCCCTGACGACCTGACGTCAGTCCTGAAGTGACAGCAACCGACACAGAAATACTAAGCCTCTGGTATTTGGGCCGACTGAGGGCTACCCCTGGCAAGTGTGATGACTGCAACAGTGACTACACTCAAACATCTACATTTATGGTAAGTGTACACAACTGTACTTTATGGGCAGAGGACAGTTGGTTTTGAAAGAAAAATAAGTTCATGGATGTTGGCCTCCTCTCCCATCACAACTGAGTCTCCCCAAAAGGAATAAATGGGCTGAAGGACACTCCCTGAGAGAGAATATGTCCCAAAGGCAGACTGGGATGGGGTGGCAGTGTTCAGTGGCTGGGGAAAGCAAGGGCTGATCAAATAAAGAAAAAAAAGAGAGAGTGAGCATATAACACAAGTACTTGGTAATTAAATGCTTACACTTCCCAAAGTAGAGGTAAGGAGGATGCCTATGTAAATGTACTAAAGTAATTATTATAGAAGTATTGATAGTAAAAAGGTAGAACAGTTTGATAAGACAATTATAGAAAAGTTTGCATATAACACAGGGTTCTACTTGGAATTGTCCAAATAATCAATTTTGTTGAAAATCAACAATTACTACTCTTAGCTAGAAATTTATTTGTGGGAAGACTGGTACAGAATTTTAAAATTACCAAAGATGTCAGTGTTTTTTCTGTCGCAAAAGCACAGATGCCTGTAGATTTGGAAAGGTTCAGCAGAGCTCTAGTTCTCTGACAAAATTGTTTTATTATTATGTCAAGGAAACCTGGGAGCACAGTTTGTTTTGAGAATTCATTCAGTGTGTTCTGCTTGAGATATCTCTCACCCTGGGTTTATTAATGCATAAGTAGTTTGATCATTAGCAGGATTCGTTTTTTTTCCTGCTAACAGGTCATTTGTTTTATAGTCCTCATACTGTGTTTATTTTCTTCTTGGCAAAGTCCTGTGTGTACAGCAGAGGAACAAATTTTAGTATTCCTTTAAGGTTCTTGAAGGAGCGTTAAAAAACTGTTTTTTCAAGTTGTGGATAACACATGGAAAGTGAATAAAACACACCGTTACCGAGGCAAAAGCAGGAAGGTAATGACTACAGCCTATAGACTTATTTTTTGTTTTTTGAATGCTTTCCCTCCAAATAATCCATATAGAAGGGTATTTATTGATTTAACCGGAAAAGGAAAGACCGTTATGAAATGCCACTGTGCAAAAAGCAGCTGCTCTAGCAGAAAGAAGAATATGGCAGCAGTAAAATCACCAAGGCTCTGTGACAGAAATGCATTCTGTCTGGATAAGCCAAAAATACTGTAATAGGCTGAGCCTCAAAAAAAATACAAACCCAGTTTCAAATAGACCATTTGTTTTATTCATTTGCTTGTTTATTTTAAAACTCTTTCTTTATTGCTGTTTAAGCCAAGATAACATATACAGAAAGTGTTGGTGGAATTCAGATTACTTATATAGTTTTAGAAAAGATACAAAAATATCACTTATGTCTAGATGCTTTTACTGTCATAATTTCAATAGTATCTAATCGTGATACAATTATAATGTTATACAATAATGCAAATATGTTCCTGAATGTGTCACCATTGCAGTAGTTTAAGCTACAAGGGTTTGCCCTTTCCCCTTCTCCAGCTTCTGAAAGCTTTGGGTGTATTCTGTTAACTCTACCTACAGGATCATGTGGGGCGGCTACTATTTCTTTTTCATACATTGCCTCCTTTCAGCAGATGGGTTCCTCCTCTCTCAAGGGATAGAGGAGAGGCAAGCAGATTTCTATGCTTCTTCAAATGGGAGCTATACAGCCAGTGATTTTTCATTTATATGGGAGTATCATTCAAATTAATCCTTCCTTACTTTGCCTGTGGTTTCTTCCTAAATGTTGAACCAACCTAGCTATTTTTTTACTATTTTTTTATAAAAACCCCCAAAAAAAAGGGAGATAGATTTGCATACTGGATATTTTGAACAGTTAAATTTATTGACTCTTGTTGAAACAGAGAGTCCAGGCAGTTCAGTAGTGTTGTGTTTTTTGTTTGCTTTGGGTTCTCAGAAACCTGTTTCAAAACCAAAACTAAATGGATTGAAATTGATTTTATTTCTTTCTTATATTCCATCATGCAAGTGGTAAGGAGGGTGGGGCTGGTATCAGACTCATTCAGCTACTGCCACTCTACTTCTACTGCCTTTCTAGGCCTTAAAAAGATATTTTGGAAGCAGCCTTGGAGTTCAGTACATACTTTTTCCAAGCATTACCACCTTCCTTTCTCCATATAAAAGGCTTGTGGCACATTCAAAGCTTCAGACCTTTTTTCTTTTTTTTTGCCACCAAAGAGAGTGCTTCTAAATGGTGATGGTGATTCCCTTTGCATGCCTTCAAATTGGACATATAAGCCCCTGTTATGGAAAGCCTTCTTTTTAAAATGCAACTTCTGTGGGAAGACTTGTTTAGCAAGAATTCTGTTCGTGTTTGTGAAACAAAGAAAAAGTGTACATACATTTATGTTGATGGTGCTTCTTTGAATATTTTGTGAGGAAAAAGTTTGCTTTATGACTAAAATGGTAGATGGTTTCTCTAGTTACTGTGATGGGGAAAGGACTATGTGCTTGTGTAGGACTTTTAGTGATATGCTTACCTCCTTTATCCTGACCAGCTCTTCAGGGGAATGCTACCTGCTTTCCCATCCTCATTCTTTGCTTAGTTTTGAAGCAGCAGTACGACTCTTTAGTTTTACATTCCCCAGTGCACAAAAAGAAACGACTTATAAAGGAATCTTCTAGGATTTGTCCAACTCCTTCCTTGCCCTAGCCACTGGTGGGCAACTGCTGTGGTCATCCATTGATCTCCTTCTATTCACATGTTGTGGTATTCATAACCTTTGAGTTATCCTCCACTTCTACCCGAATGTCCGGCCAGTATACAAAAGCTTTAGTCACTGCAAGGTACGTGGGACGTCTGAGGTTAGCCGTAGGGTGCATAGGCCATAAAAGTGACGTCTGCACAGACCTTCCCCAGAACTTCTCTGCCACCAGTCGAACATCAGCTCACCATGCTGTCTCTGCCATCGGATCCATTGTGTTTAAAACAAGCACTCTGTTGAGGTCTTTATTCTTCTCCTTATTTTGTTCACTGCAAGCCTGCCCAGGAAAGGAAAGTGTAGGTGCGGATGCCCACAACCTCTGCCTTTTCTGCCTAGGGCCCAACTATGACCATAAGGTCTGCACTATTTGTCAGGCCTTCATTCCTAAGACTCTTCGCAGCCATCTGCATGTCTTAAACATCTATTTGGAAAATCAGTGTCTTAAACTCCTGGCTCTGGTGATGAAAGGGCCATCTGGTCAGACCATTGAGCCACCAAAAAAGAAGGCCAAAGTTTTCAGGTCTTGTTCGCCTGGAGGAATGTATGGAACCAGACGATTCAGGTATAGCGGCCACCATTTTGGAGGCGGCAGAACATAGGAATGAAAGTGCATACATGGAGATTATGCAGACATCAGCTGCCAATGACGAGGGAACCTCTGCTCACAATGGACATCCAGACTGGCCCTTCCTCTGGTATACAATCCTCTCATCCTAGGCCCTACACCCTCCAGGCCTGTTTCTTCCTTAAAAAAGAAAAAAGATAAAACATGTCTCTCCACCTTCTGAAAGTCTGCCTGATTGGCAAGCTTTCTCACAGAGTTTATTTAATGCCCTCATGGCCCTTAGGCCTGTAATAGCTGCTTCCCCTCCAGTTATCAGTCCAAGGCCTCAGGCTGAAAATACTCTTCCTCTTGAAGCTGAAGACACTTCAGAGGACTCCCTTTCCTATTACCTGTCAAATGCCTTCCTCTCTTGGTTTGTCTCCCCAGAGGACGACTCTGCTGAGGCAGACTGTTTAGAGAGGACCTCGTCTTTGGAGAAACCATCTCTCGAATGAGAGAGTTTTTTAAATGGGACTGCACTGAAATGACTGAGTTTCAAAAGAGATATTATGAACTCTTACAAATGGACACCCCTTCACCTTCTGCCATTCCATCAGTCTTACCAGCCTTTTAGATGCCTTCTATGCAGCTTCTAAAATTCCTGAATCCCAACCCCCAGCCCCTAGAAAGCGTGAAAGGTTTTATAAGGTCCCAGAAGGGGCCAAATTTCTGATCAAATGCCCTGTTGTAGACCCTGGCACTATTTCAGTCTCTGCAGACAAGCCCTCCAGACTACTACCTTCCACCATTGTTCTTCCCACTGATAAGGACAGTAAGACTATGGAACACATTGGCAAAAAGGTACACACCTCTGCCACTTTGACCTTTAGGGATGTTGACTATCAGACCCCACATGTGCAAGTATGTCCTGGCCCTTTTGACTCAGGTTTGTAAACTTTTGGCTGATCTCCTAGACTTGCCTACTAAGACTCGCATATCTAACCTCATCTCCTTGTCCTCTCAAGTGACAAGACACTTGATCAGATGCAGTTATGATGCTGCAGAGGCATTGGCCAGATCTGTAGCTTCTGCCTCTGTGCTGAGGAGGTACTCTTGACTGAGACTCCAACCCCTACCTGATGATATCAGGACAAAGCTTCTGGATGCACCCCTAGACAATTCTGCCGTATTTGGGGTCAAAGTGGCAGAGGTTTTTAAGACCCTTCAGCAAACAGAGAAAGAATTACAGGATTTAAAGCATTTTTTTTGTTTCCAGTCCCTAAATTCCATAGGCATTACCCCACCAAGACACAGTTCATCAGAAAACATTCTGCTCCTACTCTTCATTCTAGGAGCAAAAAGAGCACCAAGAAGCAGCAGCATCTTTCCAGGCCTGCTCAGACTCCAGCTCAGAAACTTCAGTTTCAGGACAGGGCAGGTAGTCTGTGACTTATCTGCCTTCTTCTCCATCCCTTCCAGATTCCATCCCCCTGTCCCAATGACTCTCTCTCACTGTCTTCCTGTCTGGCAAAGCATTACCTAAGACAAGTGGGCCTTATCAGTTATAGAAAAGATTTACTTCATGACTTGGATCATTCCTCCCTCCTAAAGAGGCATCCCACCGCCACCAAAGGACCAACTTCCCCTTTTCCAAACAGTCTTGGACAACTTCCTCTATCAAGGGACTATCCAACCTTATCCCTCTGTCAGAGAGGGGAAAGGGCTTTTACTCCAGACATTTTCTAGTCCCAAGGAAAGACGGCTGATGGAGACCCATCCTGGATCTCTCCCACCTCAACTACCCACTTTATACATGCTTACACTCCAGACTTTTTTTTTTTCCTTGCTAATGCCTTTGGCATTTCTGGTCACTTTGGACATCAAGGATGCGTATTACAGGAAGTATTTATGCTTCTCTGGGTTCCTCGCATTTTCAGTTCTCTGCTTTACCTTTGGACTGTCTACTGCTCCAAGGGTATTCACCAAGTGTCTGGCTCCAGTGATAGCCTATTGCAGGGTCCAAGGGATTCAGATGTTTCCATACCTGGACGACCTGATCCTGGCAGATTGCGCCACTTCCCTATACATCCATCTCCAAAAAGTCATTTCTATTCTGCAGTCTCTGGGTTTTAACATCATTTTCCCCTGGTCCAAACTAATCACCTTCTAGGACCAAGTTTTCCTGGGGTGCAGAATCTGGACATGTTATGAGTACATTCCTTCCACCTCAAAAGATGGAAAGTCTGAAGGAATGCCTGCTGTCTGTCCTCCATGCCACAGCAATGACAGCAAGAGAATATCTCTGACTCCTAGGACATATGGCCTCTACTATACCCATGTTGCCACTGACAAAACTCCACATGAGGAAACTTCAAGTGGTACCCGAGGTCCACATGGATCCAACACTCCCACCTCTTGGACCCCACATCTTTCCCTTCCTACCATGCCTAAGGAATGAGATCTTTTGGTGGATGGATCGAGTTTCTCTTAATCCAGGACTTCCCTTACAACCTCTCACTCCAGTCCAGGAGATGTACACAGATGCCTCAAACTTTGGTTGAGGAGCTGCCATGGGCAGCTTGAAGGTGCAAGGCACATGGAGAGGCACCTTCAAGAAGGAGCACATCAACATCAGAGAGATGAGGGCCTTCCAACACATTCTGAAACAAGGCCCCCTGAAATTGTTCTGGGACAACACTACAGCTCTCTGGTATGTGAACAAATAGGGGGGAACAAAATCTTACTTACTATGCAGACTTGCACTCCAGGCCTAGGAATTGGCGGCCCAACTGGAGTCACCCTGCAGGCGGTCTACATTCCCTTTGCTCAGAACACTCAGGCAGACACCTTGAGCAGGTTCATAGGTTCATAGTTCATAGGTTAGTACTAAGCTAACTGCCCTTGTGAGCCATTTTAAGCCTAGCCAGTTATCCCTTGTTAGACTCAAACCCTGCACCTTGTGTTTGTAAGGCAAACACCTTAGCCATTAAATTCAAAGAAAAAGTCACAATAAAAGTCCTTTAAATATCAAAATAAAAGACATGCCTCAAAATAAGATATCCAACTACACAATATAATAAATGTTATCTACATAAAGACTTTAGTTTCAAAACACTCATGATAGAAATAGTGTCATTCAGTCCAGGTGAAACTGAGCGTTCAACGTTCTTTCTCCTCAAGTTGCAAGGAAGTCGGACCTCCTAATGTTTTCAACAACCCTATCAATGATTAAAAACAAAATTCATGTGGGGCATTTGTAATATTTGCTTTAGAAATGGCGTAAAATGTTCATAAATTGATTTTAAAAACCCTATCAGTTTTGCCAACAGAAATTCTGACATAATGCCAAGTAGACCATCCCTCTTGTGTTGCAGTTGTATTTATCCGTTAAGTAATATTTTTTCTTATTGATCATAAACACCAACAGCATGATCCACATTTAAACATCCCACAATGATACTTTACTGTTTCAAGGATAGTTTTAAGTTCCTACCTTTTAAAATTACAAGAGGCCTTTCACCCACATAATTTCTTGTTGTACTATCCTCGACTAAAAGTACCAGTTCTTAAAATGATATCCCTCAAAAGGAGCATCCTTAGAAAAAGTGGTAATAAAACCCAAATTTCCAAAGTTATTGTGTTAGGTGGATCCATCATATCATTAACACACTCAAGATTCTCATTTCCAGATGAAATAACATAACTTAGAATTGGTTTAAAGTAACCATATGTCCTTTTAGATGTAACCTCAAAAATGAGTTCATCCAATAAGTTAATAGGGTAACCTCTTTTCATAAACATGTCCCTTAATAAACTACACTCATCTCTTCATCTAAAGTTACCATCTTCTTCTGATGGAAGGTGGCAGCTAGAAAAATGGAGGAATGCATTTGAGTAAGTGGGTTTTGAAAAATCCTAGATGTAAATGTGACTAATTTTACATCTAAATCTCTTTTTCTTGAAAGTCCCAAGTGAAATCCAAGAAATCAGTAAAATCAGTAACTTTTAAAGAATAAAAATATCATCCAAATAGCGGTATATATAAAGCAGCCTCTCCGAGGAAAACAGGGTCTTTAAATAAAAATGTGTTTCCCAAAATGCCATTACTGTATTCTGTTTGTTGCAAATAGAATTTAGATTCAAATTAATTGTTAGCTAAAACAAGTTCCAATAAGTATATGACCAAATCAATAACATGCCCATCCATTTTCTGGTCCAACATAAAATCCCTAACCCATTCACATCCAAGGTCTTGTGGTATACAAGTATACAAGTCACAAACATCGATGGTAAAAAATTTAAATCTTCATCAAAAGGAAAACTATTTAAAGAATCCAAAAAAGCCCAGGAATCCTTGCAAATTTGTTTTGATTTTTAGTAAATCTTTTAGTTTACAGTCAATGAATCTGGCACACCCATAAGTGATAGATTGCCTACCATTGATGATCGGATGAAAAGGGGGTTTATTTAAATTCTTATGGACTTTTGGCAACCCAAATAATGTAGGAATAACTGGGTGTGTAATGTTAAGAAAATTAAATAAGGCAATGTCATTCAATGAATAAGTCATTAATGAAACCTTTAAGTTGCTCCATTAATTTCAGTAAGAGAAACACATACATAAGCTGCACTGTCCAAAACAAGCAAATATATTAGTTGTATAATCAGCCTTATCCATAAAGGCCAAACCACCCCCTTTATCTGGTTTACATATTCGTATGTTAGCAAACTTTAGGCTATTCAAAACATCTTTTTCCTCGAAAGTAAGATTGTCATCTTAACTGGATGATGTACATTTAATAAACTTCTAAATTCATTCTCACAAATTTTTTCAAAAAGTGAAATAGAAGGATGTAAGGGTGGGTTAAAAATGCTAGCCACTTTGAAATCTTTAATAAGACTAGGAGTATTAGCAAACATCACATTCAAATTTAATTTTCTAGTAAAAGTCTTTAGGTCAATCAAGGACCTAGCAATATTGCTCCAAAATGCAGGTGTCCACAAGCAATGGGTCAGGTTCAAAAGAGGAATAATTAAAAATTTTAAAGTCCTTGGTAGCATTAGTTATAACAGTCACAGAATCTACTACATTAAGAGTCCCAACTGAAATTTCTTATCTCTTCCTCCTGTTCTGAAACTTCCTTTATGTCAGAATTGCCAGTCTTTCTATGTTGGCAAAACTGATAGGGTTTTAAAAATCGAATTTATGAACATTTTTACGCCATTTCTAAAGCAAATATTACAAATGCCCTGGCTAGACAAATTTTGGCCTTTCCCACACAAATTTTGTTTTTTAATCATTGATAGGGTTGTTGAAAACATTAGGGGAAGTCCGACTTCCTTGTAACTTGAGGCGAAAGAACTTTAGTTTCACCTGGACTGAATGACACTATTTCTATCATGAGTGTTTTGAAACTGAAGTCTTTATGTAGATAACATTTATTATTGTATTTTTGTAGTCAATTATTTAAATATTCTAACTTCTATATATATTTTATGCATATATTTGTAGTGTTTAGGATTTTATTTAAAGTTTTGTTCAATCTTTGAATGGGATGATGTCACTTCTTGAATGCTCATTTAAATGGTTAACCTTAGCCATTAAGCCACCCTCCCAACCCTTGTCACAATCCCATGAATGGTTGCTACACAGGGATGTTTTCCTGGACATAGTCCACAGGTGGTGTACACCACAAGTAGATTTGTCTCCCCTCTGAACACACAACTTCCACACTTTTGTACCAGGGCTCCCAGCCCCCTAGCAAGGGCATTGGACACCTTTTTCTATCTCATGGAAGGGGATGCTTCTTTATGTATTACCCCCTTCCCACTCTTGCAAAAAAATTCTGTTGAAAATTCAGCAGGATAAACCACACATCTTGTTGGCGAATCCCTTTTGGACATGGCAGCTTTGGTTTCCCCTCCTTCTGCATTTAGCCAGGGGCAATCATTACAAGTTACCTCACAGAGTGGCCCTTCTCACACAGGACAAGGGATCTCTAATCCATCCCCACTTGGAATCTCTGAACCTAACCCTGTGGGTGATAGAATTTTTGATCCCTTTCAGACACCTTTACACTGAGGACATGCTTAATGCCCTGCAGGAGGCCAGGAAACCCATTACTGGGAGAGCTTATTTGTCCAAGTGGAAAAAGACAGCTAGACCCATTTCATGGAGAGGTTCCCTTAGTGCTGTCCTGTCTTTGTGAATTGTTGCAGGCAGGGCTGGCATATTCTTCTGTTAAGGCCTACCTGGCTGCTATTTCTGCTTGTTTGCCTTTTGAGCCTCCTCTTGCCTCCCGACTTCCAGTGAACCACCTTTTATAATCTACCACAAGGATAGGGTGACCCTAATGACTAACCAGTCCTTCATGCTTAAGGTAGTCAATCAACTGTCCTTGAACCAATGTATTCACCTCCCCACCGTTTTATCCACATCCCCAGAATGACAGTGAGAGAGTCCTGCATTCCCTTGATGTTCACAGACAACTGCGATTCTACCTGGACAAGACTAAGTCCCTTAGGAGAACAGAGCAATTACTTGTCTCTTTTCACCCCAAAGCTCTGGGGAAAGCAGTGACAAAACAGACCATTTCCACCTGGATTTCCAGTGCCATCTTCTTTTGTTACACCTACCATGGCAAGCATCTAAACTCTAAAGCCACTTCACTAGAGCCATGGTCTCATCTGGAGGCGTCTTCAAAGGGCTGGACACTGCTTCCATTGTAGAGGCAGCTACCTGGACATCTGTCCATACCTTCACCAAATGCTACAAACTGAACTCTTCTTCTTCTTCTTTCGGCTGCTCCCGTTAGGGGTCGCCACAGCAGATCAACTGTTTCCATTTCTTTCTGTCCCTGTCCTCTGCATCTTGCTCTGTCACACCAACCGCCTGCATGTCCTCTCTCACCACATCCATAAACCTTATCTTAGGCCTTTCTCTTTTCTTGTTACCTGGCAGCTTCATCCTTAGCATCTTTTTCCACAATATACTCTGCATCCCTCCTCAGCACATGTCCAAACCAATGTAATCTTGCCTCTCTGGCTTTGTCTCCAAACCTTCCAACCTGGGCTGACCCTCTAATATACTTACTCATAATCCTGTCCATCCTCGTCACACCCAGTGCAAATCTTAACATCTTCATCTCTGCCACGTCAAGCTCTGACTCCTGCCTTTTTGTCAGTGCCACTGTCTCCAACCCATATAACATAGCTGATCTCACTACCCTCTTGTAGACCTTCCATTTCACTCTTACTGGTACTCGGCTGTCACAAATCACTCCTGACACTCTTCTCCACCCACTCCATCCTGCCTGTACTCTCTTCTTCACCTCTCTTCCACACTCACCATTACTCTGAACTGTTGATCCCAAGTACTTAAACTCATTCACCTTCGCCACGTCTACTCCCTGCATCCTCGCCATTCCTCTGTCCTCCCTCTCATTCACACACATATATTCTGTCTTAGTCCTGCTGACCTTCATTCCTCTTCTCTCTAGAACATATCTCCACCTCTCCAGGGTCTCCTCCACCTGTTCCCTACTCTCAGTACAGATCACAATGTCATCTGCAAACATCATAGTCCACGGGGACTCCTGTCTGATCTTGTCTGTTAACCTGTCCATCACCATTGCAAATAAGAAAGGACTCAGAGCTGATCCTTGATGTAATCCCACCTCCAACTTAAACGCATCCGTCACTCCCACCGCAGACCTCACCACTGTCACACTACCCTCGTACATATCCTGTACCACTCTTACATACTTCTCTGACACTCCCGACTTCCTCATACAATACCACAACTCTTTTCTAGGCACCCTGTCATATGCTTTCTCTAAATCCACAAAGACACAATGCAACTCCTTCTGACCTTCTCTGTACTTCTCCATCAACACTCTCAGAGCAAACATTGCATCTGTATTGCTCTTTCCTTGCATGAAACCATACAGCTGATCACTAATCATCACCTCCCTTCTTAACCTAGCTTCCACTACAATGCTACAAACTGAACTACATTTCCAAATCTAGGGAAATCCTGTATTGATTCTCGAAAAACAGTTCCAAACCACCACCTTTTCTTCCCTTTGAGCTTTGGCACTCACCCAAAGATTGAGTACTGCAACATGTGAATAGAAGGGCATAGAGTAGTTGTGCGAAATCTTACCATAACCATAGATGTCCTTCTCTTCCATGTTCCAGTATTCTATTCCACCCTCCTACCCCCTATAAAAACTTTGCTGGATGATACAGGACTTGTGCAGCTATCCTGAGACTGGGGTCTGACTGGGTGTTCACTTCTGGAAAGGCATGTGCAGACATCACTTTTATAGCTCGCGTACCCTACGGCCAAGGTTGAACATCCCATATACCTAGCAGTGACTAAAACTTTTGTAATACTGGCTGGACGTTCATTTAGAAGCGAAGGATAACCCAAAGATTATGAATACTTGAATACTGCAACATGGAAGAGAAGGTTATGGTAAGATTTTACACAACTGTTCTTTCCTCAGAAAACATTTCACCTTCCTCCACTCCTCTTAGTGTAACATTTGCAGCCACCAAAGACCATGAAATAGCTGTGTCTTCTGCGGCTGTAGAATAGCCCAGGGTGGACCATGAAAAAACATTTTTGTTGGTGGCTGGGGAAGGAGTTGGAGTTTTCACTTTTTCTAGGAGAGGCTGGTGGAAGCTGGGAGCAGTGTGCCTAATGGGCAAGCCTTACTTGAGGACACTATGCTTGGTGGAAAAAAAAAACATTTAGCATCTTGTCTCTGTGGATAGGAGTGATTTACTGGGGCTTTGCTAAAGAGTTATTATTTTGTCTTTTCCAAGGCGGGTAAAACCTCAGGCAAGAAAAGGAAGAGTTCCTTCCCATTCTGACAGAATTTCCTGAAAGAGGAACAGTTTTGCCAGGGCAAGGAGTGTACCTCGGAGGATTCTACTCAGTCAGAATTCTCTGATTCTGAAAAAAGCATAGTTTCTGATTTCCCTACTAAAGAAATCCGTTTCACTTTGATTTTATCGAACACGACTGAGGTTTTTCAGTGGGATCGTGAAACCTGTTGTACGCATTAAGTGTTTTATGATTTAGTACAGTTACAGCTGTATAAAGCTACACCTGTTCTTCCTGTTTTAACTACCTTGGAGAATGTTTTTCATACTACAGCCAATATACCTGTTGGACTTTCTTTGGCTCCCAAGAGGTATGATAAGATGTATAAGGTATCCCAGACACAAATTTACTTTTTTTCTAATCCCAAGAAAGACCCAGCAGTCATTTATTTTTCTCTAAATCTGCTGTTGACAAAGAGATTACTGCTTTTAATCTCATTCCTTCAGATAAAGAGGCTAAAGCAGTTGACAAGTTGGGGAAGAAAATGTACTCTTGAGTGCTTTAACTTTCAAGATTTTAAATTAGCTGTTATGTTAAAATATTTACTGGTGTCCTTTGAAAATGCACAGAGGTCATTGGTCAACTTTCCTTCTTCTGAGTTAAAAACTTTTCTAAATGCTTCTGTGAAAGCATTTTCTCAGGTGACTAAACGTATTTAAAAGTGTACTAATGATACCACTGGTTCTTCTTCCAGAACTGCTGCTTTTGGATCACTTTTGTTGACACTCTGATGGCTTTGTTCTTAAAACCTTGCTGATGAAGTCAAATCTGAGATTTTTAATTCTGCCTTAGGTAAAGACTCTTTGTTTGTTCCTTCTGTAGCTGAGGTGCTTAAGATTTATGAGGAAAATAAAAAAAAAAATATATATATATACATATATATATATATATATATATATATATATATATATATATATAAGGAGTATCTCAGCTTTTTCAGTCCTCTTTTTTTAAATCATATTAACATTTACCTTTTTCTTCAGACCCCTTCCCCAGTAAACAGTTTGAACAGCAAGGGGGACCAGTAAAAGAGGGGAAAAAGCAATGGAAAGGAAACTGTAAAAAAAAAAAAAAACGGCAAAGCCTCAAAAATCAAAGACAGTCTTTTCCAGTCAGCAAGACCTATTCATTGATTCAGACTCCTTCCCCCACCATAGCAAATCTTTCATGTCCCTTAGACTTCAGTTTCCCTTTTGGGCGGCCATGGTGGTGCAGCGGTTAGTGTTGCTGCCTCACAGCAAGAGGTTCTCCAGTTCAATTCTTGGCTGGGGTGCCTTCTGTGCAGAGTCTGCATGTCCTCCCTGTGGTCACGTGGGTTTCCTCCGGGTGCTCCGGTTTCCTCCCACATCCCAAAGACATGCAGTAGGTGGATTGGACACTCTAAATTGGCCCTAGGTGTGAGTGTGTGCGTGTGTGTGCCTTCTGTGGAAGGGTGGGCGCCGGGCTGGCAACTCGACACTGTAAAGCTCCACTGCCAATCATGAGTGGACAGATGATCCGCTGTGGCGACCTCTAACCGGGAAAAGCCGAAAGAAGAAGAAGACTTCAGTTTCCCTTTTCGCTTCAAATAATCTCATACAGTTGGGTTCTGGAAATAATTCAAGGTGTATTCTTGGCAGTGGGAATCTCTTCATCCTTTTCAGGGAATTCCCTCCTGTCCAGAGAACCAGATTGCTCAATTTCCTTCCATGTTGTACAAAATGCCATCTCACAGAGTAATAAAGCCAGTGCCTTAAATCTTCTAGGCAAAGGTTATTATACAAGGATTTTTCTAGTTCCCACACCAAAAGGGTCCTGGAACTGGATGTCCTTCCTTGTAACTGTTGCAGTATTCTTTATACATGGGATATTTTGCCGAGGATAGTTTAACATCCGGCCAACATACCAAAGCCCTTACATCTTCCTGGTATTGTACTTCAGACGTATCCTGTGTTCAAGGCATAAGGTGCATATGTGACATATAAATGTCTAATCCTCTGAACTTCTTTGCCACCAGTCCAAGCGCTACTTCTGAATTCAGTCTGTACGTCATTCAAATAGCTGGTTCATCTACTGAGCCTGATAAAGATAAGTGCCCTGTTGGGGTTCCTTCCTTTCTTATTTTTTCTTCTTTTTTCCTGCTTGTTTGTTTTTTTGTAATCCAGGAAGAGGAAAATGTGAGTGCTGGAGGCAGATTCTCCATAAAGATAAACACGAGAAGTGTTTTTTGTTTGGGTGCTATGTATGACCATAATCAGTATATCATCTGGCAGGCATTTGTCCCTTAGACACTCTATAGCAATTTGTCTTCCCTTTCTATTAGTCAGGATAACCATAGTTATTGACCCAGGATATGATAACCGAATCTGTTTGCCCCGAAATTTGTCTGCCTCTTAAGCAGAAAGCAAGTACTGAATCTGCTGGCTGTCCAGCCTGCACCATGTATCTCTCTTAGGTTGGATGAAGTACCCAAGGAGAAGCTGATACTGACACCAGTTCCCTTTACAGCGACCCAGTTGGAGGCCGACACTGAGCTGCCCACTTCCACATCCTCTGAGGCTGTGCATACGTCTGCTGCAGATGTAGATGGGAACCACAACTTATTGTATCTGAAAGGCCTGGGGGAATTCTCCAAATTTTAGTTAGGGGAGAGGTGCGTGGTACCCTCACTGAATCCAAGCAGGCAAATGTTCTTCAAAAAAGAAACAGAAAAGCAAACGTGGCTCCTTTAGCTAAGGATCCTCATAAAGAGTGGCAGGGCTTTACTGAACGGCTGTTTAATGCCCTCATGGCTCTGAAACCCCCAAAGGGATTGTCTGTCCTTGCTGCTGCTGCTCCCTGGTTGTCCACCCTATCTAAGAGACCTAGGGATTCTGAGTCTTCTGATGAGGTGGTAGAGTCTGATGAAGAATCCTTAGCATTTTCCTCACAGGTATACTTTCTTTTAGCTTTGGGGTCTGATGAAGAGGATGGTTTGTCCCTTGACTCTCCTTTTGAGGAGTTATCCTTTTGGGATACCATAGTCCATATGGTGTAACACTTTAAGTGGGATTTGTTGAATATTATAAGAGAAAATTTCTTGTTAGTCTTTCTGTGGTCTGATGAAGTGGATGATATCCGTGAAAACGCTTAACTTACTATTGAATAAAGTTCTATTGTGAGTTTCGGTCTGCCGTGTGAACCTTTGTGCTTTTCTGTTTTTTGGCCTAATTGTTTACAAGTATCAGATGTTCAAGAGAGGTATTATAAACACTTCCAAATGGACTTGCCCACACCTTCAACACTCCCTATTAGCTGCCCTGCTGGACACATTTACAGCAGCTTCTCAGGTTCATGGCTCTCAACCTCCAGCCCCTAAGAAACCAAATAGATTTTATGAAGTAACCACTCAGCAAACAAGCCTGAAAAACCAAAAATGACTGCAGCAGATACGTAAGGCACAAAATAAATGTATTCACCTCTAGCACCTCGGCACAAATGCCTTCAAGATTTTATAAAGTGCCTGAGGATCATACATACTTGTCAAAAGTCTATTATGTGATCCTGCTGCTGTTTCCATGCCCACAGATAAGCTTTCCAAATTGCATTCCTCTTCCAAGCTTCAGCCTTTTGATGAGGATGACAAGGAAAGCTGTGCTATATAGAGGTGTGAGGAAAAAAGTGAATACTTCTGCTACTTTGACTTTTTGGGGCCTTTGATTACCAGATCTACATGATTAAATATGTCCTGACTCTTCTGTCCCAACTGGGGGGCTTTGACTGACGTGCCTGATTCAGACAGTAAGACTTTCTCTCGCTCTGCTGAGTTCTGTCTCTCAGGTAGCTCATTCATTCCATTAAATGCAGCTGTGGTGCAGCTTATGCTTCCTATAAGCAGTTGCATCTGGTTATCTCATGAGGAGATGTTCCTAGTTGTTACTGCAGGCTTTACCTGAGTGCATTAAAGCCAAACTTTTAGATAACCAGAGTCTTTTTGGCACTGCTGCTGCAGAATTGTTTAACACACTGCAGGATAAGGGCAAGGTTATGCAGGACCTCAAACAAATTTTTATTTTCCTGTACTTCAGTTCCAGAGGTGAAATCTTCTTTTGTCTGTAAGTAGCCTAGAAAAGCTGCTTGAGGTAAGAGGGTTTATAATTGCATTTTCCAAGATAAATCCACTCAGAATTTGAGGCTAAAACCGCCTTTCCTTGATAACTATGCCTTTCTCTGACATCTAGCCTCCCCTCCCTCTTGGACAGATTCCTCTGTCCCTTAAGCTATCCCTTTAATTCTCTGTTTGGTAATAGATAACCACAGATACCTGGATTTTCTCTATCATCCAATAATATTTTATGATTTTGACACGCCTTCCTCAATTTGCTGGTCTCCCTCAGCCTCCTCTTTACCAGCTTCCTAATTTCCCTAGTCCTGCAAGATCTGGTGGAAGAGAGAATTGTACAGCCTATTCCGTTGTCTCAACAGGGAACAGGTTTTTATTACAGAATGTTTCTGGTTCCCAGGAAGGAGGGGTCATGGAAGGTTCCTTCCTTCTGGATGTTGTCTCTTCAGACATTTCACCTCTTTTGCTTCTCCAGGCTTTTCTGGTTTCCCTGGATTTGGAGAACACTTACCTCTATAATCCTCTTCACTTTCCCTTCAAGAAATTTTACATTTCTGTTTCTTCCTCATTCAATTCCCTGCTTTGCCTTTTGGCCTTTCTACAGCTCCAAGTGTATTTACCAAATGTCTGGACCCTGCGGCAGCTCTCTGCAGACTTCAGAAAATACAGATATTCCCTTATCCGCGCAGCTTTCTGATTCAGTCCCCCTCTCAGCAGCTCCTGCTTCAGAACCTATACTTCACTATGCTGTTCCTGCGCAGTGTGGATTCACTTTTAATCTCAAAAAGTTTGTGTTGACTCCCTTTCAGGATGAAGTGTTTTTGGGTTGCAGGATTCAGACCATCCCAATGTCGGCATCGCTTATGCTTCCCAAGGTCCTCACTTAGACTGCTCATTTCCAGTCTCCTCTTCCAGTTCTTCCTGCAAAGAAATTTCTATGAGCCCTGGGGTTCATGGCATTCAGTATTCCCATGGTTCCTTCTGCAAAACTCCACATGAGGAAATTTCAGTGGTATCTCATGACTGGCTAGCTCCAGCACTGCCACCTTCTTGAGTTTCCAGTCCCTCTTTTACCCTGCTTCAAACTCTAACTCCGCTGGTGGATTAGCAGATCTCCCTAAATCCAGGTTTGTCTTTTTCAGGTTCCTTCTCCTACGTCCTACTCAAGAGCTGTACATTGGTGCTTCTGATCACGGTTGGGGAGCTTCCTCCAAACAAAATGTATGGTCTTTGTTCCCATCAACAGATGTCAGACCAATTACTCCCTTTGGGTTCCAGATCGTCTGAAGGTTTTTACAGATAATACTACAGTCGTGGTACATCAGCAAGCATGGGGCACAAAGTCTTTCCTTCTTTGCAGGTTACCTCTTCAGGCTATAGATTTTGCAACCCACCATCACTTGGTTCATCAAGCAGTTTACATCCTTCAGAGCACAATCTAGTGGCAGTCTCTTTGAGCAGGTCCAGGACACATTCTCATGAATGGATGCTTCACAGAGAGGTGTTTCCGGACATTGTATATCAGTGATGTACTCCTCAAGTAGATGATCTTGCCTTTTCACTGAACAAACAACTTCCTCTGTTTTGTTCCAGAGTTTCAAGTCCACTGGCTTGGAAAGTGGATGTCATGTATTTTTCTTGGAATGGGATGTTCTGTGTGCCTATACTCCTCTTCCTCTACTTCCCAAGGTCTTGCACAAGATCATGTGGGACACACCCAGACTCCTGCTGGTGACTCCATTTTGGCCCAGACAACACTGGTTCCCACTTTTTTCACCTGGCCAGAGGCAGTCATCACAAGTCACCTCATAAGATGAATTTCTCACACAGTACAAGGGGTCTCTCATTCACCATCACTTGTCCACACTTCAGCTGACACTTTGGGTGATAGGGTTTTAATTCTTTTTAGGCACCAGTTTTCTGAGGGCATGCTTCAGGTTTTGCAGGAGGCCAGAAAACGCACTACTAAAAAATCCTGTACGAGTGGCTAAAAGGAAAAGATTTTCTATTTGGTGTCTCAAGCATGACAAAGCATTTTTTCTGTAAGGGTCCCTACAGTCCTTTCTTATTTGTGTGAAGTGTTCAATACTAGTTCTGCATATTCTCCAGTCAAAGCTTATTTGTCAGCCATTTCTGCCTGTCAGCTTCTGAGTCCATCTTTGCCTTTTAGTTTCGCAGTCAAACAGTTCCTAAAATGTGTCCGTCATATCAGGTCCCCAAGAAAACCTAGTCCTCCTCCTTGGTACTTTAATTTTGTTATGAAAAATTGACCCAGTCACCTTTTGAGCCTGTCTTTTCTTCTTTGTAACATTGTACTTGGAAGACTGTATTGTTGGTGGCTCTTACTTCTAACAACAGATTTTCTGAATTCCATGCCCTTACGGTAGTTCCCTTTTTTGTTTTTTTTTCACAAGGACATAGTGTCTCTTCATATTAATCCTCCTTTTATGCCCAAGGTGGTTAACGATTTGTCCTTGAATCAGTCTGTTCATCTTCCTGTCTCCTCAATCTGCTAGTGAGAAGGAGCTTGGATTTGCATAGACAGTGCAGATTTTACTTTGAAAAGACAAAATGCGTAAGAGGATCTGAGCAACTTTTGTTTCCTTTCATGCCGGTAAATTGGGTTTGGCATTGTCTAAACAAGCCATCTCCTTCTGGATCTTTAAGGCCATTTCCATTTGTTATTATTTTCGTGGCAAACAGCTTTCCTCTTCTGTTTGTGCTCATTCTACCAGACCAGTAGCCTCTTCTGGTGCTTTTTTTTCAAGGGTCTGATACTAGCTGCATCTTGGAAGTTGCTACTTGGTCTTCTGTTCACAATTGCAAGCAGGTATAATTTGGATGTCATTTCCAGGGCCAGGGCAGGATTTGCTAGGGCTACCCTTCATGGGTTTGTGGGCTGCTCTTCTCTGCCTTCCTCCTGCCTTACTTTCCAGTAGTCTTTGTACTCTCCCATGTATAAAGAATACTGCAACAGTGATAAGGAAGGGCATAGTACAGTTTTTAAGCATCTTACCATATCAGATGCCCTACTTGTCACTGTTGCAGTATTCATTCCCTCCTTTCTGCCCCCCCTTTTTATTTTTCTGTTGCCGTACTGCTGGCCAAGCGGTTTCCTCTTAAGTTTGCATTTCCTTCTGTTTCCCTTCCTGGATGGGTGTTATTGTTTCTCTAGGGTTGCTGTGGTTTGCCTGGGGCACTTCAATTCAGAGGCTTAGACATCCATGTATCACGTGTACCTTATGCCATGTGCGTAGAACATACATCTGATGTACAGTGCTGGGAAGGTGTAAAGGCTTTGGTATGCAGTCAGGATATCCCATGTAAAAAAAAAAAAAATACTGCATGAATAAGAAGTAGAACTTCTACTGTTACGGTAAGTTCTTGCACTGTCTTTCTGATCTAAACCTCCATGTCAGGATTCTCAAGTTCAAGATGTTATCACTTCAAAATCTTATGCTGTGGATCCCAGGTCTAGCTTTTCATGGTAAAGCTGGATCTGAAGTCACCTATCACCATATTCCTGTAGCCAGACAGTTAACATGTGGTGTGTCTGGCTTACATTGTCAAGTTTTTTGTTTTACCATTTGTGCTTTGTACTGCACCAAGGGTATGCACAAAATTCCTAGTTCCAGTTATTGCTTACTGCAGACTCCAAGGTGTACACATTTTTCTGTATTTGGACAATTGCCTTATCTTTGTAGAGTCTTTCTCCATCCAGGAGCTTCTACTCAAGCTGGGATTTCAGATCAATTTGCAGAAGTCTTCTCTCATCACATCTCTCAGAATGATTTTGTTGGGATGCGTGTTGGACTTGATTTGGGGAATGCCTTTCTTTCCCCAAACAAAAGTAGAAATGTTCCAGTAGTTTTTCCTGAATTTCTCCAGCATAAACCAAGCATCAGGAACTGAGTCAGAATTTTGATACACAGCATTGATGAATACTCATGCTACCCTTTTGCTGTGCTACACATGAGGGAATACAGTGGTACTTCAGATCAGTCTGGATACAGCAGTTGCACCCTTTTTCTTTTCAAATAACTATTTTAGGATTTGTAAAGAGTTGTCCATTCTCCCTTCTGGCACCCTCCCAGTCAGTAACCACAGTTATTTTAGATCTGCCATGGGGTGAGGGATCAAAAGGGGCAAAAGTGCAAGCTGCGTGGAAACCTGTAGACAAGCAAGCAGAAGTTTGTAAATGTCAAGAGATGTTGGCTGATTTCAGTGCTGTGAAAGCCTTGAATTATCTCTGTTCCTCAAATTCATTGCTAGTGTACACAGACAATATCAAAGTGTGGTGCATAAACAAGCAAGGGGGTTCTGGATCATACCCCCTCTGCAGACTGGCTATGATGGCCTGGGGGGTAGCAGTTCAAGTCAAATTACTCTTCAGGCTGCATTCAGTCCATTTGAGCAAAATGTTACTGCAGAATAGAATAGACCCCTATGCATGGAAGCTTCATCCTGGGGTCTTCTAAAATATGGTCAGTCTGTGGGGAACACCTCAGATCTGTTTGCCTCCGTTCAGAAAAGATGACTAGAGAAAATCTTCTCCAGGGCCCTTTGTGAAAAGGTCTGGAAGACTTGAGACTTTTTCATTCCTGTGGATGGGAATGATCCTGTGGACCTTTCCACTGATTATCAGGGTTGTTCTAACAATCTAAAAGGACTCCCCAAAAATTGTGGTGATGACTCCCTTCTGGCCAAGGCAACAGTGGTCCTCCCTTCTCTTCAGTCTGGCCAAGGGCGATTACCGCAAGCATCCCCACAGATCAAATTTACTCACACAAGCCACACCCCATTCTGAAAACTCTTCAACTAGCTACCTGGATGATACAGTTTTAATATCTTTTAGGCACCTGTTTTCTGAGGGGGTATAGTAGGTACTGAAGGAGGCAAAAAAAAATACTTACTTAAGAAGTCATATATGAGTAAGTGGAAAAGATTTTCCAGTTGATGACATTCAAGGAACCAGGATCCTTGACATGCCTGGATGTGTCTGGTTCTTGATTATTTGTTTGGTACTGTCCAGTGACCTTTCATATCCCTCTCTCAATGTAGATTTATCAACCATTTCTGCATCTGTGTGTTTAACATGTCATCCGAAGGGCAACACACTTAGGAGTTCAGCACCCCTTTATACTGCAGTGCAGTGTCGACAATCCATCTACATGGAGTGGAAGAAGAATCCACAGCCTTTTGCACCAGACACTGCTTTCAAATTTTAAAACACAAACAATGAATGACCTTTGATAAACAAAATGGTTGCACATTGAAAGTAGAGTCAGCATAAGCAGCAGTAAACGTCTCTTCCCTTCAAGTTCACATTCATTGAAATCCATTGAAACTCACTTTCACTGAAATGCACCTGGCCAGTGGCAGATTAAGTATACTCCCTGGGATGTTTTTCAAGCCATGGGCCCCCTGCATACATCCGTTATTTTATTCCCCTTCCTGACTGTAATGTATTTTTTGTTAAATATAGCAACATTTAAGAGTGCATTTTAAATTTGTAGTTTTGAGCACTTTTTTCAGTTAAGCAGTAAAACAAAATCTATGAACCAATAAATGACAAAAGTACCCATTTAAGAACTGCTCAGTGAACTCTAATGACTAACCATAACCAAGGTGCCTGGTAGTCCTAGCCCTCAGCTAAACCGGGGACAAATCTAGAAATAGTCAGGGACAATTTTTTAAAATACTAGTGCTGTTAACTTGGGGCATTGACAGAATAAGAGGGTATGCATTAATATACATTTTCTGAAGTAAAAGAAGTCTGTAACTCTGATTATCATTATTATTTATTAAGTGCAATTTACCACTTTTTTTCCATGAAGGTTGCCAGTTTTAGGAGGGATCAAGAGGGACACAGCTAAAATCTGAGTCAAAATCAGGGACAGTTGAGAAGGTATGCTTAGTAGCTGGTTCAGAGAATTTGAGACTCTTGTCTTCGTCCAGACAGGCTCTTCCACTGCTTTCGAGCAAACAGACTGTAGGCCATCCTTAGGCCCTATGCCTTCTAGGCCTTCCCTTAGAAAGAAGCAAAAGACTAAACACACTTCTCCTCCTACTGAAAGCCAACTGAACTCTCAGGCCTTTTCCCAGAGCCTATTTAATGCCTTGCTGAGGCCTACTATGCCTGCTTTGTCCCCTGCTCATCTACCACTCCTCAGTCCCAGGCCTCGGGTAGAAGATACTGTCCAACCTGAAGCTGCGGATTTCTCAGACTCCTCTTCGGAGGATTCTCTTTCCTGTGTGTCCCAGATGCCCTCCCCACTTGGGTATGCTTCCCCAGAGGAGGACTTTGCTGAGACAGACTCCCCAGGAGAGGACCTCACCTTTGGTGGGACCATCTCAAAAATGGGAGACTATTTTAAGTCGGATTCTTCAAAAATGTCAGAGGTCCAAAAAAGATACTATGAGCTATTGCAGATGGACACTCCTGCTCCTTCTGCCATTCCCCCTGTTTTACCAGTCTTCTTGGATGTTTTCAATGCAGCCTCTGTGAATCCAGATTCCCAAGCGCCTGCTACTCAAATGCATGACAGATTCTGTAAGGTCCCGGAATGGGCTAAATTCCTGATTAAATGCCTTGCTGCAGACCCTGGTTGTGTTTCAGTTTCTGCAGATAAGCCATCCAGGCTGCTTCCCTCCACCTCTCTCTTTCCCACAGATAAGGACAGTAAGACTGTGGAGCGCATTGGCAAAAAAGTTTACACTTCTGCTACCTTTGCCATTAGGGCAGTAAATTACTAGACACACGTGTCTAATTATGCCCTAGCCCTTTTGACTCGGGTCACTAAGCTTTTGGCAGACCCTGATTCATCTACCAAGGCTCAAATATCTAGCCTCATCTCATTGTCTTCTGAAGTTACAAGACATTCAGTTAGATGCAGCTATGATGCTGCAGAAGCTTCTGCCAGATCTGCAGCCTCTACCTCAGTCCTTAGAAAATACTCGTGGTTAAGACTACAGCCCTTAACTGATGTTATTAGGCCAAACTCCTGGCTGCCCCCATGGAGAATGCTGCCCTTTTTGGGGCTAAAGTGTCTGAACTATTCAAGACTGTTCAACAAAAGGGGAAGGAACTTCAGGGCCTCAAATATTTGTCTCCCCTATCCCCAAATTTCATAGGAACTACCCCACCAAAACACAGTTCATTAGATAACACTCTGCTCCAACAACACATTCTAGGAACAGAAAGGGCACCAGGAAGCAGCAGATCCCTTCCAAGCCTTCTCGGACTTCTGCCCAGAAACGTCAGTTTCAAGACAAGGCAGGTAGTCTGTGACTACCTGCCTTTGCTGTCCACACCCCCAAACTCCATTCCCTTGTCCCTAAGGCTGTCCCACTGTCTTCCAGTTAGGCAAAACATTACTTCAGACAGGTGGGTCTTGTCCATTATAGAAAAAGGTTATTTCATGACCTGGCTCTTTTCTCTTTCTTGGAGAGGCATCCCACAACCGCACGAAGGCCAGCTCCCTCTTTTTCAGCCAGTCATAGATACCTTTTTTTCTCCGGGAACAATGCAACCTGTTCCCCTGGCAGAAAAGGGAAAGGGCTTTTACTCCAGACTCTTCTTAGTACCAAGGAAGGATGAACCATAGAGACTTGCCCTGGATCTGTCCCACCTCAACCTTTCCTTACAATTATCCACCTTCCATGTGCTTACCCTTCAGACCCTCTTTCCCTTGGTAATGCCTCAGAGATTTCTAGCCACTTTGGACATAAAGGATGCCTACCTACACATTCTGATAAGGCCCACCTACAGGAAATACTTGGTTTTCTGTGGGTTAAATACATTTTTCAGTTGTCTGCCTTGCCCCTTGGACTCTTTATGACTCCAAGGATATTCACCAAGTGTCTGGCTCCAGTTATTGCTTATTGCAGGGTCCAAGGGATTCAAATTTTTCCATACCTTGATAACCTCCTGATTCAGGCAGAATGTTCCAGATCCCTACACCACCAACTACACAAAGTCATCTCAATCCTGCAGGCACTGGGATTCAACATCAGTTATCCCAAGTACAACCTGAATCCCTCCCAGGACCAAGTTTTCTTGGGGTGCAGAATAAGGACAGATGTCATGAGAGCATTCCTTCCACCCCAAAAGGTGGAACACCTAAAGCAGTTCCTGCCTCTGTCTTTCACACCACTACTATGACAGCCAGACAACACTTCAGATTACTGGGTCATATGGCTTCCACTATCCCAATGCTGCCATTGGCAAGACTCCACATGAGAAAATTGCAATGGTACCTGAGGTCCACATGGACTCAACACTCGCACCTCTTGGACATCAACATTCCTTTCCTTCCTTGCCAGAGGAAAGATCCTGTGGTGGTTTGAGCAAGTCATACTCCACCCAGGACTCAACTTAAAACCCCTGCCCCAGTTCAGAAGATGTACACAGACGCCTTGATCTGAGCTGGGGAACCGCTTTGGGCAGCCTGAGAGTGCAGGGTACCTGGTTAAGACACCTTCTGGCAGGAGCACATCATCATCAGGGAAATGAGAGCAATGTTATTTACCTTGATAGTCTTTCTACATACCCCAAAACAAGGACCCCTGAAATTGTTCACAGACAACACTCCAGATCTGAAGTAGTTAACTTCATTTGATCAGCAACCTGTGGGTATCGGATCCGAATCGGATCCGAGCCGGCAGCTTTCTTAGCCAAAGATCCGAGCTCCTAGCTCCTCCCCCTTACCCATAATACCCTGCTACCTCCCTCCAGTCCTCAGATCTCGTTTGCTGCGGCTTAGTGAATCACCTTAGAACGAGCTCTTAGCGAGGGTTGTGAGTTAAAGCTAATTTTAAAACTTCCTTTATTACTATTCTGTCTTTACTCTTCAGTGTGAGTGTGTACTCTTCTCTTTAATCCCTTAAAATTAGTTTTTGTTAGTTTTAATAGTGTTAGTTCTCTTTAGTCCCCCTCCCCCTCTCTTTGTGTGTGAAGGTGTGTGCGCGTGGGCCGCCTTTTTCTTTTCCTGTCAGAATGTCTGAAGGCCCAAAAGCTATTTTCTCAAAGTGTACCAAGTGTGGTCATAAGCTATCCCCAGCAGATGGCCACACTCTGTGTGTTATTTGCCTAGGGGTAGACCATCTTACTTCAGGCTGCACTATTTGTGCAGCCTTCAACCCTAGGGCTTTGAGGGATAGGAGGTCGAAGCTGATTCTTGCGGGCCTTCTGCCCCCAGACTTGGCTTCGTCCTCCTCCCCCTCCGTGGCAGCAGCCGCGGCTGCTCCACTTTCTGTCCCTGCTCCCCTGACCGGGACTCAAACTCCCACTTCGGCTCAGGATGAGAGGGTCTCCAGAAGAAGGGAGAGAAAAGAGCGAGACAGGCATCGTAGCCACAAGCGGCGGGCCGATTCAGCCCCTTCGGCCCTGCCGTCTAAGCTGCTAGCCTCCCCTAAGGCGTCTGGGCCTTCCCCCTCCCGGCTCTGTTCCCCATGGTTTTCCCTGGAGCTGGAGGAAGACACCCGGTCGCCTTCGAGGTCGTTGAGGTGGCCTTCCTGGCCAGCCTCGGCGGCCTCATCTAGGTCCACTAGAAGTTTGTCTGACGCAGACATGGACCGGATGATGCATCGATTTCTTCAGGCCCAGCTGCAGATGGGAGTGCTCTTGCCTCTCCCCCCTCCGGGTGGGAGCTCGACCCCATATTTTGCCCCTGTTGCTATTCCTCCGACCCACTATTGGAGTTCGGAGTTGTCGGATCCAGGTAGCATCTGAGCCGGGGGGGGTTCGGCGCCGACTGCACCCTCGAGTCTGTTGGGTCTCTTTTCGGATCCAAGCTCTCGGTGTTGTGATCTGAGCCTCTGATCTGAGGGCGTCAGTGTGTCTTCGGCTCCGTCTCGGTCGGAGCGCACTGGTCCTTCGGATCCGATCGTGTCGGCTCCGGCGCCGATCCACACGTCGGATCCGAGGGGACTGCTTTCGGATCCTAGAGAGAGCAGCTCACCCTCGGCATTCGACGTTGTGGAGAGGGTTCTTTCGAGGGATTCGAGGCCCCAGGTTCTTGCTACCGGTCCGCCCACCATTCCCTCTCAGTCGGGCCTGTCCTCCATCATCTGGCCCCAGGGTCAGCCTGCGCTTACGTCCCAGATGGTTCCTGTAGAGGAACATGACATTGTTGGTGAGCCCTCCTCGGACAGCCCCCCCCCCAAGGAGGTACCTCACAAACGTCAGTGTAAGAAGAGGCACTTGGACTCACCCGAGTCCCTCACAGAAGACACGGACTTGGAGGAAGGGGAAGGTTCCCCAAGGTTACCCCCGAGGATGTCTCCTTTGGAGACATTATGGAAATGCTACGTATTAGAGGGGGGTGGTCTGCCCAAAAGCCTTCCTCGGATGAGTCTGTGTTTCTGGAGGCGTTTGACGCAGGCCCATCTACCTCTTGGGTGTCCCCTCCCGCCGACCCCCTGGTAGACCTCATCACTACCAGGGCATGGAAGGAGCCGGACACTGTGGAGTCAATACCTAAGAGACCTGACAAGATCCTCAGCCCCCCTGCAGACAGAACACTTTGGAGCAAGGGTGCCCCAGTAGATGCCATGGTGGTGGCGGCTGCCACCAAGAGGGAACAGGCACAAGCAAATTCCTCGGTTCATCCTCCTGACAAGGAGTCTCGGACGATGGACCGCCTTGAGAAGCGGATGTTCGCTTCAGCTATCTTCTCTGTAAGGGCGCTTAACTACCTGGCACATGTAATTCGACTCCAGCGGGACCTAATCAAAGAGTACGCCGGATCGCCCCCATAGTCCATGTCGGCCGAGAATAAAAGAACCTTCTCAGCTCGAATGGCCACTCTAAAGTCCATCTCAAACACCTCTATGCGACTTCTCTCCCACGCCACGGAGGGAGCGGCTAGAGCCAGTGGAGCAGGCATTGTCTTACGACATGCCTGGCTCCGTCTCTGTGACTTTGCAGAACACTTCAAGGCTTCCTTCGTGAATGCCCCCTTTGACAGTTCTACGCTTTTTGGCAAGACCGTCCGCGATATGCTACTCCAGAGCAAGAAAGACGGGAAGACGTCTGCCGTCGGGATCCGCTTCTCGGCTCCTCAGAGGTCCTTTTCCAGGAACCAAAGAGGACAGAAGAAAATGTGGTTCCGAAAATCTCAACAGTCCCGTTTCGCTCCAGAATCCCTGTCCTTCAGAGACAGAGGAGGACAGGGTGGAATGCCGGCCCAGAGGCAGAAGGGGGCCGAAGAATTTTAGGTCGAGGGAACCCTTTTCCAAATGACCTGCACAGCATCCCTGAGGGGTTACCCGACTGCTTCTCTCTGGAGGCAGTCGGGGGACGCTTCTCAGAGCACCTAGCACATTGGGAGTCCATTACAACAGATCGCTGGGTGCTTCAAATCATATCCAGAGGTTACTCTATCCCCTTCCTACTTTCTCCTCCCTGGTCCGGGAGCCTCCCCGATGTCCCACCCCATCAAAGGGAGGCAGCAGCCATAGAGATAAAGGAGCTACTAAGAAAAAGCCATCCAGCACGTCCCCCCAGATCAATCCGGGTCAGGCTTTTACTGCAGGTTCTTTCTGGTGCCAAAAAAGACGGGGGACTTGAGGCCAATCCTCGAACTGTCCACACTGAACCTGTCTATCGCCAAAGAAAAGTTCCGGATGGTCACTATTCAATCCATTCTCCCACTGTTACAGGAGAATGACTGGATGTGCTCCATAGACCTCAAGGATGCGTACTACCACATTCTAATGGACAGGCGATCCAGGAGGTTTCTCCTCTTCCGGCTAGGAGCCAGCCATTATCAGTTCAGGGTCCTCCCCTTCGGTCTCACCACAGCCTCCAGGGTGTTCATCAAGGTCATGTCAGTTGTAGCGGCCTACCTGAGGCTTCAGGGAATTCAGGTTTTTCCTTACCTGGACGACTGGCTCCTGACCGCCCCCACCAGGCATCTACTTTGTTCAGCCAGGAACTACTTCCTACATCTGGCCCTTCAATTAGGGATCACGATCAGTCACAAGAAATCTTCTCTTCTACCTACTCAGATTTTGGATTTCATAGGGGCCAGAATAGACAAAACCCAATCAAAGGTTTTTCTAACCCCGGACAGGCTCCGCAGCCTAACTCTCCATGTCCTGGCTCTTATACAGTCGTCTACCCCTCCAGCGGAATTAGTCCTGAGGGCTCTAGGGTCCATGGCTGCGGCCATCAACCTGACACCTCTAGCTCGTTTGAAGATGAGGATTCTTCAATGGACCTTACAGGTCCAGTGGTCCATCCTGCAAAACCCATTGTGGTCCCCTATTTCCCTCAGCAGGGTTTGCAAGGAATCTCTACGTTGGTGGCTCCATTCCAGCGACCTCCGGGAAGGTCGCCCCTTTTCAATGTCCCCTCCTCAAGTCACAGTGACCACAGATGTGTCTCGCCTGGGGTGGGGGGCATTGCATGGGCAGAACCGTCCAAGGCACGTGGACTCACACAGAGACCTTTTTACATATCAATGTTCTGGAGATGAGGGCGGTGCTGTTAGCGTTGCAGGCGCTCCATGCCCTTCTTCCTCTAGGAACTATTGCAATCCAGACAGACAACATGTCTGTGGTCTGGTACATCAACAAACAGGGGGGAACCAGATCTTACCCACTTTGTCGAGAGGCCATGAGAGTTTGGGAGTGGGCGATATCCACCAACCGCTTTCTCATAGCAACGCACATACCAGGTCGGTCAAACATTCTAGCGGACAAGCTGAGTCGAACTATCCTCTCACCTTACGAGTGGTCTCTGAACCCTTTAGTAGCGAAGCAAATCTTCCTCAAATGGGATCAACCTTGCTGCGATCTGTTCGCGTCGCCTTCGAACGCAAAGTGCAGTGAGTTTTTCGCTCTAATTCCCCCACCAGGGGAAGCCCCCAGAGACGCTTTGGTGCATGCTTGGCCATCCGGTCTTCTTTATGCTTATCCTCCTCTCCCGCTCATGACAAAGTTTTTGCAGAAAGCTCGTCGGTTGGGGAGCAGAGTTATCCTCATAGCCCCATTCTGGCCTCGTCAAGCTTGGTTCCCATCCCTACGGTCTCATCTTGTACATCCTCCCTGAATTCTAGATCCCATTCCGGATCTGATCTCTCACCCCTCGGGGTTGACTACCCCCAACCTGGACAACCTCAAGCTATCGGCTTGGTTGATCCAGTTCCGTTAATGGCTAGGACTCCCGGTATCTCATCCTCAGTTAAGGCGAGCCTGGTGGCAGCTCATAAGCCTTCTACCAGAAAGATCTACAGGAGCAAATGGAAATGCTTTTCTATCTGGGCGGAGCATAAGAATTTGGACCCCTTTACGGCCCCATACCAGTGGTTCTGGAGTTCTTATCTCATATTTTTCATCAAGGGACCAGTTCCTTGACTGTTAAGGTTCAATTGGCAGTGATCTCCCACTTCCATATGGGAAACAATCTTGGTCCCCTAGCTTCCTCTAAGATCTGCAAGACCTTCTTAAAAGGTACCTTTCTCCTGAGACCTCTTCCTCCGTGGGATTTAACCCTAGTTCTCCAGGCCCTGACTGGTCCTCCTTTTGAACCTGCAGCTTCCATTGACTTAAGGTATTTATCTTGGAAGACTGCCTTCCTAATTGCTATTACTTCAGCCAGAAGGGTATCGAAGCTTCAAGCTCTTTGTACCAAACCTCCATACCTTATCTTTCATAATGACAGAGTTTCCCTCAGGACTAACCCTTCCTTCTTGCCTAAAGTGGCTTCTGAATCCAACATCAATCAATTCATCAATCTGCCTGTCTTCTTCCCAAATTATCAGAACAGAGGGGAGTACAGACTTCATTCTCTAGACGTGCACTGACAGTTGAGATTTTATTTACACAGAACTTCCGAATATCGGAAATCGGAGCAGCTCTTTGTCTCTTTTGCTAAGCCCTTTTTAGGTAAACCAGTAACAAAAGTAACCTTAGCTAGATGGATTTCCCAATGTGTCCTCCTTGCATACAGAAGCTCTGGTCGACCAGAACCCACAGGGGTTCGTGTGCACTCTACCTGATCGGTTTCTACTTCTGCCGCCTTCTGGTCGAGAGTACCTTTAGATGACATTTGTTCAGCAGCCACTTGACCTCATCTCATACTTTCATTACCCATTACAAGTTGGATCTGATATCCAGAGGAAGAGCGTCCTTTGGCTCTGCAGTGCTCCTGAATATCCTTCCATGAGGACCTCCCAAGTTGTTGGTAGCTGGGGACTCTGTCCCACAGGTTGCTGATCAAATGAAGTTAACTACTTCAGATAAAGAAGTTATGTACTCACCATAACATTCCATCTGAGTAGGTAACTTCATTAGTCAGCAACCAACCCCCCCTCCATCCCCGGACCTGTAGTTCATTTCAAGGTTCTTCTGTTCAGTCCTATCGGACATCAGGTTCAGGTGTCCAGGTAGTTTGTTGCTATAGTATGCTGTGTTTTTATGGCAAACTCAATCTGAGGACTGGAGGGAGGTAGCAGGGTATTATGGGTAAGGGGGAGGAGCTAGGAGCTCAGATCTTTGGCTAAGAAAGCTGCCGGCTCGGATCCGATTCGGATCCGATACCCACAGGTTGCTGACAAATGAAGTTACCTACTCAGATGGAACGTTATGGTGAGTACATAACTTCTTTTTCTATGGTATGTGAACAAACAGGGGGGAACAAGATCCTACTAGCAATGCAGACTTGCACTCCAAGCCTGGGAAGTGGCAGCTCAACAGGGAGTCGCCCTGCAGGTAGTTTATATCCCTTCAGCACAGAACACTCAGGTAGGCAGTCTTAGCAGGTCTATGTCACAACCCCATGAGTGGATGCTTCACAGGGATGTTTTCCTGGACATTGTCCACAAGTGGGGTAAACCACAAATAGATCTGTTTGCCTCCCCCTCTGAATAGACAACTGCCACTATTTTGCACCAGGATACCCAGTCCCCTAACAAGGGCAATGGACAGCTTTTCAATCTCATGGAAGGAGGTGTTTCTGTGTGCATTTCCCCCCCTTTCCATTCCTTAAAAACGTGCTACTGAAAATCCAGTGGGAGAAACCAAAAATCTTGTTGGCGACACCCTTTTGGCCAAGACAGCACTGGTTCCCCTTCCTCCTGCATTTAGCCAGGGGCAATCTCACAAGTTACCTAACAGAGTTAACCTTCTCATACAGGACAAAGAATCCCTAATCCATCCCCACTTGGAATCTCTGAACTTAACACTGTGGGTGATAAAATTTTGATCCCTTGCAGGTACCTTTACACCGAGGACGTGCTAGCAGTCCTGCAGGAGACCAGGAAACCTAATACTAGAAGATTTTATTTATCTAAATGGCAACTATTCTCCATGTGGTGTCTACAAAGACGGCTGGACCCATTGCAAGGTGAGGTTTCCCTTGTGCTGTTCTATCTGTGTAAATTCTTGCAAGCAGGATTGGCATATTCTTCTGTTAAGGCCCACGTTGCCGCTATTTCATCTTGTCTACCTCTTGACCCTCATCTTGCATTCCCATCTTCCAGCAAAGTTATTCCTCAAGGGAGTACTGCATCTCAAGGCCCCTAGGCCAATTCACCCTCCATGGAACCTGAACTACGTTTTAGAGAAGCTCACTATTGCTCCCTTTGAAACAGCATCTAAAGCACCCCTGAAACACTGTACTTGGAAAACTGTGCTCCTGGTGGCCCTGACATCAGCCAGAAGAGTCTCAGAGCTCCAGGCCCTTATGGCAACTCCTCCATTCTTCCTCTTCCACAAGGATAGAGTGACCCTGAGGACCAAACCCTCCTTCATGCCCAAGGTGATCAATGAGCTAGCCGTCTTTAAACCAAGGTATTCACCTACCCATCTGTTTCCCACAGCCCCAGAATGACAGTGAGAGAGTCTTACATTCCCTTGATGATCACGGACAGCTTAGATTTTACCTTGACAAGACAAAGTCCAATAGGAAATCAGAGCAATTATTTATCTCCTTTCACCCCACGGTGCTGGGAAGAGCAGTGACAAAACACACGGTTTCTAACTGGATTTCCAGGGCCTTATACTTTTTGCTATACCTACCATGGAAAACCTCTAAATTCAAAGTTTAAGGCCCATTGCACTAGAGCCATGGCATCATCTGAAGCCTTCTTTAAAGGACTGGATATTGCTTCCATTCTAGAGGCAGCTACATGGACAATCTGTCCATACCTTCACTAAGCACTGCAGACTAGTTCACATCTCCAGATCTAGAGTGAGATTTGCTAGATAAGTCCTACATGGTTTCATAGAAAATGGCTCCATGCCCCCCCCCTTCTTCCCTTTGAGTTTTGACACTCACCCAAGGGTTTGGAATATTGCGACATGAGAATAGAAGGACATAGACTAGTTGTGCAAAATCTTACCATAACCATTGATGTCCTTCTCTTCCATGTTGCAGTATTCATTCCTTCCCTCCTAACTCCCTTTTCAATTAAAACTATCCCCTCTTGGATGACACAGGACTTGTACAGCTATGCTGGGACTGGAGTCCGACTGAGGCATGCAGATGTCATTTTTATGGCCCACGCTCCCTCGTCCAATGTCAGATGTCCCACATACTTAGCAGTGACTAGAAGCTTTTGTATACTGGCCTGATGTTCGGGTAGCTAAAAGAGGGTAACCCAAGGGTTTGGAATACTACATCATGGAAGAGAAGGACATCTATGGTTATGGTAAAATTTTACACAACTATTCTCTAGTGGGAGCAAGTTCCATGAATCCTGATCTTGCCAGTGCCACAAGGCACAAAATGTTATTTCTAACCCTTTAATACAGTATGTTATACACATTTAATGCCATATCTTGGCACATTCCATTTGATTTGTTTTCTTTTTGGTGATGGGGAATGTATGCCTAGGAAAGTCTGTTCTGTGGGAAGAAAGCAGTGCAAAATGTGAGAAATTTTATTTTATTCTCAATATCTGATGATATCTTTTTCATTTTTCCTCCCTCATGGGTTTTCAATCTGACATCCGATTCGCCACATTTCCAAGACTTGTGGATCATGGACGTGAACCCCCCCCCCCCTTCTTGTAATGCAACGTACCTTCCCTTACTCCTTGGATCTTGTTTGCTGCCTTTCCATCCAGACACGGATTCTGAGTCTCTACTTGGGTTTTTCGATAATTTTCACTTAAGATAATTTTTTTTCTAATTTTTATATTTCTGTTTTGTTGTACTACTACTTTTTAATTTTCCCTCCTGTTTCATGTCTTCGCAGGAGTTGGGGGACTGCTGTCCCCTTCATTCTTCTGCTTTTTCTCTGTTCCTGACAGCTGTTGCTGCTTGCTTTAAAAAAAAAAAAAAACTTTTGCTAAATCTGTTTGTTGTGGTTCTTGGGTTAAGTCAGATAAAACTTAATTTTACAGCCATTGCATTTTTTTTGTGTGTGTGCGTGTCCGCGCGCGCGTCTGTGTTTTTGGGTATTGGCTTATACAACCCTTAGTGTACTTTTTCTTGGTACATTGAGTTTTGGTGGTTGGTCAGAATGTCTGACAAACCTGCAGGTTTCAAGAGATGCAGTTCTTGTGGGCATAAAATACTCTATTCAGATGCCCACAAGAAGTGTGTGTACTGTTTAGGGCTAGGATTCTTAAACAGTGTGAGGTGTGCATCCTTTAATCCAAGAGCTTTGTTGGATAGAAGAAATAAGCTCATACTGAAAGGCCTTACCAGGATCATCTCCTTTATCTGGGGCTCAAACCCCCTCTAAGCATATTAGCTCCAAAGAGATGAAAAGATGAGCCCTCTCTGCTACCCCAAGGGCGTCTTTGGAGCCAAGTGAAGAGAGAGAAAAAGTCTCGGATCCGACTACTGCAGATCACAGCAAAGCCAAGACACCTTCACATCCTACGACCTCTTCGGATCCAACTGGAGCCATTATGATTTCAAGTTCTCTTCTGCCAAGTACTTCCACTACAGTCCCTAAGACATCAGATCAGACTGCTATGAGCCATACAACAGAAGTTCTTTTACAGCCAGTGTCTCCAGCTTCTCCTTCTAAGATTTTTCAAACTCCTTCCAAATCCTCCAGGCCTGCTTTTTCTTGTAGGTCTTCTTGCAGCGTGAGAGAGGCCGATATGGACAGGATGATGTGGAAGTTTCTCCGGGCTCCGTTCCAGATGGGGGTCTTGCCAACTCCATCCCATCTTAGATCCATGAGCACTCCATCACATGCCGTATAGATGACTCCAATCTGACCCATGGTTTCAAAACCATAGGATCCTGGATACCTGAGAGAGTCGGTGTCAGACCCAAGGATAGTCCCTTCCTTGACTCTGACCATATTCCTGACTAGCTTTGCTCCATTTTTGTCAGATCAGAGCTGGTCTGTAATCCAGGATGTCGGCATAGAGTCCTGGATGGTTGGGTTCAGGTCCGACTTTGTTGACGCTGTCCCTTCCTCTCAGCCCTCAGCCTTCAACAGTTCAGGTCCTGTTCTCTCTGGAGGCCTTGGATCCAGTGTTGGCTCTGTTCTCCCTCCCCCAGGTTGTTTTGGGTCTGAGGGAGAGGGAGGGAGTCTCTCTATGTCTGTCAGCTTCTCAGGTTACAGAAAGGGCCCTCTCTATGGTCAGAGAACCGTCTTTTCAAATTTTGGATTCCCCCCATCCTTCATCGGATCTGAGCACTGAGTTCATCACTTCTGCCATAGGTCACCCTACCCCCGATAAGCCTACAGACCATTTCCCTGCAAGAAATTCCCCTCTCTTCTGATACCACCCCCCCCATGGAGGAAGTCCCTGGAAGGAAAATATGCAAGAGGAGCCACATAGACTCCACTAATGTAGCCCCTCACTGAGGACACCGATTTTGATGAGGGAGAAGGGTCTCCCAGTCGCCACCTGACGTCTCCTTTGGAGACATCCTAGAACTCCTTAAACAAAAAGGTGGGTGGTTTTCCCAACCCCCTTCCTCTGAAGAATCTGTGTTCCTGGAGGCTTTCTGGCATGTCCATCTACATCTTGGATGACCCCCTCCCCAGCAGACTAACTTACTGATTTAGTTTCTAGCCAGGCTTGGAAGGAGCTGGACATGGTCGATTTTATAACTAAACGTCCTGATAGGTTTCCTTAGTGCAACTTCTGAACGTTTACACTGGAATACGGTTGTTGTGGGTAGATACCATTGTTGTGTCAGCAGCCATGAAAAAGGAGCTAGCTGATCAAAGCGCCACTGTCCCTCCACTGAACAAGTCGTTCAGAGCATTGGACAAGTATGAAAAGCTCATTTACGCCTCAGCTACCCTCGTGCTAAGGTCATTAAACTATTTGGCATGTTTCACCCATTTGCAGCAAGACCTTGTGAAAGAGCTAACAAACTTTCTTGCACAGGCCATGTCGGTAAAGGACTTAAAGAAGGCTTCTCCCCAATTGACGACTCTATCTTCCATTGCCAATTTCTCATTGGCGATGAGGTGGATTTTGCATATTGCACCTCATGAGCAGCCGGTTCAGGCGTAGCCATTAAGAGAAATGCCTGGATGAAGCTTTGTAACTTTGTGGAACCTTTCAAAACATCCTTTATTAATGCCTGCTTTGATGGTTCCTCCTTGTTTGGACCATCAGGGAAAGATACGCTTACCTGCAGTGAGCAAGAAGGAAGGACATTGTCTGCATAGGAATCAAGTTTTCTACCCCTCAGAGACCTCATCTAGGAACCAGCGAGGAGGGAAGAAAACTTGGTTCAGGAAGTCTCAAGGACCTTTCCAAGACCCTCGCGGAGATATTTCTTCCAGAGGCAGAGGGGGAGGTTATAATGTTAGGTGCCGCCCCTAGGCAGGTGGGGTCTGCAAAGTCAAGGCTTCATGGAATCCTTTCCTGATCAGTCCTATCAGTGCACCTAAAGCACTGCCCGACTGTCTATCTCTTGAGACAGTCGGGGGTCATCTATCCCTGCACCTAGATGCCTGGACAAATATAACAAACAATGCTTGGGTGCTAAACATAGAGGGTATTACATTCCTTTTTCCCCTTCACCACCAAGTCCCAGGAAGAAACTCCCTGATGCACTGTCCATTCAGAAGGAGTATGCAATTCAGGAAGTTCAAAAACTTTGGAAAAAAAAAGTCATCCAAAGGGTCCTAACTGAACAGCTAGGATTCAGAACTTACTGTGGCTTCTTTCTGATGCCAAAGAAAAAAGGGAACCCAAGATCAGTTTTGGTTCTCAGCAGATTAAGTCATTATGTCAATAAGTCAAAGTTCTGGATGGTAACGGTCCAGTCCATTCTACCACTTCTACGTGAATACGATTGGATGTGCTCTGTAGAGCTCCAGGAAGAGTACTATCATTTCAAAATGGACAGCTGCTCCAGGAAACACTTGCACTTTCAGCTGGAGCCAATCACTGCCAATTCAGACCATTACCCTCTGGACTCACCACAGCCTTCAGGTGTTTACCAAATGTGTGGCAGTCATAGCAGCTCACCTGAGGCTAAACGGATTCCAGACGTTTCCATGTGTTGACGATTGGCTCCTCACTGCCCCAACAAGGCATCAATTGATTCAAGCCAGGGATTATTTAGTAGAGATCTTCAAATCCCTTGGTATCACGATTAATCTACAAAACTCGATCCTTACACCCGTACAAGATCTAGAATTTATAGGAATGCAACTAAACTCTGCAACTCGAGTAGCTTCACTGCTGATTTATTGCATAAAATCTCTGAGACAGCAAGTTCAGGATTTATTGAATCTCCCTGCTCCCCTAGCAAGATTAGTGCTCTGAGCACTAGGTTCAGTGTCAGCTGCTGTCATTCTAGTTCCCTTAGCAAGTTTTTCATGCGAGTTCTACAGTGGACCATGGCAGTTCAGTGGCCCATTCTGTACCAGCCACTGTCTGTTCCCATCAAGCTGACTTCAATTTACAGAAGGTCATTTCCAGTGGTGGAAACAGTCAAATGACCTGTCTCTGGGCAGGCCATTTTCTCTCCCTGCCCAGTAGCCACATTGACCATGGACTCTTCCCATTTGGGTTGAGGGGGGAGGCATTGCAAGGGAATGATGGTCAAAGGCATTTGGTCCCCCTACAAGACCAAACTGCATATCAATGTCCTCAAGATGAGAGCAGTCCTCTTAACATTGCAAGCCTTTCAGGACATTCTCCCACTGGGAACTATTGCTATGCACATGAACAACATGTCAGTAGTCTGGTACATCAACAAAAAAAAGAGGAACTGGATCCTATCTGTTATGCAGAAAGGCCATTAGAGTCTGGGAATGGGCAATCTCTTCAAGCTGCTTTGTAGCAACACACATTCCAGGGAAAACTAGCACACTGGCAGACAAGACTCAGCAGGACCATTCTGATTCCTCATGAGTGGTCCCTCAATCAGTCAGTAGCGAACTAGATTTTCAGCCATTGGGGGCAGCCTTGCTGCGACCTCTTTGCCTCTCCCCTCAACAACAAGAGCAGCATTTACTTCGATGTTCTTCGTGTTTCATTGTTGCAGTCATCACATTTGGGTTATCCCTGCCAGGGTAGCTGTCAGTCGGCCTGAATACCAGAGGCTTAGTATTTCTGCGTCAGTTGCTGTGGCTTCAGGACTGGTGTCAGGTCGTCAGTAGTATATAAAGTAAGGCAGCCGACGCCATTACATCAGTCTTTCTTGCTGAGGAGCCCGAAGCAGAAGCAGTTTGCATGAGTGCAAGTCGGCCGCTACCTGAGTTTTCATTTTCTGAATTGAAGTTTAAGTCTTCTAAAGCTAAGTCCCATTGAGGATCCTTTTTTCTTGCTCTAACCAATGTCAGAAAAAGTTAACAATTGTCTCACCTGTGGAAAGCAAATACCACACCGAGACTTTCATTCTTATTGCATCACTTGCTTAGGTCCAGACCACGACGTCCCCCACTGTCGCTTTTGTGGTTTGTTCAACACCAGAATTTTACGGCGTCTGGCCCGTATTGTAGCTAGATACTTTCGCTCACAGTCTTCGATTTCCAATATGGCTTCGGTAAGCCATCCGACAGCAGATCTTCTGAAAAAACGTAAGCATAAAGACAGAGACAGACCACACAGGTCCAAACTTACCAACGACACTTCCGTTAAGCTAGTTGTCAGTTCTCCAGTCCTCAGTGAGGCGCTTTCGCAGCCCCTGATGCCCGCTTCTGTGGATTCGCAGGCCACTACCAAGACCCTTTCGGAGTCTGGTATGCCGCAAAATTCTTTGACTGAGGATCCTGCAGTTGTCTGTACCTTGGATGGTTTCAGAGCCACTGAGCAGGCGCCAGCTTCTGAGGAAGTACTTCGCACTACTGATTCTCGACACAAACTGACTTTTCACGTCTACTGTTCTTTCAAAAACTACCAGGTTTCTAAGGCCCAGAGTACGAACCACACCCAAGAAACCGACGATCCCATCTCAGGCACCTGCTTCCTTGCCTCAGTCTCAAATGCTTAAAATGGTGGTAAACCTTATAATGCTGATCAGGGGAAGCCAAGCTATCCCTTCCAAAAGAAAAAGAGAGTTGTCCCTAGTAGTTTTATCTGAACAGGAGTCCGATGACTCTGATGCATCTGAATATGAAGACATGCAACCCCTCTCTGCTTATGAGGATTCTGATGCAGAGGAATCCATTCCTTCAGCATCTCCACCCGAGGATTTTTCGTTTGGGGAAACCCTTCATACTTTAAGGGAGCATTTCCAATAGGAATGTCAGGACTACCCTCAGTCTAAAAAGAGACTCGGGGAATTCTTAGATCTTCCACAGCCCAGACCCTTGGCCAATCCTCCTGTCCTGGATGTTGTGGATGATGTTTTCATGGAATCTAGTTTGACTCCTGACACCCTCCCTCCTGCTCCCAGGAAACCTAACCGGTATTAGAGTTCCTGACTCTCACAGATTTCTTTTCAAAGTCCTACTGCTGACCTTGAGGTTATTTCTCAAGAGCCTAAAGGAATTTAAGCAACTTCTGCCATGAATCCCACCCCCTCAGATAGGGATTCCCAAGCATTAGACAGATGGGGTAAAAAAGTATACGCCTCTGCTACTCTTGCTATTGGAGCACTAAATTGTTAGTTCCATATGCTAAAATTTCAGCAGCATACCATGGAACTCCTCAAATAAAAAAATATCATCTTTTCCTGCTTGTGCAGAAAATAGTTACAAGAGTTAATGCATTCTACAAGTCAAGTAACTAAGCACAACTTACACTGTGGTTTTGATGCCCTAGAAGCATTTTGCAGGGCAGCAGTCACCAGTTCTGTCCTTAGGAGGCATGCTTGGTTTAAGGAACAGCCCTTGCCAGACCATGTCAAATCTAAACTATTGGATGCACCCTTGCACAAAGACAACTTATTTGGCATCAAGGCAGAGGAGGTCTTAAAAAAGATGGAAGAAAAGCTAAATCTATGCAGACAGTTAAGGATTTCCTGCAGGTCCAGCCACCCAGGTTCAGTAGACATTGCTCCTCCAAGCACAGACCCCACAGACAGCAGCCACATTGAATGCAGAGATCAAAGCAATGGAGTACCTTCACTTCTAAATCAGGGAGTGCAAAGCCACTCCCTCGTGGTAAGAACTCACAATGACTCTCCACTACCACCCCCTCCCTCTGCCCACCTGCACTTACCCCTGGGAGGAAAACTCTCCTTCCACCCAAGCACCTGGGCCACCATTACCAACGACCGCTGGGTCCTCAACATAGTGTCCCAGGGATACAAATTTTCTTTCCACACTCGACCAACCCCAAAAGGGTTCCCAGATCTTCTCCAAACCAGTGTGTAGAAGCCAAAAAGCAAGTCCTTTTCCTGCTCTCTATGAGGGCAATAGAGCACGTTCCTGCAGAACAGATAGGCCAAGGTTTCTACTCCAGGCTCTTCCTGGTACCCAGAAAAGAGGGCACCTGGCGCCACATCCTTGATCTGTCCATTCTTATCACCTTCCTGGTGATACCAAAATTCAGAATGCTCACCCTCCAGCAACTACTACCTATGCTGTCCAAGGATGCTTGGCTAGCCACCCTAGACCTAAGAGGCCTACCTACACATCCCAATCAGGGAATCATGCTGGAAATATCTACGTTTAAGGGCAGGATCTCTGCACTTTCAGTTCTCTGCACTTTCCTTTGGCTTATCTACTGCTCCCAGAATTTTCATAAAATGTCTAGCTCCCGCCATTACTTTTTGTAGGCAAAGAAATATTCAAATTTACCCATACTTAGACGACTGCCTAATTCAGGCAGACAGTCAGGAAAAGCTGCTCAAGCACCTGGCTTTTCTAAAGGCCCTACTTGACCTCCCTAGGGTACATTTATCAATGAAAAGAAATCCAAACTAGTACCCACCCAAAAAATTATATTCCTGGGAGCAAGCCTGGACACAGCATTCCAGATGGCATTCCTTACACCAGAAAAGCAAACTTACCTGACAGCCTATTTCTCTCAACTAGCCGCCAGACCCTAGTTATCCGCAAGGAAAGTCGTGCAAGCTCTGGGGTTCATGGCATCTTGCATTCTGCTCATTCCATATGCCAGACTGCATATAAGGAAACTTCAGTAGTACCTAAAAACCCTTTGGTTTCAACACTCGCAAGACCTGGAAACTCTTATACCACTGATAACTTGCCTAAGGAATGATTTTCTTTGTTGGGCAGCAGCATGCTACTACAGGGGACTACCCTTCTCACCACCCTACGCCACACAGACCCTTACCATAGATGCATCAGATTATGGCTGGGGTGCACACCTGGATGGCAGGTGCATACAGGGCCAATGGAGCCCACATCAAATACATCTGCACATCAACCAAAAAGAGATGTTAGTTGCCCAGCATGCATTGACAGCTTTCAGACCCCTTCTCTCCCCAGTGGCTCTACTGACAGACAACACCACTGTGATGTGGTATATCAACAAGCAGGGAGGGACTCACTCTGACCCTCTATGCAGGCTCGCCATGACCCTTTGGCACAAAGCCTTTGCCATGTAACTACACCTGTAAGCACAATTCCTGCCAGGCTCTCTAAACTTTCTGACAGACAACTTAAGCAGAACTCTTCTGGGCCCAAACGAGTGGCAACTAGACCAAAGAACCTTCACCCTGACAACTCAGAAATGGGGCACCCCGAAGGTCGACCTCTTTGCTTCCCACTCCAACCATCAGCTCAGCAAGTTCTGCACCAGGGAGCCTCACTGCAGGGCCTGGAAAGTGGATGCTCTATCTTTCTAGTGGGTCAACACCTCGGTCTATGCATTTCCCCCACTACCTCTCATTACCAGGATACTGCTCAAAATAAGGGAGGAAAAACAGAGGACAACACTGGTACCCATTGCTGTGCAGCCTGTCCCCTCTGCCACCATGGCATCTCCCTCAGATCTCCCAACACTCCTGACAAAGTGGGAAGGTGAATTCATGCATCCCCAATTGCAGACCCTCAATTTGGCAGCCTGGCTTCTTCCCTGACCACTGTGCAAACTGCCAATCTCAGTAAACCGGTTCTAGATGTTATACGTGAGGCCAGATTCCCAAGCACTAAAAAGTTTTATGCTGACAAATGGAAAAGGTTCTGCACCTGGATCCAGGCTATGAGAGCCGATATGGTACAGCCCTCCCTACCTCTCATCATGGATTACCTAGCTGACCTACTACACAGTGGTCTATCCTTTTCCTCTATTAAAATTCATGCGTCTGCAGTCTCTGCTCATTTCAGCACTGAGCAACCTCTTTTCTCACGCCCCTTCATCAAACGGTTCCTAAGAGGACTAGCAACTTGAGGCCACCCATAAGAGCACCTTACCCCAGCTTGGGACCTAAACTTTGTGTTAGAAAAGCTCACCCTGCCCCCCTTTGAACTAGCATCTTCAGCAGAGTTTAAGTTTCTATTGTGGAAGACAGCCTTGCCTACTGGCCATCACTTCAACAAGAAGAGTATCCGAGCTACAAGCACTAATGGCTGTAGAGCCCGTCATCATTTTCCATGCTGACAGGGTCTCCCTCAGGACCAACTCATCCTTCATGCCAAAAGTGGTGTCCAGTGTGGCTCTCAACCAATCCATTCATTTGCCCACCTTTTTCTCTAACCCACAAAACAAGGGGGAAAGGATCCTGCACTCTCTAGATGTGCACAGACAGCTCAGATTCTATCTAGACAGGACTAAATCATTCAGAAAGACTCATCAGTTGTTAGTCAGCTTTGCTTCAGGAGCAGAAGACAAAGCCATATCAAAGCAAACCATTTCCAAATGGATAGCACATTTCATCCATTTCTGCTACAAGCAACATGGGAAACCTCCCCTTAAGGGGGTCAGGACTCACTCTACCAGAGCAGCCTCCACCTCTGCAGCTTTCCTCAGAGGAGTCCCCACCAGGGACTTCCTGGAGGCTGCAACATGGACATCTGTTCATACCTTCACTAAGCATTACCACCTGCCTATCTTCTCCATATCCAGGGCAGGCTTTGCCACTGTCGTCTTGCAGGGCATCCTAGCCAGCCCCCAGTCTTCTTGACTGCCTCCACCCTTTTCCTCAGCTTTGGGAATCAACCCAAATGTGTGATGACTGCAACAATAAAACATGAAGAACATAGTACAGTTGTGTACACTTACCATAAATGTAGATGTTCGAGTGCATTCACTGTTGCAGTCCTGGTTTCCCTCCCTCCATCCCCCTTTTTTCTCTCTCGCTCTCTCTGTCTCTCTCCCTACAAGGAACTTTTTGCCGTTTACTTTCTACTGGTGGGGTTCTTCCACCATATCCTGGCTCCCACTTGGGGGCTTCTGACAGGGCAAGAAAAACTGATGTAATGGCATCGGCTGCCTTACTTTATACTACTGACGACCTGACGTCAGTCTTGAAGCGACAGCAACCGAGACAGAATTACTAAGCCTCTGGTATTCGGGCCGACTGAGGGCTACCCTGGCAGGGATAACCCAAATGTGATGACTGCAATAGTGAATACACTCAAACATCTACATTTATGATAAATGTACATAACTGTACTTTCTGATCCCCCCCTCACGAGAAGTCAACAAGTGATTCTTTGGTCCACTATTGGCTCCTCCTAGTTTCCTTTATGCTTATCCCACTGTATCTTTGATCACAAAGTTTCTACATAAAGCCAGCAGATTGAAGAGCTCAGTAATCTTCATTGCCTCCTTCTGGCCTCTTCAAGTATGGTTCCCCTTTCTGTGGTCTCACCTCAGATGTTCTTTTTGTTTCACTGTTGCAGTCATTACATTTGGGTTATCTGCCTGCAGGTAGCCCTCAGCCGGCCTGAATATCAAAGTCTTGGTTCCTTGCGTCGGATGCTGTCTCTTCTTCCATGACGTCAGGGGTATAAAACATGGAGTCGATGCCATTACACCAGTGTTTCTTGCTGTGCGGTGCCCGAAGCAGAAGCAGTTTGCAAGTGCCGGTTGGCCAACTCCTGAAATTTTCGTTTTCGAGTTTCAGAAGCGAAGTCTTTAAAAAAGCTAAGTACCCCGTTGGGGATCCTTTTTCTTGCTCTAAACCAATGTCAGTAAAAGTTAACAATTATATTACCTGTGGAAAGCAAATATCTCATAAAGATTTTCATTTGTACTGCATTCCTTGCTTAGGCCCAGATCACGACATCCCTCGCTGTCGGTTTAGTGCCTTATTCAACCCCCGAACTATTCGTCATCTGTTTATTTTTCAGCAAATTATTTTGGTACTCTGTTTAACTATCCAGAAATGGCTTCAGTAAGCCATCCGACTACCGACATTACAAAAAAACTTAAAGATAAAGGTAGAGAAAGACCGCATAGGTCCAAAGCTGCCGACGACACCTCCGTTAAGCTAGTAGACAGTTGGCCGGTACTCAGTGAGGCGCTTGCACAGCCCCTGATACCCACTACTTCAGATTCGCAGGCCTCTACTGAGACCCATTCGGAGTCCGGTATGCCGTGAGATGCTTCTGCGATTATGGAACCTGCGGATGTCACTACCTTGGATGGGTCCGGAGCCGCTGTGCAGGCACCAGCTTCTGAGGGTGTATTCAGGCCTACTGACTTGCATTTCAAACTGACGCCATCTTCTTCTTCAAGTCCTAAAACTCGACCCACGCCTAGAAAACCGACGTCCAAACCGCATGGTCAGGCCCATATGCCTAAAAATCGAATGATAAGAATGGCTGAAGACCTTGTTACTTTAATTAGGGGACGCCAGCCTTCACCCTCTAAGAGACCTAGAACTGATTTTCCTTCTGATTCCTCTGATCAGGATTCTGAAATTTCTATTTCTTCTGATTACCAGGATTTGCCTTTATCTACCTATGAGGATTCTGATGCAGATGACTCCATTCCTTCTGCTTCTCCTCCAGAAGATTTTTCTTTCGGTGAAACCTTGCACACTCTTAGGGAGCATTTTCGCTGGGAAAGCCAGGATTACTCTGACTCCAAAAAGAGGCTTAGGGAATTCTTACTTCTCTCACAACACAGGCCTTTAGCTATCCCTCCTGTCCTGGACATTGTAGATGATGCCTTCTTGGAATCTAGCCTGGCCCCAGACACTTTACCTCCAGCTCCCTGGAAACCTGATGGGTATTAGAGTACCTGACTCACACAAGTTCCTATTCAAGAATCCTACTGTGGACCCAGAGACCATTTCCCAAGGACCTAAAGGCATTAAGGCTACTACTGCCAAAAACCCTACCCCTTCTGATAGAGATTCCAGGGCCTTGGACAGATGGGGTAAGAAGGTGTACACTTCTGCTACTTTAGCCATTAGGGCCTTAAACTGCCAGTTTCATATGTTAAAGTATCAGCAGCATATTATGGGACTAGTTAAACAGAAAATGATGTTGATTCCTGACTGTGCTGAAAATAAAGAATTACAGGATATAATGCATTCTGCTGAACAAGTTGGTAAACATACTTTGCAATGTGGTTTTGACTCTTTAGAAGCATCTTGCAGGGCTGCTGTCACTGGGTCTGTTCTTAGAAGGCATGCTTGGCTTAAGGAGCAAAATTTGCCAGATCATGTTAAAGCTAAATTACTGGTTGCTTCCTTAAACCAAGGCCGCCTGTTTGGCAACTAAGCAGAAGTCGTCCTTAAAAAGATGGAGGAAAAAGCTAAATCTATGCAAACTGTTAAAGATTTCCTGCAAGTACAGCCTCCCAGATTTAGTTGGTATTAGCCTTCTAAGAATTGGTCCTTTCCTGTCTCTTCCAGGCCTTCTCAGTCCAAACCCAGGAACCACCTATGCTACAGTCTTAAGGTACTCACAAGCCTAAGCAGTGGGTGGGCTCCCACTTCCAAAGCTGGAAGTAGTAAGACACCCCCCTATTGAAAATGTCACAATGACTTAACCTTAAACCTTCCAAGCACTGCTCAACTGCCTGCTCCCTTAGGGGGAAAGATCGCCTGGCATGCAAAAAACTGGGAACACATTACCCAGGACAAATGGGTTTTAAGTATAGTTTCCCAAGGATACAGATTCCACTTCCACACCTTACCAACCCCAAACGGTTGGCCAGACCTACCCCCAAATCAGTGGGCAGAGGCTCAACAGCAGGTTCTCTCTCTTCTAAGTATCAGGGCTATTCAACTTGTCCCAGCAGAAGAAAGGGGACAAGGTTTTTACTCAAGACTTTTCCTGGTAGCCAGAAAAGACAGCTCCTGGCATCCTATCGTGGACCTCTCTATTCTAAACACCTTTTTGGTAATCCCAGAATTCAAAATGCTAACACTTGCAACAGCTGCTTCCTATGCTAGGCAAAGATGCCTGGTTGGCAACCTTAGACTTAAAGGAAGCTTACCCACACATTCCAATAAGGGAATCTTGCAGGAAATACCAGTTCTCTGCACTTCCCTTTAGCTTATCTACTGCCCCCAGGGTATTCACAAAGTGCCTAGCTCTAGTCATTGCATTTTGCAGACAAAACAATATTCAAATATACCCATACCTGGACGATTGTCTAATTCAGGCAGAAAGCCAGGACATGCTACTAAAACATCTGGCATTTGTAAAGAAACTTCTAACCTCACTGGGGTACATCATAAATGAAAAGAAATCTCATCTAGTACCCTACCAACAAATTGTATTCCTGGGAGCAAGCTTGAACACAACTTTCCAGATGGCCAGAGAAACAGGTTTATTTGACAGCCTACTTCAAACTGCTGGCCACAAAGACCCAGCTATCTGCAAGGGAAATCCTGCAAGCCCTGGGGTTCATGGCCTCTTGCATTCTACTAATTCCATATGCAAGACTGCATATGAGGAAACTACAATGGTATCTAAAAAGCCTATGGTGTCAACATTCTCGGGACCTGGAATCAGAGTCCTATCATTCCTTGTATAAAGACAGAGTTCCTTTGGTGGGCAAGGGAAAAAAGGCCCCCCCCCCGCTAAAAAAAACCCCAACAAGGGGGCCCTTTCCCCATTCACTCCCTAACCCTGCTTTTTTTTGGGGGGGCCCAAAAACCCAAAAAAAAACAGAAAATTTTTTCATCCCCCGACCCCCCAATGCCCCCTTTTTGGGGGGCCCCCCTCTTTGGGGCCCCGCAGTGCAAAAAATTCCCCCGGGGGCCAAAAAATTTTGGAAAAAAAACCCAAAAAATTTTTTCCCAAAAAAACCCGCCAAATAATCCAAAATTTTCCCAAAACTGAGGGTTTTTAACACGCTGAGCAGTACACTCAAACATTTACATTTATGATAAATGTACATAACTGTACTTTCTGATCCCCCCTCACGAGAAGTCAACGAGTGATTCTTTGGTCCACTATTGGCTCCCCCTAGTTTCCTTTATGCTTATCCCACTCTACCTTTGATCACAAAGTTTCTACAGAAAGCCAGCAGATTGAAGAGCTCAGTAATCTTCATTGCCTCCTTCTGGCCTCTTCAAGTATGGTTCCCCTTTCTGTGGTCTCACCTCAGATGTTCTTTTTGTTTCACTGTTGCAGTCATTACATTTGGGTTATCTGCCTGCAGGTAGCCCTCAGCCGGCCTGAATATCAAAGTCTTGGTTCCTTGCGTCGGATGCTGTCTCTTCTTCCATGACGTCAGGGGTATAAAACATGCAGTCGATGCCATTACACCAGTGTTTCTTGCTGTGCGGTGCCCGAAGCAGAAGCAGTTTGCAAGTGCCGGTTGGCCGACTCCTGAAATTTTCGCTGAAGCTCAGAAGCGAAGTCTTCAAAAAAGCTAAGTACCCCGTTGGGGATCCTTTTTCTTGCTCTAAACCAATGTCAGTAAAAGTTAACAATTATATTACCTGTGGAAAGCAAATATCTCATAAAGATTTTCATTTGTACTGCATTCCTTGCTTAGGCCCAGATCACGACGTCCCTCGCTGTCGGTTTAGTGCCTTATTCAACCCCCGAACTATTCGTCATCTGTTTATTTTTCAGCAAATTATTTTGGTACTCTGTTTAACTATCCAGAAATGGCTTCAGTAAGCCATCCGACTACCGACATTACAAAAAAACTTAAAGATAAAGGCAGAGAAAGACCGCATAGGTCCAAAGCTGCCGACACCTCCATTAAGCTAGTAGACAGTTCGCCGGTACTCAGTGAGGCGTTTGCACAGCCCCTGATACCCACTACTTCAGATTCGCAGGCCTCTACTGAGACCCATTCGGAGTCCGGTATGCCGTGAGATGCTTCTTCGATTATGGAACCTGCGGATGTCACTACCTTGGATGGGTCCGGAGCCGCTGTGCAGGCACCAGCTTCTGAGGGTGTATTCAGGCCTACTGACTTGCATTTCAAACTGACGCCATCTTCTTCTTCAAGTCCTAAAACTCGACCCACGCCTAGAAAACCGACTTCCAAACCGCATGGTCAGGCCCATATGCCTAAAAAAACGAATGATAAGAATGGCTGAAGACCTTGTTACTTTAATTAGGGGACGCCAGCCTTCACCCTCTAAGAGACCTAGAACTGATTTTCCTTCTAATTCCTCTGATCAGGATTCTGAAATTTCTATTTCTTCTGATTACCAGGATTTGCCTTTATCTACCTATGAGGATTCTGATGCAGAGGACTCCATTCCTTCTGCTTCTCCTCCAGAAGATTTTTCTTTCGGTGAAACCTTGCACACTCTTAGGGAGCATTTTCGCTGGGAAAGCCAGGATTACTCTGACTCCAAAAAGAGGCTTAGGGAATTCTTACTCCTCCCTCAACAGAGGCCTTTAGCTATCCCTCCTGTCCTGGACATTGTAGATGATGCCTTCTTGGAATCCAGCCTGGCCCCAGACACTTTACCTCCAGCTCCTGGAAACCTGATGGGTATTAGAGTACCTGACTCACAAGTTCCTCTTCAAGAATCCTACTGTGGACCCAGAGACCATTTCCCAAGGACCTAAAGGCATTAAGGCTACTACTGCCAAAACCCTACCCCCTCTGTTAGAGATTCCAGGGCCTTGGACAGATGGGGTAAGAAGGTGTACACTTCTGCTACTTTAGCCATTAGGGCCTTAAACTGCCAGTTTCATATGTTAAAGTATCAGCAGCATATTATGGGACTAGTTAAACAGAAAATGATGTTGATTCCTGACTGTGCTGAAAATAAAGAATTACAGGATATAATGTATTCTGCTGAACAAGTTGGTAAACATACTTTGCAATGTGGTTTTGACTCTTTAGAAGCATCTTGCAGGGCTGCTGTCACTGGGTCTGTTCTTAGAAGACATGCTTGGCTTAAGGAGCAAAATTTGCCAGATCATGTTAAAGCTAAATTACTGGTTGCTTCCTTAAACCTAGACCGCCTGTTTGGCAACAAAGCAGAAGTAGTCCTTAAAAAGATGGAGGAAAAAGCTAAATCTATGCAAACTGTTAAAGATTTCCTGCAAGTACAGCCTCCCAGATTTAGTTGGCATTAGCCTTCTAAGAATTGGTCCTTTCCTGTCTCTTCCAGGCCTTCTCAGTCCAAACCCAGGAACCACCTATGCTACAGTCTTAAGGTACTCACAAGCCTAAGCAGTGGGTGGGCTCCCACTTCCAAAGTTGGAAGTAGTAAGACACCCCCCTATTGAAAGTGTCACAATGACTTAACCTTAAACCTTCCAAGCACTGCTCAACTGCCTGCTCCCTTAGGGGGAAAGATCGCCCGGCATGCAAAAAAACTGGGAACACATTACCCAGGACAAATGGGTTTTAAGTATAGTTTCCCAAGGATACAGATTCCACTTCCACACCTTACCAACCCCAAACGGTTGGCCAGACCTACCCCCAAATCAGTGGGCAGAGGCTCAACAGCAGGTTCTCTCTCTTCTAAGTATCAGGGCTATTCAACTTGTCCCAGCAGAAGAAAGGGGGCAAGGTTTTTACTCAAGACTTTTCCTGGTAGCCAGAAAAGACCGCTCCTGGCATCCTATCGTGGACCTCTCTATTCTAAACACCTTTTTGATAATCCCAAAATTCAAAATGCTAACACTTCCAACAGCTGCTTCCTATGCTAGGCAAAGATGCCTGGTTGGCAACCTTAGACTTAAAGGAAGCTTACCCACACATTCCAATAAGGGAATCTTGCAGGAAATACCAGTTCTCTGCACTTCCCTTTAGCTTATCTACTGCCCCCAGGGTATTCACAAAGTGCCTAGCTCCAGTCATTGCATTTTGCAGGCAAAACAATATTTAAATATACCCATACCTGGACGATTGTCTAATTCAGGTAAAAAGCCAGGACATGCTACTAAAACATCTGGCATTTGTAAAGAAACTTCTAACATCACTGGGGTACATCATAAATGAAAAGGAATCTCATCTAGTACCCTGCCAACAAATTGTATTGCTGGGAGCAAGCTTGAACACAACTTTCCAGATGGCTTACCTCACGCCAGAGAAACAGGTTTATTTGACAGCCTACTTCAAACTGCTGGCCACAAAGACCCAACTATCTGCAAGGGAAATCCTGCAAGCCCTGGGGTTCATGGCCTCTTGCATTCTACTAATTCCATATGCAAGACTGCATATGAGGAAACTACAATGGTATCTAAAAAGCCTATGGTGTCAATATTCTTGGGACCTGGAATCAGAGTCCTATCATTCCTTGTATAAAGACAGAGTTCCTTTGGTGGGCAGAGGCCTGCTACCACAACAAGGGGCTCCCATTCACTCTACCCACTGCCGCCCAAACCCTGACAACAGATGCATCAGACTATGCATGGGGGGCTCTCTTGGCAGCCAGTGCATTCAGGGCAAATGGAACCCGAGTCAGATGCACCTGCATATTAGTCAAAAAGAAATGTTAGCTGTACAGAATTCCCTGACAGCCTTCAAGGACCACATTCTTCCAGGACAATTATTGGTAAAGACAGACAACACCACTGTTGTGGTACATAAACAAGCAGGGGGGAACCCACTTGTACCCTCTCTGCAGACTAGCCATGGCTTTGTGGAACACAGCCTTGAGCTACCAAGTGCACCTACAAGCTCAATTCCTGCCAGGCAAGCTAAATTCACTAGCAGACAACCTAATCAGAAATCTCATGGACCCACACGAGTGGAAACTGGAACCAAAGATATTCAGCCTTTTGAGAAACAAATGGGGGAATCCAGAGATAGACCTGATTGCCTCCCCTCAGAACTACCAATTGACAAATTCTGCACAAGGACTTCCCACAGTCAAGCTTGGAAAGTGGATGCCCTGTCCTTCACCTGGGAAAGCCTCTCAGTTTATGCCTTTCCCCCTCTGTCTCTCCTCTCTCAAGTTCTGCTAAAGATCAAACAGGACAAACCAAGGACAGTAATGATTGCAACAGACTGGCCACGCCAGCACTGATACCCCACTTGCGCAGTATGTTACTGCTGGAACCATGGCACCTGCCTCAGACCCCTTCCCTGCTGTCCCAGCTGGAGGGCCAGATTCTGCACTCTCAGCTTTAAACCCTGAAACTTTCAGCCTGCCTAATTCCTTGAGCTCTCCAATAGCATACCTCAGTAAGCAGGTGCTAGATGTCATTCTGGAGGCAAGGAGGCCTAGTACTAGAAAATCCTATGCTGAAAAGTGGAAAAGATACTGTTCCTGGAGCTAGACTCAGGGGATGGGCACAACAGTGCCCAGCTTACTGCATATTCTTCAGTACTTAACAGAGATGCACCACAAGGGCCTTTCCTTCTCGTCAATTAAAATTCATGCCTCTGCCATTTCAGCACATTATAATACTGAACCCACCCCTCTTCTCTCACTCCCTGCTAAAGCAATTCCACAGAGGGGCCAAAATTTTAAGACCAGCCAGGAAAGCCCCTACTCCAGCCTGGGACCTTAACCTTGTATTGGAAAAGTTCACTCTACCTCCTTTTGAGCCAGCTGCAACTGCAGAGTTGAAATTCCTTTCTTGGAAAACAGCCTTCCTTCTAGCTATCACTTCAGCAAGAAGAGTGTCTGAATTACAGGCCCTCATGGCAGTGGAGCCCTTCATCATCTTCCATGCAGACAGGGTGTCCCTCAGGACCAATCCTTCCTTTATGCCTAAGGTGGTGTCTGCTATGGCCCTTAATCAGTCCATTCATTTGCCTACTCTTTCCCCTAATCCACAGAACAAAGGAGAACGAACGCTGCACTCTATGGACGTACACAGACGACTTAGATTTTATTTGGACAGGACTAAGCCTTTCAGAAAATCTGAACAGCTGCTAGTTGGCTTTGCTGCAGGGGCAGAGGGGAAGGCCATTTCAAAGCAAACCATTTCTAAGTGGAGAGCCCATTGCATTCATTTCTGCTATAAGCACCATGGAAAACCTACCCCACAGGGGATAAGATCACATTCCACCAGGGCTGCATCTACCTCTACAGCCTTTCTCAGAGGTGTCCCTACCATGGACATCCTAGAAGCTGCTACCTTGAGCTTTGTACATACCTTCTACCACATGCCCATTTTTTCTAAATCCAGAGCTGGTTTTGCCACTGCAGTCTTGCAGGGCTTAATAGCTGGTCCTAATGCTCTCTAACTTCCTCCTCCCTTCCTTAGCTTTGGTAATCAACCCAAATGTAATGACTGCAACAGTGAAACATGAAGAACATAGTACAGTTGTGTACACTTGCCATAAATGTAGATGTTAAGAGTGTATTCACTGTTGCAGTCCTGGTTACCCTCCCTCCAGCCCCCTGACTTCACTTGGCTATATTTTTCTTCTTGTTTAGTTTATTTCAGCTTTCTGGTGTATTTGCTTTTTGTTGGAGGTGTAACCTAACATATAATTGCTTCCCATTATGGGGGCACCTGACATCTGGGGCAAGAAAAACTGATGTAATGGCGTCGGCTGCATGTTTTATACCCCTGACGACCTGACGTCATGGAAGAAGAGACAGCATCCGACACAGGGATCCAAGACTTTGATATTCAGGCCAGCTGAGGGCTACCTTCAAGCAGATAACCCAAATGTAACGACTGCAACAGTGAATACACTCGAACATGTACATTTATGGTAAGTGTACTCAACTGTACTAATATCCTCCATGGATACTGGAACCCAGTCAGGACTTCCTGTTTCACCCATCAGAACACTAGCATCCCAGTCTCCACACCCTCAAATTGACCACATGGTTTCTTCACCTCCAGTGATATTAAAAATGTCCAGGCTTTCCTCTGCAGTCAGTGACATAATTTTGGTTTCCCAAAAGGCCTTCACCAAAAAGGTCTATAACAGTAAGTGGAAGAGGTTTTTCATATGGAGAGAACATTGAACCCTTTTCAGCTTCTACTTCAACCATCCTTCTCTTTCTTAGTACTCTCTTTAAAGCAAGAGGCAGTTTTTCTACCATAAAACTTCAACTTGCTTGCCAGATCTTCTCTTTCAGCTTGTAGGTTGTGTAAAGCATTTATGAGAGGGAGCTTTCTCCTTAGACCTCCCATAAAAGACCCCTCTCCTCCTTGCTGTCTTACTAGTTCTTCAGGGCCTTACTCAGAAACCTTTTGAACCAGCTGACAATTGCAGCATGAACTATCTTTCATGGAAAACCATATTTCTAGTAGCCATTACTTCAGCTAAGAAGGTGTCCGAACTTCAAACTTTATCAGACAAACCTCCTTACATAATTTTCCACAAAGACAGGGTATCTGTGTGAACCAACCTTTTCTTTATGCCTAAGTTAGCCACAGAATCAAACATTTATCAATCAATTCATTTCCCAGTTTTTCTAATAAAGGTGAATACATGTTGCATCTCCTTGAAGTTCATAGACAACTACATTTCTAGCTTTACAGAGCAAAGAAGTACAGAAAGTTTGACCTGTTTGTATCCTTCTCACCAGGTTTCCAAAATTAACTTGACTAAAGGAATTACAGATTGTATTTCTTTCATTTACTCCCAAAAGAGTATTGAGTTGCCTCAAACTCCAAAAGCCCACTCTGCCAGATGTATGGCTACTTCATCTGCTTTTTCTTGTAGAGCCTCAATTGATTAATTTTTGCTGCAGCCACTTGGTCAAAGACTCAAACCTTTGTCTTACACTACAAATTGGACATTGTCTGCAGAAACAGGGCATCTTTTGGCGTGAACGTGCTCCGGCATAGCTTTCCTTGTGGGCCACCCAAGAGTTACATAGCTGGAGACTCTGATACATCAGTGCTGAAGAATGAAAAGGACAACATCAGATTTAAGAGTTATGTACTTAACAGTGGATATAAAAAGTGTTACACACCCCTGTTAAAATGCCAGTTTTTTGTGATATAAAAAAATGAGACCACAATAAATCATTTGAAAACTTTTCCCACCTTTAATGGGACATATAATCTGTACAATTCAATTGGAAAACAAATCTAACGTACAATAAGTAGGTTGCGTAAGTGTGCACACCCTTAAACTAATACTTCGTTGAAACACCTTTTGATTTAATTAGAGCATTCAGGCTTCTTGGGTAGGAGTCTTATCAGCATGGCACATCTTGACTTGGCAATATTTCTCCACTCTTTTTTGCAAAAGCAATCCAAATCTTTCAGATTGAGAGGGTATCTCTTGTGCACAGCCCTCTTCAGGTCACCCCACAGATTTTCTATTGGATTTAGGTCTGGGCTCTGGCTGGGCCATTCCAAAATTTAAATTTTCTTGTGGTGAAGCCGTTCTTTTGTTGATTTGGATGTATGCTTAGGGTCATTGTCGTGTTGAAAGGTGAAATTCCTCTTCAACTTCAGCTTTCTAGTAGACACCTGAAGGTTTTGTGCCAAAAGAGACTGGCATTTGGAACTGTTCCTAATTCCCTCCACCTTAACTAAAGCCCCAGTTCCAACTGAAGAAAAGCAACCCAAAAGCATGATACTGCCACCACCATGCTTCACCATGGGGATGGTGTTCTTTTGGTGATGCGAAGGTTGTTTTTGCACCAAACGTACCTTTTGGAATTGTGGCCAAAAAGTTCAACCTTGGTCTCATCAGACCAGAACACATTTTCCCACATGCTTTTGAGAGACTTGATGTATTCTTTTACAAATTTTAGCCAGGCCTGGATGCTTTTCTGTGTAAGAAAAGGCTTCCATCTTGCAACCCTACCACATAGGCCAGACATATGGAGAATACGGGAGATTTGTCACATGTAGTACACAACCAGTACTTGCCAGAAATTCCTGCAGCTCTTTCATTGTTGCTGTAGGTCTCTTGGTAGCCTCCCTGACCAGATTTTGTCTCGTCTTTTCATCAATTTTGGATGGATGTCCAGTTCTTTGTAACATAACTGTTGTCCCATATTTTCTCCACTTTTTGATGACTGTCTTCACTGTGTTCCATGGTATACACAATGCTGTGAAGTTTTGTTGTACCCTTCTGACTGATACCTTTCAACAGTGAGATACCTTTGATGCTTTGTAAGCTCTCTGTGAACTATGGCTTTTGCTGTAGCAGGCAACTGAGTAAATGTCAGGAAAATCCTACTACGACAGCTGAACTTTATTTGGGGTTAATCAGAGTCTCTTTAACTGATGGCAAATGTGTACCTAAGAAGACTGAATGTTGTAATTAAAGCAAAGTATTAGTTTAAGGGTGTGCACACTTATGCAACCAGCGTATTGTACGTTTTTTATTTTTTATATTTGTTCCCCTAACATTTGTTTTTCAATTGAATTGTACAGGTTATGGGTCACATTAAAGTTGGGAAAAGTTTTGAAATTATTTATTGTGGTCTCATTTTTTTATTTCACAAAAACCTGGCATTTTAACAGGGGTGTGTACACTTTTTATATCCACTGTACCATAACTTGGCATCTATGTTGTCCATTTTCATTCTTCCTCCCATTCCATCCCAACCATCCCCTGGCCTTGTCTCTTTGAGAAGTTACCCTGGAGTATTTTTGAACCCATAGGTTCTAGGTTTGGGCCCCCAACCTCTTGCTTGTCTTGTTCCTATAATTCTCTGGCAATAGGACAGCAAACTCGTTCTTAGGATTAAGGGAAAGTATGTTGCATTATGGGAAGAGGGAAGAGCTCGAGACTGGGATCCACAAGTCTTGGAAATGCATCCGATGTCAGATCTGAAACCCATCAGTGAGGAAGAATGAAAATGGACAACACCAATGCCAATTTACGATAAGTACACAACTCTTAATTTATTTTGTTGTCATTTTTTTCCTATTTCCAGAAAAATAGGGTATATGTATAAAAAAGTGTTTGTATGCTGAACAACTCTGCTCCCAGTACCATGCTGTCATGAGTTTATTTTAATGTTATCATAACAGTTAAAGAACTGTAGAAAAATGATTACTTGATGCACATAAAAGACATCTGTTGCATAAAAGCAAAGTCATGTATATGCTTTTTGCTAAGTAACAGTGTTTATAGTACAAGTGGATCTTTTTTTTTTTTTTTTTTGTATTTGATTTTGAATATGGTGAGTACTGCTGTTGTAACCAAAAGTACCAAAATGAGGTCCATAAGACAGCAGTCAACGATGTTAGCAAAAATAAGTGATTTGCATATAACTTTATTTTGCATTCATGCCAGATATAAATTTGGACTGTGCATCTATAGCTTGAAGTAGTGTAGCATAGTGTAATGGGTGGTGATTTTGTACATTCTGCCTTCATCTTTGTAAGGTTGGACCCTCCCCTCCATGCATATCTGCATTGCTTTGTAGTTGTATGTAGCAGTGGAAGGTTAAGTTTGAAAGTGGGGGGAATCCCTTTAGAATGTGTAACAAAGTACTGTTGCTAAGTGCTAACAAGTTGTTATGGTGCATTTGTGTGGTAAGTACCATCTATAAAAATGTATTCATCATCACTATGCAAGGCACTATTTCCCTGCAACTGTAGCAGAATTCAGAAGGCTGATTGCCAGAGTGCATGACACAGCATAATGTGACAAGCTGATACTGGCCCAACTTCTCTGAAAGGTGAAAATTTAGCCTGGGTTACAACAATAAAATGCCTATGGTACCAGGAGGTCAGCTACAGTTCACTAAAGTCCATTAATGTGTAAGATCTGCTGTTTATTTTGTCATATTTTCATATTTGTATTTTTTCCAATAGCTTGCAGTGTTTTTTGTTTCCTAATTTACTTTTATTTCAGGCATTGCAAATTGCTTTAATTTTTGTGGCTTATTGTTTTGTGTCCTCTTTTTTTTTTTCTTGTGTATGTTGCCCTCTCTTTTCTACTTGGATTTATGTAGAACGGGGTTGTTCACACCAGACATGGCATTTGAGGCCATTGTGAAAAAACAGGTGGTGAAGCTGAAAGAGCCATGTTTGAAATGTGTCGATCTGGTCATTCAAGAGTTAATCAATACAGTTAGACAGTGTACCATCAAGGTATTGAAACAATGTAGGGAAGCCATAAATAGTACTAATAGTCACAACATCCAAGAATATCTTTTTACCTATCCACTAGGAGACTTGGTCCATTTTCTTAAAAAGTGACTGCAGTTATGTTCTTTGGCATCCATTTTTTTCCATTAAAAAGGTCATTATGTTGTTACTGTCAGATTTTTACTGGCTATGCAGCTAAAGTTAACAATTTGAGCATTAGAATTCAGGTGGCACAGATATCTTCAGGACTTGCAGGATACGTTTTCAAATGAAGAACATTTCTTTTGGTGTGAGCATGTGAGTGCAGAAAAGACATATTGGAGGTTAAATGTTTGTTGCCACAAGGCAGTACATATGTAAATACAACTGTCAGTAACTTAATGGATACTGTACCCCAGTGGTCAGATTGGTAGCAGAGACTACTGTGTCAGTGACAGTGCTTGAATGGTAGTAAACCCCATAAGAAGCCTAGGAAGGTTTGTCTCTTTAAAGTAGACATCACTGTTTATGGTAGAAGCAGTTATGTAGTGTTTTGTTGTTTGTCAGAGGGGACGAGTAGGATGGAACTTTACTTCAGTGCTTAGCAACATTTCCCTTCTGCCCTGTTCTATATTAATACTTGCATCTGTGATGAATGGGACTGTTTGAAGGAGTTTTGAATGTTAGGTTTTGCTTTTTTGAACCCACCATTCTCAGGAAAAAATGGGAATGCATATGTATGCAATGTAGATGTAGTTTTTATATTCAGTAAGCTGCTCTTGTGATGCGAGTGACATTTTAATGTAAATTGCTTGTGTTTCTAATTAAGGTTGGAGGGGAACTGGAGCCTATCACTGCAAGCAGAGGACATAAAGTATAGAGCTAAAACTGGATCGTTCATCGCAGGACACACACACACATGCACACACACACATAATTAAGGATTTCACAGATTAATTTGTTACATATTTGAGGTGTGGGAGGAAGCTGGATACCTCAAAAAAAAACAGGTCACAGGAAAGGCATGCAGACTCTACACATAAGGTACCACAGCTGTGAATCTAGTCTGGGAAATAAGCAATCTGACAGTATAGCAATATTAAAAAAGCTGTGGTGGTGCAGCGGTAGCGTTGTCATTTCACAGCAAGAGGTTCTGCCTTTCGATTCTCTGCTGGAGCGCCTTCTTTGTGGAGTCTGCATGTCCTCCCCGTGGTCAAGTGGCGTTCGAAAGACATGCGTGAATAGGTGTGCCTTCGTTGAAGTTTGGGCATCGGGCTGGCACCTCAGCACCATAAAAATCTACTGCCAATCATTAGCGGACCGGAGTTCCGCTGTGGCAACCCCTAACCGGGAAAAGCCGAAAGTTGATGATGATGATGACAGTATAGCAATATTAGCTGTAGCACCTCTGTGCCACCGAGTGGTGCATGCATTGCATCATATTAGTTGTCTCAGATATTGTCACAGTGGTGGGTAGCCTTAAAATTGAAGATTGTAGTCTGTAGTATTCTTAAATCATTAATTTTCTCTTGGATAGATTTTCCTGTAGTCCAACTTTCACAGCCATGTGTTTATTACTGGGAAGACCATATCTTTGATTATAAGACCTTTGTTGATGATCTCATGTCTGTTCTTTAAAATCTTATACAGGTCTGTCATAGTTTTCATTCACTGTGTAAAAAAAATCTTTAAGCCCAGCAAAATAAAAATCTATCACTGCCTCCACTTCATCATCTGTTTCTGAAGTTGAACAGCAAGCCACATTTAACACTTTTTGCGGTCACTTTCATCAGCAGACTCTTCACCTCTTCCTCAGTTCATCTTTCAGAAACATATCCATGTATTTGAATTTAATGTTTCTGCCAGCAGTTTTTATTCCAGCATTAGATTCATTTAACCTAGCATTTTGCATGATATATCCAGCATATAAAATAAGTAGGATAACAGTATACAGTATTTTCACACTTTTCCCAATCTAGAACCAATTAGTCCTTATTTGGTTCTGACCATTCTTGTTCAGCACACAGATTAGTAAGGAGGCAGGTAAGGTGACCTATTGGCCCCATTTGTTTGTGACCTTGCCACAGTTTGTTCTACACAGTCAAAGCTTCAGAAAAGTTAATAAAGCAGAAGTAAATATTTTACTGGAACTCTTGCTTTCTGTATAATTCAGTGTACATTGGCAATTTGATCTCAGATTCATATGGCCCTTCTCAGACTAGCTAGTGCATTTGATAATTCTTGGCCTGTATAATGCTAGAATCAAGCCTGCAGATTCTGGATCATTATTTTGCCAGCATGTGAGCAAGTGTAGTTGTTTGGTCACTTTTTTGAACTGGAATAGAATTTGAGATTTTTCAAGCCAGTGGCCATTGTGTTTTCTAAATATGCTAGCAAATTCTAAGCTGTAGTGCAACGGTATCATTTTGCTGCTTTTAAACAATTCAGATGGAATTCCATCACTTCATGTGGTCTTGTTATTAAGAAGGTTTTCTTGGATATGTTTAACCTCACTCACCAGGATGGCTACCTGTAGATCAGTGAGCATGCCATCTTGTGTGTCAGCAATGTTACAGTCATCCTTATATAGTTATGCGGTGTACAACCCTGCCACTCCTGTGCTCTGAATCCACAGCCCTGGCTGTGTATATGTCTTAGAGATTGTTACAGGTTACTGGCTTTTCCTCCCCTACTGGCTCCTTTCCTGAGGCCCTCTTAATTGGCAGGGGTCTTAAGCCCTTGATGTCCAGTTTATACTGGCTAGCTGTCCTGTATGTTTTTCTGTAAAAGTGCTTCATTGCTTATTCTGGGAAATGCTGAGATTGGTAGAAGTAGAGTGGGTAACCTTGAGTTATCATTTGTTGAGTCCCTCCTAAAGGAAGTATCTTGCTTTTTGCCGTCTGCATGCAAGAAGGCAGGTCTTCCGTATTGGGTGCCCCATGAGATGCCACTCCTCCCTGTCAGGCAACTTAAGGCAGGGTACTGTTTCATTTCATCTGCTTGTCATAAGTCTGAAAAGCAGCACCATATGGCCACTGTGACCCTGGTCAAGTCTAAAGCAATAAAAAAACAGTGAAGAGAGAAAATAGTAAAAATGTACCCCTTTCTTAAACCTCGGGTACCCCTGTCTCCACCTTACCCAGTCTCAATGGTTATCTCATTCTACCACAAGCTGCATTATTCCCCAGCTTATGTTTAAATGATCAGGAATCACTTATTGTATCCTTTCCATTGTGTAATAAGAAACACCTTTTCTTCTGAAGAACCTCTTCTTTCAGAATCCAGTGAAATATACTTTTGCCTAAGAGGAAAGGAAGAAAATAATTATAGCCGTACTCTGTTACTCCGGCTGGAGTCAGGTACCCTGAATTAGTCAGTACATGTTCTTGATACTTAACAATTGTGTGGATGTTTCCTTACAACTTTCCTGTATACCTGTTTTCAGCTTTCAGGTAGTCCATTGCCTGATCTTTTGCCATTTGGCAACATAATGCCACATTCTAGTCTGTTCCATCAGTCCCAATCAAGTTATTCAGGTTTCTGTATTTATGGGTCTGTCAGTTGACCATTCAGTGATTGTAGTCTTGTAAAGTGTCCTGCTGCTACAGTACAGTATCTCACTCATGAGGCACTGTTGTATTAGTATTCATAACATATGGGAATTGACCACAGGCTGATGTTCACCTTACTGACTTGATTCATAGAGTTCTGCATCCATCTTGGCACAAGCTGCAGTCAGTGATGCACTTTTTCTCATGCAGTCAGTGATGCACTTTTTCTCATGTTTGTATGCATCTCTACATGTAAGTATGCAATTTCTCCTTTTGACATATGGCCCTAAAGCTGCAATTGAGAATCTGAAAAATAAGTGATACACTAGGAAAAATGGACTCTTCTAAAATTGAGTAGTATTTTCCCATTCAGGTTTGGCAAACCACTTTTGTTCTAGCAATATGCCTGATACAGGCTGGAAGAAACGTTAAGGGTCCCATGTAAAGATTATCAGTGAATTGTCAGATTTGTGCAGGATTTACTAGGAAAAACTCATAGAAGCAGAAAAGCAGTACTTAGAGGGTGAGTAATGCAGAAGAAATTGGATGCTATACTGCAAGTAACTGAGCAGTAATCTATAACTTTGGAATAAAACCCCCTCCCCCAAAAGAACCACAAAAAATAACACTGGGATAAGGAGCTGTCTGCCAGGCCTTTGTGCCTAAAACATTGAAAGGTAGGTTATCTTCCCTTTCAATGTATTTGGAGAATCAGCGCTTGAAACTCATTGTGGAGAGAGCTATGAAGGAAGCCTCACGGCCCGAGGCCAAGTTGTTTGTGAAGCCGAAGGCCAGGAAGCCTAGGCCTGAAGCTTCAGCTGTACCTACAGTGGTGGATGACTCCCTAGAGGCAGTTGTTAGTCAGGAGAAATGTTCAGCTCCTACGTTTGATTCACAGGCCAAGCCCATAATGGAGGTCGCCTTGTATCAGGGTGACGGCACATCCTTGGAGGTACCGCAGACATCCAGTGCAGATTTCCAGGGGGAGCCTAGACTTGTGATTGCCAAGGGCCCCAAGGGGATCTCTCAAATGTTGTTTAGAGAAGAATTTGATTCCGACATTGTGCAGTCTAGGCCTACATCTGTTCCTCCGAGCTTATATACAGCTGATCTGCATGCCAAGAAGAAACAAAAAAAAAACAATTGTCACTTTCCACTGGTCCCCAAAAGGATTGGTAACACTTGTACACGGGGCATTTTCAATGCCCTTGTGTCCCTTAGGCCTCCTCCAGGGGTTTCTGTGCTGGCCACACCCTGGGTTACTTCTCCTCTTTTCAAAGAGGAAGAACCCTGGGAGGATGAGTTCCTATCAGTATTCATCTCAGATCCCCTCCCCTTTGGATTATGTATCTCCAGAGCAGGATTCCAACGGTACTGATTCCCCAGTGGTTGGAAATTACTTTCAGTGAAACCTTAGGTGAGATCAGGGAACATTTCAAATGGGACAGTTGAGAGATGTCTGAAATACTAAAATGTTACTATGAATTACTTCAGGTAGATACTAGTCCTTCAGCCATACCCTCCTGTCTTACCTGCATTTTTGGATGCATTTGCATCTTCCAGTAGGAATTCTGATTCCCAGCCTTCCAGCACCTAAGAAACTAGACAGATTCAACAAGGTGCATGGAGGCTGTAAGTTTCTTTTCAGAGCTCCTTCTGCTGACCCTTTTGTCATTGTGGTGGCTTGTGATAAGCCCTGAAAGTTACTTCCCTCCACCCCCCACCAAACCCCACCTCAAAAACAGCCTTTTCCAGACAGACCAGGGACCATCTGACTATGTGGACCCCAGACACCTCCCTCCCCTTTCTTTGTCCACTCTAGCTTGGGAAAACATTACAAAGGATTTTTGGGTGATCTCCATCATAAAAGCATGGTTATTTCATCGTCAGGAATTCACTCCCACCTTTCAGAGGCATCCTGCAACCACCCAGAGAGTAATTGACACATTTTCTAAAGATGCTGGAAGACCTGTTGGATCAAGGCATCATTCAACCTGTTACATCAAATCAGTGAGGAAAGGGGTTCTATTCAAAGATGCTCTTGGTACTAAGGAAAGAGGGCCGTTGGAGACCCATCCTGTATCTCTCCTTCCTCAACACCTTCCTGAAAGTACCTACTTTCAGAATGCGTATTATGCAAACCCTATTTCCTCTGATCATCTCACAAGCCTTTATGGGCTCTAGAGACAGCAAGGACGCTTACCTACACATCCCCTTTCTTCCCAGTTGCAGAAAATGTTTACGATTCTTTGTAGCCTCTTGGCACTTTCACTTTTCTGCCTTGCCTTTTGGTCTTTCCACCGCCCCAAGGGTGTTCACGAAATGTTTAGCACCAGTTTTTGCTTAATGCAGACTTCAGGGCATTCAGGTTTTCCCATACCTGGATGACCTCTTTCAAACCGTCAGTCCAGAATCTCTAGAGCACAACCTAAGCTCTGCATTTCCATCTTACAGTCTCTGGATTTCACGATAAACTGCCAAAAATCTGCTCTCTCTCCCCATCAAAAGACCACATTTTCCTGGGATGCAGGATGCAAACAGACCTTATGAAGGTCTTTCTCCCCACTCAGAAGGCTCAGGAACTCATTTCCTTTTTTCAAAGTTTCATCCCTGTAACTCGTATCACTGCCAAGAATTTTCTCAGAACTCTGGGCTTCGTGACATACACCATCCCAATGCTGCTTCTGGCAAAACTTGCACATGAGAAAACTAGAGTGGTTCCTGAAATTAGTGTGGATCCAACATGCACATCCACTAGAGTTCCCTGTTCCCCTCCTTCCTTACTTGAAGAGGGATAGTACCTGGTGGATTCAACAGTTGATTACTAGCCCAGGTCTCCCACTCCATCCTCTAACACCTTTCCAGGAGATGTTCACAGACAACTCAGACACAGGATGGAGAGCTGCTTTTGGCTCCATAACAGCACAAGGGACCTGGTCCCCCTCTCAAAGAAGAGAACACCAATTTAAAGGAAATGAGGGCACTGCTACTGGCTCTGCAAACCTTTCGGTCTCTCTTCATCCTAAACCCTCTAAAAATTTTCACAGACAAACATGACTGTTCTTTGGTATGTGAACAAGGAGGGAGAGCCAAAGTCTTGTCTCCTTTGCAGACTAGCCCTGCAGTTGTGGGAGCTGGCAGTCAAACATCAGACCCCCCCCCCTTCAGGCTGTGTATATCCCTTCCAGCCTGAATGTAGTAGCAGACACCAAGAGCAGGCCCAAAACACCATCCCACAAATGTATGCTCTACAGGAATGTGTTCCTGGGCATTGCCACTGATGAGGTACTCCAAACAGACCTTTATGCCTCCCACATGAACAGAGAACTTCCACAGTTTTGTGCCCGAGACCCACATTCTCTGGTCTGGAAGGTGGACGCCCTCAGCTTTTCATGGAAGGGGGATGCTTCTGTATGCATTCCCTTCCCTTCCCTTCCTGTCATTCTGAAAGTCCTGCTAAAGATTCAGCAGGACAAATCAAAAATCTTGATGGTGACCTCCTTTTGGCCAAGACAGCATTGGTTTCCCCCTACTCCTGTATTTAGCCAAGGGCAATCATCACAACCCACAGAGTGGACCTTCTCACACAGCACAAAGAAACTCTCATCCATCCCTACTTGTCTACTCTTAAGCTGATGTTGTGGGTGATAAGGTTTCAATTCCTTTCAGACACCTTTTTCAGAGGACGTGCTTAGGGTTCTGCAGGCGGTCAGGAAACCCAATACTAGAATATCATTGTCCAAATGGAAGAGATTGGTGTCTCTCTAACCTGGATCCACTTGCAGTGGAAGTCCCACTGGTTCTCGCATACCTGTGTGAATTGCTGGATGCTGGCTTAGCTTACTCTTCAGTGAAAGTGCACCTGTCAGCTATCTGTGCCTGTCTGCCCCCCCCCCCCAACTTGGCGTCTAGATTTGAGGCTCAACAAGTCTTAAAAGGAATCCTTCATATGAGACCTCCCAGAAAACTGTTGCCACTCTCAGAACCTCAAAGAATATGTAAAAAATGCAATTTTAAATCTTTATTTAGGTAGAGATTTAGTTTTAGACCATCTGCTGCAGAAGTTATCAAAATGTGATGAGAGAAAGGAAGCTGATACAGGAAGTCTCTCATATTTTTCACCCCCCTCCTCTAAATTTTCCAAGGGATTGGCCATTGGATCCCTCATCCAGTTTTTGGCAAGAAACAAAATAAACAACGTCTGCAAAATATGGGTAAGCAGACATTTGAAAAACAATGGCATGGAGGTTCCAAAAGAAAGAAAAACCCCACCCCAGAGCAAAGGACAGTCAAATGAGTCAGAATTACTATGTAGGGGACCTTGTCCCCCCATCCTGGCAGTCCTTTATCCCTAGAAAGTGTGCATCTTCATTTCTATCTCTGTCACCAGATTGTTTCAAACAAATGGGTAATGGCTTCTGAGACAGATACAGCAGGGTTACAGATGGCAGTTGGCAGTGGGAAGAAGTTGCTCCTTTCTAGGTTATTCCACATCCACCAGGCCAACAACCCCCATTCCCTCCTGTCCCTGCAGCTTATGATTTCTCGTAGGGTAAAAGAAACAGTTTCTCACTTCCAGTTGGGAAGAGGTTTTACTCAAGAATATTTCTGGTGCCAAGAAAGAAAACTCCTGAAGACAAGTTCTGGACAGTTCTTTACTAAAATAGTTTGTGACAATGTCCAAGTTCAAAATGCTTTCACTTCACAACCAGTTTACCAGTTCATCCTCATATGAGGTTCTCGGTAACCGTCGATTTAACAAAAATACTTATCACATCCAGACTTCAGACATTAATGTGATCCAGACACGCAGAACCTTATCAATTATATGGCGTACTGAGATATCTGTTGCTCCCAGAATGTTCACAAAGTGTCTAATTCCAGTCATTGCTCATTGTAGGCTACAGGGTATCCCCATTTTTCCATATTTAGACAGCGTATCTTTGCAGAGTCTTTTTCTAAGTGTCAGGAATTTCTCACTTGGGTAAGAGATTTCCTACTATGGTGGCTGGAATTCCAAGAGAACATTCAGAAGTCTTTTTGGACTCTGTAACACAGGACTGTGTTCTTGGGGTGTTTGCTAGACACCTCAGTAGAAAGAACTTTTCTTTCACAGGAAAAAAATAGATTTATACTTTGATCTGATCAGGGGTTTTCCACTAAAACTTTGGTCACTGTGAAGGGAATACCTCAGGATTCTCATGATGTCTCAAGCAGGACTACACGAGAAACATACAATGGTGTCTGAAGTCTCTTTGGTCCCGGCACCAACACCCATTTTCTTTTCACATTACCGTTCTGGGATTTGTGAGAAGAGAAATCAATGGGTGGAGATATCAAATATCCCTAAATCCAGGTCTTCCCTTCTCCCGTCCTGCTCCAAAGCAGTCAGTTACTACAGACACTTCGGACTTTGCTTGGGGAGCATTGTCAAGGGGGATAAAAGTGTAAGGTATCTGGGAAAAGAAAGAAAGACAGAGAAAAGCACACAAATATTAAATAAATGTGTGCTATTATCACAACACTCAACTTTCTGAATCATCTTTAGTCTGCAGGACCAGGTTGTTACAGACAATATCACAGTGATGTACATAAGCAAGGAAAAATAGGTCTTACCCTCTATACATACTAGCCATGTTAGCATGGGCTATAGCTTTACAGCACAGTCTTACTCCACAGGCATCCTACATTCCTTCCGCACAAAATTTTGTGGTATACAAGCTGAGTAGGACAAAGGTAAGGCAGATCCTTAGAAATGTAAGCTGGATCCAGGGGGTCTTCTGTGATTTAATCCATCTGTGGGGAGTTCCTCTAGTAGACCTTTTGTCTCCTCTCTGAACAATCAGCTGGCTAATGTTTGCTCTAGGATTCCATGCAGGAATGCCTGGAAAACAGATGTCTTTTCTTTTCCTTGGACAGGATTGCTTCTATATGATTTTCAACCCTTTCCTTTTATATCCTGGATACATATGAAGAGTCAGAAGGAATCCCCCAAGATATTTGTGGTGACTCCCTTCTGGCTTAGGCAACCGTGTTTCTCCCTTCTTTTGGAATTAGCCAGGGCCAATGACCACAAGCTTCTTTGCAGACTGGATCTATTCACACAACAACAGGGATGTTTTTTGATTCATCCTGATTGCAAACAACGTCAACCGATGGCCTGGAAGATAGTGTTAATACCTTTTAGATACCTGTTTACTGAGGATGTGCAGCATGTACTAATGTTGGCAAGGAAGCCAGCTACTAGAAAACCATATAGTAGCAAATGGAAAGGGTTTCCTAGTAGGTGCTAGCAACATAACTAGAACCCATTTAGGGCTAGTGTTTCATTGTTTTTACAATATTTGTGAGTTACTTTCCTATGGTCTGTCTTACTCCTCTGTCAAGGTTCATTTATTCGAGATTTCAGTACATCTTCCCTTGGATCCACTCTTTCAAGGCATTCTCATGTGTCAAAATTTTTTGAAAAGGGGTATATTATATAATGTCTTCTCCTTGGGATCGTAATTTTGAGTTGAGTGGCTAAGATCTGTTCCATTTGAACAAGTTCATCAGGCTGATTTGAGGTTCTTAACATGGAAAGCAGTTTTACTAGTTGCTTTGACCTCAGCAAGGAGAGTTTTTGAGTTGCAGGCTCTTATGTTGAGTCATTTTCACAGAGAGAGGGTTTTCTTGAAAACTACCCATTATTTTATGACTAAAATGGTATTTCAGTTTACTTTAATCCAGATTTTCCATCTCCCTTGTGTTATTCCCTGAACCCAAAAATGAGGGAGAAATGATACTTCATATACTGGATATCCACAGACAACACTGGTACTTTCTTTACAGAACAAAATCTTTCAGAACTTCAGAGCAGTTGCTCATTTCTTGTAAAAGGTAAGAAGGGACAACCTGAGTCAAAACAGACTGGTAGTCTTGGGATATTCCCTTTTGTTATTCCCATAACAAAACAGTTTATTCCAAGCAAGGTCAAGGCACACACTGCCACTGCCTTGGCTTCATCTATGGCTTTTTGTAAAGGGTTGGACTCCAACTATTTCTATTCTATAACACCAGCTTTGTTCTCTTTACGTACTTTTACAAAGCACTACAAGCTAGATTCCTTCTCCAGGTTCTAGGTCAGGCTTTGCTATGAACATTCTCCAGGGGTTCCTGGACACTTCGTATTCCACTGTCCAGATGTTCTAAACTGTAGTAATCTGCCCATTTAGCTTGGGCTACTACAGCAGTAATCAATGTGAAGGATATAGGACAGTTGTGTAAGTAAACTTACCATAACTGTAGATATTTGAATGATCACTTCTAGGGTTGCCACCTTTCATCATGGCTAAAACCGGAGTAAAGCCACACCCCTCGCGTCACCAGTAAACCCGCCCACCCCCTCTCCTGCCCACATTCTATCCATTTTGTGACATCATTTTGACATCACTCGGCGAGGAACGCCCTCTTTTTCCATTCCTGCTGCCTGCTTTCGGCTGATTTACTATGCTTTTTTGTAAAAAAAAGCATAGTAAATCAGCCGATTTACAAACTCCGATAGTCTGTTTCCTTTTTGAAACAGAATACCAGAGTTTGTACAGTGTTTTCCGGACTACCGGAGAATCAGTTTGATTTCCAGGTAGTCCAAAAAAAAACCGGAGGAGTGGCAACCCTAATCCAGTGCCTCCCTCCATACTCCAAGGTGTGAAAGCTTTTTTTGTGTGTGTGTTCTTAGCAATGTCCTCTAGAGTTCAACCTCCCTCTCTCAAAATGAAAGCTCTGAAAGGCTTGGCTCCCAAATGTGTTTTTCTGTTCAGCTTATTTTGAGTTGACTGACTGGGCATGTGAAAGTACCCTGAAGCTTTGGAAGCTGGCTGGCTGTTATATCCTATTCGAGGTATAACCATATAGCTTAGGATAATGAAGCAGTGATCATTTAAACATCTTCTGCTATTGTAAATTTACTCAACATAACTATATTATTCCTGGTTCCCACACCCTTAGTGCAAGCTAAGAGGGAGATACTTTGCAGGTTGCAAAGTCCATTTTAGTCACGATAAGGATGAAGAGTTGTTCTTAACATACACACAGCAGATGGTATCTGTCCTCTAGTGTGATTTAGTTGAAGGAGACTCCATCTTTTCAGAGTCTCTCCTAGGTAATATGTCTTTAGGAACCACACTTACATGGACAAGAGATTATTTTAAATGGTAGGTAAAATAAATATCCATTCCCAGGAAGAGAAACTTTAATCTCTTAGGCTTGGTGGAGCCTAAGCCCACAGAGGCTCCACTGGTTCTCAAAGCCTTAGGAACTCCCTACAGCATGACTCCCAATCCCCTAAAGGCAGGAATCTGGGGAGGAATTGTAGTGTGAAACAGACGCACAAATACCTGTACAAAAGTCCTGTAGCTGGACCTCATGGCTATTTTCTTAAAAACATACAAGAGTAATAAAATGGTACCAGTCCCCAGTACATTGCCAAATGATGGAGAAAGCAGGATCTTGGATAAATTTGGAAATAAACAGTTGTATACTTCAGTCACCTTGGTTTTAAGGGTGATTGGTTTCCAGATTCTTATTAGGTATTAATTAGGAAACCTGGCACAAGTAAAAAGGACTTGTCCACTGAAATTCGGAAAAAAAATTAGTCAAGTCCAAGATCTTGAAACTTCTTCAGCTCTCCCGAAGTGCAATGAACCATGTATGATTACGTGCAGTAGTTTCTAGAGTGACAACTACCAGTGTGATCATCAGACACCTCACCTTTCATGGGGGTGCCCATGCTAACAAAAGATAAACCTCCTCTGGCTTTGCTTTTCATTCAGCAGTTGCAAGACTAAGGAGCAACCAAACAGTTGCAAAACTGGGACGAATGGTAGAGTTTCTACTGATGCCTTTTTCTAATCCCAAAAGGAGATGGCAGTTGGAAACCAGTAAAGGACCTCTGCATCCTCAGCCACATTTTGGAAATTCGATATGCTGTCCTTGAAGTCACTGCTCCCACCAGGCCTTTGTTATCATGCTGTAACTAACGGCTGCTTCTTTGCACATACCTATACACAAAAAACACAGGAACTTTCAGTGATTCTTGGTTGGACTCCAGCATTACCAGCTCACTTTCATGTCTTTTGAGCTCTCTAAGATGCCAAGGGCATTCATAAAGTGCTTGGGTCCAGTGCTGGCTTTTCTCAGACTTAAAGGGTTCCACATCTACCTGTACTTGGGTGATACTTAAGAGAGCTACCTGTTGCAGGCACAATTGCAATACTAAATCCTAGATGGTCTCATCTTTTTTTACAGACTGCATCCATATTCTGGGGTTTTCAGTCATCATCCTTGTATCAAGCCTCAGGCTGTAATGGGCCAAGACTTTTTCTAGGTGGCAAGCCTGAATACAGAAGAGCGGAAGGGGTTTACCTTCCAAAGGAAGTCTGTCTCACCCTGTGCACCTACTTTCAGCTGCAGACTGGCAGGGACTGCACAATGCCCAGGTACTGTTTTTTTAAATAACTTTCTTCATCATATTTTTTCTACACTAGTTCATGTACATTAATAATGGAAAAAAACATAGTAAGACTTTCCATTATTATGCTCATGCAGTTTACATACAGTTTCCATCCATTTTAGACATGCATATTTACTTTGCAGTTCCTACTATCCTACTTATGTTAGTCATTTATTTGAACACTGCTTTAGATCAATTGTTCCCAAATGCACCATTTATTTTGTGAAAATTGCTTCCTCCATCTGTTAATACCTACTCTTCCTGATACAAGAAGTAGAATTATTTATCAAGAGAACCAGAACCCTGATACATCCAAACTTGAAGGGTTTCATACCGATAGTCTGGAGGGTGTTACTCTTATTGCTCTGTTACCTTTTGTCTTGGGCAATGCTAACCATTCCAGAAAAGACTAGAAATCCTAAGACAAGCAAAAAGTACATGACGAAATGGAAGAGATTTTTCATTTTGTGTAGCAAGTAGCTGTAGAAAGCGGAAGTACCCCATTGTTCTTGCTTAGTTGTCAAACCTCTTCAGATCCAGTATAGCTTATTACTCTGCAAGGATGCATGTGTCATCACTCTCTGCTTGCCTGCTGCTATCTGCCACATCTACATGAAATGTGGGTAAATCAGTTCCCTAAGGGAGAGATTGCCTGCAGACACAAAGAATCTCCTTTCTATTTGGGACCTGAATTTCATCCTGGAGCAGCTTACCTTGGACTCATTAAAGTAAAGAATCTGTGACATTCAAGAGTCTGTCCTAAAGACCATCTCCTTAGAGGCAGTTATCACCGAGAAAGATCTTGCAGCTACACAGCCTTATACAAGAGCAACCAACTCAGTCTTTTGCAGTGATATTCTTTCTTGAGACAAATACTACCTTTATGCCAGAATTGTTTTTTAGATGTCCTCTAACCAGATGACCAAACTGCCAGTTGTCTTCTTTAAACCGTGGAACACATGGGAGAGGATCCTGCATTTAGTGGATGTGTACAGACAATTGAGTAATTATTTGCATGGGGCCAAATCCATCAGGCAAATAGACCGGTTGTTTATAGCCCTCACCATGGTAAGAAGGGCAATCCAATTAAGCTGATTCTGCCCAGGTGGTTGAACTGCATTCTTTTGTTATGAAAAGAAAGGCAGGCCTATTCAGGAACACATAACAGTTTATTCTACCAGGACAGTCCTCACCTTGCCAGCATTTTTCAGGTAGGTTTTGATCCAGGCCATTTGTGAGGCATCATCCTAATCATTTCTTTGCACATTCTGCAAGCACTGTAAGCTGACTGTGCAATCCAGAGGTAGACTAGGGTTTACAGTGGTAGCACTCCAGGGTAGCCTTTTGAGGAAACACTGCAGGAGCAGGAAGATCTCACTCTCTTGACTGTTTCGGGGGGATTTGAGGAAGTCTATTTCCCTTGCATTATAAACTGCTGCAAAAGTGATCTTATGATGAACATAGCTCAGTTATGTAAGGATCCTCACCAAAAATAGATGTTCAATCACTTGCACTACAAGCTCCCAACTGTCTTCCCCCTCAGGAACAGCAGTGTACCATTGCTGGGTGGCACTCAAGCTTAATGAATAGTTGAGTCACAGTTATTGGTAATGAAACTCCTTTAGATGGTGAACTTTAAAAATATATATTTTTTGCCACTTCCTCACTGCTCTGCACTGTGGAGTTTGGTTATTTAAGTGTGGGAGGGTGCAATCCACCATAATACATATGTTGGAATTGCTTTTTGAATGGAAAACACTTAAAACCTGTCAAAACAGAGTTTTTTATTACTGCTAGCTTACAATACAATGAGATGATAGGAGGCTGGGTGGGATACTACAAGGGGGACTCGTATCTTAAGGTTTGTAGTAAAGGCGGCTCTTCACACATGGACCATAACCTCCACAAGGTTTGCTTGCAGAAAAGAATGGAAGGAGAGAGCTAGTGCCCCTTTTATCCAGGATGCGGGGTGCATTTCTACAGGCAAGGGATGTCAGTTTTCCCCTGACATACTCAGAGCTGTGGGAGGTGGGCTGGTCAGGTGGATGTCTCATTGTAACTGATTCCTATGTATTATGAATATTGCTGCAACACTAACCTACTCCAACAGCTGCTGTTCATTGTTTTTTTTTCCACTGTTACATTAGCGCTTTTACCTTTGGTAGTATTACTGAGTGTCCGTTTCAGATAACTGAAGCTAAAGTTTGTAGGCATATTGAATGTTAGAAGCAAATCCAGCTTTCTGTTCTGGGCCTAAGTACGATGCCCCTAGCTGTCTACACTGTTCTTGCTTCAGCCAGAAGGCCATTAAGTGGAGAGCCAGGACTTTCCAGGATTATTTGAAGGAGAGAATTTTGCTTGCCTTGACCAAATCTGTTGTGGTGTACACCACTCCAAAAATAAAGAACTTGAAAGAAGAGCTCTCACAAGAAGGATGTAAGGGGAGGAGTACAGCATTAATTTGGACATCCCCTGGCTTGAAGGCATCCGGTCAGGAGAGCTGTTTTCACAATCCCTCACCTTGACGTCTGCAAATTGGATCATGTTCTCTGGTGGTGTCCCACCCATACGACAGCTAGCACTTGAACATCCGTACATCCTTTTGGGCTGATATCCTCATTCAGTCTGATCATATGCCTCCCCACGTTTTTTGGTTCTGACATATATATTGTTGATTTCCAAGGGTGAGGGTGGTATTCTGTCATTGTTGGTTTTTGAGGTTGTCGTGGTTTCGGAGAGTGAGGTTATCAGTATAGGTGTCTTAAGGGGATCTAAAGTGGCCATTGCTAAACCAATGTTCATGGCTTCTAGGCAACAGATTCCCACCATCTTGCCTCAGCATGAGCTGGGTGAGCCTTCATTCCTTTCTGTTTCCCAGACTTTCTCTCGAGATTTAATGAAGTTAGCTCAGGATTTTGTGCACTAAAGAGTCTGTAGCCATCTTACTAGCAGAAGTTAATATCAGTGAGTTAGTGTTAGGAGAAGAAAGGAGACATCCCCTCCACCTGAAGAATCAGATACCACTGACTCAGAGATGGAATACTGAGAATACGTGACCTAGATATGTTGTCCTTCCCGGTTATGAGTCAGACACTGAACACCTTATTTTCTGCCTCCCCTACAGAGAATTTATTTTTCAGTGATATCAACAGAATGAGGGATTATTGCAAATGAGACCCTTGAGTTTTTAGATGCCCAATAGGGATGGAGACCTGCTAGATTTACCCAAGTTAAAACCCTTAACACTACCTCCAGTGATAGAAGTCTTAGTGGATCTATTCAGTAGTGCATCTTTGTAGCCAGTCTCCCATTTCCCTGCTACTAGGAAAACAGACCATTTTACTGAGTTGTGGATTCCTTCAACTATCTTTATAAAAACCTGATTAGTTATTCAGCAGTAGTATCCATGGATGTCAGAAAGGGATCTGCTAGGACTGAGCTAAGAGCATACTTCTAACGACAATGAAAGCAAAATCCTAGACTGTTGGAAGAAAGATGTACACCTCTGCCACCATGGCCTTCATTGTGCCCTTAGCTGACAGATTCAAAGGAGTTCCCCACTTCCAGCACCTTTTAAGAACCCCCTCACTTGTGTAGAATTTGAAGGTCATTATTAACAGGCTTGCCCATCTTCCATTTGGACAGCTTAGCACAGCAAAGCTGAAGTTCTAAATGTGCCTGTGTCACAAGTGATAATTCAATAAAGGTGTTTAAAAAATGTTTTCTGACAACAGCATATTTTTTCACAGCATCTCAAAGCCGCAGACCATTCCTTTATGGGACCCATGTCTAGTTTTTTATGAGGATTAGATGTCCCTTTGGAACAAGATGCATTTCCTTTCAAAAGTAGCTTCCAAAATTGTACCCAAAGTGGTTAATTTATCTCCCTTTTCTTCACTGTGGCAGAGACTGGAGAAGTAAGAACCCTTCACAGTTTAGATATATGCTGCTTAAGATTTTATACCTGAAGTGATTGCATGAGTTTAGGAAGGCTAAACACTGTTCAGCTTCTTTGGTGCTGGGAAGGAAGGGTGCTTAATATATGGTTCTGACAGATGTCAGAAAGATGTTAGGCAAACCTTTTCCAGGTGAATTGCCATCATTATCTTTTGCCATCAGACATTTCACCAGTCATTGGAAACTGCTGCAGTAAAAGGTCATGCTAAGATATGACTATTTTCAGTGCTTTTATTAAAAAGTGTTTGTTGCTGTTGACATCTGTGCCATGGCCATTTTGTCCATGTTTCACATCTTCACCAAGAATTGTCTGGACTCGTGCCTTCTTTCATACCTCATTATTTCAGAACTTCACCTTCTGAGTCTGACAGTTTAGTCATTCTCCAGCTTCTACTGTGGCAAATTTACTGCTTTCAAATTCTGGCCAGTTGTATAACCTCCCAGGGTAGATCCCCCAGTGTCAGATAATTTCTTACAGTATTAGTTGATGTATGAGGGGAACCCCCGTTGGTCTGTCCCAGATTCTCTGCAACCATCTCCTTGTATTTGGAAGCCCTGTCTGTCCCATATGTCCTCAACTTTTTGGATTCATTATAAGACAAGCAAGTATATAGCTGTATATCCTTTTAATATTATCAATATAAATTCATTGTATTTCCATGATTTGCAGGAAATATACTCATTCAGTAGTTAGGGTGATCTGATTAAAGTCTAGACAAACACTGTGCACAGAGCATTATGTCACAGCTTGTAGATTGAGTTCACAAGAGTTTGAGTACTGTATTGAAACAGAAGAGTGGATGAAGCCTATTGTAGATTCTGAGAGGGCCCCCTCATAGATAATTTGATATTTAAGCGTGTTTTGTAGTTTCAGTAGGTGCACAGCCTCCCCTCATCCGCATGATCGTGACTAATGGTTCCCCTACTTCTTCCCAGTCAACCCTTCTTTCCCCCTGATTGGCTGAGCAATGGGCCTATTTTTCTCTGAATGACATGAGAGCCTAATCAGCTCTGATGCAGGCTAGGAAGTGGGACAGTCTGCTGTTGTGTGGTCTGAAGAACCTAATGCCCCACACCTGTGCTGTGGTTGTGACTTTCATGATTTGCATGCTAATGGGAAATACACATGGGTGCTTGTCAGTAGGTGAAGATACCACTAATGCAGGCATAGGTTGTTCAGTCCTTTCAGTGGAACCATAGATTTTATCGTTGTATGCCAGTGGTGCTGCTTAAGTACACAGTCCTTGTATCTTGAATCTGCTCATTTATTTCTCAGTAAGTTAGCTTACATCTTGAGTGTGCCTTCCTCATTACTGATAAAGCAGATTGAAGACCTCTATCAGTCTGACTGTAATATTGGGTTTAAAGCCAGTGACTAAGCTGTATAGTGTTCACTGTGAGATTTGTGTAGCAGAAGCAGCGTAAGATTTGGAATTCCATATATGTTGTCAATAAGCATTTGAGGAAATTCTTCATTGACCTGTTTAAACATCATTGTTAATTTTATGTATTTAAAGCCTCTAGCCCGGGTTGTTGCTGAAAATGATCTGTGCACTAGACCATCCATACACTTTATAAGTGAAGTCCTTTAACGCAGTGTCTATTTTGTGGGAAATCTATGCAAGAGATCCTGAAAAGAATATAAGCAAAACAGTTGTTACCCCCTTTTCAGGACAAGACTCTCTGCCTTGCGCCTGAGGAGTGCCTAGATAGGCTCTGGTTCCCCTTTGACCCGTACCTGTTTTTTAATAAGAGAACGAATGAATGAAAGTTACAGATTGGCTTGCTGAGATTAGTAATGTCAGCTTTTTTCTCATGGTCTTCCTTAGTGCTAGGCTTTAATGACATTATCATGGACATACTCTATTTAAAAACTGGAATCACGAAGCATATCATTCATTTACGTTTGTGACTCACTTCAGATTAAATGAGAAATGAGTAACTAGGTTCTTTGCCAAAACTTTGTAGATTAGTTAAGTCGAACAGCTGTAGTTGCAGAATGGGTTTGCATGGTACTAAAGGAATTAATCTGTTGATTTTTGTGCCCTTGAATTCATTTGAGTCTGTTTAACTTTCATTATAAATGTTTGAAATGGCTGGGCTTAACTACCCTGACCATTTACTTCCCGTGGTATTCTAGTGGATGGGTTATTCTTGGACTTGTGCAGTGGTAGTAGTACATACTTTGTAATGGATTTAAACTTGTCTGTATTGCCTTAAACTGGAAATCCAAAGGTGGACAATAAGGTAAAGCAAAAGGTAGTGTTATTCACTGAAACAATTTGTAATTTTTTTGAGAAAGTACTTTCCTAGACAAAAAAATATGTGTTTGTATGTCCTGTCTTGGTTAACTAGTCATGTACATAAGAAAGCTGTACTCACAAATCATTCCTGCAACCCAGCTTTAAAAACAAAAATTTAGAAAACTTTCTGCCTGCTTCTGTAGAAAAAAGGCTGCCTTTTTCCAGTGTTTGTGCATTGAGGCAGACTGTTTAAATGTCCATTAAGACTGTACTGTTTTGAAATGCATTGTGATGTAGCAGGGAAGTTGTTCACTCTTAACAAGGTTACGCTTGCTCCTGTGTTTCTTTAGTGTGCAGTGTATTTTATGAAGCATAGAATAGTTTTAGGTTTTAGTGTTCAGAAGTGATTCTTGCAGCAAGTAAGACTAGTAGGACGTGGCCATTTGGTACCACTTAGAACTTTTCGTAGATAAGTCTGTGGCTGAGAGACTGCTCTTTGTCATATCAATGTTTTATTTTACAAAAGTAGAAGGTATTCACACATACTACACTTTTTTACTGTTTTTATACCTTAAATGTTTCAAATGTATGGATAACTCTACAGTGGCCGACTGCAATTTTTGACTGCTCTGTACATTTTTCTTTCCTTATATTGTTATGTTTTGCAGTTTTCTCCTTGGTTATTTAAATTATGCAAATGCCTGATAGGGTGGGTGTTATTGGGGAAATAATGCCTGCTCAAGGGTGTTGAGGCCCAATGCCACAGGTGAGGGTCCTCTACTCCCTTGGAAGTGGTGTTATTTTACCAGTAACACTCACCCTGAAGGGTATTATTGTGCTTGGACAATGGTTTATTTCTTAAATTGTTTCAATATTTGTTTTATTATAAGAATATACATTTTTTATATTTTTGATGTAAAATAGTTCTCTTCTTTCTTTCAAAGTTGCTGTAGCATATATAATTGTTAGGGGGAAGTATTTTGCATCCAAAATATTATGCAAGTATTTAATGTCAACACACTGTCCAGGAATTAGACATTTTTTTGACTGACTTCACCTCACCAGTCATTGTGATGAAATGAATGAAAAAAAGTTGTGGAGTGCAAAGCAATGCAACCTCCACCCCTACAGTCCCTGGTTTGGCAGAATGTCGCTGGTTTGTCGCCTTCATTTTCTGGTAAATTGCGGAGGATTACAGTTAGTAATGCTAGACATAATTCCATACTTCTTTTTATTCAGATAGTGCATGTTGATAAAAAGCCTCTTTGGATCAGAATTCCTGAGGAAAAAAAGTTGAGAGGTATGCGTTCTCCTTTCTTGCTTGCTCAGTCTCTCCAGCTCATTCTTCCTCACACACATAAACACACACACCTCGTATTGCTCACTGAATTGAATTTTTTTTCACCTTGCTGAGTGCTTATATAGACTGCACGTATCGAGTATTAAGTAAAACTGTAATATCTATGTCTATTCTTATGTTGCAGTATTCATAACAGTAGGGAGGTTGCTGCTGCAGCACCAGACCAAAGTCGTAGGAACAGGGGTACGTGCTATGTTGCTTGTCAAGGCCATAAACTGACATCAGCTATAAAAGTGATGTCTGTACGTACCTCCTTCAGAACTTTTCTGCCACAGTGATCTATGGACCTCCGATCTCCATCTCCGGGAATCAGTTCATTCATTGTTTCAGCCGTCCGATACAGATAAGTACCCCTTTGGGGTTTTTACCACCTTCTTTTGCTTTTCAAACGTACATGTCAGTTCGGAAAGGGAAGTGTGCTTGTGGAAGACATAAGGACACACATGATAAGTGCTTATTCTGCTTAGGTGAAGGCCACGACCATACATCTTGCAATATCTGTAAGTAGTTTGTACTTAAAACGCTTCACAGCTGCTTAGTTGCATTACAGCTTTATTTAGAAAATCAGAGGCTCCGGCGTCTAGAGCTAGGCATGGAGGGTGAGGTAGGCGCCTCCAACGAGCTGCCTCAGAAGAAGGCCTAGAAAGTTAGGCCAGACCCCCATGCTGCACCTCAGGAGTCCCGTGGGACTCTCGAGGTGGATGATAGCCCAGGGTCTCATCGTTCATCCATTTCACAGCTAGAACTGAGAACCTTGGTGGAAGCCAGTTCAGCGAAAACGCAGAATACATCTGTTGAGGTAAATCAGTCATCAGTCCCCCATGGTGAAGGGGAACCACGGTTCGGCACGTCGGTGTGGCCTACTCTACTCCCTCCATCCTCTCAGGTGTCAGCCTCTAAGTCAGCACATCCCTCTACTCATCTGAAGAGGAAACAGAAATTGAAACATATGGAACACAAAGAAGCTGGAACAGCTCCTGGTTGGGAATTTTTTCCCAGAAACTTTTCAGGGCCTTCCAAGCCCTGCAGTCTCAGGTACCTCTTCCAGCCCCTACTCCTGCACAGGCCTTAGAGGATTGTAAAGAGGAACTCTATTCCTTTGATGAATCTGTACCTGTTGCTCCCAGATAGAATCCCCCAAGGACTTCATTACCCTTGAGGAGGAGGATTCCATTAGTCCTGAGTCTCCAGGAGAGGAATTCTCCTTTGGGGATACCATTTCCCTGATGAGAGATCACTTTAAAAGGCAGACCTCAGATGTCTCTGAAGCCAAAAAGAGATACTTTGAATTATTCCAGATGGACCAGCCTTCTCCATCTGCAGTCCCTCCCCTGCTCCCAGCCTTTCATGATGCTTTTCTGGTTGCTTCCCAGACCAGTGACTCTCAGCCCCCAGCCTCAAAATGTCTAGATAGATTGTATAAGGTTCCTCAGGTTCCTCAGGATACACAGTTCCTATTCAAGAACCGCCCTGCAGACCTGCTGTCATTGCACTGTCAGCAGATAAGTCATCCAGACAGCTGTCCCTCTACCTTTCCATTCCCCACCGACAAGGACATTAAATTTATGGAGAGATTAGGGAAGATGGTGTATACTACTACTACTCTAGCCCATCAGAGCCCTAAACTGTCAAACTCGCATGGCTAGGTTTGTTTTAGATACCCTATCGAAAGCCTCTGTGCTCATTCCAGATGTGCCAGACTCTCCAGATAAGTCACAACTCTGCCCTGCTCTTTACCACCTCTCAGATGACCAGGCATTCCATAAAGTGCAGTTATGATGTGGTTGAGGCATCCTTAAAATCTGCAGCTTCAGGTTCTGTCCTGAGAAAACATTCTTGGGTGAGGCTACAGACCCTTTCTATGGATGTCCATATCAGATTGCTGGATACACCTCTTGATAATAAGGCTGTCTTTGGTGCAGCTTCTACAGAGCTCCTTAAATCCCTACAGGATAAGGGGAAGGAGCTACAAAATCTTAAACATTTTTTAGTCTCTCCTATTCCTAGATATCATAGGAACTTACCCTCAAAAGGACCTCCTTTGTTAGGAGGCAATCATCTCATTCCAACACCCAACAGGGCAAGGGACGGAGGGAACCTAGGAGACATTCCACTCTTAAACTTCTGCCTCCACCCCAACTCCCTTTTGGAGGCAGCCTGACCAGGACAGAGCTCCTCTACTGTGACTCAAACCCATTGGCCAACTCTACTCCCTTATCCCTCTGCCTCACCCTTTCTTACCCTCCTTGGCAGAAATGACCTCAGAGGCTTGGGTCCTTTCCATCATCCAGAAAGGATTCTTTATGACTTGCTGGATACTTCCTCCCTTTTAGGGGATACGCTAACCACCTACAAATCAGCTTCATCTCTTCCCTCAAATGTAGAACAGCTTCAGGCTCACGGCACCATAGAAAGCGTACCTCCAGAACAGAAAAACAAGGGGTTTTACTCCAATGTTTTTGGTTCCAAGGAAAGATGGCCCGTGAAGGCCAATCCTGGATTTGTCTTTACTCAATTTATTCCTCAATGGTGCCTACCTTCAAAATGCTCACCTTGCATCACCTCCTACCCCTCATTCCTTACCCAAGCCTTCATGGTATCCTGGATCTGAAGGATGCTTACCTTCTTATCCCTATTCACCCCAGCTACAGGAAGTTTCTACGCTTTTCAATAGGTTCCTTGCATTTTCAATTTTCTGCATTGCCATTTGGGCTTTCCACAGCCCCCAGAGTATTCACAAAGTGCCTTGCTGCAGTTATCACCCACTGCAGAGTACAGGGCATTCAAATATATCCTTACCTGGACAACCTCTTGATACTTCATCAGGATTGCCATGCCTTCCACCACCACCTAGGCATGGTGTCTAATACCCTGGCAAGCCTAGGTTTCACTGTGAACCAGGAAAAATCTCACCTGACCCCCACCCAAGACCTGGTTTTATTGGGATGCAGAATAAATACAGATCAGATGGTAGCTTTCATTCTTTGCCAGAAGGTGGAAGCCATCACACATTACCTCCAATCACGCCTCTCTCTCTAAACCTTAACAAATTTTTACAGATGCTACAGACCTGAGATGGGGAGCAGTCCTGAAAACCCACAACAAACAAAACAAAGTTCAGGGAGAGTGGTCCTCCCTCAGACAAAGGGAACACATCAATATCAAGGAGATGAGGGCCTTTCTCTTAGCTTTAAAAACCTTCCATCCAGTCCTACTACCAGGCACCTTAAAAGTTGTCACAGGCAATATGACTGTCCTATGGTACATCAAACAGGAGGGGCAGGGTCCTACCCGCTCTGCAGCCTGGGAATTCAGATTTGGTCCCTGGCAGCAGAATTCCACATTCACCTGCAAGCAGTGTACATTCGTTCAGCAGAGAATGTGATGGCGGACACTCTCAGCCGCACCTATGCACCCTCCCTTGAATGGATGCTTCACAGGGAGGTGTTTTTGGATCTCATTCATAAGTGCGGTATTCCTCAGGCAGATCTGTTTGCCTCCACCCAGAACAGGCAGATGCCTCTGTTTTGCACAAGGGATCCATATCCACAGGCTTGGAGGGTGGACACCTTCTCCTTTTCTTGGGCAGCAATGTGTCTTTATGCTTTTCCCCCTTCACTCTGAGTCTCCTGAAGATTCAGAGGGACAAACCAAAAATCCTACTGGTAACTCCCTTTTGGCCAAAACAGCATTTGTTTCCCCTTCTTCATCTACTAGCCAAGGGCAATTACCACAGGTTACCCTACCGATTTGACCTACTCACACAAGACAGGGGGTCACTCATACAACCTCAGGTGCTCAAGCTCAGACTCACTCTATGGGTGATAGAGTTCTGATCCCCTTCAGACACCTATATTGAGAGGATGCACACAATGTCCTGCAGGAAGCCAGGAAACCTAGTACCAGGAGAAATTATGTGGCAAAATGGAAAAGATTCTCTAGGTGGTGTCAGAAGAAAAAACAAGACCCTTTTCTTATTCCTGTACCTATGGTCCTGTCTTGCTTGTGTGAGCTGCTACATTCAGGCCTGACCTACTCTTCTGTGAATGTACACTTGTCAGCCATTTCTGCCGGTCTCCCCTTGGTTCCTCCCTTGGCATCCAGGTTGGAGGTAAAACTATTCTTAAGAAGGGTCCTCCACATCAGACCACCTAGAAAACCAATACCGCCTTCATGGGACCTTAATTTTGTCCTTGAAAAACTCACACTACCTCCTCTTGAACCAGCTCACTCAGCATCTCTGAAACTATGTACTTTGAAAACAGTGCTGCTTGTAGCCCTAACATCTGCCAGGAGGGCCTCAGAAATCCAGGCCTTGATGGCTAAACCCCCATCACCTCATCTTCCACAAGGACAGGGTCTCCCTCAGGACTAACCCCTCATTCATTTCCAAAGTAGTTAATGAACTTTCCTTAAATCAAGCAATTAACCTCCCTGTCTTTTTCCCTCAACCACAAAATCTATCTGAAAAAACACTACATTCCTTGGATGTTCATAGGCAGCTTGGGTATTACCTGGGCAAGACCAAATCCATTAGAAAGTCTGACTAGCTGTTTGTTTCGTTTCACCCAAGGGCCCTGGGGAAGGCAGTTTTGGATTTCTAAAGCTATCTCCACCTGTTATTCCTTTCATGGAAAGATTTTATCTACCAATGTGAGAGCCGATTCTACTAGAGCAGCTGCCTCTTCAGCAGCCATTTTCGGGGGGGGTGGGGGTGGACCACACTTCCATACTGGAAGTGGCCACCCAGTCCTCAGTCCATACCTTTAACAAGCACTATAAGCTAGACTTGGTCTCCAGAGCCAAGGCTGGGTTTGCTAGGTCTATTCTACAGGGTCTCATAGACCAGGCCCCTCTACATTCCTCCCAGGCTCATACCTAAAGCTTGGGTATTCTCCCTTCTGTTATAAATACTGCAACATAAGAATAGAAGGACATGGAATAGTTGTATAAGAACTTACCATAGCCTTAGATGTCCTTCTCTTCCATGTTGCAGTATTCAGTCCCCCCCTGCTCTGTATTGTCCACCTGAAGTGTCTTTCCCTTTCTTCTCCACATCCAAACACACATACACTTATTGGGTTCTTTTAGCCTGTTGGCATATATGGGTCTGAAAAGCGTCCCTCTCTTGCTCCCCAGGGGTACTACTGTATGCTGCAGTCATTTCTGAAGGGGGTACGTGCAGAAGTCACTTTTATAGCCAATGTCAAGTTTATGGCCTTGACAAGCAATGTAGCATGTACCGCTGTTGCTAAGACTTTGGTATACTGGCAAGATGTCTAGTGCTGCAGGCAGCAACCTACTGTTATGAATACTGCAACATGGAAGAGGAGGACATCTAAGGTTATGGTAAGTTCTTACACAACTGTTCTTTCTTGTAACTCTTACTTTTGTCAGTTGATTTTTCTTGTATACCATTTTTAATGTTTTTACACTAAAAGCAAAGCTACATTTAGTTTGCATAAAATAGTGTTCATTTGCTTTTCTTCTGTCCCAACTTTACATCAGCATGCTATGCTACCATGAAGTGGCGGACTTTTTTTATTTATACCTGGTTTTACGTATACATACCCTATTAAACAACACAAGTTCTCCAATCAGGATGCTGATAATTTGAAGTAAAGAATGACTGTAGATATGGTAGCTGTGTTATGAAAGGAAACTTCTGAAGCTTATGTGCTCTGCTTAGGCCCACAGTGTGTACTGAGAGAGTTCTACTGGAGTTTCAGATATGCCTTGTGGCATTGGCAGATGAAAAGCAGAAAACACCTGCTTGTACGCTGATGTGTAGAAAAAAATTGTAAAGTTGTCAGTTCTGTGTCATTTGTGACATTTGGCCTTGGCTTCTAAATTTTTTCCATTAACTCTTCCTTGAGGAGAAGCAAACAGAGGGTGGGATAAGAACAGACCTTCCATTAGTATAATGGTATTGATGCTACATGTCCCTACCACATTTGCATCGAGATGGATGCAGTTTGATTTTTGATCTAGTTTCTAGTGGCTTAACTTTGTTTTTCTTTTGTGTTCCTTGTGTATTGTAGTACCTCTGTATGCTGAAGTTGTCACTGCCACTTGAAAGCCATCATGGTGTCTCTTAACCTTATATCAACCAGCAGTCCCAGACTAACCACACTCCTTCCAGCCACAAATGTCACTCCTGTCATTAAGGTACTAAGTTGTTGCAGAGTTGCATTTGCAGCTTCTTTTTTGAGTTATTTTGCCTTGCTGCAAGGGGCTGCTTTTCATGACTAGGTACTGTTGTCTTTAGTGTGTTTCACCTGTCTGTACTATTTGACCCATTTTTGCAGCTGACACAATCAGTGCTAATAGCTTATTTTATTTTACAAATACAAACCCTTACTAGGTAGTGAACCAACCGCCCCCCCCCAGCTCCGATTCAGAACAAAACAATTTCTGTAAATTCTCCAACTCTGTGGTAACATACATTGGTCCCCTGGAAAGAAAGGTGAGGAACATTGTTACCAAAAATTGGGGAATACTTGAAGCAAATAATGAGGTGTTTTACATTTTGGGGAAGTCTCCCACTTTCGTTTCAAAAATGGGACCAAACATGAATTTATTACAGTAGGGGAATTTCATGTAAAAGTACACTTGGTCTGTGGTAACTGTAATAGTAGTGATTTAACATTTTTGAGCACATGCCAAAGCTGTAGTGCATTTTATGTTGGAAAAACAGAGAGGAGACTCCGTAAACGTATATATGAACACCAATATGCTATAGCTAACAAAAACATTAACACCACCCTATTTAAGCACACCTTGACATGTACCGGTGAAGCTAGATTCAGGATGTTCATCGTGCATACAGCTGCAGTCATAACAGATGGGTTCTCCTGCCGTCAGGCGGGTCCTCGGTCGGCCGAATTCCAAAGTCTAGGTCCGGCGTCGATTGTCGTCGCTTCTTCCCTGACGTCAGTGCGACAGGGGTATAAAAGAACCAGCCGACGCCATTTTCTTCAGTCTTTCTTGCCGCGCGGTGCCCGGCAGAAGCAGTTAGCAAGTGCGGTCGACCAGCTCCTGAAATTACGAAAATTTTGCAACGAAGTCTTCTTGAAAGCTAAGTACCCGTTGAAACTTTTCTTGCCTCAGACCGATGTCAGACAAAGTTAATAATTGTATTCAATGTGGGAAGCAAATACCGCATAAGGATTTCCATTCCCTCTGTATTCCTTGTTTAGGCCCAGACCACGGCGTGTCGGTCTGTCGCTTTTGTGCTACATTCAACAAAGCGCACCATTAAGCGTCGGTAGGAGTTCACCCAGCATTATTTTGGCAAAACATTTAACTATATTATGTCGCCGGATACTCGACTCAGTTTTGTCTAAAAGCGCAAAGACAAGGACCGACTCAGGTCAGCGGCCTCTACGACACCACGCCAAAGCCGACTACCGTGGTCCAGTTCTCAGCGAGGTGCCCACGCAGCCCCTGACTACCGGCGACACTTCATTGGCGGTGTCTCCTGTGCCGAGGTTGCAGGCTCCTCGGCCCACACCCGACTACAGATACGAAGCCACTCTTGGCGGTGAATCTCAAAATGTGGACAGGTCTACCTCCTCTCAAGGTGTCTTCAGACCTTCCTCTTCTTTTTCCATCAAGGCTTTCACTAAGTCTAAAGCAGCCATGCATTCTAAGAGACAAGCTACACAGGGCCCATCTCAGGCCCCATGCCTAAAACAGATGCTTAAAATGGCTGAGGATTTAATTACTCTTATCAGGGTTCTCAACCCCGGACAAAAGGCCCAGAGTGGAGGAAGAATCCCCCTCCTCTGATCAGGGCTCCATTATATCAGAGCACTCTGATGAACAGGAACATTCTTACTCCCCTTTTGAAGACTCTGATGCAGAGGAGTCCATTCCGTCTGTATCCCCCCCAGAGGATTACTCATTTGGGGAAACTTTGCATACCTTAAGGGAACACTTCCACTGGGAAGGCCAAGATTTTTCAGATCCCAAGAAAAGGCTTAGGGAATTTCTCTTGCTACCTCAGCACAGGCCTCTGGCTATACCTCCTGTCTTGGACATACTAGATGATGTGTACTCAGAGGCCTGCCTTAACCCGGATTCTCTACCTCCAGCCCCAGTCAAGCCTGACAGGTACTACAGGGTTCCTGACTCACACCAATTTCTATTCAAAAGCCATGCTGCTGACCCAGAAACCATCTCACAGGGCCCCAAGGGAATTAAGGCCTTCACTGCTAAAAATCCATTACCTTCCGAGAGAGATTCCAGATCCTTAGAAAGGTGGGGAAAAAAGGTATATACCTCGGCCACCTTAACCATGAGGGCATTAAACTGTCAGTTCCATATGCTAAAGTACCAACAGTTTTTGTTATCACAATTGAGAAGTAAAATGTCACAACCTGAACAACCAGACTTGAAGGAGTTGCAGGATTTGATGCATAGTGCAGAACAAGTGGGTAAACATACCTTACAATGTGTTTTTGATGCTCTAGAGGCCTCATGTAGAGCTGCTGTTACAGGATCAGTCATACGTAGACATGCCTGGCTCAAGGAACAAACCTTACCAGATCATATCAAAGCTAAATTACTAGATGCCCCTCTACAAAAGGATGTATTTTTTGGTGCTAATGCTGAGGAGGTATTAAGGAAAATGGAGGAAAAGGCTAAATCAATGCAAACAGTGAAAGATTTTCTACAGGTACAACCCCCACGTTTCAGTAGAAATTGGCCTTCCAAAAACTGGTCCTTTCTAGCCACGGACAGACCCCAAAGAGGTAGATACAGGCGCCCGAGGGGCAGTGGGCAATCCCAAGGATCGTTTAGCGACAGACAATGGCAAGCTCCTACACAAAGAGGTGGTGAGGATAACTCGCAACCATTCAGAAAGCAAGCCCAATGACTTTCCCCTTTACATGCCAAGCAAGACTCAAATGGCAGCACCCTTAGGTGGAAAACTGGCATTATTTTCAAAAATTGGCATATTGTCACAAAGACAAATGGATCCTGGACATTATAAACAGAGGCTACAGATTCCATTTTCACACCCTTCCAAAAATGAGAGGCATGCCAAACTTGCCACACAATCAAAGGGTAGAGGCACAAAGACAAATTTCAGATCTCATAGACATGAAAGCTATTCAAGAGGTACCCTGCATACGAACAAGGTCAAGGTTTTATTCCAGACTATTCCTGGTACCAAGGAAGGGAAAAGATTGGAGACCTATTTTGGACCTATCCATCCTAAACACATTTCTACTCGTACCAAAATTCAAGATGCTCACTCTACAGCAGCTTCTTCCCATGCTGGGCACTGAGTCTTGGCTGGTAACATTGGACCTCAAGGAGGCATACCTGCATGTCCCAATCAGACAAAATTGCAGAAGATACCTCAGATTTCTTGCAGGTTCAACCCATTATCAATTCTCTGCATTGCCCTTGGCTTATCTACTGTGCCCAGAGTATTCCCGAAATGCCTGGCATCAGTAATTGCCTACTGCCAACTTCAAGGGATACAAATATACCCCTATTTGGATGACTGCCTGATCCAAGCGGACAGCAAGCACATTCTTCTGAAACATCTGGCTTATGTAATAATGTTGTTGAATTCTCTGGGATATACAGTCAACAAAAAGAAATCAAGGCTAATACCCTCTCGGAAAATAATTTTCCTGGGTGCCAACTTGGACACAAACACCCAGATGGCCTACCTCACGCCAGAGAAGCAGGGGCAACTAACTCAATACTTCAGAACACTAGCAAATTGCACCAGGCTGACTGCAAGGAAAATCCTGCAGGCTCTGGGATTCATGGCATCTTGCATCTTACTTATCCCATGTGCAAAGCTGCATATGAGGAAACTTCAGTGGTACCTGAAAAACCTATGGTCTCAACACAGCCACAGTTTGGAAACAATAATACCACTAATTCCATGTCTTCAAAAGGAATTTCTGTGGTGGGCTCAAGCATGCCAAACAAACACAGGTCTCCCATTCAGCAAGCCTCAAGCAAATCAAGTCATCACAACAGACGCCTCGGACTTCGCCTGGGGGGCGCACATGACAGATCGATGCATTCAGGGCAAATGGTCCCAAAAAGAAAAGCACCCTCACATCAATCAAAAGGAAATGCTAGCAGTAATAAATGCTATTATAGCTTTCAAAGACCTTCTGCAACCAGGTCAACTATTGATAAGAACGGGACAACACCACAGTAATGTGGTACATAAACAAACAGGGAGGAACCCATTCACACCCCCTATGCAGACTGGCCATGTCACTTTGGAACATGGCCCTGAACTTACAAATCGAACTACAAGCACAGTACTTGCCAGGCAAGGAAAACACGCTGGCAGACAACCTAAGCAGAAATATGACAGATCCACACGAATGGAAGTTGCATCCTCAAGTTTTTACAGAGATAATTCAAGCATGGGGAAGGCCAGACATAGATCTCTTTGCCTCCCACAAAAATCACCAATTGACAAAATTCTGCTCAAGGATTTTTCATCCAAAGGCATGGAGAATGGACGCTCTCTCTTTCAGTTGGACATCAATGACAGTTTATGCCTTCCCACCTCTTCCTCTGCTGCCCAAAGTTCTATTAAAAACCAGAGCAGACAGACCAAGGATGATTCTCATTGCTCCAGACTGGCCAAGACAACACTGGTACCCACTCCTGAGGAGCCTGATGCATTCCTCATCATGGACCCTGCCTCTAATGCCTCTTCTTCTGACTCAGCACAGCTTCAAAACTCTTCACAGTCAGCTAAAAACACTCAATCTAGCCGCATGGAAAATTCCTTAGCATCACAACAGACCCTACTCTCCAAGGAGGTGCAGGATGTCATTTTGGAGGCCAGAAGGCCCGTCTACTAGAAAAGCTTACTCCGCAAAATGGAAGCGGTTTTGTGTCTGGAAGGAGAAAAAGGGCCAGGATCCTGGAAAACTGAATTTACCTCAAATATTACAATATCTAGCTGAGCTGCTAAGCAGTGGACTTTCATTCTCCTCCATCAAAATCCATGCCTCAGCCATTTCTGCAGAATACAACACTGATTCACCCTTATTCTCTCACCCCTCTTAAGACAGTTCCTCAGAGGGCTAAGAATCTAATGAACTGTCCTTAAATCAAGCAATTAACCTCCCTGTCTTTTTCCCTCAACCACAAAATCCATCTGAAAAAACACTACATTCCTTGGATGTTCATAGGCAGCTTGGGTATTACCTGGACAAGACCAACTCCATTAGAAAGTCTGACTAGCTGTTTGTTTCGTTTCACCCAAGGGCCCTGGGGAAGGCAGTTTTGGATTTCTAAAGCTATCTCCACCTGTTATTCCTTTCATGGAAAGGTTTTATCTACCAATGTGAGAGCCCATTCTACTAGGGCAGCTGCCTCTTCAGCAGCCATTTTCGGGGGGCGGGTGGACCACACTTCCATACTGGAAGTGGCCACCCAGTCCTCAGTCCATACCTTTAACAAGCACTATAAGCTAGACTTGGTCTCCAGAGCCAAGGCTGGGTTTGCTAGGTCTATTCTACAGGGTCTCATAGACCAGGCCCCTCTACATTCCTCCCAGGCTCATACCTAAAGCTTGGGTATTCTCCCTTCTGTTATAAATACTGCAACATAAGAATAGAAGGACATGGAATAGTTGTATAAGAACTTACCATAGCCTTAGATGTCCTTCTCTTCCATGTTGCAGTATTCAGTCCCTCCCCCTGCTCTGTATTGTCCACCTGAAGTGTCTTTCCCTTCCTTCTCCACATCTAAACACACATACACTTATTGGGTTCTTTTAGCCTGTTGGCATATATGGGTCTGAAAAGCGTCCCTCTCTTGCTCCCCAGGGGTACTACTGTATGCTGCAGTCATTTCTGAAGAGTGCGTGTCAAGTCACTTTTATAGCCAATGTCAAGTTTATGGCCTTGACAAGCAATGTAGCATGTACCGCTGTTGCTAAGACTTTGGTATACTGGCAAGATGTCTGGTGCTGCAGGCAGCAAACTACTGTTATGAATACTGCAACATGGAAGAGGAGGACATCTAAGGTTATGGTAAGTTCTTACACAACTTTTCTTTCTTGTAACTCTTACTTTTGTCAGTTGATTTTTCTTGTATATCATTTTTAATGTTTTTACACTAAAAGCAAAGCTACATTTAGTTTGCATAAAATAGTGTTCATTTGCTTTTCTTCTGTCCCAACTTTACATCAGCATGCTATGCTACCATGAAGTGGCGGACTTTTTTTTTATTTATACCTGGTTTTACGTATATATACCCTATTAAACAACACAAGTTCTCCAATCAGGATGCTGATAATTTGAAGTAAAGAATGACTGTAGATATGGTAGCTGTGTTATGAAAGGAAACTTCTGAAGCTTATGTGCTCTGCTTAGGCTCACAGTGTGTACTGAGAGAGTTCTACTGGAGTTTTAGATATGCCTTGTGGCACTGGCAGATGAAAAGCAGAAAACACCTGCTTGTACACTGATGTGAAGAAAACAATTGTAAAGTTGTCAGTTCTGTGTCATTTGTGACATTTGGCCTTGGCTTCTAAATTTTTTCCATTAACTCTTCCTTGAGGAGAAGCAAACAGAGGGTGGGATAAGAACAGACCCTCCATTAGTATAATGGTATTGATGCTACATGTCCCTACCACATTTGCATCGAGATGGATGCAGTTTAATTTTTGATCTAGTTTATAGTGGCTTAACTTTGTTTTTCTTTTGTGTTCCTTGTGTATTGTAGTACCTCTGTATGCTGAAGTTGCCACTGCCACTTGAAAGCCATCATGGTGTCTCTTAACCTTATATCAACCAGCAGTCCCAGACTAACCACACTCCTTCCAGCCACAAATGTCACTCCTGTCATTAAGGTACTAAGTTGTTGCAGAGTTGCATTTGCAGCTTCTTTTTTGAGTTATTTTGCCTTGCTGCAAGGAGCTGCTTTTCATGACTAAGTACTGTTGTCTTTAGTGTGTTTCACCTGTCTGTACTATTTGACCCATTTTTGCAGCTGACACAATCGGTGCTAATAGCTTATTTTATTTTACAAATACAAACCCTTACTAGGTAGTGAACCAACCGCCCCCCCAGCTCCGATTCAGAACAAAACAATTTCTGTAAATTCTCCAACTCTGTGGTAACATACTTTGGTCCCCTGGAAAGAAAGGTGAGGAACATTGTTACCAAAAATTGGGGAATACTTGAAGCAAATAATGAGGTGTTTTACATTTTGGGGAAGTCTCCCACTTTCGTTTCAAAAATGGGACCAAACATGAATTTATTACAGTAGGGGAATTTCATGTAAAAGTACACTTGGTCTGTGGTAACTGTAATAGTAGTGATTTAACATTTTTGAGCACATACCAAAGCTGTAGTGCATTTTATGTTGGAAAAACAGAGAGGAGACTCCGTAAACGTATATATGAACACCAATACGCTATAGCTAACAAAAACATTAACACCACCCTATTTAAGCACACCTTGACATGTTCCGGTGAAGCTAGATTCAGGTTTGGTATCCTTGAAATCATTAAGGAGGACCCCAAGAGGTGGTGATTGGGGTAACAAAAATACACAAAAGTGAACTTACGTGGCAACTTAAACTGGGAGCTAATAGACCCCCAGGTATGAATGAACACCTTTCTATTGTTCCCATTTTAAAGGACAGAACACATGACTTATAAACTTTAGGGTTACACAACCAAGTATTTTAAAGGTATTTATTTTTTGTGAATTTTTTAGTGTGTTGATACTACAGTTTTAAAACTTCATTTTATGATTAAAACATCATACTGACTTGCAATTAATTGTTTTATTAGTTAATTGATTGCATTATTTAAATTGTCTCAACTGGTGAAGCACTATGGTTTGATAAAGTCCTGTTGGTTTGGACGAAAGCGCTTTCCCAGTCCGTGTTTTTTGGAATTGACTTCTACAATAAACTTCATTTAGACTTTCAAGTGGATTTTTTCTGTTTTGTGGAAGGTCTGATCCTTACTAGTGAAGTTTTGTGTTTTTGCATATTTTATTTTACTAGTGCCTTTTGCCTTAGTGACAGAGCCAAATAACTTCTAGTACATTTACCATCTGAATAAACTATTTTTCCAGCTTTAAGAATTTATCTCTCATTCTCTTCCTCATTCTTTGTATTTTTGATTAGTAATACTTCAGTACAGTCCTGCCTAGTCTTGAAGATTTGTTAGCTAGCTAAACCATCCCCCTCTGAACCCCATCATTTCTTGTTACCCTTGCTCTACATTGGCTAAAATTAAACTGCATTGCTGGGAAGGGGTATCAGTCATTAAATTCCTTCCTTCAAAATTTGAGTGCCTGATGCCATGTCATGCAGTGATGATCCATGAGGAATACAGTACACCTCATTTTTTCTATTTTCAATTAATTCAGGTCAGGATTCTTTCTATTGCTGCATTTGTGCATCTCATGAGTTTACCAAAAGCTTTCATGTAGACATCAGATTGGCAACCGACGCATTCACGCACACTTGCATGCACACACCCTTGCATGTGTATGTACCCACTTGTGTATGCATGCACAAACACCAGAGTTGTCTTTACTGACAAAGGTAGCAGAGGGTCAGCCTTGTCAATTGCCAACACTGTTGGATGAATGTATTTTTTAACATGCATTTTGGCCAAAAAACATGGCATTTGCTGAGAGTTTCTCACAGGAAGACCACTGGTAGAGTCCACCTTGCAGCCTCTGGTATAGATGAAAGTTTTACCAGAAACACTACCACTGAGAGTGAGCATTGGACTATTCCTGCTGGAAATAAGACTGGTTCTAAAGTGATTTTGTGTTCCCTGCAGATGCTGACCTCATTCCCAGCTAGTAAAGAAGTTGGTACACATTAGAGAGAATCTTGAAGGGAAGGATGGCAGCATTCCTCAAGTACAACAACCAACATGAGTTCATAGCCGGAGCTCATGTGAGCTTTGACAGTGGAGTAAGTACCAGTAGACCTAGTCTACTTGGTCTTCAGCAGTGCCTTTGGCTCTGGTTTACACAGGAGGCTAGTAGGAGAACTTGAAGGGTTTGAGGTAAAACCTAAACTGAGGAACGGGATAATTACATGATTGAATGCTAGGACACAGAGGTTGTGGTGAAAGGAATAGTACCACAAAGAAAGTGATTAGTGGAGTTCACATGGCTCCATTACTCTTCAGTGTATTTGTCTTACACACATCCGATGAATAAAAACAACTCTTGGTTACTGATTTAGAAACAGTGGGAGCAATTGTAGAATGGGGGAAATCTAGTGAAGGCTTTGGAAAGGCTGAACAAGTGGACAAGACTGGTGGCAGTTAGTTTACTGCAAGTAAATGTAAAGCACTGTACTTCCCAAGAGGGTTTTATTGTCTGGGAGGAGTGGAACGTAAGGCAGCAGTGATGGAAAAGGATTGGGGGGAATTGATTACACCTGGATTGGACTACCATGAGCACAGTGAGAGGGCAGTGATAGCAGCAGTCATAATGTTGGGGTGTATCTGCAAGGAGTTAGATTTCAGAATCAAAAAGGTAATGAATCGTGATGTGAAGTATCAGTTGTGAATTATGGAACTGATGGCAGCAGTGCAGGAAAATGATTTGAGAGGGGGTGGTCACACCTGATCTAGAACACCAGGAGCAGAGTGAGATTGCAGTGGCGACAGCAAACAGAAGACTGAAGTATGTCTTCAGGGGGTAGATTCCTGAAGCATAGAGGTAATATTTCCAGTTTACTGGGTGTTGGTCAGAGTACCTATCCCTTGAGGACTTCTTGATTTTATGGAGGCCATATAAGGAAAAAAAAACATTAGAATTTTAGAAAGAATTCAGAGCAGAGTTACTAAAAATGTCAGTTGAATGAAGGAAGCCCTTCTCAAGCAAGACCAAAAGAGGTTGGGGGATATGATGGTGGTTTACAAGATCACATCAGGGCAATGCGAATGCGATTTTTCTGAATAGGAAGAGCAGAAGGGGAAGGAGAGAGTATAAGTATCAGACTTGGAGGCTAACTGCTCCCGGAATCTCCAAAGATACTTTTTACTGAGAGGGCTGTGGACACATGGAATAGACTACTGGAATGTGTTGTGTAGTGGAGAGGAATCAATGTTTGTATTCAGAGATGCAGTGAGACAGCTGAAAAAAAAATATTTATTCACTTTTGATTACTGGGAAAGTCCAACTAGTGGATGCCCATTTTCAGTGGAGGCCTGATAAAATGGTTACAAAAATGGCAGGCTGGATAGGTTTATTTTCTCCTTCTGCCTTGGAGCTGATGTGATGTCATGTATTGGTGAAGTAAGAGGGAATAAAAGGAGATGTGTCCTTCTTTCATCTTTTGGGTTACATTCTGGGGTGCGACCACCGTTTAATACTGGATGATTGGCTGCCTAGTCTCAGCTCATGGAATGGCTCCTCCAGTCACCTGATGATTGATTGAGGGATTCAGCCACATAGTTCCCCTTCCTAGACTTTCCTTATGCCCCATTTGAATGTACAAGTCTCATTTGGGGGTAAATAGCCTGTTGGATCATCAGACAACAGGACTTTGTGGTTCAAGAGCTAGATGTCAAACAGATGTTTTATATTTGGTCAGAGCTTGAATCCTATCGCACTTTTAAGGAATGCAGACTTATTCCTGTATACAGCCCTTAGTAGATGTGTACCCTTTGGATAGGTTCAGAGTTGCACACTGTGCGCCAGTAGAATGCTGAACCTTGTGCAAGACTTGAGTCTTTGCGTGGGCACAATGAGAGACCTACCTCCCCCCTTCAAACTTCTTTGAGGAGTTTAAAGGTCTGGAGACTGTTGTCTTAGAGATGGAAGGTAATGTGTCCTCAACACCCCAGCATTTTTTAACCTTTTATGGTACCTTAAAGCTCATGTAATCCAACATGGACTGTCCATCTGCTACTGTTCAGTCCCTGTCATGTCATGGAAGTGCCTTGCTTTGTATCTTTCGAAGAAGTCCAGAAAACTTTGTTGATTCCCCCACATAGCGCCAGTCATTAGAATTGGTAATGTAGGACCATGTAGGCCTCACCAACAAATTCAGCTCCAGTTTCACCCTCCCCACAGCCACCCCTCAGGAAATACCATTGAATGCAACCCCACAACTTTCAGTAGGGGTAGGTCCTTGCCATGCTCTTCAAGGCCAGGAATATAGCATCATTGTACCATGTTAATATCTTAGGAGTCTTCCTAAAGAGCATGAACCGTGACCTTATCAGTACCACTAGAGTTACTATTTAACTGTAACCTTCAAACAGGCTTGGTGCCATGCAAATGGAGAGTTGCAACAGTTGTCCTCCACACAAGAGCAAGACATCTGCAGAACCTGGTAACTTTCAGTCCACAAGTATGACTTGTCTCGTATGCAAGGCCATTAAAGGAATTCTCATGAAAATAATTAACAGTGCCGTAAGAAATCTTCAAGCACTGAATCCAGCTCAATTTGGTTTCATTAAGTGCAGACTGTGCCTACTCAACCGGGTGGACTTCTCACCAAAAGAATGGATGAGGGTAAAACGGCGCATACTTGCCTACCTTGATGTGACCAAAGTATTTGATATATACCCCACTTGGGCATTGTAGACAAACTGGTGGAATTGGGCATAACCCCCTGTGTTACCCGCTGATTAGCCAAGCCATTCTCGTATAGGACCCAATAAGTTAGGATAAGGGGAGTCCACACCACAAAGTGACTGGTTATTAATGGAGTCCCTCAGGGCTCTGTGCTGGGTCTGCTCCTTTTTTACATCCACTTCTCTGAAGTCAAGGCCAATGTCAAGGTCTCTGGCTGACCACATCTGCCGATACAAACTAGGTGGAGTCATAGAATCCTCTAAAAAGAGCTAACTCTGACAAATAACTGGTCTAAAACTCGGTGTCAAAAAATGTAGAGTAGTATCTTTCAGGAAGACTGCTACTCTTGGAAACTTCCTCATTGATAACATACCCCTAATAGTTGACCCAGTAGTCGGGCATTTGTAGAGTCATATAGACAGTAACCTGGCCTTCATCTATTGTGTCTGTGGTACTAAAGAAATAATTATATATTGCACAACTTATAGGCAAGGATGTGGTATCTAATTTCAAGGAAGCCATTGTTCCACTGTATTTAACCTTCGAGAGTCCTCACAAGAAGAATACAGAGCATAAAAATGTCTTATGCAGAATGGATCAAAGCTCTGACCCTGTGCTATGCCTCCTATTGACTGTTTAGAGGCAGTCTATGCTTGACATATAAAGTATCTTTGGTTCTCACTCTGATGGACCTTCTGCATATCAGCAAAACAAATAGCATCAGAATTACCTGATCAAGGGACTTCAGCCTTGTTTAAGACATAAATAAGACATGCTGGAGGGACCGGTATGTGTCTCAGACTACCCCTTCTCTAGAACAGGCTTACCATCCATATGAAGCAGGGTTATTCTGTAACCTAACTTAAGCGATAACTTGAACCAGGGATGAGGAATCGGGACTTCATCCCAGGTCTGGCACCTATGTCCCCAATAAAGAGAGGCAGCCTGTAAATGCTTGACGAACCAAGCCTGAGCCTAGTTACAGGCATTAGAATAATCTTAAGGTTCCTAAAACTTGTCGGATATATTTGGGATACGTGGCTAGGGTTACCGCCCTCCCGGGGTCACTAGCCTAGTATACACCTGTGAACGAAATCTGCTACATCGACCCTTAGGAAGGCAGACATCCTTTTTTAAAACCCTAATCCTAAGTGAGTTGATTCCTTTACTGAGCATGTTTGAACGGACTCATTTATGATTCTTTGGTTCACTGTAGTTTTTAAAGAGAACATCATTTTGCCACCTAACAGAGTTAAAAGCTAAGATAGATACGGTTAGAGAAGTAAGAGAATGTGCTCTTCTTCCTTGTTGGAGCTTAGAGCCCTCATCAATTTATCTTGCCTTAATTCCAGTCTCCTCCTAGTGAATAACACACTGAAAAAGCTGAAGGACCTCTGCAATCCTGGGCTCTAGGGAAGATTTTGTTGAGACTAATATCAATAGCTTCCAAGATGGACTGTTGTCTTGCCAAGTGTATTTTTTAAATAAGTTTTAAGCATATTCACAAATATTTACAGTCTTTCTGTTCATAGCCTCAACAAATTTTTACACATACTGGTTTTCCATCAACTATTTTCTATAACCGCTTTTCTCTCATCAGTGGTATTTTACATTTTCAGGAAGAAATAAAATGATGCATTCAGAACTACACTGCAAACCTCAAGTTGCATACATAATGTCTCAGTTCCTGTCTGAAAGAAATGAAAAGGATAACTCCATGCTAATAACTTTAATGTCTCCACCTTTTGTGCTTCCTTAACTACCTGTTCCACATGGGCCCATTAATCTTTTAAGTTTCCATCACCCTCAGTAGAGACTGCCTGTTGTAACCCATCACATTGTCATTCTCAGTGCTTCATTTCCTACTTTACATTGACACTGTTAAAAAGCTAAACATGGTAACCATTTCCTGTTGTGTTCTAAGATGATACGTGCTATACTCCCTATCCAGAATACTCCTCTTCAAATCACTTTCCCACCAGTTCAGTTCCTCATCCAGAGATCTGTTGACTGGTGCCATTGAGTTCATTTGATCTTACATAAACCGTAACATACAATGTTCCTTCTTTTTACTGTATTCTGTAGCTTGTTCAGTGTCTGTTTTATCGTTTTCATCTTCTCCATTGTATGTCTGCATCTGAGAAGTAACGAAAGAAGCAGTGGCACTTTGTTTAGCATTACATACTTAAGCACCATTTCCCTGTCTGTAAAATGTGACATTTTTCGCCTTCCACAATAGGGCATCCATGAATAGACTTTTCTTTTTCATCCACACATTCACAAATTATCAGGAATGCCAAACAACCCTAACCCTACTGCCATCACCTCCTTTAGTGCATAATTCCACCTGGTCATGCTGCCCTCTCATATTTTTTTTCATTCAACGATGTTCATCATATTGATCACTGCTGCAGTAGCCTTAGCTATATGAGTTATATCCTGACAAGGATATAACAGCTGACCAGCTTCCATAGGTTCATAGGTAGGTACTAGGCTGTCGGCCCTAGGGCCTATGCAAGCCTAGCCATAACAATTCCCTGGATATTTCTTCCCACAATATTTACTTCTCTGGGTAACTGTCTAGCAAGGCGACTGAAAGGTTCAGGGCACCTTCCACTTGCTCAAACCATTAGGCAGGTTGAAGTGAGCTACCTAAAGTCATAGGTTTGAACAGCCCTTAAGAGCTTTCCTACTATGTTGATGATAGTGCTAGTATGTAGGCATTTGACTTGTGCTATTCTCTTTGCTGGGCAGATAAGTTCTGTTTGGGGAAAAACATTATATTTAATCTAGGAGTTTGTGTGTTAATGGACTCTGTCGCAAGACTTAACCGTACTTTTAAACAGGAGTGCACTTTTTTTCTGTCATTTGTTTAAAGTAGTTGAAAACACTTTTTCTGTGGAAAAATTGTTTTTAATTTTTGGTCTAGCAAAGTCCATTAAAGTGTTTTTTACTGTACTTTTGTGTGAAAAAATGACTTTTAACAACTTTAAAATTTTATCAGCTTGTGCTGCTTGTTTCCCCTAGAAAGAGGCACCATTTTTGGCTTGGCCAAGGATTATACTACTGGTCCTACAGTTGGCCCTTCCAACCACAAAAAGAAGTTAAGTAAACAGTCTTCACTTTTACAGCAGGCTAGCAATTTACCTCAGCCACAGATGTGCAACCCTGCTGTGACCAAAGCTGGTTCCTCAGACCACTTATCTTAGCAACTACAGCCTCTATGGACCAGAGATTAGCCACATCCTCTGCAGCTGTTGTGGTCCCCTCAATAAACAAAGGAAAGACCATGTTAGTCCTGAGAGAGGGAACAGGGAAGGCTTCCCTATTTAATCAGAATGTTGTGTCATTCCTGAGGAAACTGTTGCTTCTGCCTTTAGCAAGACTGTTGGGCCCTACATTTCCTGTCAAAAAAGAAAAAGAAAGCTAAATGCGTATCTGCTGTTCCTCAAATATCCCTAGACAGGAGTAGTTTACTTGATTTGGCTTAGGGTTTAATTCAGGCTATCAACTGTTCTGATAAGGTGGTTTCTGGTAAAAGAAAGAGAAATGTTCTCTTTTCCTGAAGAGACTTGAATCTGAAGAAGAATAGGCTAGTTGCTCAGCATAATGCATCCAAAATTATCCAAGTGCAACTAACTCTGGGCAAGACTGCAATCCAAATTGTAGCTTGCTACAGATCCCCCACCATGCCCCAGGATTCCCACTCCTCATTTCTTGATACACTGGAAAGTATTAGCGTACAACCTAACACCCTAATAATGGGCGATTTCAACGACCCTACCATTAACTTGGAAAACTACTTGTGTACCAACTTTTGTGCTCAGCGTTTTCTGGAATTCATAAATTCCAATGCCATGGATCAACTTATCCACACCCCCACCAAGGGCAGCAATATCCTAGACCTGGTTATTACCAACATGGGCAACACACCAGAGGTCAATTCCTCGGTCATATCCGACCACAAGCTAATCAACCTAGACATCCACATCCCTCCCCCACCCCCCCATTAGGGAAACCACAGTAAAAAATTTCTCCAAAGCCAACTTCACGCTTCTTAAGACAGAAGTGGCAAACTTCACGACACCCATGCTGATGGGCAATAGAGGTATGACTGCTGAGTCCTACAAATGCACTTTATAAGCACTTACACGAGTGCATGGATCGTGCAATCCCCTAACAGAACCAAGATGCTATCCTCCAAAAAAAGGAAGCCAATCTGGTGGTCCCCTGCCATAAACAAACTCTACAACAGAAGAAAAAAACTTTTGCAAAAAAGAGTAAAATCCCATGATTGGAGAAACTCCCTGGTCAGCCTCCGTAAGAAGCTGAGATCCCTCATAAAATCCTCCAAAGCTAGTTATGAAAACAAAATCACCACTGACTCTAAAGACAACCACAAAGCATTCTATAGCTATGTCAGGAATCTCAATGGCAACACTCAGATCTGCTCTGAGTTACAGCACAATGGCACTAAATATACAGAACCAACTGATATTGCCAACATCCTGGCAGATATGTTCAGTGCTAACTTTACCCCTCTGTCATCCCCTAAAGGGCCCATCTCTATACCAGAAGAATGCAAAGTTCCTGTAATCACGGCTGCACAGGTAAAAAACACACTATCCAAAGCCAAGAACACAGCATCCATGGGACCTGACGACATCCCAGGCTGTGTTCTACATGAACTACAGAACGAACTGGCACCCCAAGTACCATGTTCAATCATAGCTTCACCTCAGGCTATGTGCCCACTAAATGGCGCACAGCAACAGTTATCCCACTCCACAAAGGGGGGGAGCCATCACAGACCCCGGAAACTACCGCCCCATTAGACTAACGAGCCTGGTCTGCAAGGCTATGGAGCGTATCATCAGGGAACTTATAAATAATGACATTGGTAATCTCCAAACTCAGGACCCCACCCAGTCCGGGTTTGTAAAAGCAGATCATGTCTCCTAAACCTGATAGACTTCTTTGAAGCAGTCATCAAAGCCGTAGATGAGGGTAAGGTAGTTCACACAGCCTATCTAGATCTCGCCAAGGCTTTCGACACCATCCCCCACTCTGGAATTATAGATAAACTCACTAAACTAGGTATAAATCCCTATGTCACAAGATGGGTTGCCAACTGGCTCACTGACAGAACCCACACTGTGAAAGTAGCAGACTCCAAATCCAACTTCAGACCAGTGACAAGTGGAGTACCACAGGGTTCAGTTCTGGATCCTCTCCTGTTTGGTGTCTACTTCTCTGAAGTACAGGCCAACACAGAAGGTCTTTGGCTAACGAATTTCGCAGATAACTGCAAACTAGGAGCCAAAATCAAAACTCCAAAAGATGTGGACATCCTACAAAAGGGCTTCACTGAGACAGATGCCTGGTGTCAAAGCCACGGCCTCAAGCTCTATGTCAAAAAGTGCATTGTCATCCCTTTTGGTAAAAACTCAGTACCCACGAGCTACCACATAGGTAGTAGTCTACTTAACACCGAAAGTGTGATAAGAGACCGTGGGACACTGGTGGACAGTAGTGTCTCCTTTGATAATCACATCGCCACAGTAGTCAGGAAATCCTTCTATGTGGCACACCTCATCACAAAAGGTTTCTCATTCAGGAAAAAAAGAGGTCATTGTTCCCCTCTACTCACCACATTAGACCCATTATAGAGTACAATGTCCCTTTTGTTATGTACCTCACAAGACATCTGCAACAACTGTAAAGGCCACAGAAATACCTCACAAAGAGGATTACTGGCCTCAAAGAGATGCCCTATGCAGACTGTCTCAAAAAACTGCAGCTTTACTCCGTTGCATATCACCTACTCAGAGGCGATCTCTGCCTAACACACAAAGCTATGTCAAACCCAGAGCTTTTAGACATGCTCATCTTAAAGAAATCCCAATCCCTACGAGCTACATGCTCTAGGGCCCTAAACCTCATCACCACAATAAACAGAACATGCTGGAGGGATAGATTCCTGTCCCAGAGACTTCCCATACTCTGGAACAAACTACCTATGTATATCAAACAAAGCTCCTCATTAGCACTCTTCAAGAAAAATCTTGATGATTGGATGGGAGATAGGAAATTCACCCCGGGGATCACTTCTGTGGCTCTGCTCGACAGTGGCACATGAAAATAATTTTCTTGGGTGGCGAAAGCCAGGGTACATTTGGCTAGGCTTATATAGGCCCTAGGGCCAATAGCCTAGTACCTACCTATGAACCTAAATGACAGAGTCAGGATTTTCACTTCAGATTTCTGATTCAGTCTTGTAAGAGAGCAAAGTATCTGATTCTCGCTGTGGGTGTTTTTCTCTGAGGCTATTTCCAGAATGTGCCATTATTTTCAGTGGTAGAACCCTGAGGTTTCTCAGTCACTCAGAAAATATGAGCTGTGACAGATGGAATTTCCTGAACCTTCACTCATTCCTCCAGGGAGGTTGGCTTTGGAGGATGTGTGCTCCACTGTCTGCAACTTTCATGACAAGGTAGCCTTTTGCCCCTAAAAAGGCAGATTGAAAACTTAAACTGAGGAACTTTATACATACACTCCTCCCAAACCTGACTCAGCAGCTATAACTTTAGTTAATCCTACCACTGCTAAACATTTAGTTAATTCCAATCCTTCTGTTTCTGACAAGGATGAGAAAATTAAGTATGGGGCAAAAAGTGTATGCTTCTGCAACTTTGATTTTCAGAATTTTGAATTGCCAGGCTCACATGTTAAAGTTTATTCAACTCTTTGGGAAAGAATGAGGAATGTTATGTTTGCAGTTTCTTTTTGAGGGAAAATCTGCTTTAAATAATTAACCTGATGTCAGTTTTCATTCTGTCCTCAACTGATGGGTTTGTATCCAGTCTTTGGATCCAACTCAGCCAATACTAAAGCTCGTGGTAACAAAAACTCTCAAGCCTCTCCCTTACCCGTAATGCACCAACCCTAAGCTACCTCAGATCTCGTTTGCTGCTTTTTGCGAAAAGACGTGGTCACCCTAGCTCTCAAGCTTTTACAGATATGTGAGTTTTCTTCAACTTAAATCCTCAAAACCTTTATTTTCTAATATTTTGTAATATTTCACATCCCTTACACTACTTGCATTTTCATATCTCTTCAATTACCATTGTTTGTAATGTCTTCCCATATCTTCCTTTCATACAGGTTGTTACTGGTGATTTCTCTTTCTATCCTTTTACCTTATACACTGTTATGTAGTTCTTAATACGAAGTTGGTATTTTTTCCTCTATCTTCTCTTTTCTTAAATACTGGCAGACAAACACCCTTCTGGGTAAGTGTGAGCACAAGCTACTGCTGTCAGATGCTCACACACTGTGTTTATTGTCTAGGCCCCAACATTAACAAGAGGATTGCTCTAAATGCCATAATTTCAACCCTAGGGCTCTAGTTGAGAGAAAGAGTAAGCTAATATTGAAAGGTTTATTACCATCTTCCTTTGGAGAAGCAATATCTCAGATTCAGTCCCTGAAAGGTAAAACTAAAGAGATGAAACTTTTGTCTTAGAAGCCATCCACATCAGCTTCGGAGCCATCTAGAAAAAGACTAAAGTTGGATCCAAGAAGGTCTGAAAGTTCTTTTCCTTTGGATTCGAGAAGGAAGAAGGCAATGGATCCAACTATCTCGGATCTGTTGATTTAAGCAGTCTGACCCAACAACTTTGAGTCCTGTACTTTTCTCCAGGACTAGATACTTGCCTTCACTTGATCCTGTACCTTCTAGGGTGCTCTCACCCTTTTTGGAATGACTATGATCCAAGTCGTCTCCTCTTGCCTTGACTCATTCGTCCAGAATTTTGACGAAAGATATGGAAAGGATGATGCTGAAGTTTATCTCTGCGTGGATGCTGATGGGTCTCTTGCTGGCAGCTCCCCTCTTGGGTTAGGAGGACCAATCCATCAACTACACCCCCACGTCAACCTTCTCCTCTGTTCCCTTCAGTTCTTTCAGAGTCTGAAGATAGCATTATCTTCAGATCCAAAGCTTATTCTTAGTGCTCCAGTTCATATTTCTTCTGATCCAGATGACACTCCAAGGCAAAGCTTCCCTGTCGGATCCAAGGTGTTGGAGTCTACTGTGATGTTTTCGGAGCTGTCTCTGCTCCTTGGAGCCTCAGCACTGGATAGCTTGGCTCTGGCTTCCTCCTCTGGAAGATTGCTTTCAGAGCATGGAAGTACAGTGGTCCAGAAGCTTACCTTCTCTGTGCCAGGGTTTTCTCTCTGTTCAGGGTGATTAGCCTTTGAGGTGGGGAAGAGGCTATTCTCTACTCTGACAGGATGGATGGATCTAACCCCATCGGATCCTAAACCTTCTACCCTGATGTCTCTGTGCTTAGAGCCTCATCATTCTTTACTACAGGGACAGCCAGACCGAGATCTCCAGGCTTCCCAGTAGAGTATTACAATTTCTTCCGTAGCATCTCCGGAACAGCCCACTGAGGGGGTCCCTAGGAAAAAGAAGTGCAAGAGGAAGCACTTAGACTATCCACAAGAGCCACAGAGGATGCAGACTTCAGTGAAGGTGAAGGGTGTCCACGATCACCTCCAGAAGACGTCTCCTTTGGAGGACCTCCTTGAGATCCTAAAACAGAGAGGTGGTTGGACCCCCAGCAACCCTTCATCTGAGGAATCTGTATTCCTGGAGACTTTAAGTACTGGGCCTGTCTACCTCTTGGGTTACTCCACCTGCCAGTGAGCTCATTGATTTAGTCTCTCAGCAAGCATGGAAGGAACCTGACACAGTTGAACCCATACCCAGAAGACCGGACAAGATTCTGGCACCACCTTTGGGGAAAGAATTTTGGGCTGAAGGGGTGCCAGTTGATGCCATGGTCATGGTGGCAGCCACCAAAAAGGAACTTGCCAAGCAGCATTCCACTGTTCAACTCCCTAAAACCCTAAAAAGAGTCTAAGGCGATGGACAGGTTTGGGAAGTGTCTGTGCTTCAGCCACCTTTGCCATACGTTGGCTGAATTATTTGCCACATTTTACTAGGTTACAGCGGAATTTGATCAAGGAAATTTCAGATACCTTCTCAGGATCCATCTCTGCAGAGGTCCAGGCATCCGTGACTTCTCAGTTGGCTACCCTGCAATCTATTTCAAATTCATCCATGAGGCTTATTTTGCATTTAGACAAAGGAACCACAGGGGCAAAGGGTTCAAGCATTTCCATCAGGAGACATGCCTGAATGTGCTTATGTGATGTTCAAGTTTGTCGTCTGCAAATTCTCCCATTACCAGCACTTTCTTCTACAACCCCACAGTAAAAAAAAAAAACTTTATCCAGGTGTGAGAAAGATGGAAAGACCCTGTCTGCAGTGGGCATATGTTTTTCGACCCCTCAGAGATCGTTTTCAAGAAATCAGTTATTTATGTGGTCAAAGGATGCGGTTTAGGAAATCCCAGGGTCCTTTCCAGGACACACATGGAGGAACTTCCCTCAGACAGAGGGAGAAACTCTAATGGTCAACACCACCACCCGCAATAAAGGAGGCATGCAAAAACAAGGGTCCAGAAATTCTTTCTTGGACAGACCCTACCAGCACTCCTGAAAAAGAGGCCTGATTGCCCAGTTCTGGAGTCAATCAAGGGTTAATTATCCTTGCACCAGAGAGCCTGGCTAGACATAAAGGATACTTGGGTGCAGAGGATTATATCCAGAAGATGTATAAATCTCTTTTCCCTTCTGCCTCCAATCTAAAGAAAAATCCCAGACATTCCACCCAGTCAGGGGGAAGAAGCAGCAATTCAAATACAAAAGCTGCTAGAAAGAGTCTCGCCCAAGAGGTCCCACCACAGCAAATAGAATCCAGAGCTTATTCAAGATTCTTTTTAGTACCAAAGAAAATGGGGGCTTGAAGACCAATTTTGAATCTCAGCAACTTGAACTAGCCAGTTCAACGTATCAAGTTTTGGATGGTCATGGTTCAGTCCATTCTCCCTTTTCTGGGCAAGGACAACTGGATGTGCACTGTAGACCTTCAGGATACGTACTATGACATAAAGATGAACAGATGATCCAGAAGGTACTTGCATGTCCGGCTGGGAGATGGTCAGTCACTACCAGTTCAGAGTTCTGACCTTTGGTCTCACCACAGCCCCCAGACAAGTCTCAACTGGAACCAAGTCAGAATTTGTAGGAGCAGTTTTCAAAATGAAGTCAATGATAGCTCCACTGCTTTCTTCAAGAGTACAGACTGTAAGATCACAGGTCAGAAAAATAATCTGCAGTACCAAGATTTCAGCCCGCTTTGTCCTTCAAGCTTTAGAATCAATGTCAGCGGCAGTAACCCTGGTACCTTTAGCCAGATTTTATATGAGGATTGTCCACTGGATGCTAGCAACTCAATGGTTGATACTTTTCCAATCCATGTCAACCCAAATACGGATAACTCAGACATGCAAGAGAGATCTCAGGTGGTGAATTCAGTCAGATCAGGTTCTACTAGGCTATCCGTTCATCCCCCCTCAGCTCAAGGCCATAGTGACCACAGACACTTTCCAGGTGGGGTGGGACCATTTTTTGGGAAAAACAGTTCAATGCACTTGGTTCCCTGAAGAGGCCAACTTGCATGCCAGTGTTCTGGAGATGAAAGCAGTGCTTTTAGAGTTGCAGACCTTCCAGGATGCACTCCCTTCGGGGGGTGATTGAAATTGAAAAAGACAATATATCAGTAGTTTGGTACATCAAACAAGGAGGGACCATGTCATACCCGTTGTGTTGGGAAGCGCTGAACATGTGGCAATGGGATATCTCATTCGACCGCTATCTCATAAGAACATACATTCGAGGTAAGTCCAGTGTGATAGCAAACTGAGGAGGTCAATTCTTCTACCTCACGAGTGGTCTCTCAATAAGAATGTGATGGAAATGATTTTTCATCGATGGGGCCAGCCTTGCTGCAATCTTTTTGCTTCTCCCCTAAACAATAAATGCAGCAGCTACTTTGCCCTAATCCCCCCACAGCATGAATCACCAAGGGATGCTCTACTTCATGATTGGCCCGCCGTTCTACTTTATGCCTACCAACAATTCCATTAATTCCAAAATTTCTACAGAAAGCTGTCAGATTGAAGAGCTTTTTTCAGCTTCAGTACATAACTTTTTAAAGAAGGGGCTAGTTCCTCAACCATCAAAGTTCATTTGACAGCAATATCAAATTTTCACATTGGATTCGAAGGTTCTTTGCCCTCTCACAAATTGTGCAGAACTTTCTTGTGAGGCACTCTACTTTTGAGACCTCCGTTTAAGGACTCTGCTCCCCCATAGGATCTAAATCTGGTACTGCAAGCTCTAATACAAACCCTGTGAACCAGCAGGTAAATGTGACCTTAAGTGTTTTACTTGAGAAACAGTTTTTCTAGTAGCCATTACGTCTGCTAGAAGAATTTCAAAGATTCAAGCCTTGTCTTCAAAACCTCCATACGTGATCTTTCACAAAGATAGAGTGATTCTATGAACTAATGGCTCCTTCCATCCCAAAGAGGTGTCATAATCTAATATCAGTCGATCCATTAATTTGCCAGTATTCTTCCCTAACTTTGCAAACAAGGGCAAATACATATTACATTTATTGGATGTTCACAGACAATTATGTTATTACCTAAATGGAACAAAAGACATCAGAAAAACTGATCAATTGTTTTTTCTTTGCAGAATTGAAATTAGGCAAACCAGTCACAAAAGTAACTTTAGCCAGATGGCTTAACTGATTGTATTTCATTTGTCTGTAGCAAACTGGGTATTATCTTGCCACAACTGTTACAAGTTTATTCAACTAGGTCCATGTCAGCTTCAGTTTTTCTGTCCAGAGTGTCCATGGATGACATATGTGCAGCAGCAATTTGGGCTACACCCCATACTTCTAGTACTCATTACAAATTGAGTCTAGTCTCCAGGGGTAGAACATCATTTGGTTCAACTATGCTTAGGAATAGCCTTCCTTAAATTCCATCTAGGATTATAGACAGCTGGAGACATTGTGCATTAGTTGAGGATAAAATGAAAATTGACATCAGATAAAGAAGTTATGTACTTACCATAATGTTCCATCTGTGTTGACCATTTTCATTCTTCCAGAACTTTAGTTGAGCCCCATAACAAGCTCTTACTGAAGGGGTTGTTCAAATCTCTATTTAGTGAAGTCTTGTCCAAGGCCGACACTGCTACCAGGATATTCCAAAGAAGAGAAGCCACTTGGTACCTGCATCCCCATCGGTGAAGGTGGCCCACAAACACAAGACTTCGGTTCCTATGTCCTTGGAACCAACTGCTAAGGTACCAAAACTTCAGCCTGATGTCTCCTCTGCACTGTCTACTTCCACGGTGCCATCGGCACCAGTGTTTGCTCCAGCCTCTTTAGTTTCTGGCTCAGTGCTGACCTTGCCTTCGGCACAGCATCATGTTTCACCATTCCCCTCTGTGCTGCAGCAGCCTCTGCTCATTCCTTTGGTGCCAAAATTAGATCAAGACCTGCCCAGGACAACATATTCTCCATCTATAGAACCTTTCGTAGGCCAGCTGCTTAGCCCCTTTTTAGAACTTCCAGAGCCTCCTTCGGTCTTCTTAGTTTGATCCTCCAGGAGTCTCTCTGACTTAGATGTTATGAGGCTGCTGGATCAACTGTTGGTGACCAGAGGTATTCCTGCCCCTTCTGAGGTCCTTCTCCCATCTGACTTGGGACCTCCTCTCCCAGGAGTCCTAGTATTTCTCCTCCTCTGACTGACACCAGAGTTTTGGAGTCCAGCAGTTTGATTTCCCCTGTACCAGCTATTTCGATGCCATTGGGTACTTCCTCCTCTGTATTGGATGTTTCCCTGACTTCATCGGTTCCTGGTGTGGAGCCAACAGACTGTCGGGGCCGTGACCTGTCTCTTTTGGCTCCATGGGTCTCTTTCCGACACCTAGTTTTTGTATGGTGTTGACCTTAGCTCCTAGAACATAGTCTGTTGTGGGTCCTTCTTGGCGCCGGCTTCGGAAGGCGGGTTCTTGGAGTGGGGTATGACCTCTGTTCCGAGGTGGTCTTTCTCAGTTCCTGGCTCCCACTCCTCTTCAGGGGAGTGGGGGCACTGCCTTCCAGGTCATGGAGAGGGCTGTAGCCTTTGTAGACTCCGAGCTGGTCTCTCCTGCATCGGAGTGTCATGTTTCTATATCCTGTGGTCCAGAGTTGACACCAGTCCCTACGACAGGACAGAGAGCACCAAAGCTTCAAGTTGCCCATGTACAGGGCCCCAGGATTTCGATGGAGAGGGTCCCCCCCATTCACCCTCTGAAGATGTCTCCTTTGGAAGCATCCTGGAAATTCTAAAGCAGAGGGGTAACTGGAAGTCCCAAGATCCATCCTCAGAGGAAACTGTGTACTTGCAAGCCTTTGGTGCTTAACCATCTACTTCCTGGGTGTCCCCACCCACTGACTATTTTTATCAAGCTAATCGCGCAGCGGGCTTGGAAGGCTGCTGATGGCATAGAGCATATTCCCCGGAGACCTGCCAAGATACTATCACCACTGGAGGACCACCAGTATTGGGCCAAGGGTTTGACAGTAGATGCCATGGTGGTGGCGGTTGCCATCAAAAAAAAACTTGCCGATGACTGTCCTTCTGTACTGCCCGCCTAACAGAGAGTTTAGGATGGTGGCCTGGTTTGCAAAGCGGGTCTGTGCTTCATCAACCTTCACAGATAGGTCTTTGAACTTTCTGACACACTTTACTAGACTTCCGAGAGACCTGATCAAGGAATTATCAGAAACTCTATCTGGGGCTGTGTCTAATGAGGTACAAGATGAGGTCGCCTTGCAGCTAGCCAACCTGGAGTCTATATTGAACTCGTCCATGTGGCTCATCGCACATGCAGCCGAAGGTACAACCAGGGCAAGCGGGTTCCAGAATTGCCATTGGGTGACATGCCTGGATGTGTTTGGTTGATTTTGTGGAGCCCTTCAAGTCTTCCTTCATCAGTGCTCCATTTGATGGATCATCTTGTTTTACCCTAAAGTAAAGGACACACTTAGCCAGGTGTGAAAAGGATGGTAAAACCCTATCTGCTGTAGGCATTCATTTTTCTAGTCCTCAACAGTCCTTTTCCAGGTATCAGAGGATTGGAAAGATGTGGTTCAAAAAGTCCCAAGGGCCTTTCTAGGACACATGTGGCAGCAGCTTCCCTTGGGGCAGAGGGGGGAGCTCAGATGAAAAACACTGACCCCGTGACAGAGGAGGTCCACAAAACCAAGGCTGCAGAGACTACTCCTTTGGACAGCCCTACTTGTGCTCCTGAAAGGAGGTCCGATTGCTTACCACTGGAAACAGTTGGGGGAAGACTTTCGCAGCACTTGGCAGCCAGGCGACAAATAACTTCGATACTTGGGTGCAGAAAATCATTATCAGAGGGTATTGCATCCCTTTCACCCTTCTTCCATGTTCATTAAGAAAAATCCCAGATGTTCCACCCTATTAGAGGGATCAAGCAACCAAAGAAATTCAAAAACTACTACAAAAAAAAGAGTCATCCAAGATGTTCCACCAGACCAGTTTTACTCAAGGTTCTTTTTAGTTCCAAAAAAGATGGCGGACTGGAAGCCAATATTGGACCTTAGCCTTCTGAACAACTTTGTTCAGCAGACAAAATTCTGGGTGGTCACGCTCCAGTCTATTCTCCGTTTTCTAGAGGAAAATGATTGGATAGGCTCTATAGACCTTCAAGATGCGTATTACCATATAAAAATAGACAAGCGCTCAAGAAGGTTCCTCCACTTTTGGCTAGGGGCCAGTCATTATTAGTTAAGAGTGCTGCCCTTTGTTCTCACCACAGCCCCCAGTGGTGAGAACAAAGGGCAGCACTCAACTAATGTATGACAACTGTCTCAGCTCACGTGAGGTTATGCGGATTTGGGTGTTTCCTTATCTAGATGACTGGCTCCTCACCACCCCTACCAGTCATCTGCTGAGTCCAAACTATAGACTTCATCACGCTCCTGTTCAGTACCCTGGGCGTAATGGTCAACTATGAGAAGTCTCAGCAATCCCCCCACTCAAGACTTGGAGTACATAGGAGCCCGCCTCAACACAGTTTCTTGTGTAGATTCTCTATCCTTTCTCAGACTCCAAAAGATAGGGTCGCAGGTTCATTCCATTTTACTGAAACACAAGGTGCCCACTCATCTTATTCTTCAGACCCTAGGACCTGTTGCAGCAGCTGTCACCTTGGTTCCACTGGCAAGATTTCGCATGAGAATATTTCAGTGGCTTCTAGCCTTATAATAGTTCATTCTTTCTCGCCCAATGAATCACCCGATCCTGATAATAGAATGTTGCAAAAAAGATCTGTCCTGGTGTATGACGTCGGAGGAAATCCTAATGGGCTGTCCCTTTGTTCCACCTCAGCCCAAGGACATAGTGACCATGGGTGCCTCCTAGATGGGGTGAAGAGGGCATTATCTGGGAAAGACGGTCCAAGGCACACTTGGTTTCCTCAAGAGGTCAATTTTCACATCAGTGTCCTAGAAATGAGAGCAGTGCTCCTAGTTTTCCAAGCCTTTCAAGCTGCCCTTCCTGTGGGAACATTTGTAATCCATTCAGACATGTCAGCAGTCTGGTCTATCAACAAACGTTGGGAAGCAAGTCCTCCTCTCTCTGCCGGGAAGCTCTAAGAGTTTGGCAATGGGTGATATCCTCCAACTGCTTTCTTGTAGCAACACTTATCCCAGGAAACTCCAATGTGATAGTGGACAAGTTGAGCAGACACATTCTACTGCCTCACGAGTGGTCTCTCAATCCCAAGGTGGTGAAAGAAATATTTTGCCGCTGGGGCCAATCTTGTTGCAACCTATTTGCTTCCCCAATGAACAACAAGTGCAGCACTTACTTTGCTCTAATCCCTCCACAGGGGGAGTCCCTGAGAGACTCTTTCCTTCTCAATTGGCCCTCGGGTCTCCTTTATGCTTTTTCCCCTCTTTCTGAAGAAAGCTCAAAGGTTGCAAGTCAAAGTGATCCTCATCCCCCCCCTTCTAGCCCAGGCAAGGTTGGTTCCCCTTTCTGTGGCCTCACTTGGTTCACCAACCGTGGATTCTGGACCTAGTTCCAGACCTGCTGTCTCACCTACAAGAGCTCCTACATCCCGATCTTCACTCCCTCAAGCTCACAGCTTGGTTCCTCCAATTCTGTTGGTCACCAGGTAGAATTATATTACTTCCCATGTCCGAAAAATTCTTCTGGCTTCCCATATACCTTCCACCAGGAAACTTTTTTCCAGTAAATGGAAAAGGTTTTCTACTTGGACTTCTGAAAACAATTTAGACCCTTTCTCAGCTCCAGTTGAAAAAGTTTTGGAATTCCTAGCTTCTCTTTTTGACCAAGGAGCAACTGCCTCCACCATTAGAGTTCATTTAGCAGCCATCTCTAATTTTCACAGTGGATATGATGACCATTAGTTAATTTTCCATTGTCTATGCAAAGTGTTTCTCAAAAGGAGTTTTACATATCAAACCTCTGTTCAAGGACACATTGCCCATTACCCCCATGGGATCTTACCTTCATTTTGCAATACTTAGTACTATCTCCCTTTAAACCAACTGCCACTTGCCATCTCAAATTCCTTTCCTGTAAAACTGTTTTTATGACGGCCATCACTTCTTCCAGATGAGTCTTGGAAATTCAGGCACTTTGTGCAAAACCACCGTACATCATCTTTCATAAAGACAGGGTGTCATTGAGGACTAACCCTTCCTTTCTTCCTGAGATGGTCTCCGAGTCAAACCTTAATCAATCCATTGAATTACCAGTTTTCTTTTCCAATTTCTGAAACAAGGGTGAATAATGTTTGCACATCTGAAGTAGTTAAGTAGTTTACTTCATTTGGTCTTCAACCTGTGGGAATACAAATACATATTGGATCCGAGCCGGCAAATATTACTAGCATCAGCTCTGAGCTCCAGACTCTTCCCCTTACCCATAATACACCTGCACTGCCTTCCATCCACAGATCTCGTTTGCCGCGATTTGTTATACATCGTGTCCATACCTCTCAACCTCCAGATCAGAGAATCGGGGACAAAGTACCTTAAAATCAGGGACATTCAGGGGTGCCTAATTAACATAAGATATGCATATTTAAATAAGTGCATTAATGGACACGACCACCCAGTCATTCAATTACACAAAGACAGGGCATCATTATAAGCATTTTTTAGTAGAGAATTATAGACACGTCAGAATGAATAAGTTAGTGACAACCAGCTACAGCAAGTTATAAGCCTATACATTCTTGGGTCCTAACAAGATTAGGAGGTTAGATAACAGAAAAGTTTTATGTCTTTCGACATTTCCCGATTAAGGGTCGCCAAAGCGGAACTCCGGTCCGCTAATGATTTTTACGTGCCGAGTTGCCGGCCCTGATGCACAACCTTCAACGAAGGTACGCCCATTCACGCATGTCTCCACACAGAAGACGCTCTAGCTGAGAATCGAACAGGACAACGTCTTACTGTGAGGCGACAATGCTACCGCAGCACCACCACATAAAAATGTATTCCCACTAATACAGAAAGGGGAGACAGCTTGCTTGGATGCTACCAGCACTCTCAGAATCACCTAGAAATCCACAACATACACTGCAGTCCTGTCCAAGGTCCACAGATGCTCAGCTGTTATAATAAATTAAAGAAATGGACACACTGTATCACCACTGTCCGCAACTTCTACATCTTGGAAAGAAATGCTGCAATGCAATCCAGAGAAAGAGGGAAGCAAGCTTGGGTGATACTGAAAGTCTGAAACAGGAACTGAAATCGGTAAACAAATGAGCATCATGAATAAGCAAATAATGGGTAAACAAACTATGATCATGAATAAACGAACAATGTGCTAGAACTACAAAGAATGTAAGCTAAATAATCTCTGCTAGTCCACAACTAATCTAATTTAGACTTCTAGCTATCACACTTCTCATGCTACTGTAGTAAACTTGCTTTCAGGTTCAAATCCAGAAATAGTCGGACGCTTATAAAATATTAGTACTATTAACTTGAGACACTGGCAGAATAAGAGAATGTGAACTAATATACATTTGGTGAAGTAAAATAAGTTTATAACTCTAATTGTTGTCATTATCTGTGCCTCAAATAAGGAACACTACATTCACAGTTATTGTAGGTTGTGACCGTGGCACTCAAACTTACGCACTTCTAACTGAGAAACACAGCCTCTCATAATGTGTAACAAATGGGCAAATTAACAGCAGCCAATAATTTAAATTAGCAAGCTCATAGAGTGGCTGAAAAGGACTATTTTTTCCTACAAAAATTTACTTTGCTTAATAAACATGATTTTGTTCTCTTTGCCATGGATATCTGTTAAAAATACTGAATGTGTGACATAAACTTTCAGTATAGAACTTTGAGGGACATTAACTTTGTAAGTGATATGTAACCAAACTTAAAATACCTGGTGCTGCTTAAGAGAATGTTTACTGGTAAGGTATCCCCTGTTTATATCTAAAACCAAAACACCCATGCTACGAGTGTATCTTACCTTTCCAAGTGTAAGTAATTATGTGGGTGTGTGCCTGATAGGCAGATGGTCAGCATGCACTATACTATATACCAGATCAAAAGGGAAAAAAGAACTGTACATGGGAACATGATTGGTCCCAAACAGTACCCCAAACAACCTGGAATTAAACAGGAAAAAGGCAACTTAAACTTCTGTTAGTCATGAAAACACAAAACTAGAATCCTGGCGTCCAGAAATCAGCACTAAACTGTAACCTAGTCACTACTCTGTCTGCAGCAATAGAAAAGGAGATGGTGTGCTGTCTGTTCAGATTGTTTACCTTCCTTAAATGTGGAAAATCATGTAAAATATTACTGCCACACCACATGCATTTAAAAAACATATCTCCCGACTCCAACTGCACATGAACAAAAAACAAATACTGAATCTAAACTACTACAAACTCTAGTCTGTCTTAACTGACAAGACAGTTATGCTCCAACACAATTTATTCAACATTAGCTAATAAGTAAAGCTAAACTTACCCCCCCCCCCCCGTCTACAGTACACCCTTGCCCTGCACTTCACTTAGAGCAGTTTACTTACCTGTAAAATAAAGTAGTGTGAGAAATAAAATCCTCGATTGCACTCGCGTCACGAACCAGAAAACTTCAGACCTTCTATTCTGGGAACAATTACAAACCCACCACGACAAGCTGCTGCTAAATTCCCTTTCAAGATCGGATCCACACCACGGCCACAACTCAACTCAGTCCAGTTGCACCGAGGCTGTCTCTCCCTCGCTCGATTTTCTATCGACTGAGTGATCTCCTCTCTCCCAAGTAGCTCCCTCCAATGCGGGCTCTCGCCATGCTGCCTTCTTGATATGCGGACTGAGCAGACCTAATTGAGCACTTCATCCATGCCAGGTCTGCCGCAGCCACTTCTGCACAACAGGAAGTGAAGCATGCAAAACATGTGCAGTAAAGCAATGCTCTGATTGGCTGAGATGTCTACGGCCAGAACAGAGCATGCTTTGCTGTAGATCTCGGGTGTACTTGCACCCAAATCAGGTACTCGGGGAAAACAAGCTTATTTAAGCTTACAAACAGGCGCTTCTGGTTAATTCGTGACGATTGAGAGCTATGATCGTGTCTTCAGAGCTCCAGCTAGCAGTAGGTGATTTTTCTACTGTAAGTTTAAAAATTTTTTAGTCTTTCAGCAGATCTAGGTTAGTTTAGGTACCCCTTCTCCCCTCCCATTGCTTTGACATCGAGTGTATGTTTGTTTAGCTAGAGTAGTTTGTCTGTGGTGCCCCTCTCCCCTTTAGTGTTGTCTGTAGTCTAGTGTGGTGAGTGGGTGTGTATCTGTTAGAGTAAAGAAAGTTTTTTTTTGCCTGTCCTTTTTTTAAGGTTTTCTTTCTTCTCTACTACGACTGAAAAGCTTGTCTTCAAGCGCTGCACAGTGTGTGGCCATAAGCTCTCCCCAGCAGATGGCCACACTGTGTGTGTGTTGTGCTTAGGTGTGGCCCTTCTTAGTGTGGATTGCTCCATTTGTGTGGGGTTCAATCCCCGAGCTTTAAAAAAATAGGAAGGCCAAGTTGGCCCTCAAAGGTCTTCTGCCTGCTACTGATCCTCCTTCCTCATCTTTGGCTTCAGTCACAGCAGCTGCTGTGACTGCCTCTCCCACTTGTCTTCCTCTGGCCTCCCCTCCCTCCCAGGCTGGGACTCAAACTCCTGCATCTGTGGTAGTGGAGCAGAGGAGAGGTAGAGAACAGGAGAGAGTCTCGAAGACGAAGGAAAAGAGGAAGAGGTCCATGGACCTCGCTTACCCGAGCAAGTCAGTATGGATTCATGACTCCCCTCAGCTCCGGTCTCCGAGGTTCTCCCCTGAGTCGGAGGAGGCACGCCCAGTCTCCTGGGCCTTGGTTCCCCGACCCGCCAGGTCAGAGTCTGTGGCCTCGTCACAGTCAAACCCGCTCCTTATCGCATTTGGATCTGGATAAGATGATGAGGCACTTTATCCGTACACAGATCCAGATGAGGGTTTTGCCAGTCCCCCCCTCCCTCTAGAGGGGGGAGCTCGATTCCTTTTTTTCAACCCATTTCTCCTTCCCGGATCCGACCTTTGGATTCAGAGTACTCTGATCCGAGGTTAGCCTTGGTCAGGAGGTCGGCGCCGACGGGCCTTGTTTTCTCAACACCGACAGCTGCCTGGAGCATCTAGAATCTGAGCTACTGTCAGAGCCGGAGCTTGGGTGTCAGATCCGAGGGAGTGGAACCTTTTCCGTTGGCTCTGATGTTGTCAGGCCAGGTTCCCTCCCTCTGAGCTCCATCCACTTCGGGACCAGCTCCGATTCTCAGGTCGGACCCGGGGAGACCAGCTTCCTTATTAGCTTCCCAGGAGGTCCGCTCTCCTTTGGGGTTCGATGTGGTAGAAAGGGTCCTCTCTGTCGGCTCGAGACCCCTGACCGCCCCCTCGGATTCCACCCAGACTCCCTTGGCTCTTTGGCTCTGTCTACGGTCCGCATTGTCTTACCAGAGGGACAGCCTGTGCTCGAAAAGCCCCAGATGGTTCCCCCAGTGGAACAGATGGCTTGTGAGCGCACCTCTGAGAGCCAGACTGGACATGTGCCTCACAAGCATACATGCAAGAGGAGGCACTTGGACTCCCCCGAGTCCCTAACTGAAGACACAGATTTACATGATGGGGAGGGCTCCCCAAGATCACCTCTCGAGGATGTCTCCTTTGTAGACATCATGGAGATCCTGCGCCAATGGGGAGGTTGGTCTGCCCCCAACCCCTACTCTGATGAGTCTGTGTTCCTGGAGGTTTTTGGCACGGGCCCGTCTACTTCCCTCATGTGGATCCTTCAGTGGATTTGATCACCTCACGGGTGTGGAAGGAACCAGATACCGTGGAGCCTATCCCCAAGCACCCCGATAAAAGTTTAAGTCTCCCATTGACAGGTCATTCTGGAATAAGGGCTCCCCTGTGGACGCCATGACGGTAGCCTCAGACACTAAGAGGGAACTATCTCAGGAAAGTTCCTAAGTCCACCCTCCTGACTGAGAGTCGTGAATGATGGGCTGCCTAGGGGAAGTGGGTGTATGGTTCAGCTACCTTTTCGTTCAGGGTGCTGAATTACGTGGCCAACGTCACTAGACTCCAGTGCGACCTAGTAAAGGAGCTGTAGGAGTCTCCACCTAAGTCCATGTCGCAGGAGGACAAGGCTTCGTTCTCCATGAAAATGGCCACTCTGAAAGTGGTATCAAATATGCCCATGTGACTCCTCTCCCATGAGATGGAAGAAGCGGCTAGGGTGGCTGCGTCTGGCTTGTCCATGAGCCGTAACGCCTGGCTCAGGTTGTGTCAATTTACCGAACCCTTTAAGGCATCCTTTGCTAATGCCCTTTATGACAGCTCAACACTTTTCGGTAAGACCGTCAAGGAGACACTAGTCCAGAGTGAGAAGGACTGGAAGATGCCGTCTGCCGTCGGGATCCGCTTCTCTAACCCTCAAAGATCCTTTCCCCGGAACCAGAGAGGGCAAAAGGAGATGTGGTTCTGGAAGTCTCAGTATTCCCAGGACACTCAGGGCTCTTCTTCCCCTAGAGGCAGAGGGGGACAGAATGGGCGCCGGCACAGAAGCTGAGGGGGTCCGTGAAACTTCCGGTCTTGAGAATCATTCTCAGACAGACCCGGGCAGCAACCCTGAGGGGTTGCCCAGCTGCTGTACTCTGGAGGCAGTCAGGGGACGTTTGTCCTTGCACCCAGCGGCATGGGAGTCCATAACAATGGATCGCTGGGTGCTTCAAATCATATCCAGTGGATATTCTATCCCCTTCATGAGTTATCCATATCTCCCAAACACCACCCGGACGTTCCACCCACGCAAAGGGAGGCAGCAGCACAGGAAATTTCCAAACTGCTAGGAAAACGAGCCATCGAAACTTTCCTCCCAGCTCAGTCCCGATCGGGCTTCTACTCCAGGTTCTTTTTGGTGCTAAAGAAAACAGGGGACTTAAGGCCCATTCTGGACCTCTCTATCCTGAATCCATCAGTTGCCAAAGAAAAGTTCTGGATGGTCACACTACAGTCCATCATGCCGTACCTGCAAGAGAGCGACTGGATGTGCTCATTAGACCTCCAGGATGCTTACTATCACATAAAAATGCACAGAAGCTCCAGGAGGTTCCTCCGCTTCTGGCTAGGGGCCAGTCATTATCAGTTTCGAGCCCTACCTTTTGGTCTCACCACAGCCCCCAGGATGTTTACCAAAGTGATGGAGGTTGTAGCGGCTCACCTGTGGCTTCAGGGGATTCAGGTCTATCCGTACCTGGATGATTGGCTCCTCACTGCTCCCACGAGGTGTCTACTGGGATTACTTTCTGACACTTGCCCTGAGTTTGAGTATCACAATAAACACATCCAAATCTCTCCTAGAGCCTGTACAGGTAATAGACTACATCGGTACCAGGATAGACGCAATTCGGTGCAAAGTATTCTTGACCTTGGAGAGAGTTCAAAACCTCCCGACAGCAGAATCAGTGTTGAGGGCCTTAGGCCTGATGGCGGTGACCATAACTCTTCTTCTGTGTGCTCGGCTACACATCCGGATTCTTCAGTGGACTCTAGCAGTTCAGTGGTCCCTTTTGGAATTGCCACTAACTTATCCTATCCACCTAAGTCGAGTATGTCGGTCGTCCCTCATATGGTGGATGAGCTGTCCGGACATTTTGGAGGGATGACCCTTTGTTCCAGCCCTGTCCCAAACCACAGTGATCACGGATGCCTCCCAACTCAGGTGGGGGGCATTGCTCGGGCAGGACAGTCCAAGGCCTGTGGTCCCCCATAGAGACCAGCTTGCATATCAGTGTCCTAGAGATGAGGGCGGTCCTTCTGGCATTGTAGGCCCTTCATGCCTTTCTTCCTCTGGGGACGATTGCCATTCAGTTAAACAACATGTCAGTAGTCTGGTATATCAACAAACAGGGAGGGACGAGATCTTACCCCCTTTGTCGCAAAGCCATGAGAGTGTGGGAATGGGCGATCTCCACAGGTCGCTTTCTCATCGCAACGCACATTCTGGGATGGTCCAACATTCTAGCAGACAGGCTAAGTCAGACCATTCTGATGCCTTACGAGTGGTCTGTGAATCTGTCAGTAGTGGAACGGATCTTCAGCGAGTGGGGTAAACCTTGCTGTGATCTCTTCACATCTCCTTCCAATGCGAAGTGCAGCAGGTTTTTCGCTCTGAACCCCCTGCCGGGGGAGTCCCCCAGAGACACTCCACTTCATGCTTGACCTCCCTGTCCTCTGTATGCTTACCCACCAGTACCTCTCATTCCGAGGTTTCTGCAGAAAGCTCGTCGACATGGGAGCAAGGTGATCCTCATTGCCCTGTTCTGGCCTCGTTAGGTATGGTTTCCCTTCCTTTGATCTCACCTTCTGGCTCCACCTTGGATCCTAGATCCCATTCAGGATCTGATTTCACACCCCTTGGGGGTGCCTCATCTGAGTCTGGGCAACCTGAAGCTCACGGCTTGACTGCTCCAGTTCCCGTAATTGCTAGGACTCCCGGACTTTCCTCTTCAGTTAGATCTATTTTGGTAGCTGCTCATAATTCTTCAACCAGAAAGGTTTATCGCAGCAAGTGGAAATGTTTTTCTGTCTGGGCCTCTCAGAGGAGTTTAGACCCTTTCATGGCTCCTATTTCTGCTATTCTTGATTTTCTAGCTGATATTTTCCAGTATGGAGCTAATTTTTCTACTGTCAAGGTTCAGTTGGCTGCCATTTCCCATTTTCATGTGGGCAAGAATTCTGCATCCTTAGCATCTTACAGACTGTGTAAAGCCTTTATCAAAGGCACCTTTTTGCTACTCCCCCCTGTCAAAGATCCTGTCCCCCCCCCGTGGGACCTTACTATGGTTCTCCAAGCTCTGGTCGCTCCGCCCTTTGAGCCTGCCGCAACTGCAAATCTAAAATTTCTATTGTTGAAAATGGCTTTTCTGGTAGCTATTACCTCTGCTAGAAAGGTTTTGGAATTACAGGCCTTGTCCATCAAACTTCCGTACATGATTTTTCATAAAAATAGAGTTTCCCTTTGAACCAATCCATCTTTTCTTCCTAAGGTGGCATCACCAGTTAATATCGATCAGACTATAAATTTGCCTGTGTTCTTTCCCAGTTTTATGAACAGGCTGGAATACAAGCTACAAATGTTGGATGTTCATAGACAGTTACGATTCTATTTACACAGGACAAAACATTTTCGTAAATCTGATCAATTGTTTGTTTCATTCTATAGACCTTTTTTGGGTAAACCTATTTCCAAGGTCACTATAGCTAGATGGGTTTATTCATGCATCCTGCAGGTCTGTAAGGACAAAGGCATGTCTCCTCCAGGTCAGGTAAAAGCTCATTCCACTAGGTCCATGGCTACGTCTGATGCTTTCTGGTCTAGATCTGGTCTTTCTGGTCTTTGGATGACATTTGCTCTGCAGCTACTTGGTCCTCATCTCATACATTTACTTCTCATTACAAATTGGATTTGACTTCTAGGAGAGCATTCTTTGGCTCCGCGGTGCTCCAGAATATCCTTCCATGAGGGCGCATCCTTTGGCTCTGCGGTGTTCCAGAATATCCTTCCATGAGGGCCTCCCAGGAGTTTAGTAGCTGGGGGACTCTGTCCCACAGGCTGAAGACCAAATTAAGTAAACTACTTCAGATAAAGAAGTTATGTACTCACCATAACATTCCATCTGAGTAGTTGTACTTCATTTGTCTTCAACCATCCCTCCCTCCTTTCCACGGACTTTGGCGCATGTTCAGCCTACGGGCTGCAGTACAGGTCACAAGTATGTTATCAGATCGGGTTCTAAGTATAAGTTCAGCAAACTCGATCTGGGGATGGAAGGCAGTGGAGGTGTATTATGGGTAAGGGGAGGAGTAAATTTTTTACCAACAGATTTACCTGTACCACCAGATCCTAATTGTGAGTATGACTCTGTCTCCTTGAAAAGAGACCTTTACAAGTTAGAGAATGATGCTTGTAAACTTGTTCGTTTGCGTCTACAAAGATTTAATTTTGAAGCATGCCTTAATTTACATATCATACCTTGTGGGCTCAGGGTGCTTAATATGCCTATGTATGGAAGCACTTATAATGACTTACTTGTTCAATGGCAACGACCTATCTGTCTTTGGAATAAATTTCGTTTATGGTTTTATCTGCTATGGTCTGGTGCCTTCTTCTGTTATGGTAATTTTACTTACGCAACTGTACTTTCTCCTCTTCATGCTCCTCCCCTCAGTATCCCCCACTAGCACCTCTTATTCGAGTACAGCTTTCACTTTAATTCCATTATTCACAACTGTAGGCATTATTTATATTCTGTCTTATTTGCAGGGGACAAACAAAAGCTAATGTGGAAAAAGGCCTTTATCATACCCTTGCATAAAGGAGGCAACAATAACAATGTCACTAATTTCCGTCCCATCGCTGTCTGTCTCCCATCTCTAAACTCCTTGAAAAGTGTATCCAATTACAACTCCTACCATATCTCATTGATAACACAGACATCCTTCAGAGGGGTCTCACAGAAACTGATAGCTGGTGCCAGAGCCATGGCCTGAAGTTAAACGCAAAAAAGTGTATAGTCATACCCTTCGGGAAAAACAAGGTAACCCCAAGCTACCATATAAGTGGCAACCCACTAAGCACAGAAGAGGTTATCAGGGACCTGAGTACCCAGGTTGACAGTGGCTTCTCGTTTGACACTCACGTTGCTAAAGTGGTTCGAAAGACCTTCTACATTGCCCATCTGATCATGAAGGGATTCACATCCAGATCAAGTGAGGTCATTGTTCCCCTGTATTCTTCACTTATCAGACCAATGATCAAGTACAATGCCCCATTCGGGATGTATCTCACCCGACACCTTCAGCAATTGGAGAGACCCCAAAAGTTCCTCACCAAAAGGATAAAGGGACTCCAAAACCTGTCATATACTGCCAGACTGAAGAAACTCCAACTCTATTCAGTTGCATACCGTCTGCTCAGAGGTGACCTGTGCCTGACATACAAGGCCATGACCAACCCGGAATTAATGGACATGCTCCACCTCAAAAAATCCAAATCCACCAGAACCACTAGAGCAAGTGACTTAAACCTTAGCACGGATATAAATAGGACGTGCTGGAGGGATAGATTTATCACCCCAGAGACTCCCCATGCTGTGGAATAAAATCCCGGTCCATGTGAGGCAGAGCACCTCGCTGGCTCTGTTCAAGAGAAATCTTGACCGGTGGATGGGAGATCGTAGGTTTATCCCGGGAATCATCTCTGTGTCACTGCTGGACAGAGGCACAACAAACTAATGGGCACATTATTTCTAACATAAGGGGTGGCGTAAGCCACATAACTTTGGGATAGGCTTATAAATGCCTTAGGGCAGATAGCCTAGTATAAACCTATGAACCTATGAATAACCACCTATTAACTCCCACACAACATGGTTTCAGACCAGGCCACAGCACTATGACAGCCCTCCTCTCCTTCCTGGAAACTGTAAACAAAGCCCGAGACTCAGGTCATAGTGTTTCTACCCTTTTACTGGATCTCTCTAAGGCCTTTGACACTATCTCCCACAACCGTCTTCTATCTAAACTCTCTAAGAGTAACCTATCTCTTTCCTGTCTGAATTGGTTCTCCAGCTACTTATCCAACATATATCAAGCAGTAAAATGGAAAAAGGCCACCTCCTCATTCCTTAATACCCCAGCTGGAGTTCCACAGGGTTCCATATTGGGTCCCCTCCTATTTAATATATTTATTAATGACTTCCGCAACTCTATCCCCTTCTCTAATATCATCCAATATGCAGACGACTCAACCATTATTTGCTCAGCCACTTCTGTCCCCATACTTCTAAAGCTAACTCAGGATGCTTTTTCAACCACTGAACAGTGGATGAAAAAAAACACTTAGCACTCAATGCTTCTAAAACCAAATTAATGGTATTTACTCCCTTTAAAGTCACCCCTTTCAACAAAAACACATTTTGTATTACTAGTTATAACAACACAACTCTGGAACTGGTATCAGAGACCAAGCTACTTGGTGTCCAAATTGACAATCAGCTTAAATGCAACTCCCACATACAACAAAATATCAAAAAAACCTATCAAAAACTAGGTATGCTTTATCGACAAAATCATTATCTTACACCCACCACTAAACTCACCCTCTCTACATCTTTTCTCATCCCCTCCCTTTTCTATGGAGCTCCACTCCTAACTAATCTACAATCCTCTCTGAAAACTCTACTCTCATGTTGCTACAACAAAATCGCCAAGTTCGCCACTAGCCATAAGTCCTCCACTCACCACTGTTCCTCTCTCCACAAACTAAAATGGCTAGAACTACCCAATCACCTTATCTATACCCAACTCACTCTAGCACACAAGCTCATTTTCAACCCCTCACTCTGTCCCTCCCTTTCCTCTGCATTTAAAATGCACCTACCTGACAGAGTGCTAAGGTCTAACAACCAAAATCTTCTAAAAGTATACAAACCAGCTCGTCCCCCAGGCAAACACATTCTATCCTTTAGTCTAGCACGACTCTGGAACTCCCTACCACCATCCATTCGTACTACCCCTAGTTACTCTATCTTCAAAAAAACTCTTCACTCATATCTAGTATCCCAGTGGGAATGCTCCTGCTGCCACCCTACATAACTTACCCTGCAAATTTTCATTTTCTCTTCTTTTCAATAGCATTCTTCCTTTTAACTTCTCTTCCAACTCGTATATTCTTGTTAATTACTTGCTAAATGTATATAATTCTTGGGTACACCTCTTACTGCAAGTTTCCTAACCTGTATTAACGTTCCTGTATATATTTTGTAATTATTCCTTTAAAATTCTGTATTATCTGTTCGTTTATCACTAATCTAGACTGTTTGTAATATTTGTCCTTGTCTAATCCAGTTGTATATTTTCAATCTGTGACATATAGTAATGTTAATAGTCTTTGGTCTGCTGTATTCTATAACACATGTAAGCTTATAATCTACGTCATATTGTAACCTTGATTGTTTATGGAGCTTTTCTCCCCAGGACTCCATTGAAAACGGGTTCACTTTGGCCCAATGGACTATCCTGGTAAGCCAACTGCAAATAAATAAATAAAAATAAAAAAGTAAATAATGCAGAACTTGATCCCTTCAATGGAGACGACAATTTTAATTGCAAAATGAGGGCCTTTTTGATGTTTCAAACCAGTCTCTTCAAAATTCATCACGCGTTCAGTATTTACTTTCCCACTCATTGGTATACCTCCATATACATCTGTTTAAATTTCAAGAAGTGCTGTCATAAATAAAAAAAAGTGAGCCATAAAATGTTCTTTTTGAATACAATTAAAATTATACCTTTGTTTAATGTTTTATTAACATGTCGAGCCCCACTCCAGAAAAGTTAACGTCTCTGTCCATGATGTGTCCCTTTTTTTGATTCATAGTTTTCAAAATAGTGCTTTGTAGTCCACAGTTTTTTTTTATCATGAACTCAGTGTGTTGGTTCCATTCATATCCATAAGTGGGCTTTGTTAAACTTCAAATCTTACTGTAGTCTGTTTTCAGGGTGAAAGTATGCAAAACAAATTACTGTTGGGAGCAGTTGGTGTCACCAGTTATTTTACTTTTAATAAATATTAAAGTGACTTTATAACACTCTCCTGTTCGATTCTCGGCTGGAGTGCCTTCTGTGTGGAGTCTGCATGTCCTCCCCGCGGTCGAGTGACGTTCGAAAGACGTGTGAATGGGCGTACCTTCGTTGAAGGTTGGGCACCGGGCTGGCAACTCGGTACCATAAAAATCGATTGCCAATCATTAGCGGACCGGAGTTACGCTGTGACGACTCCTAACCGGGAAAAGCTGAAAAGACAAACAACAAAGTGACTTTATAACATACTGTTAAACCCAGTTTTGGAGAGACATCTTTACATCTTTAGTACTAGGCTGTGGTAAATTGAGCTTGTTGGAGTCCTGCTTCAGTACCTTTATTTTGTTTGTATATTGCCCTTGTTTTGTTTGGATTTTGACCTGCTCTGCTAATTAAATGTTGTGTTAGGACCAGACAACAGGTGATTGATTTGTAATTGACTCTTGCTTACTTTGGGGCCTGGTGGTTATGATTGCAGTCTCTGATATGAAAAGGAATGGCTGCTCCCCTGCCTTATCTGAATTGGCTGCTGTTTTTATGAGGTTTTCTTCCTAATTGTATCTTTGTTGCTCCCTTGTTGTTGTTTGGCACCTTTCCTCTATACGCTGATCTTTGCCTGTTAACAAAGAAATTAGTTCTGTGGGCCAGGGCTTTATAATGCTGAGCTTTAGTTTACTGAGATTGCTGGAGTTCTTTCTGTACTTAAATGGAGTTTGTTTTTGCTGTCTTTGTTTCATCTGGGTTTAGACCGGCTGCACTAAGTGTAAGCCTTAGCTTGGACAGTTGAAGGTGCCTCCTACTTGCTCTTTATGGTGGTTCACCACTTCCATTCATCCAGTAACGTTAGAGCTGACTTGTATAGCAACCCAGTTAACTTTTCACATATTGGTTGCTGTTGACATGGGTTTGCAGTTTGACTGCTTATTTTGTGCGTACTGACAGTCACTTTTATTATTTAGTGACAGTAATTGTGAGGGGTGTAAATATTTGCTAAATTTGGAGTCTAACCTCTTACATACTACACACCAGTAAGCAGCTTAATACCATGTTGAAACCAGCTAACAATAGAAGCATTTTGTCAAGGTTAAGATGTCATTACCTAAGCCAGCAAGACCTTTAAACAAACCTGGGCCACATAACGTTATTCACTCTTTACTTGCACCTATACCCACATGTAAAGTGAGTTCTTCTGGCTCCACCTGTACTCTAGTAAGGACTTTCCAGGCTCAGCCGCACATGGCAATGTATTAATAGTAGGTAATGCCTATTGTTAGGCACAGTGATGCTATATTCACTAGGCGGTGCAGGAAAAGAAAGGATCAGTAGTCTGTTCTTACACCAGGATTAAGAATTTCACCAGAATCCTTTGGTCCCTCCATCCTAGCTATGAGTACACTGCCATTGTGACTTATATCAAGGTTCTGCCAGGGACATGCAGAAACAGAGTTGTACATGCATGTGTGTAGGGGTAGGTAAGACACTTGTCTTGTATATGGTGCCATAATTGGGGGATCCATTGAGAGCCAACATGTAAGATGATGACTGGCAATCTGGACTGCTTTACTAATGGTAGTCTTCAGCTGTCTCTTCTGGCCTTCCCACATGTGGCTGATGACCTTTTCTTCCCTCATAATGCCTTTTTTTTTCTTTTAGCAGAGTTAATTTATTTGACATTCCATCCTAGCCAGTTTTAATCCAGACTGTACTAAGGTGTCTCTTTTCAATGCTAGAAGTCTTAATAAACTGCCTAATTTGGAGGCCTTTATAATGCTACAACACATTCATGTGTATGCTGTTGTGGTAACTTGGTTCTGGCAGTACTCTGTTTATAACAAGATGCAGCACTTTCCAGTCTTTCATATCATCTGGGGTCAGTAAGAGAGCATCTGTTTTTATCCACTCAAATATTAACTCAGGAAAAATACTTCAAGGTTCTGAACTGAGTTCCTTGCATTTTGTTCACACTTGATAGTCAGTTACTACATCATATTGCCAGTTCTAGGTCTTTAGTGTCACCTGATGACTACAAAGGTTATCTCGGTAAATTATATTGATTCCATATCTGGTAATCCCAATACCAATACCTTAATTCTAGGTGACTTTGTTAATCAGCTATCACTTCAAAATCTTGCATAGATACGAATAAATGCACCATGTTTCCTGGATTTCATTAATGCCACCTCCATAGATCAAATTTCTCAAGTTCAAGGGAGGAACATATTTGGTTACAGTTAAATTCTTTTCCCTAAATTGTGATGTAAGCAGTACAGTTTGTTTGTGAAATAGACTTGTTTGGTATCTTGCTGTCCACAAACTTATCTGATGTCCTTCAAGGATGCATCTGCAGTCATCACATATGGGTTGTCCTGCCTCAGGCAGCCCTTCGGTCGGCCGGATTCCAAAGTCTGGGTCTGGCCTCGGCTGATGTCGCACTTTCCCACGCCAGAGCTGCCTGGGGTATAAAAGCATCAGCCGATGCCATTTTCCCCAGTCTTTCTTGCCGCGTGGTGCCCGAAGCAGAAACAGTTCGCAAGTGCCGGTCGGCCAGCTCCTGTGATTCAGCTACCGAAGACTTCAAAAAAGATAAGTACCCCGTTGGGGACCCTTTCTTGCCTCAGCTGATGTCAGATAAAGTTAATAATTGTTTAACTTGTGGGAAACAAATACCTCATAAGGATTTCCACTCTTACTGCCTCCCCTGCCTAGGCCCAGACCACGATGTCTCGGCCTGTTCAGCCTGTGCTTCCTTCAACCGACGAACTCTTAGACGTCGGTCGGAGTTTGCAGAGGAATTCTTTGGGGCTAGTTTTGCTTACAAGATGCCGTCGGAGACTCCGACTTCGCATTTAGTTAAGAAACGGAAGGACAAGGACCGACACACGCGGGCCGCGGTTTCGGCTGAAACCACGATCAGGCCTACCACGAGTGTCTCGGTCTCGGCTGAAACAGAGTCCTTGGTACTTCCGATTACCGAAACCGCACTACCGACTACCTCGGCCCCGGAGGCCCCGGCCGAGTCGGTTATTGAATTACCTTCTGAAACTGGTGTCCAGGAACCTTCCGACACCATTCCTTTAGACAAGTCTACTCCTGCACGTGGTGCAGCCAGACCTCCTGCATCCATGTCCATTAAGTCTTTCTCTAGGGCCAAAGCTGCTAAACTTACTAAAGCTTTGCCTCCCAAGGTTACCTCTCAGAGACCTTCTACTGGCTCACAGATTCTTAGTTTAGCAGAGGATCTTATCTCCTTAATTAGAGGTTCTCAACCTCATCCGGACAGGGGCTCTCAACCACCTCCAGACAAAAGGCCCAGGGTTGAGCCCTCTACCCCCACTCCTCAGATGAGTGCACTGATGGCTCTACTCTGTCAGACCACCAGGAGGAGGCTTATTCGGCCTACGAGGATTCTGATGCTGAAGAATCTATTCCCTCGGCCTCCCCTCCTGAAGAGTTTTCCTTTGGAGAGACATTACACTCTGAGAGAACATTTTCAATGACAGGGTCAGGAATTCTCTGATTCTAGAAAGAGATTAAGGACCTTTTTACATTTACCTCAGCATAGGCCTTTAGCTATGCCTCCTGTTTTGAATGTCATTGATGATGTGTACTCTGATGCTAGTACAGCCCCTGACTCTCTCCCTCCGGCTCCTGCCAAACCTGATAGGTACTACAGGGTCCCAGACTCACATCTACAGCTGTACAAGGCCCACTCTGCTGATCCAGAAACTATTTCCCAGGGCCCAAAAGGGGTTGCAGCTGCCACTGCTAGAAATCCTCTACCCTCTGAAAGGGAGTCCAGAGCTTTAGAGAGATGGGGTAAGAAAGTGTATACTTCTGCAACTCTTTCCATTAGGGCATTAAATTGTCAATTTCATATGATACAGTACCAAGAGTATTTGTTAGATGAATTGCATAAGAAACTGTCTTCTTCTGAACCCCTTGATCGCAAATCCCTTCAGGATCTGGTACATAACTCCCAGCAGGTTAGTAACCATTTCTTGCAGTGTGGTTATGATGCATTGGAAGCTTCATGTAGGTCAGCTATGACAGGTGCAGTCACACGTAGGCATGCCTGGCTGAAGGAACAATCTCTGCCAGACCATGTTAAAGCTAAGCTTTTGGATGCTCCTATGGAAAAGCAAAAATTATTTGGTTCCACGGCTCGAGGTCTTAAAGAAATTTGAAGAAAAGGCAAAATCTGTGCAAACAGTCAAAGACTTTCTGCAAGTCCAACCACCGAGATTCAGCAGAAATTGGCCTACTAAGAATTGGTCCTTTCCGGACTCGGACAGATCTCAGAGAGGCAGGAATAGGCGTGCCAGAGGTAGAGGGCAAGCTAGAGGCTCCTACAGAGGCCATCAATGGCAGCCTCCCAACCAGAGAGGTAGTGCAGGAACTACAACTGCTACACCAGGACAGACTCAATGACTTTGTTTTGACTCCGCCGACCAAGGCTCAATTAAAAGCACCTTTAGGCGGAAAGCTTTCTTTATTTTCAAAATATTGGCACAGCATTACAAGGGACTCATGGACACTGCAAGTAATAGACAAAGGATACAGGTTCCATTTCCACACATTGCCAAAACGAAAAGGCATGCCAGACCTGCCACCAAATCAGAGGGCAGAGGCTTTGAAACAAATTTCCAACTTAATACAAATGAAAGCTATAGAAAAGGTACCTCTTTCAGAACAAGGCCAAGGATTTTACTCCAGATTATTCCTTGTTCCAAGAAAAGAAAATCAATGGAGGCCTATTCTCGACTTGTCCGCACTGAATACTTACCTCATTGTGCCAAAATTCAAAATGCTGACTCTACAGCAACTCCTTCCCATGCTGGGCAAGGGGTCTTGGCTGGTGACTCTAGACCTCAAGGAGGCATACCTGCATGTCCCTATCAGACAAAGTTGCAGAAGACACCTCAGATTTCTTGCAGGGTCAGAGCATTATCAATTGTCAGCATTGCCCTTTGGCTTATCTACTGCGCCCAGAGTATTCACGAAATGCCTGGCATCAGTAATTGCACACTGCAGACTTCAGGGGATTCAAATTTACCCATATCTGGACGACTGTCTTATACAAGCGGACAGCAAGCAAACTTTGTTAAAGGACTTGGATTATTCCATCCACCTACTGCAGGCCCTGGGATATACAGTCAACATCCACAAATCAAGACTTGTTCCATCCCAAAGAATAACTTTTCTGGGTGCGGATCTAGACACAATCACCCAAAAGGCCTTTCTCACAGAAGAAAAACAAAAACTACTACCGGATTACTTCAAGAATCTGACAAGACAAACTCAGCTGACTGCAAGGAAAATCCTGCAGGCCCTGGGTTACATGGCATCTTGCATTCTTCTGATTCCACAAGCAAGGCTGCATATGAGAAAATTACAATGGTACCTAAGGAGTTTATGGACTCAGCACAGTCACAGCTTAGAAACTTTGATCCCACTCATTCCATGCCTCCAAAAGGAATTTCTGTGGTGGGCTGAAGCCTGCCAGTCGAACAGCGGGTTGCCCTTCAGCAAGCCAAGAGCCAACCAAACCATCACTACGGACGCTTCAGACCAAGGTTGGGGAGCACACATGGAGGGCAGATGTTTCCAAGGGCTATGGTCACAAAGAGCTGCATGCACATAAACCAAAAGGAAATGCTGGCAGTGATACACGCAATCAAAGCCTTCAAACTTTTTCTTCATCAAGGCCACCTACTCATAAGAACAGACAACACCACAGTTATGTGGTACATAAGCAAGGAGGCACCCATTCCTACCCTCTTTGCAGACTGGCAATGAATCTATGGGAACTTTCCTTGAAACTCAATATACAGCTGCAATCCCAGTTCGTGCTAGGAAAGACAATATACTGGCAGACAGCTTAAGCAGAAATATCATGGATGCACACGAATGGATGCTGCACCCAGACATCTTCTTACTCATAACACAATCATGGGAAGGCCGGAAATAGATCTGTTCGCCTCCCCCCACAATCATCAACTGAAGAAATTCTGCTCAAGGACATGCCACCCACAAGCATGGAAAGTGGACGCTCTCTCTTTCAGCTGGAAAGCTCTAACAGTGTATGCTTTTCCACCTCTCCCATTAATGACCAAGGTCTTACTGAAGATCAGGACAGAGCAGCCCAGAGTGATTCTGATAGCTCCAAACTGGCCAAGACAGCACTGGTACCTACTGTTAAAGAGCATGTCACAGACGAAACCGTGGCCTCTCCCCCCTATGGCCACTTCTACTGACGCAGCACAATTTCAAGACTCTGGATTCCAACCTGAAAACCTTGCAGCTAACTGCCTGGAAAATACCATGACTCCTCCTCAGGATAAGCTATCCCAGAGAGTGAAGGATATTATTATGGAACCTCGACGGCCTTCCACAAGGAAGGCATATTCAGCAAAATGGAAAAGATTTCACACTTGGAACACAACAAAGGGCCTAGATGTGACAGTGATGAACATGGCACATATACTGGAATATTTGGCAGAATTGTTCCACAACGGCCTGTCTTACTCTTCCATTAAGATACATGCCTCAGCAATTTCAACAGAATACAATGTTAATCCACCTGTCTTCTCTCATCCTCTCCTGAGACAGTTTCTAAGAGGAATCAAAGACATCAATCCTCCAAGGAAACCACCTCTACCTACTTTTGACCTTAACTTTGTGTTGGAAAAACTAACACTTCCTCCCTTTGAACCAGCAGCATCTGCAGATCTACAGTTTCTGTCTTGGAAAACTGCCTTCCTTCGGGCCATAACCTCAGCAAGAAGAGTATCTGAGTTACAAGCTCTAATGGCAGTACAGCCATTTCTTATCTTTCATCAGGACAGAGTTTCATTGAGAACCAATCCTACATTTATGCCAAAGGTGGTTTCCAGGGTATCTTTGAACCAAGCTATTCACTTGCCTACATTCTTCCCACGTCCACAAAAAGGGGAAAAACTTCTGCACACCCTGGACATACACAGACAGTTGCGCTACTACTTGGACAGAACTAAAAGTTACAGAAAGACTGACCAGCTGTTTGTAGCATATGCTGCTGGGACACAAGGAAAAGCAATTTCCAAACAGACAATTTCAAAATGGATAGGAAATTGCATTCGTTTTTGTTGCTCCTTTCATGGAACAACTGTGCCAGCTAACATTAGACCTCATTCCACAAGAGCCGCAGCCACCACCACAGCCTTCCTAAGAGGGGTGGCTACCAAGGACATTTTAGAAGCTGCTACATGGAGCTCCATGCATACATTTGCCAAGCATTACAATTTACCGTTATACTCCAGATCCAGAGCAGGCTTTGCTACGGCAGTCCTGCAGGGTATCTTAGCTACACCATCCTTTACTTAGTACCTCCACCCCCAGATTGGCTATGGTATTCTACCCATATGTGATGACTGCAGATGCATCCTTGAAGGACATAGTACAGTTTTGTACCTACCATAAATGTAGATGTCCGATAGGTATGCATCTGCAGTCAGGTTTACCCTCCCTCCTTCCCCTCTGTGGTATACTTCTTGGGTACTTACCCCTCTTATAGCTAGCTGGGGGGATCTATTATGGTGTATTTGTTTTTATAGTACTGTGCATGTTTGGATTTGTTTTTGCAATGCATATCTCCAAATGTTAGCCTTCCTTAGAGGGCACCTGGCATCTGGGGCAAGAAAAACTGAGGAAAATGGCGTCGGCTGATGCTTTTATACCCCAGACGCTCTGACGTTGGGGAAAGTGCGACATCAGCCGAGGCCAGACCCAGACTTTGGAATCCGGCCGACCGAAGGGCTGCCTGAGGCAGGACAACCCATATGTGATGACTGCAGATGCATACCTATCGGACATCTACATTTATGGTAGGTACAAAACTGTACTTTCTCCTGAGTTTCATTCATTTCCAGCTGCCAAAACACTTGGGAATAACAATTTAAAATTGTCTTACAATTCACTTCATTATCACATAAAGAAAGTGAAAATGTCTTTTTAAAGTTGTTTCTAAAGACTTTTGTTCGGTAGATACTCTTCTCCAGCAACAGACAGTTTTCTGTTTGCCACAGCTTCCACATTTGTTATTTCTAAAATCTAAGCAAAAACTCTGATGGCATTGGTCTGTTTTTCCTTTTCTGACCTCTTTCAAGCAATGACAAACCCATTGCTAATGCAGCACGCAATAAATCTTTAGCAGATCCATTCCATTCATCCATTTTGACTGTCACAGTCCAGCAAATCATTTTTAATTCACTTAGTAAACCAGTAATATGTCTATATACAGTGGATATAAAAAGTGTACACACCCCTGTTATAATGCCAGGTTTTTGTGATATAAAAGTGAGACCACAATAAATCATTTCAAAACTTTTCCCACTTTTAATGTGACCTATAACCTGTACAATTCAATTGAAAAATAAAAAAATCTGTTTGGGTAAAAATATAAAAAATAAAAAACGTGCAAGAAGCTTGTTGCATAAGTGTGCACACCCTTAAACTAATACATTGTTGAAGCACCTTTTGATTTAATTACAGCATTCAGTCTTGTTGGGTAGTAGACTATCAGCATGGCACATCACGACTTGGCAATATTTGCCCACTCTTCCTTGTAAAAGTGCTGCAAATCTGTCAGATTGCAAGGGCATCTCTTGTGCACAGCCCACTTCAGGTCACCCCACAGATTTTCTATTGGATTTGGGTCTGGGCTGTGGCTGGGCCATTCCAAAACTTCAATTTTCTTCTGGTGAAGCCATTCTTTGTTGATTTGGATGTATGCTTGGGGTCATTGTGTTGAAAGGTGAAATTCCTCAGCTTCATCTTTCTAGCAGACGCCTGAAGGTTTTAGGCCAAAAGTGACTGGTATTTGGAACTTTTCATAATTCCCTCCACCTTGACTAAAGCCCCAGTTCCAGCTGAAGAAAAGCAAGCCCAAAGCATGATACAAACACCACCATGATTCACAGTGGGGATGTGTTCTTTTGGTGATGCGAAGTGTTGTTTTTGTGCCAAAAGTACCTTTTGGAATTGTGGCCAAAAAGTTCAACCGTGGTCTCATCAGACCATAACACATTTTCCCACATGCTTTTGGGAGACTTGATGTATTGTTTTGCAAATTTTAGCCGGGCCTTGATGTTTTTCTGTGTAAGAAAAGGCTTCCATCTTGCAACCCTACCCCATAGACCAGATGTATGGAGAATACGAGAGATTGTTGTCACATGTAGTACACAACCAATACTTGCCAGAAATTCCTGCAGCTGCTTCAGTGTTGCTGTAGGTCTCTTGGCAGCCTTCTTGACCAGTTTTCGTCTTGTCTTTTCATCCGTTTTGGAGGGACGTCAAGTTCTTTGCAATATCACTGTTGTCCCATATTTTCTCAATTTTTTGATGACTGCCTTCGCTGTGTTCCATGTTATATCCAATGCTGTGGAAATCTTTTGTACCCTTCTGATTGATACCTTTCAACAATGAGAGATCTCTTTGATGCTTTGTAAGCTCTCTGCGAACCATGGCTTGTGCTGTAGCAGGCAACTGAGTAAATGTCAGGAAAGTCCTACTAGGACAGCTGAACTTTTATTTAGGGTTAGTCAGAGTCTCTTTAATAGATGGGAGGTGTGTACCCAAGAAGACTGAATGTTGTAATTAAAGCAAAAGGTTCAACAAAGTATTAGTTTAAGGGTGTGCACACTTACGCAACCAGTTTATTGTACGTTTTTTATTTTTTTTTCCCCTAACAGATTTGTTTGTTTTTCAGTTGAGTTGTACAGGTTATAGGTCTCATTAAAGGTGGGAAAAGTTTTGAAATTATTTATTGTGGTCTCATTTTTTTATATCACAAAAACATGGCATTTTAACACGGGTGTGTACACTTTTCACTTTTTATATCCAGTGCGTGTTTGTGTGTGTGTGTGTGTGTGTGTGTGTGTGTGTGTGTGTGTGTGTGTGTGTGTGTGTATATATATATATATATATATATATATATATATATATACACGCACACTTTTCTTATTTCTGAGTTCTCATCCTCTTGCTACCTGACTCCATCATAACATGTTGTTCATGCAGTTGTTCACCATTTCAACATTTTCAGTAGACATCATCCAGTCTTGTCAAATGTCATAACTCATTTTGAATTGCTTCTAGCTGTTGCCCACTTTAATACTAATGTTAACACTTTTTTTAAGCTTTTCTGTGTGGTAAATGCTGAACATCTTGGCATATTGTTTCTGACTCTCAAGCTAATTCACCCCCAAAATGCTCAGCTTCCACAATACAATCCATCTGTTCCATCACTTAACTTTCATTGACACTGTTCTACTACTGCTGGCATAAAACAACATTAAATCGGTTATTTTTAATACCTCTAGTACATGGTTTTCACTTATCAGATAGAGCATTTGTGGCATGTTGTCCAAATTTAATAACTGCCCATGCTTTCTGTATTGTCAACTGTAGTTTTGTCCATACTGATGGCATGCTTATGTAGTCAGCTGTAGTTTTGTCCATACAGATACCATGCTTATGTAATCATCTGTGGTTTTGTCCATAGAGATACAATGCTTATGTATTCAGCTGTAGTTTTGACTCTGCAGATGTTACGCTTGTGGTTGCAACCCAAGGCTTATGCTTACACAGGATGGCATAGTTTAAGTTTTTGTCCCTCACAGAGGAGCTTAGAAACAGTATTCTGGATCCCTGGATCACGAGGAAAGTAATTATTAGTCCAATTTTTGCAGACCCTGTTGACTATCTGAAAAGGAAAACTTGACATTTATGGAACCCCCCCCCCAGAAAAAAAAAAACCGGTCTCCTCCCTTTCTAAGTTTAACCAGTCCGAAAAGAGGAGGAAGCCTCTTTGTCACTTGAAAAAGATACCTTTCAGCATCATGTTGTCTTACCTTTCCCCTCTGCCAGCCAGGGCTGTATATAGGACAGCATAGCTGACAGTGTGACTTTGTTCCTAATTACCCCCCCCCCCCAAACTTATATACACCATTTCAGAGATTGCCATACCAAAGGAAATATTATAAGAAATGGCCATCTGAGACTTGGTATATACAAACCCATTTATTTTTTGTTTGCCATTCAGTCTCTGTATTTTGGAACTTTCTCATACAGATCCAGATATTTCAAATGGTTACCTCCATTAACATATGGCAGCTCTGAAACTAGTAGTTTATCACAGTCCACTGCATCATCTACATCCTCAAATATGTGAATGGCACATTGAAGAACGTAGCAGACATCAGGCCCACAAAGCCTTGGCAAAGTCTGAAACTGGACCCTGCAGTGTGTCCTTATCCAGGATACCAAAGCCATACCTTGCTATTCCCCTACAGAAAGTACCAGCATCAGACATTGTCCAAATCTATACCTGTGAACACGTCTCTTTGAAGATTCAGCCACAGCTTCTCCAAATGTATGTAATTTATCAGATCCTGGTTTTGTAGGTTCATAGGTAAATATTAGGCTATCAGTCTGCTGACTGTTACAAGCCTAGCCAATAACCAGAGGTCAGAATCAAGCCCTGTACTTTGCATCTGTGTGGTTAACACTTTAACCATTATGTCAACCCACCCCATCTTTGAGGAATGTGGTATTTCCATCTGCCTTAAGAGGCTTTTGTTATCCTGACCCTCAAAAAGCCATCTTTGGATCAAAATAGTAAATACAGCTGCTGCCCAATCTGTAACCTCCCTTTCTTGGGGAGTGTTATTGAGAAGGTTGTCTATAAACAACCACAGATGTATGTTGTAGTTAATGGAATTGATTGCCCCTTTCCATTATGACGTTTAACTCATCATAGTACTGAGATCACTGTTAGAATAGTGTTTGGTTAGTGATTATTTATTTTTTGCACTTTTGTTGACCAGGTTAGTCCCACTAGATCAGTGACCCTTTTTTCAGGGGAGACCTGAGATGGTATTCGTACTGACTGAATTTGACCAGGACACCATTTAACTTCCCCTGTTCTTTTTGTCAAGTTCCTTGAGATCTTTTACCTCCACCTGAGCCACCACCAACTCAGACAGATGAAGCCTGTGTTTAACATCCCCTGAAGGATGGATGTTCTTCATGTTTCACTGTTGCAGTCACCACTTGTGGGTTATCCCTGCTGGGTAGTCCTCGGTCGGCCCGAGTACCAGAGTAAAGGTTTCCCTCCTGCATCGGCTGTTCTGTGAGTGTGGCTGACGTCAGGTCATCAGGGCTCTAAAGGGAGACGGTCAACACCATTACATCAGTCTTTCTTGCAGTGGAGCCCAAAGCAGAAGCAGTTTGGTCGGCCATTCCAAGAGTGAAGACATCCGTCTAAAGCTAAGTGCCCCGTTGGGGAATCTTTTCTTGCCTTAAACCGATGTCAGAGAAGGTTAATAACTGTCTCAGTTGGGGAAACCGATCCCACACCGAGACTTCCATTCTCTCTGCGTCACCTGTTTAGGCCCAGACCACTACATTCCAGGGTGTCGGATGTTCTTCGTGTTTCACTGTTGCAGTCATCACATTTGGGTTATCTTGCCTGCAGGTAGCCCTCAGTCGGCCTGAGTACCAGAGTCTTCGGATTTGTGCGTCTGATGCTGCCTCTTCTTCCATGACACCAGGTCGTCAGGGGTATAAAACATGCAGCCGACGCCATTACATCAGTCTTTCTTGCTGTACGGTGCCCGAAGCAGAAGCAGTTCGCAAGTGCCGGTCGGCCGACTTCTGAAATTTTCATTTTCAAGTTACAGACCTGAAGTCTTCAAAAAGATACGTACCCCTTTGGGGATCCTTTTTTTCTTGCTCTAACCGATGTCAGAAAAAATTAACAATTGTCTTGCCTGTGGAAAGCAAGTACGTCATAGAGATTTTCATTCTTACTATGTCACCTGTTTAGGCCCTGACCACGATGTCCCTCTGTCAGTTTTCTGCCTTGTTCAACGTCCAAACTATTCGTCAGGCTGTTTTTGTACCTAAATAATTTCGTTCTCGATCTCCATACTCCAAAATGGCTTCGTTAAGCCATCCGTCTACCAATCTCCCAAAAAAAGTAAGGATAAAGACAGAGACAGACCACATAGGTCCAAAACAGTCGAAGCTTCCAATAAGCTAGTCGCCAGTCCACCAGTACTCAGTGAGGCGCTTTCGCAGCCCCTGATACCCACTACTACAGATTCGCAGGCCTCTACTGAGACCCATTTGGAGTCTGGTATGCCGCAAGATGCTTCTTTGACTATGGAACCTGTGGATGTCTCTACCTTGGATGGGTCCGGAGTCACTGTGCAGGCACCAGCTTCTGTGAGTGTATTCAGGCCTACCGATTTTCATATCAAACCAACAACTTCGTTTCAAGGTAAAAATACCGAATTCCTCAGGCCTAAAGCTTGCACTAAGCCTAGAAAACAGACCATCAAAGTGCATTCTCAGGCACATATGCCTCAAAAACAAATGATTAGAATAGCTGATTACCTTAATTAGGGGAAGCCACCCTTCCCCCTCCAAGAGACTTAGAACTGATTTTCTTCCTGATTCTTCTGATCAGGAATCTGATATCTTTGTTCCTTCTGACTACCAGGATTTACCCTTCTCTACTTATGAGGATTCTGATGCAGAGGATTCCATTCCCTCTGCTTCCCCTCCAGAAGATTTTTCTTTAGGTGAAAACTTGCATACCCTTAGGGAGCATTTCCGCTGGGAAAGCCAGGACTATTCTCAATCCAAAAAGAGACTTGGGGAATTTTTAAACCTGCCTCAACACATGCCTCTTGCTATCCCTCCTGTTCTGGAGATTGTAGATGATGTTTTCTTGGAATCCAGCCTTACCCTAGACACTTTGCATCCAGCTCCCAGGAAACCTGACAGGTACTACAGAGTACCTGACTCTCACAAATTCCTTTTCAAAAATCCTACTGTGGATCCAGATACCATTTCCCCAGGACCAAAAGGCATTAAGGCTACTACTGCCAAAACTCCTACCCCTTATGATAAGGATTCTAGAGCTTTAGACAGATGGGGTAAGAAGGTATATATTTCTGCTTACTGCTTTAAATTGCCAGTTTCATATGTTAAAGTATCGGCAGCATATTATGGGCTCAATTAAACAGAAAATTATGTTTATTTATGACTGTGCTGAGCACAAAGATTTACAAGAGTTAATGCATTCTGCTGACCAAGTAGGTAAACATACTTTGCAATGTGGTTTTGATGTTTTAGAAGCATCTTGCAGGGCTGCTGTCACTGGGTCTGTACTTAAAAGCATGCTTGGCTTAAGGAACAAAACTTGCCAGATCATGTTAAAGCTAAATTACTGGATGCACCCTTACACCAAGAGCACCTTTTTGGCAACAAAGCAGAATAAGTCCTCAAAAGGATGGAGGAAAAAGCTAAATCTATGCACACTGTTAAGATTTCTTACAAGTACAGCCACCTAGATTCAGTAGGCACTGGCCTTCAAGGAACTGGTCCTTTCCAGTCCCTTCAAGGCGTTCTCAGTCCAAACCCAGGAGCAGCAGACCACCAAGACTTCAGTCTCAGGCACAGATCTAAGCAGTGGGGGGGGGGGGCACTTCTAAAGCAGGGAGTAATAAACCTCCCCCTATGGAAAAATGGCACAATGACTTATCCTTACCCCCTACCAAGCCTTGCTCAACTTCTTGCTCCCTTAGGAGGAAAGCTCTCTCTCCATGCAAAACACTGGGAACTCATTACCCAAGACAAATGGATTTTAAACATAATTTCCCAAGGATACTGTTTCTATTTCCACTCACTCCCAACCCCAAATGGATGGCCAGACCTTCCCCCAAACCAGTGGGCGGAGGCCCAAAAACAAGTGCTCCCTCTCCTCAGTATCAGGGATATTCAGCCTGTTCCAGCAGAACAAAGGGGACAAGGTTTTTATTCAAGACTGTTCCTGGTTCCCAGAAAAGAAAACTCCTGGCATCCTATCCTCGACCTTTCTATTCTCAACACCTTTCTGGTGGTTCCAAAATTCAAAATGCTAACTCTTCAGCAGCAGCTTCTTTTGCTAGCCAAGGATGCCTGGCTGGCAACTCTAGACTTAAAAGAAGCTTACCTGCACTTCCCAGTAAGGGAATCCTGCAGAAAATTCCTACGCTTCAGGGCAGGCTTCATGCACTATCAGTTCTCTGCTCTGCCCTTTGGCTTATCTACTGCACCCAGGGTATTTACAAAGTGCCTAGCTCCTGCCATTGCATTTTGCAGGCAGAGAAATATTCAGATTTTCCCATTTTTGGACGATTGCCTGATTCAGGCAGATAGTCAGAATTTGCTATTACAGCAGCTGGCATTTGTAAAGAGATTTCTAATTTCACTGGGGTACACCATCAACGAGAAGAAATCACACATATTACCCTGCCCAGCAGATTGTATTCCTGGGTGCAAGCTTGAACACAAATTCCCAGATGGCATTCCTCACTCCAGAGAAACAAGTTCATTTGACAACCTACTTCAGACTACTGGCCAGAAAAACCCAGCTATCTGCAAGGAAAATCTTGCAAGCCCTGGGGTTCATGGCCTCTTGCATTCTGTTAATTCCATATGCAAGACTTCATATGAGGAAACTTCAGTGGTACCTAAAAAGCCTATGGTGTCAACATTCTCAGGACCTGGAAACAAAAATTCCTATTATCCCTTGTCTAAGGGCAGAGTTCCTTTGGTGGGCAGAGGCCTGCTACCACAACAAGGGACTCCCTTTTACTCTACCCTCTGCTGCCCAAACCCTAACAACAGATGCATCAGACTATGCATGGGGGGCTCCCATGGCAGGGCAGTGCATTCAGGACAAATGGAACCCAAAACAGATGTGTCTGCATATCAATCAAAAAGAAATCTAAGCTGTACAGAATGCTCTGACAGCCTTCTGAGACCTTATTCTTATAGGACAACTATTGGTAAAGACAGACAACACCACAGTTATGTGGTACATAAACAAGCAGGGGGAACTCATTCCTACCCACTCTGCAGACTAGCCATGGCTCTGTGGAACACAGCCTTGAGCTACCAAGTGAACCTACAAGCTCAATTCCTGCCAGGCAGACTAAATTCACTGGCAGACGATTTAAGCAGAAATCTCATGGACCCACACAAATGGAAACTGGAACCCAAAATATTCAAGCTCTTGAGGAACAAATGGGGGACTCCAGAGGTAGACCTGTTTGCTTCCCCTCAGAACTACCAATTGAACAAATTCTGCAACAGAACTCCCCACAGTCAAGCTTGGAAAGTGAATGCCCTGTCCTTTACCTGGGAAAGCCTCTCAGTTTATGCTTTCCCCCCCCTGCCTCTCCTCATAAAGGTTCTACTAAAGATTAAACAGGACAAGCCAAGGACAATACTGATTGCACCAGACTGGCCATGCCAGCACTGGTGTACCCCCTTTTGCACAGTCTGACAGTGCTACAACCTTGGCACCTGCCTCAGACCCCTTCCCTGCTGTCCCAGCAGGCGGGCCAGATTCTGCAACCTCAGCTTCAAACCCTGAACCTTGCAGCCTGGCTAATTCCCTGACCTCACCTCCAGTAACCCTCAGTAAGCAGGTGCTGGATGTCATTCTTGAGGCAAGAAGGCCTAGTACTAGAAAATCCTATTCAGAAAAGTGGAAAAGATATTGTTCCTGGAGCCAAGCTCAGGGGATAGGCACAACAATGCCCAGCTTACCTGATATTCTAGATTATTTAACAGAAGTGCTCCACAAGGGCCTATCTCTCTCTTCAGTTAAGATTCATGCCTCTGCCATATCAGCACATTATAATACTGACCCACCCCTCTTCTCTCATTCCCTGCTAAAACTATTCCTTAGAGGGGCCAAAACTTTTAAGACTTCCCAGAAGGGCTCCCACTCCAGCTTGGGACCTTAACTTTGTATTGGAAAAACTCACCTCCCCCCCTTTTGAACCAGCTGCTACAGCAGAGTTGAAATTCCTTTCTTGGAAAACAGCTTTACTTCTAGCCATCACTTCAGCAAGAAGAGTGTCTGAATTGCAGGCTCTCATGACAGTGGAACCATTCATTATCTTCCATGCTGACAGGGTTTCCCTCAGGACTAATCCATCCTTCATGCCCAAGGTGGTGTGTAGTGTAGCTCTAAACCAGTCCATTCATTTGCCTACTTTTTTCCCAATCTTCAGAATAAAGGGGAAAGGATACTGCATTCTCTGGACGTACACAGACAGCTTAGATTCTGTTTGGAGAGGACTAAGCCTCTCAGAAAGTCTGACCAGCTGCTAGTGAGCTTTGCTGCAGGGGCAGAGGGGAAGGCCATTTCAAAGCAAACCATTTCCAAATGGATAGCACATTGCACCCATTTCTGCTACAAACACCATGCAAAACCTACCCAACAGGGGATAAGAACACATTCCACCAGGGCTACATCTACCTCTACTGCATTTCTCAGAGGAGTCCCTACCAGGGACATCCTAGAAGCTGAAACTTGGAGCTCTGTACATACTTTCACCAAGCATTACCATCTCCCTATCTTTTCTAAATCCAGAGCTGGATTTGCCACAGCAGTGTTACAGGGCTTTATTGCTAGCCCTAATGCTATTTAACTACCTCCACCCTTCCTTAGCTTTGGGAATCAACCCAAATGTGATGACTACAACAGTGAAACACGAAGAACATAGCACAGTTGTGTACCATAAATGTAGACATTCGAGTGTATTCACTGTTGCAGTCCTGGTTACCCTCCCTCCAGCCACCTGACTTCTCTTGACTTTTACCTTTCCTCCTTGTTTGGCATATATTATATAGTGTGTATTTGCTTTTTGCTGGGGGTGTTCCATACCATATACTTGCTTCCTATTGTGGGGGCACCTGACGTCTGGGGCAAGAAAAACTGATGTAATGACGTCGGCTGCATGTTTTATACCCCTAACGTCATGGAAGAAGCAACAGCATCCGACGCACAAATCCAAAGACTCTGATGTTCAGGCTGGCTGAGGGCTACTTGCAGGCAGGATAACCCAAATATGATGACTGCAACAATGAATACACTGGAACATCTACATTTATGGTAAGTGTACACAACTGTACTTTCTGTGCCCTCTTTAATGCTCTAACTATAAAGAGAAGAGCTGATATTGTAACTAGGCATTTTAGTCCGTCTTTCCAGCAGTGCGAAATGGCGTCAGTCTCTGGCAGATGTTCTTTGTGTTTTACTGTTGCAGTCATCACACTTGGGTTTTCTGCCTGCAGGTAGCTCTCACAGTCGGCCCGAATACCAGAGACTTAGTATTTCTGCGTCGGTTGCTGTCGCTCCAGGACTGATGTCAGGTCGTCAGGGATATAAAAACAGGCAGCCAACACCATTACATGTCTTTTTTGCCGAGGAGCCCGTAGCAGAAGCAGCTCGCACGAGTGCCAGTCGGCCGCTACCTGAGTTTTTCATTTACTAATTGAATCATCCTGAAGTCTTCTAAAGCTAAGTACCCCATTGGAGATCCTTTTTTCTTGCTCTAAGCGATGTCAGAAAAAGTGAACAATTGTCTTGCCTGTGGAAAGCAAATACCACACCGAGATTTTCACTCTTACTGCATCATCTGTTTAGGCCCAGACCACGATGTACCTCGCTGTCGGTTTTGTGCCTTGTTCAACACCCAAACCATTCATTGTCAGGCCCTTTTTGTCGCTAAATACATTTGTTCTCAGTCTCCGTATTCCAAAATGGCTTCGGTAAGCCATCCGACTATCGATATTCCAAAAAAAGTAAGGATAAAGGCAGAGACAGACCGCACAGGTCCAAAGCTGCTTATGACGCTTCCATTAAGCTAGTCGCCAGTCAACCAGTACTCAGTGAGGCGCTTTTACAGCCCCTGATGCCCGCTTCTATGGATTCGCAGGCCTCTACCAAGACCCGTTCAGAGTCTGGTATGCCACGAGACTCTTCTTTGACTATGGAACCTGTGGATGTCTCTACCTTGGATGGGTCTGGAGCCGCTGAGCAGGCACAGCTTCTGAGGAAGTACTTCGCCCTACCGATGTTGGACACAAACTGACGACTTCTTTCACGTCTTCAGCTCTGTCTAAAACTACAGAGTTTCTAAGGCCAAGAACACGCACTACGCCTAGAAAACCGAAGACCCAAGTGCATGCACCTGCTCCCTTGCTACAACATCAGATGCTTAAAGTGGCAGAAGACCTTATGCTGATTAGTGGAAGCCAGCCTTCCCCTGCTAAGAGAAAAAGAGATCAGTCCCCAGCAGCCTCAACAGACCGAGAGTCCGACGACTCAGGTATCTGATTATGAAGACATGCCCTTGTCTGCTTATGAGGATTCAGATGCAGAGGAATCCATTCCCTCTGCCTCTCCTCCAGAGGATTTTTCTTTTGGTGAAAACCCTACATACTTTGAGAGCATTTCCATTGGGGATGCCAAGACTATCCTCAATCCAAAAAGAGACTCAAGAGTATTTCTAGATTTGCCACAACATAGGCATTTAGCAATACCCCTAGTCTTGGATGTTGTGGATGATGTCTTTATGGAATCCAGTTTAACTCCTGATACTTTACCCCCTGCTCCTAGGAAACCAGACAGGTGCTACAGAGTACCTGACTCTCTCAAATTCCTTTTCAAAAATCCTACTGCTGACCCAGAGGTCATCTCCCAGGGGCCTAAAGGTATCAAAGCAACTACAGCTAAGAAATCCCACCCCTTCGCACAGGGATTCCAGAGCTTTGGAAAGTTGGGGTAAGAAAGTATATACCTATGCAACTCTCGCCATTAGGGCTTTGAATTGTCAGTTTCACATGCTGAAGTACCAACAACATATTATGGAACTTATTAAGCAAAAAATAGCTACCTTTACAGACTGTGCAGAAAATAAAGAATTGCAAGAGCTTATGCATTCTGCAAGCAGAGTCAGCAACCATACATTGCAGTGTGGCTTTGACGCCCTAGTAGCATCTTGCAGGGCAGCAGTCACTGGTTCTCTACTGAGGAGGCATGCTTGGCTTAAGGAGCAGACCTTGCCAGACTATGTCAAATCAGTTACTAGACGTTCCTTTGAACAAGGACAATCTGTTTGGCACCAAAGCAGAAGAGGTTCTTAAAAGGATGGAAGAAAAAGCTAAATCTATGCAGACAGTCAGAGGTTTTACAAGTACAGCCTCCTAGATTCAGTAGGCATTGCCCCTTGAAACATTGGACCTTTCCAGGCCCCTCAAGGCCATCTCAAACTAGACCCAGGGAAACAGACCCCACAGACTACAGTCTCAGGGTACGCAGAGATCTAAGCAATGGCGTGCCTGCACCTCTAAAGCAGGGAGTGCTAAGCCACCCCTTATGAAAAGATATCCCAATGACTTCTCTACTCCACTCCCCACCTCTGCCCAACAGCTTGTGCCCCTAGGAGGAAAACTTGCCCTTCATGCAAAAAAATGGATTTCCATCACCAAAGACTGATGGGTCCTCAACATTGTACCCCCAGGGTACACATTCTACTTCCATTCACTGCCAACCCTAAAAGGGTTCCTAGACCTCCCTCCAAGCCAGTGGGCAGAGGCACAAAACCAAGTTCAATCCCTGTTCTCTATAAGGGCAATTCAACCTGTTCCTGGTACCCAGAAAGGAGGGCACTTGGCGCTCAATCCTAGATCTTTCTATTCCCAACACCTTCTTGGTGGTACCAAAATTCAAAATGCTCACCCTGCAGCAGCTTCTGCCTATACTAGCCAAAGATGCTTGGTTAGCCACCCTAGACTTAAAAGAAGCCTATCTGCACATCCCTATAAGGGAGTCATGCAGGAAATACCTGCACCTCAGGGCAGGATCTATGCATTATCAGTTCTCTGCACTTCCCTTTGGTTTATCCACTGCTCCCAGAGTATTCACAAAATGCCTGGCCCCAGCAATTGCTTACTGCAGACAGAGAAATACTGAAATGTACCCATACTTGGATGACTGCCTGATTCAGGCAGACAGTCAGGAATTGCTGCTTCAGCACCTGACATTTGTAAAAAACCTTCTAACCTCCCAGGGGTACACCATCAATGAAAAGAAATCAAAACTAGTCCTCAGTTAAATGATTGTATTCCTGGGAGCAATCTTGGACACCGCATCCCAGATGGCATTCCTTACTCCAGAAAAACAAACCTGTCTGTCAGACTATTTTACTCAAATGGTCACCAGAACCCAGCTATCCGCAAGGAAAATCATGCAGGCCATAGGGTTCATGCCCTCATGCATCCTACTAATTCCATATGCCAGACTGCATATGAGGAAACTTCAATCGTACTTAAAAAGTCTTTGGTGCCAACATTCTCAGGACCTGGAAACCATCAATCCCATCATATCCTGTCTAAGGACAGAGTTTCTTTGGTAGGCAGCAGCATGTAACCACAACAAGGGACTTCCCTTACTCAACCCCTCGCTGCCCAGACCCTAACCACAGATGCATCAGACTATGCCTGGGGGGCACACATGGACGGCAAGTGCATTCAGGGCCACTGGAGCCCCAGTCAAATTCATCTGCACATCAACCAAAAAGAGATGCTAACTGTGCAGCACGCTCTGACAGCTTTCAGATCCCTACTCTCACCAGGACACCTGCTTATAAAAACAGACAACACCACAGTTATGTGGTACATCAACAAGCAGGGGGGATCCCACTCTGCAGGCTAGCCATGGCCCTGTGGAACATGGCCTTAGACATGCAGGTCGATCTGCAAGCTCAATTCCTGCCAGGCAAACAAAACTCGCTGACAGACAACTTAAGCAGAAATCTCTTAGTCCCACACAAGTGGCTATTGGAGCCCAGCACCTTCAACCTTCCAATTCAGAAATGGGGGACCCCAGAGGTGGATCTCTTTGCCTCCCTCTACAACCACCAGCTCAGCAAATTCTGCACTAGGACACCTCACAGCAGGGTCTGGAAAGTGGATGCCCTATCCTTCCAGTGGGTAAATCTCTCATTCTATGCCTTTCCCCCTCTGCTGGATGTCATTCTTGAGGCCAGAAGACCCAGTACAAGGAAATCCTATGCTGATAAGTGGAAAAGGTACTGCTCCTGGATTCAGCCTAAAGGATAGGACACAACTCTGCCCTCCCTGCCTCTAATCCTGGATTACTTAGCAGATCTATTCCACAGAGGCCTATCCTTCTCCTCCATTAAGATCCATGCCTCTGCCATTTTGGCTCATTACAACACGGAGCCGTCTCTCTTCTCTCACCCTCTTATCAAACAGTTCCTGAGAGGGGCAAACAACTTAAGGCCATCAAGGAGAGCACCCACCCCTGTTTGGGACCTTAACTTTGTACTGGAAAATCTCACACTACTCCCCCTTTGAGCCTGCAGCATCAGCAGAGTTAAAAATTGTCTCTTGGAAAACAGCCTCACCTCTGGCCATCACTTCAGCTAGAAGAGTGTCTGTGCTACAAGCACTTATGGCTGTGGAACCCTACATTATTTTCTGTGCTGACACGGTTTCCCTCAGGACTAACCCTTCCTTTATGCCTAAAGTGGTGTCCAGTGTGGCTCTCAACCAATCTATCCATTTGCCAACCTTCTTCCCTAATCCTCAAAATAAAAGAGAAAGGATCCTGCACTCCTTGGACATGCACAGACAGCTCAAATTCTACCTGGATAGAACTAAGCCCTTCAGGAAATCTAACCAGTTACTAGTCAGCTTTGCACCTGGGGCAGAGGGTAAGGCCATTTCAAAGCAAACAGTTTCTAAATGGATAGCACACTGCATCCATTTATGCTACAAGGACCATGGGAAACCAACCCCTTAGGGGATCAGAACACATTCCACTAGGGCAACTTCTACAGCACTCCTCAGGGGAGTCCTTACCAGGGACATCCCTGAAGCGGCTACCTGGAGTTCTGTACATACCTTCAGCAAGCATTACCACCTGCCTATCTTTTCCAAATCTCGGGCGGGTTTTGCAACAGCAGTCCTGCAAGGCATACTAGTCAGCCCCAACTCCTCTTGACTGCCTCCACCCTTCTTCAGCTTTGGGAATCTACCCAAGTGTGATGACTGCAACAATGAAACACGAAGAACATAGTATGTGTACACTTACCATAAATGTAGAGGTTCGAGTGTATTCATTGTTGCAGTCCTGGTTTCCCTCCCTCCAACCCCCGGATCTCTCTCTCTCCTCTCTATGTTTAATACTAACCCCTGTCAGGGTATTGGTATTGGCATTTACTTTTTACTGGGGGTGTTTTTTCACCACCATTACTTAGCCCCCTATTTGGGGACTCCTGAAATTTGGGGCAAGAAAAACTGATGTAATGGTGTCTGTTGCCTGTTTTTATACCCCCTGACGACCTGACGTCAGTCCTGGAGCGACAGCAACTGATGCAGAAATACTAAGTCTCTGGTATTCAGGCCAACTGAGGGCTACCTGGAGGCAGATAACGAAATGTGTGATGACTGCAACAGTGAATACACTCGAACATTTGCATTTATGGTAAGTGTACACAACTGTACTTTACTGATTTTACTAGGAAGAAAAAGGACAAAGACAATGCTAGGTCTCCAAAAGTTAGGCCCTCTGGCGAACCCGGACTACAGTTCACCTTTACTCAAGGCAAGGTTACAGCTGAACTCAGTGAGGTGCCTTCACAGCTCCTGATGACAGCTGACTATCTACTGCAGGCCTCTTCTTCTTCTTTCGGCTGCTCCCATTAGGGGTCGCCACAGCAGATCAACTGTTTCCATTTCCTCCTGTCCTCTGCATCTTGCTCTGTAACACCAGCCACCTGCATATCCTCTCTCATCAAATCCATAAACCTTATCTTAGGCCTTCCTCTTTTCCTGTTACCTGGCAGCTTCATCCTTAGCATCTTTTTCCCAATATACTCTGCATCCCTCCTCAGCACATGTCCAAACCAACGTAATCCTGCCTCTCTGGCTTTGTCTCCAAACCGTCCACTGGGGAGGCACAAGCCAGTGCATTTCTTTGTGCTGGTCCCAAGCCCAGATAAATGGGAAGGGTTGCGTCAGGAAGGGCATCCGGCATAAAATTGTGCCACATCACACATGCAGATCTGCTGCAGGCCTCTACCGAGACCCATTTGGAGTCCGGTATGCTGCCGGGTCAACCTCCTCCTGCCGAGATGTTGTTTGTTCCTCATGCGGTTGGGTCTGGAGCCACTTTGCAGGCACCGGATTCCATGGAGCCCCCACCGACATCCGAAGTCAGGGTTAGACTGACAACGCCGCTAGTCATATTAACTCTGTATAAGGCTACTGATCCAGCTAGGCCCAAGCCAGAATCTACCTCCAAAAAGATCCCTTCGCAGGGCCTCTGGCACTGACCTTATACTAGCCAACCAGCTCCTCAATCACAGCAACTTTTCAGAATGGCAGAGGACCTGCTGACTCTGATCAGGGGTAGTCAACCTCCCCCTCCCATACCATTCAAAAGAAAGAGACACCCCCCAGAGATCCTCAAAGACCCAGAATCCATGCTTTCAGATCTAGAGGAGTCAGACATGGAAGACCAGCCCTTAGCAGCTTTTGAGGACTCTGATGCTGATGATTCTATTCTGACCACCTCTCCCCCTGTGGACCTTTCCTTTGGGAAAACTCTAAACACCCACATTTTCAGTGAGAGACCCAGGACTACCCCAGTGTAAAAAGAAACTCAGGAAATTTCTAGATCTGCCTCAGCATAAGCCTATGGCTATCCCTCCTATCCTGGATGTAGTAGAGGATGTTTTTCTGGTGTCTGCCCTCTCTCCAGATTCTCTCCTTCCAGCACCCAGAAAACCAGATAGATACTACAGGGTGCAAGACTCTCACAAATACCTATTTAAAAACCCTATGGCAGACCCTGAAGTAATTACTCAGGCCCTAAGGGAGCTAGAGCAATTTCTTCAAAATAAAAAACATCCCTACTGACAAAGAAAGCAGAGCTCTAGACAGGATGGGTAAAAATGTTTACACCTCAGCCACTTTGGCTGTGAGGGCATTAAACTGTCAATTTCCTATAATTAAATTCCAGCAGAATGTGCTCAAGCTCATTAAACAAAAAATATCTGCCTTGCCTGACAGTAACACTACCAGAGAACTAACAGACCTCATACAGTCAAGCTCTCTGGTAGTAAAGCACTCCATACATTGTGGTTATGATGCCTTAGAAGCCTCTACCAGGGCTTGCAGCTACAGGGTCAGTTATCAGAAGGCATGCCTAGTTAAGGGAGCAACCTTTGCCTGACCAAGTAAAATCAAGCTTTTAGATGCCTTTTTAGATAAAGAGCAATTGTTTGGCCCCAGTGCTGAGGAAGTCATCAAGAAAATGGAGGACAAAGCCAAATCCATGCAAACTGTCAAGGATTTTTTGCAGATACAGCTTCCAAGGTTCAGGAGAAATTTCCCTGCCAAGCACTGGTCCTTTCCATCTCAGGCTAAGCCAATACAGAGAAAGGGACACAAATACAGAATCCCTAGGACGCAGGCCCACAGCCAGCAAAGAACTAGACAGTGGTCCACTGCTCCTCCAAGGGAGGGGAGTTCTAAGCCCACTTCCTTCAACAGAGACTCACAGTGACTCCCTTCCCTCCCCTCTGCCCCCCAGGTCTCCAGACAAGCTAGGAGGAAGACTTTCCCTCTTCCTGGAAAACTGGCAGGTCATCACCTCAGGTCTATGGGTCCTAAAAATTGTTACCAGATGGTACAGATTCTATTTCAAAGAAAAACCAAGGAGGTCAGTTGCCCAGACGTCCCAGCAAAGCAGACAGCAGAAGCTATTCACCAGTTCCAAAAGCTTTACGCCCAAGGTGCTGTAGAACCCATGCCCAAGGAACAGACCTGAAAGGGATTTTACTCAAGGCTGTTCTGGTTCCCAGAAAAGAGGGCACATGGCGCCCTATCCTAGGCCTCTCTACCCTGAATCTGTCCTTTCTGTTTCCAAAATTCAAAATGTTGACACTACAAAAACTACCACCACCTATGCTCCTACCCTAGATATGAAGGATACCTACTTGCATATTCCTGTCAGAGAGTCCTGCAGGAGTTACCCAAGGTTCAGAGCAGGGTCCCAACACTTTAAATTCTGTGCACTGCCCTTTGGCTTATCCACTGCTCCCAGAGTCTTTATTGAAATGCTTTGCTCCAGTCATTGTTTACTGCAGACAGAGGGCCATACAAATCTACCCCTAGCTAAACGACTGCCTCATTCAGGCAGAAACCAAGGAAAAGCTCTTACAGGACCTCTCCTTTGTGCAGACCCTACTGACCACACTGGGGTTCACCATCAACAGGAAAAATCCCAGCTGCTACCCACACGAAGGATTACCTTCCTGGGCACTCTGCTGGACACATCCACACAAGTGGCCTCCCTCCAGAAGCAGACCTCTCTGCAGTCCTACTTCCAACAGCTGGCACACAAGACCCACCTCACACCCAGGCAAATATTACAGGCCCTGGAATACATGACCTCCTGCATCCTACTGGTACCCCTTGCCAGACTACATATGCGGAAACTGCAGTGGTACTTAAGGAACCTCTGGTGCCAACACTTCCATTCTCTGGAGCACCAACTACCACTAATTCCTTGGTTAAGAAGGGATCTCCTCTGGTGGGCCCAGGCTTACTCCCTAAACAAAGGCCTTCCTTTTGTCCTTCAGCCACACAAGCAAACCTTGACCACGGACACCTCAGACATTGCCTGGAGAGCCCACACTGGAACTCTGCAAACCCAGGCCTTTTGGGAACAGGAAGTTCTAGGTCTCCACATCAATCTGATAGAAATGCTGGCAGTGCACAGAGCTATCCTAACCTTTCAAGAGCATCCTCGTCAGGGGTACTCCTAATCAGGACAGACACCACTGTCATGTGGTACATCAACAAACAAGGGGGCACTTATTCCTATCCTCTCTGTCGCCTTGCCATGCAAATCTGGCAGTCAGCATCAAAGCTGGGACTGCATCTCTTAGCTCAATACCTCCCAGGGAAGCAAAACACCCTGGCAGATCGCTTAAGCAGACAAATCATGGACCCCCATGAGTGGCAATTGCACAGGGAGTCCTTTTTACAGATAACTGGCATCTGGGTGGAACCAAACACAGACCTCTTTGCAAGCCACAAGAACAGTCAACTGGCCAAATTCTGCTCAAGACAGTTTCACCCAGAAGTCTGGTGGGTGGATGCTCTCTCCTTCCACTGGGGCAACCTGTTTGTATGCCTTTCTCCCACTTCCTGTGATACCCAGGGTACTATGCAAGATCAGAGAAGGATCAAGTGATATCTTCATTGCCCCAGGTTGGCCAAGGCAGCACTGGTACACCATGCTCCTCACCATGAGCATTTACCCTCCCTTTACCCTGCCCTCCACAGCAGACCTGCTTACACAACAGGGAGGGAAGCTCCTGCATCCAGGCCTTGCCACACTCAGGTTAACAACATGGCTGATTCCTCAAAGACAGTTACCACTGCAGCCCTCAGCAATCAGATGTTAGACATTATTTAAGGAGGCTCGCAGACCCAGCACCAGAAAATCTTATTCCTCTAAATGGAAGCGATTCACCTGCTGGTGCTCTACTAGGAACTCCACCAGCACTAAAGCCTCTTCCATAAGGGTTTGTCTTACTCCTTTATCAGGGCGCATGCTTCAGCTGTCTCGACCTACGTCCAGGCGTCTCAGCTATTATTCTCTCAATACCTCTTGAAGCAGTTCCTCAGAGGTGTGGCTCACATCAGACCAACAAGAAACCCCCCTGCACCAGCTTGAGATCTAAACTTTGTCCTGGAAAAGCTGACTCTCCCTCCTTTTGAGCCAGCTTTCTCAGCAGATCGCAAATACCTTTCTTGGAAGACTGCCCTTTTGCTAACCATCACTTCTGCTAGGAGGGTATCTGAGCTCCAGGCTTTTATGGCCACTAAACCCTTTATCATCTTTCACGTGGACAGGATCTCTCTAAGAACCAACCCCTCCTTTATGCCTAAGGTGGTCTCTGATGTAACCCTCAACCAGGCCATACACCTACCTACCTTTTTCCTAAAGCAACAAATAGAGGGGAGAGAATTTTGCACACCTTGGACGTGCACAGACAGTTGAGATTTTACCTTGACAGGACCAACTCCTGCTTTCATTCACCCCTGGGGCAGAGGGGAAACCCATTACTAAGCAGATCATTTCCAAATTAATCTCTCATTGAATTAATTTCTGCTATACCTTCCATGGAAAGAGCCCTTCCAAAATCATCAGATCCCATTCCACAAGAGCAGCCTCTACATCCAAAGCCTTTCTGAGGAGGGTTCCTACCAAGGAAATTCTGGAAGCTGCTACTTAGGACATCTATCCACACTTTCACCAAGCACTACCAGCTGGCTACTTTCTCTAAAACCAGGGCAGGATTTGCATCTGCAGTCCTGCAGGGCATGCTAGCATCCCCATAATTGTGCAGCTTTCCTCCACCCACTTCCTTTGCTTTGGCATTCTTCCCACAAGTGATGACTGCAACAGTGAAACACAAAGAACATTGTACAGTTGTATACACTTACCGTAAATGTAGATGTTTGAATGTATTCACTGTTGCAGTCCTGATTCCCTCCCACCTGCCCCCTTTTACTTTACTTATGTATGTCTTATCTGGGGCTCTAAGAAGTAAATAGTGTGGGAAGAAATAGCCAGGGAATTGTTATGGCTAGGTTTCTATAGGCCCTAGGGCCGATAGCCTAGTACCAACCTATGAACCTTTAGAGGCAAGAAATGCTGATGTAATGGCATCGGCTGTCTCTCTTTATAGCCCTGATGACCTGCCATCAGTCACACTCACAGAACAGCCAACGCAGGAGGGGAAACCTTTTCTCTGGTACTCAGGCCGACCGAGGGCTACCCAGTAGGGATAACCCACAAGTGATGACTGCAACAGTGAATACACTCGAACATCTACATTTATGATGAATGTACACAACTGTACTATCTTATGGTAACAGACCAATGGCACTATACAGCATCGATCATTCTGTATGTCTGTACAGCATACAGTGGAACCAAGGTGTTTTGATAGAATATTTGAAATTGCTGTGATGTTACTGCTATGGTTCTAAATTAGTTTATTTCTTACCTCTGTGGCTGAACTCCAAAAGGACTGTTCAGGGCTTAATTCTTCTTTGCACCACCAAGGATGATCGAGTATTACATTGCTGTATCTTAGACTTTTTATTGTTCATGGTGTATATGCTTCCATTTGGTGGTCTCTTAAGGTAAAGGCATCAAGTATACTACAAGTATTCTGATGACCATACCTGCTTCTATTAGAAGTTCTCTTAAAGGGAAAGGTGTCATGTATACCCGAAATATGCTGATGACACCATATCTGTTTCTCTTTTCCCCATGACAGTATGGTTGGTGAGTGTAATTTCCCTGGCTGATCTAGAAGCCATACATTCATGGCTATCCCCTAACATGGTTAAAATTAAACTTACTAAAGGGCAAAAGACCAAAGTAAAGAAATATGGGGAACTGGAAAGATATTGCTTAGGAACTGAAGGGCAAAGGGGTGGTATAGAAATAAAAATCAGGAATAGGGTAGTAGTAGTAAGTAGGGAAGAGGAGCAGTCCTGCTCTCACTGCTCTTATTTTAATTTCATATGTATGTAAAGGAAATGAGAGTGGCTTCATCGTCTTTGCTAATGCTACAAAACTGGTGTTGCAATAGGTGCTGCAATAGAGAGGGGAAGAGAGCGAAAACGACATGCTGGAGCCACAAACTGTTAAAGTCTTTTAATTATAATTTTTTTAAAAAACAAAAAAATAAAATAAAGCGGCTGCAGCCTGGTGGCTTCCTGAGCTTATCCAGATAAAAACATAAACAAACATAAAATAAATAAACATAACTTGGTCACATGGTGTTTTTTAGTGTAATTTAAGTTAAAATCAATCAGTTAATCAGTCAGAGAATCTTTTAAAAACAAAAATTTAAAAAACCTCACAAACTTGGTACCCCCTTGGTAGGAACCAGAGATGATGATTGAGATTTTTTTTTTTTGTTTTTATTAACTTTTTATTAAAGTTTTTTGCTGCTGCTGCAGCTCTTCTCTTTCTTGTGGATGACTGTTGCTGTTGGTGTTTATTCTTTTGAGGAGAGACTTGTAAAGACTTGGAGAAAAAAATAAGCTGACCAAGTGAGAAAGCAGGTAGGAGAACTTCACTGTAGGCCAATGTAAAGTGCTGTAGTTGACCCGTAACCTTTATGGTGGTATTGGAGCTGATGGCAGCGGCACAGGAAAGGAGTTTGAGGATATTGATCCATACCTTACTAGGAACATGCTGGGAGGGCCATGGTAGCACTGAACAGAATGCTAGGATGTTTTCTTAACAGAGTAGACTTTAATGGCAAAAATGTAATGATGCTGCCATTTTGACAGTCCATGTAGCTTTGGAGGCCATCCAAGGGAAAGTAGTACTGGATGACGAGATGAAATCCAGAGAAAAGCCACCAGAAGGTTGCTTTGGATGAAGAGGAAAGAATATGCTAAGTAAGCAGAGGGTTGCGGGGGGGGGGGGGACATTATAGAAACCAAGTACTTCTTTGTCAGAAAGTGAGTTGTAAACCTCTGGAGTGGACAGTCAAAGGGATAGTGGAGATGGAATCCAAGGAAACATTCAAAAGGACATTCTACATGTGGAGAGTGTTTGAAGGGAAGGGGTGTAGGAGAGGTAGAATGTTAAAGGCATTTAAAGGGAAGGCTTGGATAGTTTACTGCATCCTCCAGGATTCTGTCATTCTGCCATAAATCAAGTATATGGTTTGACACTGTACTGATGGCATTTCTTTGTGCATTCAGGTGTATTACACGCAGCACGTCTTCTGTAAGACTAAACTTTGCTCACTTATTCTGTTTTCTCTACAGTGCCCTTGTAAACTCTCCCTTCCCTTGTGTGATGTTTTACTCCTAGTATACAGTTCTAAACAAGAGTACAAATACAAGGCTACAAAATTTTGAAGTACTTTGTTCCAATGTATCAAGTTCCTTTTATTGGAAAACTTTTGTCACACACAGATTTCCACTCTTAAAGTAACATTTTATACTCAAAGTAATAATTTCTCAGTGTATTTTTTTCTGTTTTGTATTATATTTACCTTACTATACTTAGCATGTGATGCAGCCTACTCATACCTCCAGTGGTTTCTTATATTATTTTGTCTGAAAAAACACGTACCCAGTGTTATTCTGCTATAAAGTTCTGTTTTTCTGGATTGTGCAGAAGTGGTCTGTAATTTGACACCAATCTGGTAAAACAGGCTAGTAAATTTATGGTACTTGTATATCGCAGTGCATGTTTTCAGCAACTGTGCTGCAATGCAGCTGTGATTTGCAGAGATCTACAGCTTATCCTGCACTGTTTTCTGTATTCCATAAGGATGATGTTCTTTTGAAGCATTCTGTCTGCAGCCCTTTGTATTGTGTAAGATAAGTCGCATTGCCTCCTCCAAATGGAAATGCTCCTGCTTTCACCCCACTTAAATTCCATAGCGACCCCTAACTAAGCACTCCTACTCCACTATACTCTCATACTTATTCTAATTTCTCAAAATAACTACAACTAACAGACTTTAAGTGACTGTAAGCATATAAATATCGATTAAAAAAAAAAAAAAAAAAATCTGCCATCAAGTTCTCTGCAATTCTCAAATGTATTAACCCTACTTGTTTCTACAAACTATATTGTATGTATTTTTACTTTGTAATCTTTATTTGCATTCTGTAACCTATATTGTATTATACTGTTCTTGGAGCTTTTATTCTCTAACCTATATTGTATTATACTGTTCTTGGAGCTTTTCTCCCCGGGCCTCCACTGAAAATGGGCACTTCTTGGCCCAGTGGACTTCCCCGGTAATCAAACTGAAATAAATAATATATAAAATAAATTTTAGGCAGCTACAAGCTGGACTTCTTTTCCTGAAAGGTAGCCATTTTTTAGCTGTCATTTTCCATGCTTATGTCATATATTGAAAGTTTTCAATCAACCACACACTTTTATCTCCTTTTGAACTAGAAGATAGTAATGTGTATAATGGATGTGCTTTGCACTTCATACAGTGCATTGTTGTATTCATTGTAGTAGTTTAATCAAACATTTTGACCATGTTTTTTTCATTATCGGTGAGGAGACTCACATTGCCTGTAGTTTGCAGTGGCTGCCACGGCATTTGCCAGCTGCTTTAACTTCTACTTGTTAAAGTACAGTAAGATGTTCCTTCATTGTGTAAGAAACAGCTGTGTGACATTTAACTTTTCTGTAGATGTTCTTCGTGTTTCACTGTTGCAGTCATTACATTTGGGTTATCTGCTTGCAGGTAGCCCTCAGCCAGCCTGATTATCAAAGTCTTGGGTCCTGCGTCAGTTGCTGTCTCTTCTTCCATGACATAAGGTAGTCAGGAGTATAAAGCATGCAGCCGACGCCATTACATCAGTCTTTCTTGCCGTGTGGTGCCTGAAGCAGAAGCAGTTCACAAGTGCCGGTCGTCCGAATCCTGAAATTTTCGTTTTCGAGTTTCAGAACGAAAGTCTTCAAAAAAGCTAAATTCCCCCGTTGGGGATCCTTTTTCTTGCTCTAATCCAGTGTCAGTAAAAGTTAACAATTGTATTTCTTGTGGAAAGCAAATATTTCATAAAAATTTTCATTCGTACTGCATTCCTTGCTTAGGCCCAGACCATGACGTCCCTTACTATCGGTTTTGTGTCTTATTCAATCCTCGTACTATTCCTCGTCGGTTCATTTTCGCATCTAACTATTCCGGCACTCGGTTCAATTATCCAGGAATGGCTTCGGTAAGCCATCCGACTACCGACATTCTGAAAAAACGTAAAGATAAAGACAGACCGCATAGGGCCAAAGCTGCCGACGGCGCTTCCGTTAAGCTAGTCACTGCTTCACCGGTACTCAGTGAGGCGCTTTCACAGCCCCTGATACCTGCTACTTCAGATTCGCAGGCCTCTACTGAGACCCATTTGGAGTCCGGTATGCCGCGAGATGCTTCTTCAACTATGGAATTTCCGGATGTCTCTACCTTGGATGGGTGGGTCCGGAGCCGCTGTGCAGTCATCAGCTTCTGAGGGTGTATTCAGGCCTACTGACTTGCATATCAAACCAACGCCGTCTTCTTCTTCAAGGCCTAAGACTCGATCCATGCCTAGAAGACCGACGTCCAAACCGCATGGCCAGACCCATATGCCTAAAAAACAAATAAGAATGTCTGAAGACCTTATTACTCTAATTAGGGGAAGCCACAAACCGCATTGGTCAGACCCATATGCCTAAAAACAAATAATAAGAATGGCTGAAGACCTTATTACTCTAATTAGGGGAAGCCACCTTTCTCCCTCTAAGATACCTAGAACTGATTTTCCTTCTAATCAGTATTCTGAAATTTCTGTTTCTTCTGATTACCAGGATTTGCCCTTATCTACCTATGAGGATTCTGATGCCGAGGACTCCATTCCCTCTGATTCCCCTCCAGAAGATTTCTCTTTTGGTGAAACTTTGCACACTCTTAGGGAGCATTTCCGCTGGGAAAGCCAGGATTACTCTGACTCCAAAAAGAGGTTTAGGGAATTCTTGCTCCTGTCTCAACACAGGCCTTTAGCTATCCTCCCTGTACTGGACATTGTAGATGATGCCTTCTTGGAATGTAGCCTGGCCCCAGACACCTTACTTCTGGCTCCCAGGAAACCTGGCAGGTATTACAGAGTACCTGATTCTCACAAGTTCCTCTCTAAGAATCCTACTGCTGACCCAGAGACCATTTCACATGGACCCAAAGGCATTAAGGCTACTACTGCCAAAAAATCCTTCCCCCTCTGATAGAGATTCCAGGGCCCTGGACAGATGGGGTAAGAAGGTATGCACTTCTGCTACTTTGGCCATTAGGGCCGTAAACTGCCAGTTTCATATGTTAAAGTACCAGCAGCATATTGGATTACTTAAACAGAAAGTGATGTTGATTCCTGACTGTGCTGAAAATAAAGAATTACAGGATTTAATGCATTCTGCTGAACAAGTTGGTAAACATACTTTGCAATGTGGTTTTGACTCCTTAGAGGCATCTTGGAGGGCTGCTGTTACTAGGTCTGTTCTTAGAAGGTATGCTTGGCTTAAGGAGCAAACTCTGCCAGATCATGTTAAAGCCAAATTACTGGATGCTCACTTAAACCAAGACCGCCTGTTTGGCAACAAAGCAGAAGAAGTTCTTCAAAAGATGGAGGAAAAAGCTAAATCCATGCAAACTGTTAATGATTTCCTGCAAGTACAGCCTCCCAGATTTAGTAGGCATTGGCCCTCTAAGAATTGGTCCTTTCCTGTCTCTTCCAGGCCTTCTCAGTCCAAATCCAGGAACAGCAGACCACCTAGGCCACAGTCTCAAGGTACTCACAGGCCTAAGCAGTGGGGGGCTCCCACTTCCAAAGCTGGAAGTAGTAAGACACCCCCCTATGGTAAACTGTCACAATGACTTAACCTTAAACCTTCCAAGCCCTGCTCAACTGACCACACTTTTAGGGGGAAAGATCGCCCTGCATGCAAAAAACTATTAACTCATTACCCAAGACAAATGGGTTTTAAATGTAGTTTGCCAAGGATACAGATTCCACTTCCACACCTTACTAACCCCAAAAGGTTGGCCAGACCTACCCCCAAATTGCAGAGGCTCAACAGCAGTTTATCTCTCTTCTAAGTATCAGGGCTATTTAACCTGTCCCAGCAGAAGAACAGGGACAAGGTTTTTGCTCCAGACTTTTCCTGGTACCCAAAAAAAGAAAACTCCTGGCGTCCTATCCTGGACCTCTCTATCCTAAACACCTTTTTGGTAATTCCAAAATTCAGAATGCTAATTCTTCATCAGCTGCTTCCCATGCCGGGCAAAAATGCCTGGTTGACAACATTGGATTTAAAGGAAACTTACCTGCACATCCCAATAAGGGATTCTTGCAGAAGATACCTACGCTTCAGAGCAGGCTACAATGCACTATCAGTTCTCTGCACTGCCCTTTGGCTTATGTACTGCACCCAGGGTATTCACCAAATGCCTAGCTCCAGTCATTGTATTTTGCAGGCAAAGAAATATTCAACTATACCTATACCTGGACGATTGTCTAATTCAGGCAGAAAACCAAGACATACTATTAAATCATCTGGCATTTGTAAAGAAACTGCTAATCTCACTGGGGTACTCCATAAACGAAAAAAAATCTCATCTAGTACCCTGCCAACAAATTGTATTCCTGGGAGCAAGCTTGAACACAACTTCCCAGATGGCCTACCTCACGCCAGAGAAACAAGTTTATCTGACAGCCTACTTCAAATTACTGGCCACAAAGACCCAATTAACTGCAAGGAAAATACTCCAAGCTCTGGGGTTCATGGCTTCTTGCATCCTACTAATTCCATATGCAAGACTGCATATGAGGAAACTACAATGGTATCTAAAAAGCCTATGGTGTCAACATTCTCAGGACCTGGAATCAGTAATTCCTATCATCCCTTGTATAAAGACAGAATTCCTTTGGTGGGCAGAGGCCTGCTACCTGAACAAGGGACTGCCATTCACTCTACCCCCTGCCGCCCAAACCCTAACAACAGACGCATCAGACTGTGCATGGGGGGCTCACTTGGCAGGGCAGTGCATTCAGGGCAAATGGAACCCAAGTCAAATGCATCCGCATATCAATCCAAAAGAAATGTTAGCTGTACAAAATGCTCTGACAGCCTTCAAGGACCACATCCTTCCAGGACCAATTATTGGTAAAAACAGACACCACTGTTATGTGGTACATAAACAAGCAGGGGGGGACCCACTCATACCCAATCTGCAGACTAGCCATGGCTCTGTGGAGCACAGCCTTGAGCTACCAAGTGCACCTATAGGCTCAATTCCTGCCAGGCAAGCTAAACTCACTGGCAGGTGACCTAAGCAGAAATCTCATGGACCCACACTAGTGGAAACTAGAACCAAAGATGTTCAACATGTTGAGAAACAAATGGGGGAGCCAAGAGATAGACCTGTTTGCCTCCCCTCAGAACTACCAATTGGACAAATTCTGCACAGACTCCCCACAGACAAACTTGGAAAGTGGATGCCCTGTCCTTAACCTGGGAAAACCTCTCAGTTTATGCCTTTCCCCCTCTACCTCTCATCTCCAAAGTTCTACTAAAGATCAAACAGGACAAACCAAGGACAATACTCATTGCACCAGACTGGCCACGCCAACACTGGTACTCCCTTGTGCGCAGTGTGTCACTGCTGGAACCATGGCACCTGCGTCAGACCACTTCCCTGCTGCCCCAGCAGGAGGGCCAGATTCTGCACCCCCAGCTTCAAACCCTGAACCTTGCAGCCTAGCTAATTACCTGAGCTCTCCATTACCATCCCTCAGTAAGCAAGTGCTGGATGTCATTCCGGAGGCAAGGAGGCCTAGTACTAGAAAATCCTATGCTGAAAAGTGGAAAAGATTCTGTTCCTGGAGCCAAACTCAGGGGATGGGCACAACAGTGCCCAGTTTATTGCATATTCTTAAATACTTAACAGAGATGCTTCACAAGGGCCTTTCCATCTCTTCTATAAAATTCATGCTTCTGCCATTTCAGCACATTATAATACGGAGCCACCCCTCTTCTCTCACCCACTGCTGAAGCGATTTCTCAGAGGGGCCAAAAATTTAAGACCACCCAGGAGAGCCCCAACTCCAGCTTAGGACCTTAACTTTGTATTGGAAAAGCTCACTCTACCTCCCTTTGAACCAGCTGCAACTGCAGAGTTGAAATTCCTTTCTTGGAAAACGGCCTTCCTTCTAGCCATCACTTCAGGAAGAAGTGTGTCTGAATTACATGCCCTCATGACAGTGGAGAGCCCTTCATTATCTTCCATGCAGACAGGGTTTCCCTCAGGACCAATTCTTCCTTTATGTCCAAGGTGGTATCCAGTGTGGCCCTTAATCAGTCCATTCATTTGCCAACCTTTTTTCTAATCCACAGAACAAAGGAGAACCAATACTGACATGTACAGACAACTTAGATTTTATTTGGGCAGGACTAAGCCTCTCAGGAAAAACTGAACAGCTGCTAGTTGCCTTTGCTGCAGGAGCAGAGGGGAAGGCCATTTCAAAGCAAACCATTTCTAAATGGATAGGCTGTTGCATTAATTTCTGCTATAAGCACCATGGAAAACCTAGCCCACAGGAGATAAGATCACATTCCACCAGGGCTGCATCTACTTCAACAGCCTTTCTCAGAGGTGTTCCTACCAGGGACATCCTAGAAGCTGCTACCAGGAGTTCTGTTCATACCTTCACCAAGCATTACCACTTGCCTATTTTCTCTAAATCCAGAGCTGGTTTTGCCACTGCAGTCTTGCAGGGCCTAATAGCTGGTCCTAATGCTTTCTAACTTCCTCCTTCCTTCCTTAGCTTTGGGAATCTACCCAAATGTAATGACTGCAACAGTGAAACACCAAGAACATAGTACAGTTGTGTACACTTACCATAAATGTAGATGTTCGAGAGTATTCATTGTTGCAGTCCTGGTTAACCTCCCTCCAGCCCCCTGACTTCTATTTGCTGTACCTCTCTTCTTGTTTTCTGTATTTAAGCTTTATGTTGTATTTGCTTATAATTGAAGGTGTAGCCTTGTATAAAATTGCTTCCCATTATGGAGGCACCTGACATCTGGGGCAAGAAAAACTGATGTAATGGCGTAGGCTGCATGCTTTATACCCCTGACTACCTGACGTCATGGAAAAAGAGACAGCAACCGACGCAGGACCCAAGACTTTGATAATCAGGCCGGCTGAGGGCTACCTGCAAACAGATAACACAAATGTAATGACTGCAACAGTGAATACACTCGAACATCTACATTTATGGTAAGTGTACACAACTGTACTTTATTTTCAGTGGACTAGTAATTTGTTAGATGGGTAAGTGCACTGTTTCTTTTTTGGACCGGTCTTTAGCCATGATCCAGAGCACTACGGCAAGGGTACTTATGTAATATTTTTTATAACCATTCAGCCAGCTTGTGTTTGAAAATTTAGTACAGTGAGTATAATGACACACTTTATAAGTATGATGCACATTTAGTATACACGCTACTACCTTCCATTGCTCAAGTGTGCGATTGATTTAAGACTTTCAATACATCATGTATGTGACTGAAATAACTAGGACATTTTAAATTACCAGATACCTGTGCGTCAAGGATTTCTATTCAGAACAAAACCATGCTTCATCTTGTTTTACTTATTCTTCACTGGATAATGCTGCTTATGTTTTGGGTTGTCTTAAAGTGACTGTTTTGTTGGTGTTGCCTACAGCAAAAGCCTATGGAATAAAACAGTAAGAGAGGTATTACTGCAAGTAATGTTTTCTCACATCCCAAACATCCATCCACATGTACTCTAGTCGCTTCTCTCCTACTGTTACTTCTGGTGTCTTGTCATTTCTGCTATTGCTCTTCACAGGTCTTTAAAAAAGCTGTAGTTGGTGTGGAGGAATGTCTGTACTTAATGCAGAAAGTTGACATTGCAATGTGCGGTCCCAGCCACAGAATCTTAGCTAGGAAACTTCCACAGGGTGCCACTACTTGTTAGCAAACTAGTTAGGACATGTGTTGAAGAATCTGCTGTTCCATATGATATTAAAAATGTCAGACTTTGAAACATTTGTGATACGACTGCAGGTTGCTTTGGTGGATAATTCAGTGTATAAGACCTCATTCAGCCCAGATGGACAGGCATTTGTGGTCATTCACACATGGCTCAGTGTTGAGGTTCATTGCTGAGTAGAAACTGATTCTGTTGATGTTAAAAATATGCATATATTATTGGCAGGTTTGTAGCATGTGGCATATTTTGATTTTTCTTTTTATTTACATTTTATTTGACTGTAAATGCATAGATTTAACTACATGTAGAAAGGCAAGGCCACTTGAGAAATTTCAGAGAGCAAGCGTTTTGGGTTTGTTGAACTGTCCTATGGCACATTACTAACAGACTGGAGATGTCTTTCTCTCCCATTTCCCTCCCTTTCTGTCTTCATACCACATTTTTCCTACTTCTTTTGCATGTTGCATGATGTAGAACGGGGCTCTTCACGCCCGATTTGGCCTTTGAAGCCATCGTGAAACAACAGATTTCAAAGATTAAAGAACCGTGTTTGAAGTGTGTTGATCTGGTGGTCTCTGAACTGGCCACAACCATAAGAAAGTGTACTGAAAAGGTAAACCGTTTTCCTTATTTTGTTTTGTTCATGTTACAATTTCTATTTAGAACAAATTGTTTCTGTTTATACAATAATTATATGTTGGAAAAGTTCTGAATTTCAACCCAAAGAGCTTTTCCATGTGCTTTACTGAAGCAGTCAGTCATGCCTTACTGCCCTGTGCTGGTAAAATAATGTATGTACAGTCATATGAGAGATTGTAGATGGTAGTATAAAATTCTGAATCCATTGATTATTTTTAGGTGACTTAAGTTGATTCACATTTGGAGTATCCATCTACTAACTGGCACACTCACTGCAAAATCTCTGCATCTGCATCATTAGTCACCCCTTTGGCCCACACTTGCATGTCCTGGAACATACACTATTCTGCAGTCCTTTTCTTTGCTGTAGACTAAAGCATACTATTTCCTAATGGTACACTCCAAGTGACGGTGTGCCTAGAACATGCATCCTTTACTCTGAAATATGAAAAGCAGAGTTTGTTATAAAAGGATTTTGTAATTTGGTCTTTGAAATGGTAAAAAAATATTAACATTTTGATGTTTTCATGACTAAACTAAATAAGACAGTAGTATCCTATAAACTGTGCATGATGCACGTTAGTTGCTTGACAATAATTGATGGAGTTGTGGATTGGGCAGTATTTCCCCCATGAGTGTTGCATGTAAACCAGAGAGACAAAGGCATGCCATAACATAATGCACTTGCTGTGCTAAATATTCTTGTGTCTATCACATTACCAGCTAAGAGTGCACTGATAGTGCTGCTACAATCCTGGAGAGGGGCCTCATGCTGACCACTGCTGCAGGTGCCAGAAACGCTCTTCGTGTGGAGATTGGCAGGTGGGGTTGTTCATCCAGCCTTGATTATTATTTGGAGGTGTCACAAGAACTAACACTTGAGAGCAGGTCAGTGTTAGAACATGCTAGAAGTAAGTTCAGCGTTCAGCCAGTCCCCTGGTCAGTCAGGTGGTTATTTCTCCATTAGTTAGCAAGGGCTTGAATTGTTCCTTATTCTCTGCTTTAGTAGAAGATGATTATGTTGAAGAAGGTAAGCTCCCCTGCTTTCACCCCTGAGGGTTTGCATAATGGGGTTCTTGTACCATCCAGCCCAAAAGTGCTTGGCCGGAATACTACACTAGACATCCTGATTCTGGAGGAGCGGTCCTCTGAGTCATCTGGTCACAGTGTTATGATACTGAGGACTAAAGCTTCTTCTCCTGGGGCTGTCAATACATTTTGATAATTTTGCTGAAAATCCACCAAATACTAGCTGCCTGATCACAGTCAACCAATCCCCCCCCCCCCCAAAAAAAAAAAAGTTAAACTTTGATTTTTTTCAAGGAGCAAGTCCCCTGCAACTGTGTATTGGAAACTTAACTTATCACACCCACCTTACGTTATGCATACTAACTTAGCAGTTCCTAAAATTTGGGGAAAACAGAAATACCATAATAGAGTGAAGACAGGTCATACATGTACTGTAGCCTCAGTTCAGTGTCTGTTTGTAGGCTCAGGATGCTGTGATGGAATCCACCCATCCTAAGTGCCAGCTGTCTGTCGGGAAGAAGACTGAAAAAGTTAGGCCTGATCCAGCTTCTGTCCACCCTCCCCTGGGCATCTGTCTTGAGGCTGGTGAAAGCTCAGAGGACCATATGGTGCTTGCTTCGGATTCCTCTGCCACTATACCATCGGAAGCTAGCATGGATTTGGCTTCAAGCTTGTCCTTGGAGGCTTTGCAGATGCCTATGCCTGACGTTGAGGGGGAACTTCATCCGATTATATCCAAAGGACATAAGGGGATTCCTCATATTTTAGGGAGAAAAGAGATTCCTACTACCGTAGTAGAATCACATCAGGGTCTGACCCTCTAAGGGTGTTTTGAGCAGACATCCAGCAGAAAAGCAAACAAAAGACAAAGAATATTTCCTCTGTTGTGAACGATCCCCAGTGTGAATAGCAAGATTTCACTCAAGGTTTATTAAATGCTTTGATAGTCTTGAGGCCACCTCAAAGGGTATCTGTTCCTATTTCTCCTTGGTCTTCCACTCCACTCGGGAAGCCTAGGGAATTGGATTCCTCGGATGAGGATCTAGACTTATGGGGAAGAATCCCTGGCTTATTTTTCCAAATTCCCTTCTGCTTTGGACTATGATTTAGAGGAGGAGGAGGAGGAGGACACCTTAAGTCCAGCCTCACCTTTGGAAGAGCTTTTCCTTTGGGGACACCATTGTCCATATGATGGACTATTTTAAGTGGGGTTGTTCTCAAGAATCAGATATTCAGAAAAGATATTATGAGCTCCTAGAGATGGATTCTCCCAAACCATCTACTGTTCCTCCCGTTCTGGCTGCTCTTTTGGAAACATTTTCATCAGCTTTTGTAGCACCTGACTCTCTGCCTCCTGCACCTAAGATGCCAGATACATTCTGGAAAGTACCCAAGGAGTTAAAGTTTCTATATAAATGCCCTTCTGTAGTGTCAGTTTCTTCTGACAGACCGTACAGGTTGTTGCTCTCCAATAAGCTTTTGCCTTCTGATAACAATAGCAAGGGCCATGGAGAGGTTGGACAAGAAAGTTTACACTGCCGCCACTTTGTCATTTAGGGACATTAGTTACTAGACTAAAATGACTAGGTATGTTTTGTTGAGAGGAGGGATTTGGTCTTTTCCCTGCTGGGCTCCACTTCACAAATTTCCCACCATTCAGTCAAATGCATTTATGATGCAGCTGATACTTCTTCTCGGCCTGCTGCCCTTGGTTCAGTTATGAGGTGCTATTCTTCTTGCCTGATGACCTTAAGGCCAAATTTTTGGATGCTGCTTTAGATAATAACATTATTTTTGGATCTGCTGCTGCTGACCTTTTCCAAGTCCCTCTAAGAAGAGGGCAAAGCCTTGCAGAAGTTGAAACCTATTTTTCTTTCCGCTTTTTCTATATTTCAGAGGAGTTCTCTCTCCAAGTCTGCCTTTGTAGGTAATCTCCTCTTAAGGGGAGAAGGGTTCTAGGCATGTGACTCCTGCTAAGTGTACTCAGACTCCTGTTTTCCAGAAACCTTATTTATGAGACTTGCCTGGTTCTGACAGTTTGCTCCCTCCTTCCCTCATCCAGGTTCCCTTGTCCCTCTATCTTTCTCTGTCTCTTCCAAACTGGCTACAAATCACTTCAGACTCTTGAGCTGTGTCCATGTTCTGCCAGGTATATTTCATGGTTTGCAAGTCCCTTCCCTCCCATTTAGGCATTCCCCAACCTCCTTGGGAACAGCTTTGTCATTTCCCAGAAGTTTTTCACTCTGTCTTGGCTCAGGGCATCATTCAGGCCATACCTCCCTCCCAGGTAAGGAAGGGATTTTATTCCAGAATGTTTTTGGTCCCATGAAAAGAGGGTACGTGGAGACCATTTCTGGATCTTTCCTTGCTGAGCATTTTTCTCAAGGCTCCTTCCTTTCGGATATTATCCCTTCAAACATTATTTCCTCCTCCTCTTCTTCAGGCCTTTCTGGTGGTGGATTCATCAGCTTTCTCTCAACCTGGGGCTTATTTTTCAAGCTCCATTTCCCACTCAAGAGCTGTTTACAGATACCTCAGAGAGGGGGTGCAGTGCCTCCTATGAAGCCCTAAACGTTCAGGATCTCTGGCCTCTTCAACAGAGGTCAGACCATATCATTGTAAAAGAGATGAGGGCTGTGCAAGCTTTTCATTCCCTCTTTCTTCCAGGGCCTTTCAAAGTTTTCACAGACAGTGCCACAGTGATGTGGTATGTCAAAAAGCAGGGGGACATAAAGTCCGATCTTTTTTTGCAGACTAGCTCTTCAGGTCTGTGATCTAGCTGTCCATTGTCAAATGACTCTTCAGGCAGTTTACATTCCCTCAGTGCACAGTCCAGTGGCAGACTCCTTGAGCAGGTCCAGCACGCAAGCTCTCACAGATGGATGCTTCACAGAGATGTGTTCCTGGACATTGTCCATCAATGGAGTATTCATCGGGTAGATCTTTTTGCTTCCCTTCTGAGCAGACAACTTCCTCTGTTCAGTTCTAGAGTTCCAAGTCCTCTGGCTTGGAAAGTGGATGCTCTATCTTTTCTTTGACAGGGGATGTTTCTGTACACATTTCCTCCCCTTCCACTGTTACTGCAGAGTTCTGCACAAGGTCAAGCAAGACTCCTAAAATCTTGCTGGTGACTCCCTGGTAGCCCAGACAACATTGGTTCCCCTTCTCTCTCACGTGGCCAGGTGCAGTCTCCACAAGTTACCTCACCGTGTGGATCTTCTTACACAAAACAAGGGGTCTCTTATCCATCCTCATTTGTCCATTCTTCAGATGACACTGTGGGTGATAGGGTTTGATCCCTTCTAGGTACCTGTTTTCTGAGGACATGCTTTGGGTTCTGCAGGAGGCCAGGAAATCCACTACCAGAAAGTCATATATGTCCAAATGGAAGAGCTTTTCTGTCTGGTGTTTTTTTCACCATCAAGATCCCCTATCTCTGGAGGTCCCTCTGGTTCTCTCATTTTGTGTGATCTGCTCCATGTAGGTTTTTCATATTCTTCAGATAAAGCTCACATGTCAACAGTTTCTGCTCATCTGCCCTTGAATCCTCCTCTGGCCCCTAGATTTGAGGTCAGGCAATTTCTTGAAGGTGTCCTTCATATCAGGCCTCCCAGGAAGCATATTTTGCCCCCTCCTGGAACCTCAGTTTTGTACTTGAAAAATTGACTCCAGGCTCCTTTCGAGTCTGCTTCTTCTGCTTCCTTACAACATATTACTTGAAAGGCTGTTTTCCTTTTAGCTCTCACTTTAGCCTAGAGAGTGCCTGAACTTCAGGCTCTTATGGCTATTCCACTTTTTAGATTTTCACAGGGACACGGTGTCTCTTTGTACTAATCCTCCTTTTTATGCCCAGCGTGGTCAATGCGTTGTCTGTTAACCAGTCAATTCATCTTCCTTTTTTTTTCTCCCCTTCTCCGCAGTCTGCCAGTAAAGAGGTTCTTCACACCTTGGATTAGCATAGACACTTGAGATGTTTGGATAAAACTAAAGTTATTTGGAAATCTGAGCATTTTATTTTCTTTAATCCCAAGACTTTGACTGTTTCTAAGCAAACCTTCTCCTCCTGAAGGCCATTTCTTTTTTTGTTATTCTTTTCATGGCATATGTCATTCCTCTTCCGTAAAGGTGTATTCTACTAGGACAGTTGCCACCTCTTATGCCCTTGGATACCAGTTCCAACCCAAGGCTGCTGTTTGGTCCTCTGGTCATACTTTCACTAAGCATTACAAGATGGATGCTATTTCCAGGGCCAGAGCAGGCTTTTACAGAGCTATTCTCCATGGGTTCCTCTTGAGCTCTTGTACTCTCCCTTAGGTGAAGAATACTGCAACAGTGATATGGAAGGACATAGTGCAGTTTTATAAAATCTTACCATAACAGTACGCCCTTCTCTTCACTGTTGCAGTATTCAGTCCCTCCCTCCTCCCCCCTCTGTACTGATTCTCACTGTGCATTTTGATTGCTTCCTGAGCAAGGGTCCCTTCTCCCTTCCTTTTTTCTTCTGGATGCACATGTTTCTGTTGGTCCCTGTGGATATTCTGTTCCTCCTGGGGCTTTTCCAGTTCTAAGTATCTGCGTCTGTACATCACCTTTATGCCCTGTGTCATGTGGGGAGAGCATACATGTGAAGTACAGCACCTGTAAGAGCTGAAGGCTTTGGTATACTGTCTGGTTGTTGGGCTATCATTGGCTGGAGATTCCTTATGCGAAGAATACTGCAACAGTGAAGAGAAGGGCATCTGTTATGGTAAGATTTTACACAACTTAGAGTGCCTGTGTCCCTGTTCAAAACAGTAATTTCCTTAGTTACGAGTTTTATCTTAACTTGTATCCAAAAATGGTTTGATACTATCTCAAAATGTCGCACAGCATCAAAATGTCTTTCTGGATTTATCTAGTGCAGAATATTAGCTGGAAATAAAGCTAACTTTTTTGATTAAATACTGCAGTTATATCCTTCAATTTGTGAATTCCCCCACCCTTTTTTCCCTTGCAAACAGCTGTAAATGTAAAACAAAAATGAGAAGGGAAAGAGGACATCCCTGCCTGGTTCCTCTGTTCAAATTCAGCTTGTCATAGAGGTACCCTGCCACCTTAAGTCTTGCCTCCAGCCACGTATAAATCCTTCTTAATAATCCTCTTTCTACCTAGTAACACAAATACTGCCATCGTGCTACTTGTAAAATCCCATCTGACACTACTGAATGCTTTCTCTACATATCCCTCGGATCTGACTCGGCCATTGCTAAAGCGTGTGGCAACCTAAAACTGTCGAGCTTCTCCCTTACCCATTATGCACTAACCCCAAGTACCTCAGATATCGTTTTCTGCTTTACGTGAAAGACATGGTGACTGTTACTCTTGTCCGACTATAAGATATGTCTTTTTTTATTCTTTTTTCTAAAACTTGAAATTTATTTCTTCACATTTTTCCAACTTTGCTGATCCTCCCTTACCTTTCCTTCCATACAGTTGTTCTCTAAATACTATTGTTAGTATTTAAAATATCCCTTTCTTTTTTCTGCTTACTTGTGTACATCTTAATTAATATTGTTAGTATTTAACTTTCCCCTCTACACTTCATGCAGCTTACTTTATTTACCATTGTTGGTAATCCTCTGTGTTTCCCTTTTTCAATTTAAAAATAAAAAAAGAAAGAAAGAAAAAACCTCAAGTCTTACTTTTACTGTTGTTGATTGTTGTTTTGCTTGTCACAGTATGGCGGACAAGAGCCCTGTGGGGTTCAAAAAATGTGAATGTGTGGACATAAAATTCCAATGTCAGATGCACACACTTTGTGTATATTACCTCTTAAAGAAGGCGTCTGTATTACATTATCGTACGATGAAAATGGCGAACGCTATTTCATCGTACCGATAATATCTAAACAACAAAATATTGAACAAACGGAACAGCAAATTTTTTCCTAGGGAAAAAATTTGCTGCTCCGTAAAAAAAAAAAAAAATTAAACACAAATTTAAGTGAGGGCTTTGCCCCCCCACCCCCCCTGATATGGGGGTCTGTGCCCCCCACCCCCCTACTTAAATATACCAACTCTGAGATCGCACCATAGTGGAGGAAATGACAAAGTCCCGAAGACAGCACACCAAATTTTTTCCCTGGTAAAAAATTAGATGTTCTGTGACTTCGCTATTTTGCCATTTCGACAGTATCAGATTGACTAAATAGCATTCGCTATTTAGTCCATTCGATGCTGTCATATAGACCCTAAAGAAGACAGCTCAATTTGCCAAGATTTTAATCCCGGAACATTAAATGAATGCAAAAATAAACTTATTCTAAAAGGTTTGCTTCCCTCAGCTTTCAATGAAGCTGTATCTGGAGAACAGTCACTGAAATCCAAATGGCCTAAAATTTCTTCTCCAACATCAACAGTCTTGCAGCCTTCTAAGAAAAATGCCAAAATGGATCCGACTTCATCCTTGGATCCGAGAAAGAAAAAGCAGAAAATGCTGGATCCAAAGCCCATGTATCCACAAAGAAAAGATCCGGACCCATCTACTACTTCAGTAATTTGCTTACCTAGAACAAAGTACTCTCCATCTGTAGATCCTATTCCTTTGGGAGTACCCTCAACCTTCTTGGAGAAACCCAGGTCCACATCCTTGGTTTCAACTTTTTCTTCCAGGAGTTTAACAGAAGATGATGTGGAAAAAGTGGTGCAGAAGATTCTCAGCATAGAGCCAGAAGGCTGTCCTGTCTCCTACCTCTTCGGGACAGGAGACCCGTCCTTTGTCCACACCCCCACCACAAGTTCCTCCTCTGAATCTTCACAATGTCCTTGGATCCAAGCCATCTGGCTCCATCTAGCTCGGATCTGAAGATAGCACTAGACTACATGCCAAGTTTTGGATGGTCACGGTTCAGTCCATTCTTCCTTTCCGGACAAGGATGACTGGATGTGCTCGATATATCTTCAGGATGCGTACTATCACATAAAGATGAATAGATGATCTGAATGCTGTAATTAAATCAAAAGGTGCTTCAACGAAGTATTATTTTAAGGGTGTGCACATTTATGCAGCCAGCTTATTGCATGTTTTTTATTTTCTATATTTTTCCCCTAACAGATTTGTTTTTCAATTGAATTGTGGAGGTTATAGGTCTCATTAAAGGTGGGAAAAAGTTTTAAAATGATTTATTGTGGTCTCTCTTTTTTTATATCACAAAAACCTGGCATTTTAACAGAGGTGTGTACACTTTTTATATACACTATATATATATATATATATATATATATATATATATATATATATATATATATATATATATATATATATATATATATACACACACACACACACACTTATACATATGTATAAAAATAGATGCATTATATTCTGTGAAGTTTACAGCTGTTTTTGTCAGTTTTCTGAGAGTTTCTCTACTTGAGGATTTTGCTAGGTTAGCATCTAGCTATAGTTGATACTTGTGCTACCTGTTTTCTCTAATAGATTTGTATTCTTCAGCAAGCATGGACAAGGACCAGGAAAGAAAAAAAAAGTTTAAGAAAACATTGGAAATGTGGACACAGAATTCAGCCCCAAGATTTGTGTGTGGTGTGCTTGGAAGCAGAGCATTTGGGACACAGGGCCCAGAGCATTATCTGATCATAGGACCAATTTTATAATTAAGGGTTTATTGCCCTCGATATAGAAACTGACAAAACCAAAGGTTTTTCAGATAAACTTCAGTTGAAGAACTCTGAGCATAGAAAAAACAACCCAAGGGTTCAGAGCAGTGTTTGGCAATGAAGAATTTTCTTCATATAGATCACTGCTGCAGTAGCGTAAGCTATATGGGTTGTATCTTGCATAGGTTATAACAGCTGGCCAACCCCAAAGCTTCAGGGCACCTTCCACATGCCCAAACCATTAATCAACTCAAGCTGAGCTGACTGAAAAAACAAGTTTGGGCAGCAAGCCCTTCAAAGTTTTCCTGCTGCCGAAGAGAGCACTCCTCTGCTGGCTTCCAAGTATTGACTGTCGGCTTGTGATATTCCATTGCAGGGCAGACAAGTTCCCTTTGGGAAAAATCTTCCACATATTATTTGTAATGTTTAATGTTACTTTTGTATGAGCAAGACCATGGAGTCTTATTTTTGTCTTTCAGGTCCAAGCTCCTAAATTCACCAAAAACTACCCAGTCAAGTCTTTGCCATTAAACCCTAAACACAATGAGAACAAATCTGGTTAAAGGGAAGGTTCAGAAGATAGCAGGAAGTAAGACCTGAAGCGAAGTCTGTGGGCTTTCAGGACAGTGGCTCCCAGAGATCTCGGCCAGGTTTTCCTTATCTCCATTAAGCCCATCCCGACCCACAGTTTTATCTCCCTTCTGTCCTTCTTCCCTAAGAGAAAAAAAATCAGAAATCCAGCACCCCGGACCAGTGGATTATAAATAGTCCTCTTGACAGATACAAGTTACAGTTACAGTAAATTCCAAATTGCAGAAGCATTATCCACTTCCCAGAGATCTGGTAAACCTTTTCTATTTTTTGTAATTTGGTTCTCCATCTTGTTGTACCATCTTAGTTACCAATAGCAGCAATGACAGAAAAGGCTTGCAAGTAGTAAGGTTTGTACCAGCATAGTAAAACCACATCTTAACTTAGATTTATTTGTTCACCAGAATCTGCTCAGCAACTTTGTTCATTCAGAAAAAAATTGTTAAAAGTTGTATGCACCCCTAAAATAAATATTCTTGGCTGCCCCTTTCCAATCCTTTACATCTTTAACATACTTGTTTTCTCTGACAGAACATTGTGTCTTGCTGGTGTGTAAAAACATCAGTGTGAATGTTTCCAAGTTGGTTTCCTAAATTTTCTTGGCTCTTTGCAAATTTAGGGGCTAGGCATATTTCCTCCCATTCCTCATTTGTTAGAAGTTTCTTCTATGCCCTGAAATTGTAGTTCATTGGCCGTTTGGGCAGTTTTTCCATCTCTTTCTACTTTCTGGTTAAAAGCCCATTTGTCGTTTGGTCCCTGCCTTTCCTATAACTAGTGTAATCCAGGTACAGATTTGCTGTATCCAGGACTGTTGGTAAGCTTCTGAGCCCCCCAAGCCCTTCTGTGTTGGAGAGAAGCCTTCTAGCTTATCAGTGGGGAGTGGTAAGCACTAGGTAATCTATCTACCACAGGAGGAGTGGTTTCTGGCACAGAAATTATAGTTTATTGGCCGTTTGGGAAGCTTTTCCATCTCTTTCAACCTTCTGATTTAAAAGTCTGTGTTTGCTCTTGTTTCCTGCCTTTCCTGTTACTAGTCTAGTCCAGGTACAGATTTTCTGTATCCAGGACTCTTTGTAACCTTCTGAGCCCCCCAAGCCTTTCCGTGTTGGAGGGAAGCCTTCTAGCTTATCAGTGGGAGTGGTAAGCATCAGGTAGCCTATCTACCACAAGAGGAGTGATCCCTGGCCCAGAAATTGTAGCTATTGGCTGTTTGAGCAGTTTTTTTTCCATCTTTTTCAACTTTCTGGTTTGAAAGCTGCACTTGTGCCTGTTTCCCACCTTTCCTATAACTAGCATAGTCCGGTTACAGAGTTGCTGTATCCAGGATTGTTAGTATGCTTCTGAGCCTCCAAGCCTTTCTGTGTTGGAGGAAAGACTTCTAGATTATCATTGGGAGTGGTAAGCACTGGGTAGCCTATCCTCCACGGGGTGAGTGAGTTTTGGCCCAGAAATTGTAGTTTATTTGGCCGTTTGGGCAGTTTTCCATCTCTTTCAACTTGCTGGCTTAAAAGCCTGCATTTGTACTTGTTCCCTGCCTTTCCTCTAACTAGTCTAGTCCAAGTACAGATTTTCTGTATTCCAGGACTCTTTGTAAGCTTCTGAACCCCCCAAGCCTTTTTGTGTTGGAGGGAAGCCTTCTAGCTTATCAGTGGGAGTGGTAAGCATTAGGTAGCCTATCTACCACAAGAGGAGTGGTTCCTGGCCCAGAAATTGTAGCTATTGGCTGTTTGGGCAGTTTTTTTCCATCTCTTTCAATGTTCTGGTTTAAAAGCCACACTTGTGCTTGTTTCCCACCTTTCCTGTAACTAGCCAAGTCCAGATACAGAGTTGCTGTATCCAGGACTGTGGTAAGCTTCTGAGCCCTGCAAGCCTTTCTGTGTTGGAGGAAAGCCTTCTAGCTTATCAGTGGGAGTGGTAAGCACTAGGTAGCCTGTCTAACACGAGAGGAGAGGTTATTGGCCCAGAAATTGTAGTTTATTGACCATTTGGACAATTTGTCCATCTCTTTCAACTTTCTATTTTAAAAGACCACATCTGCGCTTGTTTCCCATCTTTCCTGTAACTAACCTACTGGGTAGCACTAGAAAGCCTTAAACTGATACAAGCCTTCTAGCTTAGGAGAGAGACTTTGGAGTGATTAAGTATCAGTTTTCTGTACTTTCTTGCTGTACTTAACTATTTTCTGCCTAAACACAGATTTTCCAGCATTTATTGTGATTTAAAAGCTTGTTTTTTCTCACATATAGTACTTATTTGACAGCCTGCACTTTTAAAAAGTTTTTTGTTTAAATAATTTGTTTAACTGTTGTAGGCTAAACACTAAAATGTGATAGCCTTTTTTGATTGTTTGTAGTTGTTTAAAGCTGTTTTAAGCGTATTTTTTACTGTTTTTGCCTCATCTTTTCAAAAAAACAAAAAAAAGTCCTCGTTTCCCACCTTTCTAAGCTAGTATAGTCCAGTTTTCAGGCTAGTGCTGAATTCAGGGCTGTGATACTAGTTTCTGAGTTGCCCATACCTTACTTGAATAGAAGGAAGTTTCTCTGTTCACCTGTGAGAGAGGGGAGCTTTGAGCAAACCTATCCGTCCCTGGAGGGAGTGGTTCCAGCCCAGAAGTTAGTAGTTTATTGGCCATTTTGGGCTAATTTCTATCTTTCATTTCCCTGCTATAAAAACCGCGTTTGCACGGTCTTGCGCACCGGGCAGTGCCGGTTAGCTACGGTTAAATTATTCCCGGCTCCACTAGGTGTCCTCTTCAGTTTTTCCCTTGAAACTAGTCTAACTCTCAACCTAAGCACTCAAAAAGCATCTTTCAGCCCAGCACTTGCTCAGACCTACTAGCAAGCACTAATATATCCTGACACTGATTGGCCAGCAGGACAAGGCTCTTTATTCACCTCTCACCAACCAAGCGACTAAGCAGCTCACCCTACTATTAAGGCATGACCAAAGGGCAACTTCAGGTGCACTCTCCAGTCCAGCTGGTGAACCTGGGTATCCTGAGGCAATGTTACAACTGCCTCATGTACATAGACAACCCTCTCCTCCTACCACAAAACACTAACATATGCAAGAGATGCAATTATACAGCCAAACTGGAAGCTAAGCTGCCTCCACCCAAGACTGGAATAGACAGTCAAGAGGAGAAAAACACTTGCACCACAACTCCAGCCGCACACACACCTACTAAAACAGTACTGGCAAAAAATACACATAAATACACAAAATCACAATAAAAACCTGCAAAAGCATCAGAGACCTCCAAAGCAAGCACCCAAACAACCTGCACTTCCCGTCACAAACCAGACAACACATAAAACACAAAATCAGTGTGATGCACAATCATAGCCCTTAAGGCGAAGTAACATACCTAACACACTAGTAATAGGTGACTCTATAGTCAGGCACACTGACGTCCCATTCACTAGGCTGGACAAGCAGAAGGTTACTGTTAGCTGCCTGTCGGGAGCCAGAATCCGCCACATAACACAAGCACTCGGGTCACTCCAGAACAAGTACAAATATGACTCTGTCATTGTTCATGTTGGTGTGAATGACCTGAGACATACCTCCCTGGACTACATGAAGAGAGACATGGAAGAGCTCTCTGATCATGTAGCCCAGGCTGGTATGACCCTGACCCTGAATAGCATCCTGCCCTCACCAAGAATGATACCTCAGTATAAAGAAAAAATATTCATTTTCAACAATTGGCTAAGCTTCTGGTGTCATTCAAAGGGGATCCAGTGTCTGTCAGTCTGGGACGACATACTCGACAAGCTGCGTTGCTTAGCAAGAGACTGCTTGCACCTGTCACCCCTAAGCTTTTGAATACTGGCCAAGGCTCTTGCTGCCCCCATAGTGCCTTTAAGGCTGTTGCTGCCCCCATAGTGCCTTTTTAGGCAAGGCTCAAAAGTCAAACCCACCTCCGTAAACAGCACAATTAACAAAAAACTGAGGGTTATACTACTCAGTGCCAGGAATTTAGATCTCAAAATGCACGCGCCCGAAGCACTCCTCAGTTTGGAGAATGTCGACATCTGTGCAGTAACTGAAACCTAGTTCAAGGCTCCAGAGAGCACCCAAACACTACCGGGCTACAACTCATACCAAACGTTTCGGCCACAGAACATGGACCGAAACACAAAAGGAGGGGGTGTATCCATATTCATCAAGGATACCTACACCTCCCGGTTAGTGGCGCAGCATGATACTTCTGAGATCATCCATGTGCAACTAACATCGGGCAGATCTGCAGTGCAAATTGTGGCCTGCAACAGATCACCCTCCATGACCCAGGACCACCACTCCACCTTTCTGGAAACAATGGAAAACATGAAGGTCCTACCAAACACCCTGATATTGGGCGATTTCAATTACCCTACCTTTCACTGGGAAAACTACTCGAGTACAAATTCCCAGGCCCAGCACTTTCTGGAATTCATCAACTTAAACACCCTGGATCAGCTGGTAAACTCCCTTACCAGAGGTGAAAATGTATTGGACCTGGTCATCACCAACATGGATGACAGGTGTTCCACAGCGGAGGTCAACCCGTCACTGGTTAGCTCAGACCATAAACTAATCACTCTGTATGTCCACACCACACCACCACCCCCAACTAAGGAAACCACAGTAAATAAACTTTTTTCTAAAGCAAACTTCACCTTACTTAAGACAGAGGTGGTAAGTTTCACAGCCCCCACGCTAAAGGATAACGCTGCCCAAGATGCAGAAACCTTTTACAAATGCACTCTATGAGCACCTACAAGGATGCATGGATCGTGCCATCCCTAGCAAAACCAAGATTCACTCCTCTAAGAGAAGGAAACCAGTTTGGTGGACCCCTGCAATAAACAGGCTATACAATAGAAGGAGGAAACTAGTTCAGAAAAAAAAGCAAATCCCAAGAAGGAAAGACATCCCTGATAAGTATCAGTAAGAAACTGAGGTCCCTCATGAAATCACCCAAGGCTAACTTCGAAAGAAAAATAGCCAAGGATTCAAAAGATAACCACAAAGCCTTCTTTAGCTATGTTAAGAATCTAAGTGGCAACTCACAGATATGCACTGAACTAGTGCAAAATAGCACAAAATATACTGAACCTACTGATATTGCCAACATCCTGGCAGATAGATTCAGTACAAACTTCACCCCCCCCACCTCCAAAAGGGCCCACAACAACACCAGAAAAGTGTAGTGTCCCAAAAATCTCACAGACGCACATGTGAAAACAGCCCTTTCAAAGTCAAAAACACAGCGTCAATGGGACCATATGGTGTCCCAGGCTGTGTCTTGCACGAACTACAGAACAAACTAACCCCCCACTTAAACACGTTGTTCAACCTCAGCCTCTCCACAGGCTACATGCCCATAGAATGGCGCACAGCAACTGTTATTCCTCTCCACAAAGGAGGGGCCACAACTGACCCTGGTAACTATCGCCCCATAAGCCTGACTAGCCTGGTCTGCAAGGCTGTGGAGCGCATCATCATGGAACTCATTAACAAAGACATTGGGAACCTCCAAACACTTGACCTGCCCCAGTTCTGCTTTAAGGGTAGATCATGCCTACTAAACCTGGTGAGACAGTGACCAAGGCCATAGCCGAGGGAAAGGTGGTTCACACAGCCTACCTTGACCTCGCCAAGGCTTTCAACACCATTCCCCACTCTGGTATTACAGAAAAACTCACCAGCCTGAACATGGGTTGCCAACTGGCTTACAGACAGAACTCACATGGTAAGAATAGCGGGCTCCAGGTCCAACTCTAAAGCAGTCACAAGTGGTGTCCTGCAAGGCTCTGTCCTGGGACCCCTACTGTTCGGCATATACTTCTCAGAAGTACAGACAAACACAGGAGGACTATGGCTAACAAAGTTCACCGATGACTGCAAACTGGGAGCCATAATTGACTTTCCGGCTGACACGGACATCCTCCAAAAGGGCCTTACTGAGACGGACAACTGGTGTCAAAGTCATGGCCTCAACCTAAATGCCAAAAAATGTGTAATCATCCCGTTTGGGAAAAGCAAAACACCCACAAATTACCACATAGGTGGCAGCCCCCTTAATACAGAAGAGGTAATAAGAGATCTGGGGACCCAGGTAAATAGTAATCTCTCCTTTGACAATCATATTGCCAAAGTAGTTAGGAAATCCTTCTCTGCGGCCCATCTAATTACTAAAGGGTTCACATCTAGAAATAAAGAGGTTATAGTGCCCCTCTACTCGTCACTCATTAGACCCATCATAGAGTACAATGCCCCATTTGGGATGTACCTCATAAGACACTTCTAACAGCTGGAAAGACCACAAAAGTACCTCATCAAGAGGATTACTGGCCTCAAACATATATCCTATGCAGCCCGACTGAAAAAACTCCGGCTGTACTCAGTGGCATATTGCTTACTCAGAGGTGATCTCTGCCTGACTTACAAAGCCATGTCCAACTCAGAATTGATGGACATGCTCCACCTAAAGAAATCCAAGTCACTGCGAGCCACACGCTGTAGTGAGCTAGACTTCGCCACAGCAATAAATAGAACAATGCTGGAGGGATAGATTCTTGTCACAGAGACTCCCCATGCTTTGGAACAAAATTTCAAATTACATCAGGCAGAGCCCCTCACTAACACTCTTCAAGAGAAACCTTGAGTGGATGGGTACCAGAAAATACACCCCTGGGATCTCTTCATTGGCTCTGCTTGACAGAGGATCAGTTAATTAATTAATGGGGCGGCGAAAGCCGACACACTCTGGCTAGGCTTATAAATGCCCTCAGGCAGATAGCCTAGTACCTACCTGTGAATCTATATACTGCTCCAGTGTCACCTCAGTTTTACACTGTAGTGGTCCTTCACTCCTAACACTGCCTTATATTCCCTACTGATTACTTTTTTTTCTGGGTCACATTTTCTGTTTTTGCTTCAGTGATGCATTGTGCTACACTTGGCTTTGAGTGTGGATCTTTGATTCCCCTCATATTTTAGGCCACGTGGTAGGTGAATATAAGTTAATCAGCATCCTGCACATCAGACTTCTGATATTTTCCATGTCATCATTCCTGTTTAATAACTGGCTTGTTGTAGTCAGTGTTGCAGTCCTGGTTCTTAGTACTTTTTATGTGCAGAAGCCAGCTGCTGGTCCAGATACCAGAATTTGTTCTCCTTAGTTGGCTGATTATCTCCAGCTGTTGGATGTCAGGAAGTCAGAGGTATAAGGTGTTGATGCAGGCACCATCTTCAGCTCTTTCTTACCTTGTAGTCTGATGCTAGACCATGTTGGTAATTGTCATTAATCCTTTGGTAGGCCTGTTCTACCAGAGCATCTAAAGGCTAGTACCCCACTTTGGGGCATTGCCTTATTTTCCTGTACTGCTGTATACCTTTTGTTAATGGTTAAGATCAAGTTAACTGTTGCGTTTCTTGTGGGATGCAAATACCCCCACAAGGATTTCTATTCTCATTGGCTCTTTTGCCTTGGGCCTCAGCACAATATCTCTAACTGTCCTTTCTCTACAAGGTTTAGTAGTAAAACTATAAAGCATAGGGCTAAATCTCCCTAGCAGAAACTAGAGTTAGGTAGGGCTACAACATCACATATGATGGTGTCAGTCACATCCTAGGGCATAGTCCCTAAAAAGTGCAAAAGCGAATACCGTAAGGAGAAGGATGTGAGGGAACTGTATGACACCTCAGCTTCTGATTCCCCACCATAACTTATCGCCAACACAGATGGTATCTTTGCAGCCCCTTTGTTGGATGCCTGTTAGGCTGGAGTCCTCTCGCATGACCCCATGGGAGGCCACCTTGACTTCAGCCCAGCCGTCACAGTGACACTAGGCCAGCATCAGTTGGGTCCAAGGCTACTGCACAAAATGGTGACATCAGGGTCTTGGTAACTGAAGTTGAGGGTGGCATACCCTTGGTGATTGTAAGGGAATAATTGCCTGGCAATTGGATCAAAACAATGGCTGATTGTCTACAGCCTGTGGTCTTTTGCAAATTGAGAATTACCACACCAAAGAAACAGGTGCGTTTGCTCTGGCCTGTGCCAACTTAATCCCCAGGTCCTTCAACCAGATCTTATCACAGGACTCAGTCAGGCCAGCTCAGGACTTGATGAATTTCTTGAAGTCCAGGCAGTTCATCCTGAGAGAGGATCCTGTTCTAGGAGCCTTATCTAGGAAAAGAAAAATGTACACCCTCCCTAGTTAATTATGACTTCTGAGTCAGAGGATGACAGTGAGCTAGTTTGTCCACCAACCTTCCTCCCCAGCAGTATACTGACACAGATTCTGAAGACCTCTTATCCTCTGTCTCAACCCCTGAGGATTTATCTTTTGGAGATGCACTTCATAAGATGAAAGAGGCCTTCAAATGGGAATCTGTGGAATTCTCCAAGGCTCCGGCCAATCTCAAGAAGCTCCTAAGCCTTCCTCTTCCAAGACCTTTGGCAGTACCTCCAATTCATTAGGTCATGGATGATGTGTTTAACTATTACATACCCCTCTGTCTCTAGAAAACCTGACCACTTTTATAGAGCAATTTCATCCTACAAGCACTTGTATAAGAATCCAGTGCCTGTTCCAGAAGTGGTGACCACAGAATCCTTCAAGGGAGCAGATGGAGAAGTAGCTAAAAACCCATTGCCAAATGACTGGGAGAACAGACTGCTTGACATAGTCAACAAGTAGACTTAACAGCTCTAATGCCTAGAATGGCTGAGGTGTAACTGCCAGTTCCACAGGCTCAAATATCTTGAGAGATTACAGGAACAAATCCTATCTAAATCAGTGGGGGGATCAGTAGCATAGCTTGGGTGTGGGGAGAGCAGCAACTGCCCTAGGCACAAAGTTTCTGTTTAATGCAATACTAGCAGGGTATAAAACTGTAGCAACTGTTTGCTACATTTGTAGCAAGCAGTTTGCTACAGTTTAAAAGAAAAAAATATTTTTTGTTTGGTTAATAAAATGTATAGAAGGATGGTCAGGGGCAGGACATAGAAATGAGATCTGAATGACTGGGGCAGGAGGGTGCGTGTGTGTAGTGCATCTGGCCTTCTGTTTGGCCTGCCAGTAGAAGGAACAGACTTTATTCTTTGTTTTGATCTTCAGTGAAAACCTGGGGGAGGGAGTACATGGATCTAACTGTAATATGCTGATCACTAAAGACATCAGGAAAGGCTTTTCAAACAAAGTTACCTGTTTTTTTCGGAGGGTTAGGGTACTGTTTTGTGGTACCAGCATAGGGTGCTGATTGAGCCAGCTGTGCTTCTGGAAGGGATGCAGGACAAGAGCCGCCAGAAAGACATTTTAGATCTATGCAGTGAAACTCTCCAGGTGTCTAAACACTCACTAAAGTGTGGCTTTTAGATATATTTGTAGATCATGCAGGGTGATTGCTAGAAGGTCAGTCATGCATGGACAGGTCTATGAGAGGACTCAGCCTCTCACAGCAGGTGAAAGCAGAGTTCCTTGATATCCCTCTAGATAAGTATTTTCTTTAGGTTTCCATCTGAGAAGTTGTTTGAAAGGATAGACAAGAAAGGGAAAGAGATGAAATCTGTTAAGGAGTGCTTGTCTGCCTCCTACCACTGGATGCACTAGAAATTACATCAGCAAACCCTGGCCCTTTTCCCCCTGAGAGAGAGAGAGACAGAGAGACAAATGGCCTGGGGGGAAAGACCTAGGTACCATAGTAAGTGGCAAACTGATCGTCGTACAGACCTGTTATTCCAGAGACCCTGCCCCCTCTCCCTGGGACACCCATGCTAGATTTGTCAAAGCTAAACCATTTTCTGGTAATACCAAAATTTGGAACTCTGATTTAAAAACTGTCATCACTTATACTCCCATGGGGCATGGATGGTAACTGGATCTGAAGGACACTTTCCTTTATATTCTTACTATGTAGGAACACTGGAGGCTTTTGCATTTCCAGGAAGGAGGATACAGCTGTCAGTTCTGTGTCTTAATATGTGCTTATCTGCTGCTCCCAGAGCTTTCACCAAATGTTTGACACCAGTTATCCTCTTTTGCAGGACTTGAATCTACATGTACACTTACCTGGATGATTCTCACCCAGGCCCAGTCACTAGCAAAATTCCTGTCAACTAAGAAAATTCATCATGGATTGTGTCCAAAAGGTGGGACTAACCTTCAATACCCAAAAGTCACAGCTGTCCCTCGGTACCAGGACTACCTTCCTGAGAGCAGTCTTGGATTTTTTCAGCACAGGGCCTTCCTGCCAGAGACCAAGATTGCCTTCCTGTCCCAGCCCTTCATAGACCCGCAAAGCAGACAGGTCATGCAAGGGAATTTCTGAAGGTCCCAGGGTACATGGCTTCTTGCATTTTAACTCATTCACTCCAATGGAGCTCAGGAAGTTTGCACTGTAACTTCCAGTGGACGGAGCCTAAGCCTTTTGACAGAATCAAAGTATGTCCTCACCTTTCAAACAAATGTTCATATCTCTGAAACCATACTGGTTATGAAAGAAGTATAATGGCAAACTCTGCAGCACAAATTATTTTTATAGTGTTGATATTCTTTAGTTTCTAAGTCTTAAACCAAATTTTATAAGTCACAGTAACTACTAGATTTGTAATATTTTGTAAACAACTTACAATATCTCAACAACCACTTGAGTTGCACACATACTGTCAGCAGCATTTTATTCATCTAGCTGAGAGCTTTCATATGAAGCTAAACTCGATGTCTGTGCTAGTTGGTTATTGAGATATTTAGAAAAATGTGAAAATTGTGTATAAATATCATAAATACAACAGTTAACATCTCTGCCTGCACTAGACAGAGGTCAAATATTAATGCAGTTGAGTTTGCCATTGTGTAGTCTTTAAGATGATATGTTTTAAAACCTTGTATATAGCAAGGTTTTGGAATTATTGATGCTAATATGAACAAGCAATATTTGACACCTGGAGACGTCAGTGGGATTTAACTGCAGATGCACCTGGAGGCATCACTCGGCTGTAATGAGTTAATGATTTCCCTAGCAAAAGTCCACAGGAGGAAGCTGCAGTGGTTTCTGAAGAACTGTAGGTCTCAGCACCAACACTCCCTGGAAGTCCCCATACTACTGATTCCCTGCTTAAAAATGGAGCTGCATTGGTGAGAAAACAGCATCATGGGAAAGACAGGGGCTCCATTCTTACTATCACAGGCAACCTAGATCCTGACAACCAACAACTCAGATTTGGCCTGTGGAGCAAACCTGGGGGAATTCAAAGTACAAGGGGATCAGACTTGTCAGCATATAAATTTGAAAGAAATGGTGGCAGTAATCTGACCATTAAGAGCCTTTCAAGGAAAACCAAGTCCTAGAACTTTACAAATTCTGTTAGACAACACAACAGTAATGTGGTACCTAAATGTTTAGGGTGGATAAGCACACTTACTCTCTCTGCAGAGTAGCAGTGCAACTTTGACAGATAGGTCCCCCACAGCCTCTTGCATACCAGGTCTGGACAACCAGCTGGCGGACTCTCTGAGCAGGGCTCTCCTGGACTCCAACAAATGGATGCTGAAAAGAGAAGTAGTTTTGGACATGACAGAAAGTGGAGTGTACCAGAAGTAGATATTTTTGCTTGCCAAGAAATTTGGCACTGAAGTAAATTCTGCTCAAGAATGCAGCAAATAGGGACATGGTGAGAGGATGCCTTCTCCTTCAAATGGGTAGACCTCTTCTTTTATGCCTTTACACCTGCATATTCCTGGGTACTGCAAAATGCAGGGGCCAGACAGGCCAAGAATTTTAACTCCCTTGTGGCCCAGGCAACACTGGTTCTTCCTTCTGCTTGAAATGATCAGGTGACAGATACACCTGGACTGTTCTTTTCTTGTCAATTTACTGACCCCAGAACAAAGGGGTCTGTCATGCATTTCCAACTCAAAACACTCAAACTGATGTGAAGGATTGGATTTTAATCCAAAATCCTGTCCAGACAATCCTTTCTTCAAGCTGTTCTGAAACAAGCTAGAAAACAAAGTACAGCAAGTCATACCTAGCTGAGTGGAAATAAAATCTCAATCTGGTGCAACAAAAATGGTATTCTACCACACAGGGGTACCTTGTTGCAGGTACTAGAATGTCTATTATTGTTATATAGTCGAGTTTTCCTACTCCACACTTCTGCTATTGCAGCTTGCCTGAAGGAGTGCTATACCTTGCACCTCCCAGATTGGATCTTGCCTCTTCCGTGGGTCTAATCTGTGTGCTTGATGAACTTAACAGTATCACCCTTTGAGCCTTCTACTTCCACCCAGTCCTAGCTCTCCCCTCAGCTAGGTGAATTTCTGAGCTTCAGGCCTTGATGTTAAGTGAGTCTATCCTAGTATTTCATATGGACAGTCATACTCAAAACTAACCCATCTTTCATGCCGAAGTTGGCGTTAAAGATGTCGTTAAACCAGGCTGTTCACCTCCTACTTTTCTTCCCATAGCCACAGAACAAGGGAGAGAGAATCCTGCACTCCAGTGTATGCAGACAGCTGAGATTTCGCTTATGTAGGGCCAACGTCCCCAACAGGGAAGACCAACTGTTGATAGCTTTTACAGAGGGTAAACAAGGGAGACCAGTAGGCAGACCATTTCCAAGTTGATTGCAGACCATTAGCTTCTGTTATTCTCATCATGCCAAACGGATCACTGCTAAAGTCAGAACAGAGCTTCCTGTCTTTGGACCAGGGCTCAAGCCATGCACCCTGCTAGTCTGCTTTGTGAGTCTTCCCAAGGATCAGTGCTGTGACATTGACAACAGTGAATATAGTACAGTTGTGTAGATAATTTAAAATAATTGCAGATGTTTGAATAGATCACTGCTGCAGAATCTTTTCCCAACCTCCTTCACCTCTTTCTACCTACCTGGGGTTAGGGTGTGTTCCTTGGCCATTTTCCCCAACCTCTCCTCTAGTCAACTACTCTAGAGTAGGGAGTCCGTCTGTCACTATAGGTTAGTTGGTCAGGTTATGCTATGTCCACAGGCTTTGTTCTCCAGTATTCTGGACAGGAAAGACCTGAAGATGGCACTGGCCATTGCACCTCTTACACTCCCAGCATCCGACAGCCGGGAGAGTCACCTTGGTGGGGAATAAAAGACTGATATATTCGGGCCAGTTGCAGGAATCTGTATTAAAACATCAATCTACTTCTCTGGGCAAGATGGCCACTACACTGAATTCTATAAACTAGTAAGCACAGAAATAGAAGAGGAACTAGCAAGCATATACAACATTGGTAGAGAAGAGGGGACCCTCTCCCAGTACCATGTAAGAATAATCTTGATACCTAAAGAAAAAGATGAAGTAACTGATGTGGGGGCACTCCAGCCAGTAACACAGATGGGAAAATACTAACAAAAATTCTGTCTAAAAGAATTAAAAAAAACTCTTTCCCAAATGTGTGCAGGTAGAGCAAGCTGATTTTATAAAAGGTAGAATATCAGTGGACAACTGATGGGAAGTGCTCAGTTTCATGGAAAGGCAGGAGGAATCAGGGAACCAACAACAGGAATCAACAGTTTGATATCAAAAAAGCATTTGATTCATTAAAATGTGAGTACATGTTCCAAATTCTGAAAGCATGGGGAGTTGGGGAAGTATTTAGGAATTGGATAAAAGCAATGCATACACATGCGTTAGCTGAGGTAAGGGTAAATGGAGAATACACACAGAGGATCTTAATCCAAAGGGGTACAAGACAGGGCTAACCACTGTTCCCAAGCCTTTTAATCCTAGATGTTGAAGCCCTGGTGAGTGAGGTAAAGGAAACACTAGAAGATCTAGAATTGCAAGGGGAAGGAATGGCTAAGTTCCTGTTATTCACTAGCACATGATATAAAGAGAGCAGCAGGCATAGTTATGAAGAGATTTGAAACCTTCAGATATGAGGCAGGGCTCAATTGTAACCTAAAGAAAACAGTGTAGGTAAAAATAGAAGCAAGTATGGATCAAGGAGTTGCAAGAATGAGGATAAGCATACCAGTGAGGCCAGGAGCGAAATATCTAGGATTAGAGGTATGGGAGACAGTGAGTTTGATGACAAGACTACAAGAAGCTCAAGAGAGAAATGGAAGAAACCTTGACAAAAGTGGAAGGGCAAGATCCCAACTTTAACAGGTGGGGTGAAAGGGCAAGATCACAACTTTAACAGGCAGGATGAAAGTAGTGAAGATGATGATAAACACCAAAATAGGTTACATGCTAAGGCACATCTCCATAACTGGAAGGAAGGGGGGATAATCAAGTGCATCCAAAGCCACTGAGACAAATTCATATGGGGAGGGGAAGAAGGCAAGGATCAATAAAGGAAGACTGAAAACAAGCAAAAGAGGGTTGGGAATACCAGACTTTGAAAGGTATGCCAAACCGTACACCATAAAGCAGTGGTTATGGACAACAGAAAAGAAGCTAGATAAAAAAACAGACCAGGAGGAAAAACGGGAAGAGAAAATAAAGAAATTTTCAGGAGAAACTGGAAAGGCAAAGACTCAACTGGCACTAGACTAGACCAACTGAAAGGAATGCTAGGGAACATTATAGGTTTATAGGGAAGGATATGGGAAAGAGAGGAGTGGGGAAAAGGATGGGAAAAAGAAAAAAGAATTGTGGCAATATGGGGATGGCACAAATTAGAGCAAATCCTCCCAGAAGGCCAGTAAGGAGAGAGAACACAGAATAAAGGAGAAGAATGGGAAGAAGTAAGGAAAAGAAAGAAATGGGGTGGTGGAAAATAAGGAGAGAATATTAGGAAACAGAGGAAACTATTGAAGGAAAGAAAAATGGATAAAAAATGGATGGGAAGGGAAAGGGAAAAGTAGACTGATTTGCGAAGAACATCAGGCAGGAAAGGGAAGAAGAAAGCTAGTAACTTGAGAAAAGCTGGGAGGAAAAAAGAAGGATGAACTGCCACAGATGAGGAATGGGACGAGATATGGAGGCTGGCTAACAGCACAGAAATCTTAAACAAGAGGTGAGATACACAGATGAGAATACTCCACAGATGGTACCCAACATTTTCAATAAACATAAAGGAAGTGGAACGGGTGTAAATGTACATTCTTTATGTTCATTTTCTCATTGTGGATATGCATGTGTACTCTGAAAGAAGAGCACTGTAATGACATGAAAGCAATGTGTACATACAGTAATGGATAATTAATGAAATAAAAAGATGCAATAAAAAAATGATCTGCTCAAATGTGTACAATTATAAGTTATCTACTCAACTGTATTTTCCCATTATCTTGAAACTCAAATCTTTCAGATGTCTGCCTGTCTTGTTTTAAAACATTTTTTTCATCTATTTGGACCTCAGTCTACCAGCTCAGCTCCCCAGTGTCCCACATCCATGTGAGGTCTACCAGACATCCTCCTAATCCCCCCCCCCCCGACTGAGTTTGGTATTACTGGGGCTCGTCATGGATCCTTGGGGCATCCTGTGGACTGTGTCTTGGGTGCTCCCCTTCAAGGTGGGTCCTTTTTTTATTATTCTGTAACCACTCCCCCCCCCTCCTTATTTGTCATCTGTGTCCAAGTGCAGTGCCCCTCTTTGGACCACACCTCCCCTTAAGGAGTGTCATTGAAGAGCACCTTACCACTTGATTTTCCTTCAGTTGCCCGAATTGCCATTTAAACCCAAATTGCCTGGGCTATAGTCAGGGCTTTAGCCCTCTATGCTTCTGGGGCAGCCCCCACATCGTGTCTTGTCCCTTTAACTAACAAAATCTGTTGATGTTATCCAGTGTATCCAGTTTTCATCCTCCTGTATTGTATGTCCCTCCACATATTTTCCAGTGTTGTATGTTTCTAAAGTTCCTCAGATGTCACTCTGTTTCTTCAGTTGTCTTCTTGCATGTTTCATTATCATTGCTTTCCATTTTGGCATGTAGGGTACAGCTTGGGTTGGGTATAATGATCTCTGCTGTATAGCTTTTATTGTAAGCGTCAGGGTTGGATAGCCCTAATAGATGGCATCAGTGTTTCCCATTGTACTGTCTTTCTTTCTTTCTTCTTTTCCCAGAAGAGTGCATTTCATTCTTTGTTTAATCTTCACCACACCCTTCATTCTGTTGATATAATGTGCCTGTCCAGCATAAAGAATTAAACAGAGCTAAAAACATTTTTATTGCTTGTATTTTACTATTTTGCATAAGTAGCATTTTACATTGCCTTATTTTCTTAATAGTTTTTTTTTAAACTGTCTCATCCCAAGTATCTTTAACAGCCTGTTTGATGACTTTTTAACACATTCCCAAGCATTTTATTTAGGTACATCTTCAAAGAAAAATATATTCTTGCATCAGATTGTATGTTGGCACACAATTTGTCAGTACTGCCTTTGTCTTTTACTCTTTGTCTTCTCGAATTCCTGCAATTTTCCAAATGGTTTCTTTTGATCTCTTTCTGGGTTTGCAATGTACAATGTTATGCTGTCTTCAAAGAAGGCATTTTTTTCCCTGTGTGATGCCCTACTCATAGCCTGCTGTATTACATGCTCTAATTAATGCTTTGAGCAAGTGTTCCAAGTACAGAGCAGATAGTAATGGTGAAAATGGGTGTCCTTGTTTGGTATCTCTGGACAGGTTTAGTGTTACTGTCAGCCCTCTACTACACTTTAATTTAGCTCTCTTCTCCTTCATATATCCCAAGTATCAGCCCTATGCATTCCTTAGGGAAGCCAAATATTTCCAACGTATAGATTGTAAATCCGCAGCTAACTCTTTTAAATGCCTTTTTAATGTCTAGGCTTACCATCATTGATATCTTGTTATTGTCTGCTGCAGCCTTTTGAATCATTGGAAGTACTGTTTATGTTATGCAGTCTTCACCTGTCTTCTAAATCCACATTGGTCCAGTTCTATTAACTTTGGCAAAATCTTTGCAATCCTCCTAGCTATGATTTCTGTAAAGACTGTGTAATCATGATTAAGGATGGAAATGGTATAAACTTGAAAAATCACAGCAGAAGTCCAATACCACAAGCGGATGCCAAATAATTTATTCTTAAACACAATATAAGCGCTTTTGTCTTTGACATGTGTTGGGTTCAAAGGTTTTAAATTTGGTATAATTGACACGGTTGGAATAAACAATAGAGGGTGATGATAAGAATTTGTTGTTAAATAAAGAACTGAAATGGCAGCTAAGGTTGAGATCTAATTCCCCAGGTTTGAATGAATAAATTTCTATCAAACCAGTATTATTGGCAAAAGCAGTGGAAGTGTAGTTACCCAATGAAGGTTATGGTAGTTTCATGTCATTTTATTTTATTTTACTCTATTCATTAATTTTTGTTTAAAGTTTGGATAGTATTGAACATTTTAACAATGTATTTTAAATTATTTTTATGTATGGACATGGAATGAGTAATTAGTACTGAGTCCTGTGTTGAAATTTGACAAGGGACTATATTGCTTTAAAACACTAATTGATTTTAATTGCATACGGTGCATATGGTATAAAATGACTGAGTTCATAGTTTTGTAGTTATCTGATGAAGTCTTGATTTTCAAGACAAAAGCACTTGTATTGTGTTTCAGAATAAATTATTTGGCATCTGCTTGTGGTATTGGACTTCTGCTGTGATTTTTCAAGTTTATACAATTACATATTGCCGTTCCAGTGTTATAAAGATGGAAATGGGCCTAAATGATCTGGGCTGTGTAAGGTCTTCCATTCTTTTGGTATAACTGCCACCACTGCCCTATTCCAGGATGGATTCGCTTTCTTCCCTGAGAGGATAGCATTCAGTAAATCCTTAAAATCTGTGCTTTATTCTCTTCCAAACTTTAACTGATATCCCATCTGCTTCTATTGTTTCCCTTGTCTTTTGACATACTATTGCTTCTTTCGTTTCTCTTTCTTGTATTTTCCTCATTAAATAGAGTCTGTCACTCTTGCTTATTTTTGGTAGTTCTACATTGTTTATGTACTCTCAAGGCATTTTTGTTCTACCTTCATCCCTGTGCTTCACAGGCATATAAACTGTGGTAATACTCTGCCATTATCACTGCAATCTTGTCCTTTTCTGTTTCCATCTAGCCATGCTTTAGATTCCTAATTTGAGTAATCATTACTTTATAACTTAGCACTAGCCATGCTTTAGATTCCTAATTTGAGTAATCATTACTTTATAACGTAGCACTGATTTCCAGAAATAATTGCTTTGCAGCCTTTGTCTTGTGCTTGTTTGTTTTTCATGGATTCTGTCATAGATTATGTAGCTATTTTTAATTATTCTTCCCCCTCTGCTGATTCATCTACTCCCTTTCTGTTCTGCAGATCTTTTATCTTTAAGTCCTCTAGAATTTGACACCTGGTTTCTAGTTTTATATTAGCAGTTATCCCCTCTAGTGGATGGTTGGAGCTTTTCTTAAGTATTGCAGCAACCCTGCAAACATAGGGTCATCCCAGTATTTAAATATCTTTCTTCATAAGATGTGTTGGGAGGTGCCAGTGCCATTCTGTGTAGGCTTCTTGGGGTTTCTGGAGGGCTGTTTGTATAAGTGCATGATCTGAGATTACTACTGTGTATACTGTATGTCTCTTTACCAAATATGCATGTTCTTTTGGTATGTTACACCCATCTAGTCTAGCCCTGTTATATTTTCCTCAGAAGTGCATAAACTCTGTATGCTGTTCATCTGTCTGCATGATATCTATTAAATCAAATGCTTTTATGTACGTGTCTAAGTATCTTCTTTCATCCAGGATTCTGTTAGACATCTCAGACTTCATTATATATCTTCTGTACAACTCGCTGTGTTCCAGGCCCCTGTCACAATCAGCATTCCATAATGGAAGGCTGTGACTTTTCCCTTAACATGCGTTTATGTACTATCTTTTAGATCATCTGACTAGAACTGACAAACGCATATATTCCTGCAGCTTCTATTGCTTTACAGCTCTAAAATCAATAAAGCCAATAGAATGTATTTTCATTTCAGATAAAATAAAGCCAATGTAATTTTTATACATATCCAGCTTCATTTACCATTAAATATGTACCAAGTTTGACCTTTTTTATTCCTATATATTTCTTAATCAACAGTAACACTCCCTTTTCTTTTCTACTTCTAGCCTACATAGTAGCCTTTTTTTTAAATTGTTTTCATGTTCCTTTCATACCTGATATGTTTCTTGCAGAATTATAACCTGTGTGTTGTATTTAAAAGTATAAGCTAATATGTGTTCCAGTTTTTTTTCTCCTAACCCATTAACTTTCCATATTAATGTACTGATTTGTCTCTTCATATGCAGTAATAAGCAGTGGTGGATTATAATAGGTGAAAAATAGGTTGCCTTCCTGGGCCCCAGTTTTAGGGGGGGCCTATGGCCAGCCAGCAAAACAATTTAAAATTGCATTCCTGTGCCAGACCTGCAGAATAAAATGTTAAAACTTCTCTCCCTTTTCCATGCTTTCTCTCTTCACAAAGTACCAGTACAGGAGTAACTAGTTCCACTTCCACCATCAAGCCAATAGCAGTTCTGTAACAGTAGGTTCCACCCCCACCTCCCTTACTGCCAGTAGCAGTTTTCAGGAGTGAGTGCGCTGTGCTGCTTTAATTGAATGGAATTAAATTCAATAATTATTTAATAAAGGGGTTTACAAGATAGCTGCACACTGATCAACACCTTAACTTCAACTCGGCTAGTGTATATAAAAAAAAAAAGGGGGTAGAAACTGAGAGATAAGGGGCAAGAACTCTTTCACTTTTAGTAAATTCATTTACTGGCTGGTAAGTACATTGCCTGAGTACCACCAAAGCAGAAACTAAGAGATCCTGAAATAAAACCAACCAGAAAAGGTGAAGAGAAAACACTGGGAAGAATGCTGTTCAGCAAAAAGCAGTTCAGGCTACAGCTTTGATGCAAGACACGACTTCCAGTTATCTAGAGGGAAAAAAATAAGTCAAATTTGCTCAGAGCTGATTAAAATAAATGAAATGTTGAAGGAGTATAGCAACCCAAATAACAAAAAGGTTGTAAAAAATGGAAGACTGTTTAAAAAAGTTTTCAGTTGAACTGATAAAACTGCAAAATAATTGGAGATCAAAATGAAGAAAAGGCTAGTTAAATATAAGACTACTAAAGAAGAATTTTTACAAAAAAATGGTAGAATTATTTATTTATTTATTTATTGACATTTGTTGACCGGGTTAGTCCAACTGGGATTTTGTCCCATTTTCAGTGGAGACCCGAGGAGAAAAGCTCCAGAATAGTACAATAAAAATATTACAGTAGTATACAAGCACAGCAAACTAGTCTTACAATAGTAACACAATATACAAAACAACAACATCAACAATAGTTACATGACAGTACAAGGCTTTTTTTTTGCTATGTAACTGTACTAGTGGGGATAGACAGAGTGATTCCTAAGTGTGGGGAGGAGAGAAATTATGTTGGGTCATAGCAGGGGCAAATTTTGTAATTGAGTAAATGAGTCTTTAGTTTCTTTTTAAATAGTGGGGTGTGAGAGACTGAGCCGAATGTCAAGGGGTAGTTTGTTCCAGGCTTGGGCCACAGAGTGTTTGTAGAGTAGCTTACCTACTGATTTGTTTGGGTGGTAAATTTCAAGCAATTGCTGATTAGAGGTGCAGAGGGGTCGAGATGGGGTGTAGACAGAGACAAGGAGAGATAGGGATGGACAGTTGGATGGTTTAAAGAGCATAGAGTGCAACATGTGAAATTGATAGAGATGTAGTAGTTGTGGGAGTTCTAACCATTGTAGAGACTTCAAAGCAATACAGTGGTGTGTGTTGTTTGGGGAGTTGGTGATGAATCTGGCTATTTTGTGGTAGGATTGTTGGAGTTTACTCAGGGTAGTTTTTTGGATATTTGTAAGAACTGGGGCTGCATAGAGGAGTGAGGGGAGGAGAAGTGCTTGTCCTAGGGTGAGTCTAGCTTCGGGACTGAGATACTTTTTGTTTCGGTATAACAGACCTAACTTCTGATGTGTTTTCTTTATACATTGCTGTATGTGTTGATTGAATTTTAAGTCATCGTCTATAATGACTCCAAGGAGTTTTGTGTGGGTGTCAGGTATGATAGTTGTGTTATTGAGAGACTTAATGACAAAGGAGAGTTTATGATGATTAAGGGAGTGGGGCAGGAAGAGTGAGATTTGTTTTGGTAGGATTGAGAATCAGTTGGTTTTGTGAAAGCCACTGTTCAGTGGAAAGTAGAGCTGTTTGGGTTAGGGAGTGTAGGTCGGAGATGTTGTTGGCTGTAGAAATGATTATGGAGTCGTCTGCATATTGTATGAGTGAGGACAGATGGCAAGAGGTGAAAAGGTCGTTTGTGAAGATGTTGAATAAGAGGGGACCCAAGATGGAACCTTGTGGAACACCAGTAGAGATAGGTAAGAAAGGAAAAGGAGAAGAGAGCCATTTGACTGATTGTTTGCGTTCTGACAGATAGCTGGCAAACCAGTTGAGGGTGGGGGAGGAGAGGTGAAAGAGAGTTTAGATAGTAGTAGTGGATGAGATACTGTATCAAAAGCTTTAGAGAGGTCAAGAAAGAGACAGGAAGTAAGTTTATTGTTGTCCAAAGATTCTGCAATGGTGTGAGTCAAGGAAAGTAGAGCAGTAGTTGTACCGTGAGAGGGGCGAAAACCATGTTTGGTAGGGGTGAGTTTTTGATTGAGAAGGTGATCCATAAGTTGAGTGTGGATGCATTTTTCTAGTATCTTAGACAGAGGGGACAGAATGGCAATGGGTCAGTAGTTTGAAGGGTCAGTGGAGTTACCTCCTTTGTGGAGAGGGATAGTGTAGAAGGATTTCCAAAGGGTAGGAACAGTAGATTCTTGCATAGATCTATTTATTAATATTGTTACTGGGTAGGCGATAGTCAGCTGCGAGTTTGAGGAAGGTAGGAGGTAATTTGTCAGTGGAGGGGGAGCAGGGTTTGAGTTTGAGCAGTAGTGATTTGATGTAGGCTGTGGGCACAGGCTTGAAGTAAAAGGGTGTAGTGTTAGGGGTGGGTGAGGGGACAGGTACTGAGGAAGAGGTAGGTTGAGAGGGTAGGAGATTTTGGATGGAGGAGGTAAAGTGTGAATTAAGTAGGGTAGCTGTTTCCTCAGGAGTTGTGTTTGGGTAGGGTGAGGGGTTAGAGGGATTACCAGGGTAGAGGATGTTCTTGAGTGTTGTCCAGAATTTATGAGGGTTTGAGGTACATTTGTTCTGGCCTGAGTTATAGAATGACTTCTTGTCTATTACCTGTTTTTAACAAGATTGCGTAGTTGTTTGTGTTCGGGCTAGGCTTGTAAACACTCGGGCTAGGCTTGTAAATGCCCCAGGGCAGATAGCCTAGTATGAACCTATGAGTAGAAGAGGAGTTTGTTTACATTTGCTCCAGGCTTTCCAGACACTGTCCCTTTGTTTCATGATGGACTTGGTTTCTTTTGAAAGCCAGGGAGCATGATTGGATTTCAATCTTCCTAGAGGGAGCTAGGGAGTCTAGAGTGTTTAGGAAAATGTTGTTAAAAGTGTTTACAGAATCATTTAGAGGGAGGTGTTTAAGGATGGACCAGTCAATGTTATGTAGTATAGAGTTAAACTGTGAAGGATTAAATGTAGATAGTTTTCTGCAGTCTTTGAAAAGGTGGGGTTTAAGTGTGTGAGAGTTGTATCTTGGAATGGAGGTAGGGAGGTGATCACTAAGGGAGTCAGATAAGGTTGTGGGCTGGTGGTAGTGATGGGGGGTGTTGGTGAGAATCCAGTCTATTGTGGAGCTGGAGGCTAAGGTTTTGTGGAAGCGGGTTGGGGTAGAAATGAGTTGGTGGAAACTGTAAAGATGAATGCTATGTAAGGGAGAGTCAGTAGATAGTTTTGCCCAGTCTATATTGACGTCTCCAAGAATGAGCATTTCATAGGGTATGTTGAGGGTGAACCAGGATAAGATGTTTTCCAGTATGGGTATATTGTTGCCAGGAGGAATATAAATGGAAGCTACAGCTAGTTTTTTGTGGGTGTTTAGATGGATATTTAGGATGAGAAGTTCAGCAGGGTGGAAGCTGGGAATAGATGTGGGGTAAGGTGATAGGTTAAGGGTGTTAGAGTAGAGGATGGCTACGTCACCACCTTTCTTTGAAGGTCTGTCTGAGCGGTAGATGTTATAGCCAGGAGGGAGGATTTCACTGTTACTGATGTGTGGTTTGAGCCATGTTTCAGATAGGGTTAGGATGTGTGGGGTTTTGTAAGCAATCCATGAGTGTAGCTCAGTAGTTTTATTAGCTAAGGTTTGAATATTTAGTGAATAGAAGGTTAGTTGTTTACCTGGAAGTGAGCTATGAGATAGTGGTTGTGTGTTTGGTAAGTCTTTGGGAGAGACTTTTGAGAAGGATGTTGATAAGGTAGATGTGGGGGATGGGGAGAGGGGAGGTGTAGGGGGGCCTGGGTTTGGGTGGATGTCCCCAGTGGAGAGTAGATCTTTTGTGAGAAGAGTAGCAGATGTGGAAGGTTGATAGTATTTGGGTGGTTTAGGTTTAATCTTATTAAATGGTTTGAGAATGTGTAGTATGTGTCTTTTATATAGAGTTGAGGTAGGAGTGTTAAATAGGTTTGGAGAGATGGTGAAAGAAGGAGGAGTAGGAAAGTCATAGATTGAATGAGATGTTGGAGAATAGAGGAATGGATATGTGAGGTGGTAGTGATACAGAGAAGGGTGAGTAGTGTTGCAGATATAAGTAGATGCAACATGTTTAGTAGTTTGGATTGGGTGTGAAGAGAGGAAGTTTGGAAAGGAAGGTAGTGTGGATTGGGTGTGGGGAGAGGAAGTTAGGTATGAAATGTGGGAGTGGAGACAAGTAGGAAGTGGACTAGCAATGGTGGCTTGGCAGGAAGGGGAGGGATGGTTAAGTATAAAGGAAACTGTTGTGGGGGTGGGTGGTAATGGGGGTAGGGTAGGGGAGCGAACGGAGCGGGGCTGCACCAGCAAAGGAAGAACCCAAAAAAACAATCAGTGAGAAGAGTTGAGAGAGAGAAAAGAGAGTGTAGTGATGTAGCTATAAGCAGAGGTAGTGGGCCAGAGATTAGGGTAGCAGGGGGTTAGAAGCAAAGTACAACTATAGAAGCTTACAGCAGAGCAAGGTAGGGCAGGGAGTGAGGGGGGAGCCTAGGATCTCTAGCTAAGTTAGTGGGGACACAAGCAGAATAGCAGGAGGAATGAGTATAGGGAAGGGTAATCTGGATAGCAGGGGGATGCTTAACAGAGGAGAAGAGTAGGGCTGGGTGGGGGGGGTAGGACTGAGGGATTAGCAGGTTAGAGTAGGAGAAAGAGTTAGTGGCAAGGGAGCGGTCAGCAGGTGAGCTACAGCCAGCACAGGAGTAGCCCTGAGATTACAGGCAGCATATCAATGTTCCAGGTGAGTGGTACATACTTTGATTAAGTCCGCAAGGAGAGGACACAGCCCACAGAAGTTTGGCAGGAGGTGGAATTCCAGGCAGTTAGGGCCAGGAGTAAATGCAGGGAAGCACAGGTAGCTTTAAATAACCTGTAAAACAAAAAGTAAAACTGTAAAGACAAGTGAGTTGCTAGGGACTAAGAGAAGTAGGAGCTATGAGAGTAGCTGAGTGAGTGAGTAATATGGGGGACAGCTGAAGTGAGTGTAAGGTAGAATGGGGTGAGATACGAGTGGGGGTGGGGAGGCAGTGGTGTGGGATGAATGTGGTGGGTGCAAAAGAGTAGTGTGATTTCAATTACAGTTACACAACTTAACTACACATTGTAAGAGAGATGGTCCAAGCCAAGTAAGCAAGAGTTCAATCACTTTAAATAGCAGAATATAGTGTCAGTCTGTACCAGTTATACACTTAGGGTAACTGCTAAACAATCACATAAACAGCAGATATTATACATAGTAATGCAGTACAGATAGTCACTGATTTAAACAGCACTTATAGAAGACAAAGAAAAATACTCAAACAGCACCTAAACAAAAAGCAATTAACGTTATATACATATAATGTTACATATAAGAGAGAGCAATTGGTTCAGTATGGGCAGGTACCACATTGAGTGTGGTATTCACCTATGTTCAAGGGAAAGAAATGTAGGTCACTAGATAAAGGAAGGGAAAGGACAGAGTCAGGGAGGCCCCAGGAGACAAGAGACAGGGGTAGGCAGACAATGCGTGGTGAGAGACGCACTCAGAAGGTACACAGGGGAGTCTACTTACTCCGAAAGAGAAGCATACAAAATGGATAAAAGGCCAAGTGACAAAACCCAACCTGAGGTACTAACTTCTACAAGGAATGGCACTGGTAGCACAGATTCGTCATTAAGTGCAGGGCAGAAGCCTGAGATTTGATCGGACTGTAGCAATCCCTGGGCTAGCTTATGTATAGCAGAGTTTGTTGGGTTTAAGTAGTTCCTAAATGCCATTCATGCTGCAGAGAATTAGAGGTAGTGGTGTCAACATGTACAGCGGCAAACCAGTTGAAACATTGTAGAAGGTAGAGAGAGAGTAGAGGGAGACTTCAAATAGGAGTCGATAGGCTAAGGATAGAAGGGTCAGTGTGGAAGATGCAATTAGTGGGAAGGGGAGGGTGAAGCAGACCAACGCATGGTGAAAGACACATCAAAAAGGCCCGCTATAGATCCCAGGTCCTAGTATAACAATTAGCGACTGTGTTTAGGCAGTGAATATAAGACAGGGATAAACAAGTTTGAGTTGCAAAGTAGAGGGGAAGTAACGAGAAGCGATAGATAGGAGTCGCTAATCTATAGCTAGAAAGGATCTGGGTAGGAGAAGCATAAGGAGGAAGGGCACAGAATAGCAGAACAGCGCGTGGTGAGAGACGTACCAGAAAGCACGTTATGGCCTTGATTAACAATAGCGAACTGCGATTGAGCATGTAAACATAGGGCAGGCACAGTAAATTGGTTAATGGACACAATTCAATGTTGTAAAGCACTTTCAACTGACTGAATGCAGTAACGTGTATAACAATAGCGTCTGCGATAGAGCAAGTAAGATAAAAGGTGCAATAGGTTAGTTAAAAGACAGTACAATGCTGGATAGTACTTTCAGCTAAGTGAATGCAATTAGCGACAGTAGCCAATGCTCAGTTACAGGGCAAGTACAGATGTTACACACAATACGAGCCATACACAACAAGATACAGTTTAAACGGACATTAACCAATTGACTGAAATAACATTTGCAACAGAGGCTAGCTCAAATATTCACAAGAATAGAGATGCTACATTTAAAAATACATGAGGCCAAGTAGGTAAATGCAGTAGTATTAGTAAAAGTAAAAGTATTAGACAGAGCTCCTAGAGAAAACCTGAGAGCTTCTGCTGTGCCAGGAAAAACAGGAAGAATCAGACTGAATTTTATGAAGTCACAAATAAACAACTGGACTTGTATTCCACAGCAGGATTTATTAATTGAAAGGGCATATTGTGTGTATGCTCCAAACCTGGCCACACAAAAGCAGCCAAGACCTGTATTAGTAAGGATGCAATCTTACCAGCAGAAAGAGTTGATACTGATAAAACTGGGACAGAAGGGCAAAGTATTAAAAGTTGGAGACTATTGAGTGTTTGCAGAAAATGGTAGTTCTCTTCTGCCTGGTATACATTGAATAAAGTTTATTCCAGCAATCAAGGAATGTCAAGGGGCAGGTAAACTGCTGTTTCAGCTGACTTCAGAATATATTTTTCCTGGAGGATCAGTCATTTTTTGATGCAGAACAAGATAAGGAGGAAAGACAAAAAGTTTGTCCAACAAAATGTGAGCCATCAAGCAGAAGGGGATTCTGTTTTTCGTTCGTTGGGAAATGGTGATGAACAGGAAGAAGACCAGCAACATAAAAATTAGTGAATAAATGTGAGACTACAAAGCATCAACTGCATCTGTGAAATATGGCTGTACAAGAAAAAGTGGAAAGAATTGATTTTTTTTTTTGAGTTTCTTCAACTTCTGGGGCTTTTTTCCTGCTTCATGTCATTTAATGTTTGGATGGACACTGAGGGAGCAGGAAGGAAAAAAGAAGGAAACTGTAAGTAAAACCACTTCTGATCTTGACAGTATTTCTATGAAACATTTCATGATATAAATCATATGTTATGTAGTAAAGAGTTTTCAGATATTGTATGTGATAGATATTAAAGTAAACAGATGCCTTTTTATTTTATTCTTTTTTAGTAGTAAATGTAGGCATTACAATGCAAAAAGAGAAACCTGCTGGATAAAAGTAAGGTTAAGTTAATAGGCTGTGATTTTGTTTTTTGGGATGGGGGATGGGATGTGGAGGTGCACAGGTCATAACATAATATATGTAGAGTTGATATGTTTTCCCTTACTTTTGCTTACTCTATAAAAGATCAACCTGCCAAACATTAGTGGGTGCATGCATCACAAAAGCTGGAAATAGACATCTAAAAAAGCTGTCCTGTATAGTAGGTGGTAATAATAACTTCTTATCGTAATGGAAACACTTTCCATATCATCTTAGAAAGTGAATGGTCTCAAAGATGTATACAAAAAAGAGAGTAGTGAACTATATTAAGAAATGCAGAGTGCAAATAGCTATGCTACAAGGAAACATATTTGGAAAGAACTGAGCATGTGAATTTGATAAAGGATTTCAGGATGGTTATTCAGCAGAATACCTGGGACAAAGAAAAAGAGGAGTGATTATATTAATTGCTAGAGGAGCAACAATAGTGATAGAGGAAAAAAAGGTTCAAAGATTTGTGGTAGTAAGGGTCAACTGATAAGGAAGGAAGATTACACTGGCACGTATTTATATTGCATCTGAAACTGCAGTTGTGGAGCTTTCTGAAATTTTGGGAGAGCTTTCAGCAGGGAATATTACTTACAGGTGGGGACTAGAATGTGATTTCCAACAGTGAGGATATATCTAGGAGACCAAGAAGGGATAATATAACAAAAGAAGATAGATTTCTGAAGAAATTTATGAAAATATTTGGTATGGAGCATGTGACTTCAGTAGTAGGAACTCCTAAAGAATTTACATATGTTTTCCCAAGGTGTACAGTAAGTGGGCTAGACTAGTCGGTCCAAAATTATATTTCTCAGAAACGTGTATTTAATTGAGAGTTTTGATACACATCCAGTAACTATTTTGGATCATGCGCCAATAACTAAAAATGCAGGGTGATGAAGTAAAAGTTAAGATACTGACAATTCCACACCCACCTGTTAAAAAGATGAATTTAACGAATGTGTAGTGAAAATTATTGGGAAGATAGAAGGAACTTCAGAAGTTATAGCTAGCAAGTGGGATAAATTGAAAGTGGAGTTTAAAATTAGGGTAGAAATAAAAGAAAAAAAAAGCAATATGGTTGAGAAGTAACCAGAATTATTTAGAGGAGTTAAAGTATTGCAGAATAATGGAAATGTCTCAGAATAAGAAGAGGCACAAAAGCGGAGTACTGAAGAGAAGATAAGGGAATATCTGGATAATATGCATGAGTTTAGAAAGATTGCTGTTAAGGAACTGTTTTTGATAACTCCAGAGCACTAACACTTTTAGCATGACGACTTGGACAACAGAAAGTAGAAAGGATTGTTGTCGGACTTGGGGAGCTTATAACAAGGAAAAATAACCAGAGATAATATGGAGGTATTACAGATATTTCAGAAATTTTATGAAAATTTGTATAAAGTAGTGAAGTGTGGAAATTAAGAAAAAGCACAAATGAAAATATGTATGGAAGACTTAAACATGAAAAGGTCAGAGGTAGATGAGGGTCAACAATTAACAGGGTAGGAAGAAATGAGAGAAAAACACTATATACCCAATCTGCAGGAAAGTCTCCAGGAATAGATGGTATTCCTGTGGAAACTTGGAAGCTAGGAGAGAAAGAAAGTGATAAAGATCTGTTTTATTTAACAGTATCTTAAAAGGAGGGGGAAGCATCAACATCCTGGAAAAAAGCTGTGGTAGCTGTAATACTACCTTAAGACGGTAATGACTCATCAGGTCTAGCTACATATAGGCTCAGTTCAATTTTAAACCATGATTTTAAAGTGTCTGTCTATAATGGCTAAAAGAATGACAAAGGTCTTGGCAAAATGGATCGATATGGGTCATTTTGGTTTTGTGTAAGGGTGACAAACATTTGACAGCCCTAATAGAATAATAGTGATCCAAATGGAAGCAGAATGTAAAAAATGCAGCTGCTGTTAGTGGGTCTTGATGCAAAGTATTTAGCAGAGTAAGCTCAGATTTTATGAGAAGGACAATGGAAGCATTTGCATTCCTTGATAAATATTTAGGTTACCTAGAAGGGTAGGAAAAAAATGTTGGGAGGGTTCTTCTTAGATGAGTTGTGTCTGAACAGAGGAACTAGGCAGGGGTATCCTCTTTCCTCTTTGTTTACATTATATTTATAACCATTATTTCAAGGATATAATTGGTATGGTAATCAAGAAAAGTTGGCATTATTTGCAGCCAGTATAATTTTGTACCTGATAAAACCAGAAAAGGGCATCTCAGTGTTGTGGAACATTTTGAGGCAGTTTCGTGTTTCTTTTTTTTGGGATGTAAAATTAATTTAAGATAAAACAAAGGCTACAGCTGTAAACCATGTATCTACACATGCATTTGGTTCATCAGTACCCATATTTATGGGGACATTATAAAATGAAATATTTAGAAATATGGGTTAAAAAGGATTCTGTTAATGGCAGCTAAGGATATGTGGGCAGAGATTAAACGAAAGGTAATATAAAAACTGAGAAACTAGAAGCTCTTGTCTACTGATATGGATAGCAAGATACAAATAGTAAAAACGTGTTTAATTCCTTTAGTTTTATATTCAGGCATACCTTTGTCAACCAGGGGATAGTCTTTGGTAGTACTTAATAAAGACTTAAATATTTTGTCTGAGAGGGGAAGAGGGCAAGAGTCAAGTGGGATAAGTTTATCCTTCCAGTAGAACAAGGTGGTTTGGGGTTACCTGATTTGAAGGGATATTTTAGAGCTACACAGTTAATGCTCTTATGCATAATACAAGCAGACAGTTACAATTCAAAGTGGAAAGAGATGAAGTGGGAACATTTAAGAAATAAGGAGAGAGAGAGTGGGATTTTGGATGCAGGATAACAGTCATATGGAATATTATAGTCATAAAGTAGCAGAAGGTATTCTAAGAATTATTCCAACACTTCAAGTGGAGAAAGGAGAGATTCTGCCGATAGGGATGACTGTAATAAGGGGTGCACAGAATAGGCAAGAGGGGGCTTGAATGTACTGGAGAAAACTGGCAAAGGAACCAAAGTTTTGGGAACAAATAGAGGGAAAGGTAATAGAATGGGAAGAGGTCAAGAAGACATTTGGACTGCAGGCTAGACACTGCCTCCTGTATCCGGGATTGATAGCAGAATATAGGCAAAGAGATTGGGATAGGGGAATCCTAAATGAACGACCTGCATGGGTAGAGTTTTTAGTGGAGTCTTGAACAGAACCTGCTGTAAAAAAGGGATAATTAGTAGGTCATATGGTGCTGTGGTAGGGTTGTCGCCTCATAGCAAGACGTTGTCGCGTTCGAGTCTCAGCTAGAGCGTCTTCTGTGTGGAGGCATGCATGAATGGGCGTACCTTGGTTGAAGGTTGTGCGTCAGGGCTGGTAACTCAGCACGTAAAAATCCACTACCAAACATTAGCGGACCGGAGTTCCGCTGTGGCGACCCCTAACCGGGATAAGCCGAAAGACACAACAACATAAAATACTAAACTGTGACTATAAGAATCAATCAGAGGAGGTTAGAAAAGATTAGAAAAAGATTGGGGAGGACATGTGTATGGCTCCAAATTGTGCAACAAAGTCTAGAAGATTTATGATTTTTGCTTGGAAATGTTTGCATAGGTATTTTTATACCCCAAACAGACTCCAAAGAATTTTTCTCAGGTAGATGGTAAATGGAGATGTGATGGGTAAGAAAGAGGTAACTCGAAACATATGTTTTTGGAGTGTAATGAGTTGACAGACTAAAAATTTAAATTCTGGGCAAACAGATGGGTGTAACTATGGAAATGATTTTTGAGCTGGGGATACAGGATCTGAATTGTCAAAACATAGTTAGGCCTTGTTAAGTTTAATTCTCATGGCTGCCAAAAAAAGCAATTACTTGAAAATGGCAATCAAAATCTAAACCAGCCATGTTTGAAGTAGTGACCATTGTTAACAGAGATAAAAGAACATTTAGTGCAATCAGGTGTAAGGGAAGGCAGGAATTGACCAATTTATGTAATATTGGCTTGATTATATTGTACAGAAGAGTATTATGTGATTGTGATATCTATGTAGCTATGAACATGGTAATATGGTTTGTTTTATTTTATGTAAATGTAAGTTTGCCAGTGTCACAACTGGTAATTCAATAGAGGTGTTTAAAAAATTATTTCATTCACTAGATTTAAGCTGTCGTTTTTGGATTTAAGTGATTTCTTTTTGTTACTGAGAATCGCTTGTCTGTGATGAATAAAGGCTTGTTGCCTTGGAACACTAGCTGGGTTTCATGATTTTTGGAATTTATTGTGACTGAGCTCATCAACAAAGTGTTAAGACCATTAGTTTTTCTTTTAATTTATTTATTTATTTTTTTCCATCAACACTCGTGTTGGTGAGGTTGGAACTAGACCGATTCCTCTGCTTGTTCATTTTTTTCGTTATTTTTTTTTCTGGATTTAAGTGATGCTTACTGGGCTGCTACTTTTAAATTAGCTCTTAAAAGCCTGTCTTGTGCAAGTAAGTAGGATTGTGTGTGTGTGTGTGTGTGTGTGTGTGTGTGTGTGTGTGTGTGTGTGTGTGTGTGATTCTAGTATGTATAAACCTCCAGGAAGAAATTAAGAAAATTCTTTCTAGTGTAATGTGTCTGAGGCTGAGGATGTTGAAAAGATTTGAGGCATGAAGCAGATGTACCATTTTATTATTTCATATATTACCTAGAAAGCTCACAGTAACATGGCCGCTTTTCTTGTCTGCAGGCATTGTAATGTGTTAATGATGGTGCTTCTGCTACTAAGCTAGATATTTTTAAAGATGTCTTCTTCATACTGACTTTAAAACAAGTGCTCCATCACAAGGAAAAGGTCTTTGCCTTCCCCTTCTCAGTAGATGGGTATGATGGCAACAAACCTGAATTTGAACCTGATGTAGTACTTAGTGGAGCTGCTAATTATGCCCCATTCAGGACCCAAGTATTTGCATTTTTGTGAAATAGCTGAGTAATCAGAAATGAAAAGTTTGCCTTACCTCAGAGCTTTATGAAATGACTGTTTGCCCTCTGTCTTAGTGCATTTCCTAAGCTTCTCCATTCTTTAAACAGAAAGCTGTTTTTAAGAATGACTAGAAGCTGTCTTTCTTGAACCTGGTGTTACTTCCAAGTCATTTTACGCATCAGAATCCCTCTCCCTAGTTTACAGGAAATTGATACAGCTGGTGTAAAATCTAGAAAAAGGCTATAGCTGAATCTGATAAGGAGGCAAAGGTGTTTAATTAGTCAGGAAAGAAAATACATTCTTTCATGGGTTCATAGGTTCATACTAGGCTATCTGCCCTAGGGCATTTATAAGCCTAGCCAGAGTGTGTTTGGCTTTCACCACCCATTTTAAATTAATTTTGCTATGCCCTTTTTCGAGGTTAGTATACTGTGCCTCTGTCTAACAGTGACACAGAAGTGATACCCGGGGTAAACCTACGATCTCCCATCCACTCATCAAGATTCCTCTTGAAGAGAGTCAATGAGGGACTCTGCCTAACCTGGACTGGGATTTTATTCCAGAGTGAAGGGAGCCTCTGGGTTATGAATCTGTCCCTCCAGCATGTCCTATTTATTTCAGTGCTGAGGTTCAAGTCTCTCAAGCGCGTAGCTCAATGGGATTTGGATTTTCTGAGGTGCAGCATGTCCATTAATTCCGGGTTAGAAATGGCTTTATACGTCAGGCACAGATCGCCTCTGAGCAGGCGGTATGCCACTGAGTAGAGCTGGAGTTTCTTTAACTGGGCAGCATAAGGCATCTGTTTGAGCCCTTTGATCCTCTTGGTGAGGTACTTTTGGGGTCTTTCCAGTTGCTGCAGGTGTCTGGTAAGTAAGGTACATCCCAAAAGGGGCATTGTACTCAATTATGGGCCTGATGAGGGATGAGTAAAGAGGCACGATGACCTCCCCTGATCTAGATGTGAATCCCTTCATGATTAGGTGGGCTATATAAAATGTTGTTCTAACCACTTTGGCCACGTGGTTGTCAAATGAGAGATTGCTATCAACTTGGGTCCCCAGGTCCCTAATTACTTCTTCTGTACTTAATGGATTACCAACTATGTGGTAATTTGTGGGCACTTTGTTTTTGCCAAAGGGGATGACTATACACTTTTTGGCGTTTAGCTTGAGGCCATGGCTCTGGCACCAGTTGTCTGTTTCTATGAGGCCCTTTTGGAGGATGCTTGTGTTGGCTGGAGAGTCGATTATGGCACCCAGTTTGCAGCATCTGCGAACCTGGTCAGCCACAATCCTTCCGTGTTGGCCTGTACCTCCGAGAAATATATACCGAACAAGAGAGGTCCCAGGACTGAGCCTTGTGGGATGCCACTTGTAACTGGTTTGGAGTCTGACATGGCTCCAGCAATTCTAACCATGTGGGTTCATTCTGTCCTTGAGCCAGTTTGCAACCCATCTAGTGACATAGGGGTTTATATTTAAGCTGGTGAGCTTATCTATAATGCCCGAGTGGGGTATTGTATCGAAGGCTTTTGCAAAGTCCAGGTAGGCTGTGTGGACCACCTTCCCGTCGTCAATGGCCTTGGTGACTGTCTGTTCAATTGATATAGTAGCTGTAAATGAGTAGAAGCTGCATGAATGTGGGTGTCATTTCTAGTCAGAAGACTGTTAAAGTAGATTTGTGTTATTAATACAAGGAACACTGGTTAAGTGACTAACTCAGACTCGCACAGTGGGCAAAAAAGAGGAAAAAAGAATCAGACTCTTCATCCTTGGATGCAGGAAACAGATCATTAAATAGCCTTGAACCTTAATTCTCTGCACCATCTGCCAGAATTACTTAATTTTCTGATAAATTAACCAAAGGTTTTAAGTCCCTGGAGTTTTTGTGCTTCACAAAATGTGTGTTGCAAAACCTGTTAAGTTAACTTTTTAAGTGAGTTAGAGTAGTCTGATCTTGCCTGTCTCCAGTTTTGCAGAACATCTCTAATTATGCCTCATATGTTTATGCCATGTCCCTCATTAGCTTTTTTTTCTGCTAAACTACTGAAGATTGCAGTCAGTCATTAGTTTTTATTCAGAAAACACATACCCATGCAACACTGGGTTTGAATCCTTTCACCTCTGCTTGCCTATAATGTGACTTTAAGCAAGCTGTAAATTATGGTCACATCCATGTGCATCTCTGTATAAATACTAACTATGAATTAGCATTGTAGGTTAATGCTGTTTCCTTTGTCAGGGGAGGTGTGGGAGTGTAGTCATTCCCTTCCCTTTTTACTTTATTTTGGCATTTGGTGCAGAAGGTTAGGGCTATGAGCTGTAGCTTCTCGGTACAGGGTTTGAGTCCATCATCCCCTCATTTATTTAATGTTACCAGAACTGGCTCAAGGACAGAACCCACATGGTTAGAATTGCTGGAGCCATGTCAGACTCCAAACCAGTTACAAGTGGCGTCCCACAAGGCTCAGTCCTGGGACCTGTCTTGTTCGGTATATATTTCTCGGAGGTACAGGCCAATACGGAAGGACTGTGGCTGACCAAGTTCGCAGATGACTGCAAACTGGGCGCCATAATCGACTCTCCAGCCGACACAAGTATCCTCCAAAAGGGCCTCATAGAAACAGACAGCTGGTGCCAGAGCCATGGCCTCAAGCTAAATGCCAAAAAGTGTATAGTCATCCCCTTTGGCAAAACAAAGTGCCCACAAATTACCACATAGGTGGTAATCCATTAAGTACAGAAGAAGTAATTAGGGACCTGGGGACCCAAGTTGATAGCAATCTCTCATTTGACCACCACGTGGCCAAAGTGGTTAGAAAAACATTTTATATAGCCCACCTAATCATGAAGGGATTCACATCTAGATCACGGGAGGTCATCGTGCCTCTTTACTCATCCCTCATCAGGCCCATAATTGAGTACAATGCCTCCTTTGGGATGTACCTTACCAGACACCTGCAGCAACTGGAAAGACCCCAAAAGTACCTCACCAAGAGGATCAAAGGGCTCAAACAGATGCCATATGCTGCCCGGTTAAAGAAACTCCAGCTCTACTCAGTGCCATACCGCCTGCTCAGAAGCGATCTGTGCCTGACGTATAAAGCCATGTCCAACCCGGAATTAATGGACATGCTGCACCTCAGAAAATCCAAATCCCATCGAGCTACGCGCTCGAGAGACTTTAACCTCAGCACTGAAATAAATAGGACATGCTGGAGGGACAGATTCATAACCCAGAGGCTCCCTTCACTCTGGAATAAAATCCCAGTCCAGGTTAGGCAGAGTCTCTCATTGACTCTCTTCAGGAGGAATCTTGATGAGTGGATGGGAGATCGTAGGTTTACCCCGGGTATCACTTCTGTGCCACTGTTACACAGAGGCACAGTATACTAACCTCGAAAAAGGGCATAGCAAAATTAATTTAAAATGGGTGGCGAAAGCCAAACACACTCTGGCTAGGCTTATAAATGCCCTAGGGCAGATAGCCTAGTATGAACCTATGAACAAGTCACTTAACTAGGCAATGCATCGGGGCAGCTGGAAATTTGGGCTAGGTTTCTCAGTGGTTCCCCAAGGACTGCAACCCCAGTTATTTCTCAGTAGTCCCAATGGACAGCAACCTCACTTAACTGACTTTTAACCTGTTGTTGTTTGCCAGCCACTGAAATGCAAAGTTGTTTGCCTGCAGCAACATCTGCATTAATAATAGATGTTCATCGTGTTACCCTGCTGCAGTCGTCACACTTTGGTTATCCTGCCGTCAGGCAGTCCCGCAGTCGGCCAGAATTCCAAAGTCTTGGTCCGGCGTCGGTTGCTGTCGCTTCTTCCCTGACGTCAGAGTGCCAGAGGTATATCAGGGGCATCCAACGCCATTTTCTTCAGTCTTTCTTGCCGCGCGGTGCCCGAAGCAGAAGCAGTTCGCAAGTGCCGGTCGGCCGACACCTGAGATTTTCGAATCGAGTTTCAGTCCGAAGTCTTCAAAGCTAAGTACCCCGTTGGGGAACCTTTTCTTGCCTCAGTCCGATGTCAGAAAAAGTTAACAATTGCATTTCTTGTGGGGGAGCAAATACCTCATAAGGACTTTCATTCTTTTTGTATACCTTGCCTAGGCCCAGACCATGACATCACTGGTTGTCGGTTTTGTGCTAGGTTCAATAAGAAAACTATAAAGCATCGCTTTGATTTCACACGACACTACTTCGGTAGAAAATTTAATTACACTATGCCTTCGGAGTAACCGACTACCGGTATGCATAAAAAACGCAAGGAAAGGGACAGAGGCAGCCTAGATCCAAGCCGGACTCCGAGGCCTCGGCTGGCCCAGTCATCGGTTCTCCGGTTTTCAGTGAGGCGCCTACGCAGCCCCTGGCTACCACTGAATTGGATCCCCAGGCCGCATCGGATCCCCCAGCAGAGATTTCTAGGCTGACGCAGCCTTTTTCCTTAGGCCCAACCGACGACATCGCAGTAGAGGAAGCCGGTGCTGCAGAAACACCTTCAGTTTCTGAAGGTGTATTCAGACCGACTACCCTCACCATTAAATCTTATGCTAAGCTTAAGACTCCTCTAAAACCACAAAAGCCTACACTTCAGTCTCCAGGTCAAGCCCTCTTGGCAGCTCCCTTGGGAGGAAAATTAACACTTTTTGCAGACAACTGGCGCATCGTCACAAAGGACAAATGGGTCCTAGACATTATCTCACACGGATACAGATTCCATTTCCACACCTTGCCAAGGATAAAAGGAATGCCAAACCTATCACAAAATCAATGGGCAGAGGCACAAAAACAAATTACAGCTCTCATGGACATGAAAGCCATCCAACTGGTACCTACACAGGAGCAAGGCCATGGATTTTACTCAAGGCTCTTTCTAGTCTCCAGAAAGGACAATGCTTGGAGACCCATTCTGGACCTTTCAATTTTAAACACTTTCTTGCAAGTACCTAAATTCAAGATGCTAACACTACAGCAGCTTCTTCCCATGTTGGGCAAGAAAGCTTGGCTAGTAACGTTGGACCTCAAGGAGGCATACCTGCATGTCCCAGTCAGACAAAATTGGAGAAGATACCTCAGTTTCATTGCAGGTTCAACCCATTACCAATTCTCTGCACTGCCCTTTGGCTTATCTACTGCACCCAGGGTCTTCACAAAATGCCTGGCACCAGTAATTGCATACTGCAGACAGAGGGGAATTCAAATATACCCATACCTGGACGACTGTCTCATACAAGCAGAAAGCAAGGACATTCTCTTACAGCACCTGGCTTTTGTAAGACATCTTCTAAGTTGCCTAGGGTACACAGTAAATGAACAGAAATCAAAACTAGTGCCCTCACAAACTATGACATTCCTGGGTGCCAGCTTGAATACAATGGCCCAGATGGCTTGTCTGACGCTAGACAAACAACTACAATTAACTCAGTACTTCAGAACAATGGCAACAAAGACCCAACTCCCTGCAAGAAAAATTCTTCAGGCCTTGGGCTTCATGGCATCTTGCATACTACTAATACCATTTGCAAAACTGCATATGAGGAAATTACAATGGTACCTAAAAAGCATATGGACTCAACACAGTCATAGCTTGAAAACAATGATAACTCTCATTCCCTGCCATCAACAGGAGTTTCTGTGGTGGTCACAGGCTTGTCACCTCAACAAGGGTCAGCCTTTCACCCTACCCCCAGCCAGGCAAACTATGACAACAGATGCATCGGACTATGCCTCGGGGGCACACATGGCAGGATGGTGCGTTCAAGGCTTATGGACAGCAGATCAAAGGAATCTGTACATCAATCAAAAAGAAATGCTAGCTGTACAAAATGCTCTGACAGCCTTCAAGGACCTCTTGCATCCAGGACAGATTATCATAAGGACAGACAACACCCCAGTAATGTGGTACATAAACAAACAAGGGGGCACACACTCCTACCCTCTATGCAGGCAAGCAATGACCTTGTGGAACACAGCACTGGCTTACCAAGTTCAATTACAAGCTCAATTCCTGCCAGGAAAAAAGAACATATTGGCAGACGACCTAAGCAGAAACATCATGGATCCCCACGAATGGAAACTGGATCCACAAGTATTCGCAATGATAACTCAAAAGTGGGGGCTCCCAGACATAGACCTGTTTGCCAGCCCTCAAAACTATCAGCTAACAAAGTTTTGCACAAGGACTTTTCACCAACAAGCTTGGAAAGTGGATGCTCTCTCATTCAGTTGGAAAATGCTAACACTATATGCCTTTCCTCCACTACCCCTTCTCACAAAGGTGCTACTGAAAGTCAGGATGGAGAGACCCCGAATGATACTCATTGCTCCAGACTGGCCACGCCAGCACTGGTACCCACTATTAAGGAATATGGCCCATGGCCCACCCATGGATTCTACCACAAATTACCCACCGGCTCACACAGCAAGACAATCAGATTCTACACAGCCAGCTCAAAACCTTAAACTTGGCTGCATGGCAAATCACCTAGGCAATCAGCCAGTGCCTCTCTCACAAGCTGTTATGGAAGTTATTCTGGAGGCCAGGAAGCCCAGCACCAGGAAAGCCTACTCAGACAAATGGCAAACGTTTTGCGCCTGGAACCAAGCTAAAGGCCAAAATACCCTTCAGCCTGACATACCTCAGATTCTGCAATATCTAACTGAGATGTTACACAAAGGGCTTTCTTTTTCATCTATTAAAATCCACGCCTCAGCTATTTCTGCTCACTACAACACTGATCCTCCCTTATTTTCACATCCACTCTTAAGGCAGTTTCTCCGAGGGGCCAAGAACATTAGGCCTCCCAGGAGAGCACCAACACCTACTTGGGACCTCAATTTTGCTCTGGAAAAACTCACGCTACCTCCTTTTGAACCAGCTTTCTCAGCTGACCTAAAGTTTATATCATGGAAGACTGCCCTGCTGCTAGCAGTCACTTCAGCTATTAGAGTTTCAAAGCTTTAGGCACTAATAGCAGTAGAGCCTTTCCTCATTTTTCATCAAGACAGGGTTTCTCTATGAACTAACCCCTCCTTTATGCCTAAGGTGGTATCCAGTGTGGCCCTAAATCAAACCATCCATTTACCCACCTTCTTTAAAAATCCATAGAACAAAGGAGAAAGACTCCTGCATTCCATGGACATTCACAGACAGCAACATTACTACTTGGATAAAACCTAAGGTTTTCAGAAAATCTGACCAGCTTCTTGCATCCTATGCTACAGCATCACAAGGAAAGGTTATCTCAAAACAAACCATTTCCAAATGGATAGGACATTGCATACAGTTTTGCTACACCCACCATGGAAAACCAGTTCCTGCTACCATAAGGCCACACTCTACCAGGGCAACAGCTACATCTACAGCCTTCCTCGGGGGTACCAACCAAGGATATTCTGGAAGCTGCAACTTGGAGTTCAGTACACACCTTCACCAAACATTATCACTTACCACTTTACTCTAAGACCAGGGTGGGCTTCGCCACTGCAGTTTTGCAGGGCCTTCTAGCCCCCTCTAATCCTGTTTGACTCCTCCGCCCATCCTTAGCTTTGGGATTCTACCCAAGTGTGATGACTGCAGCAGGGTAACATGATGAACATAGTACAGTTTTGTACCTACCATAACTGTAGAAGTTCGAGTGTATACCCTGCTGCAGTCCAAGTAGCCCTCCCTCCATCCCCTCTAAAACTAGCTGAACTTATCTCTATTCTATACAACCTCTGTGGTGTATTTGCTTGTGCCTAAGGGTTTTGTTTTACTTTTGTCAAGATAGCTATATATATACATATATTTTTGCCTACCTATTAGGGGCACCTGACATCTGGGGCAAGAAAAACTGAAGAAAATGGCGTTGGATGCCTCTGATATACCCCTGGCGCTCTGATGTCCGGGAAGAAGCGACAACAACCGACGCCGGACCAAGACTTTGGAATTCTGGCCGACTGCGGGACCGCCTGACGGCAGGATAGCCCAAGTGTGATGACTGCAGCAGGGTATACACTCGAAACATCTACATTTATGGTAGGTACAAAACTGTACTTTCTCTTTAATGTGGAATTATTCAGTTAACTTTTACTTCTACAGAGATTGTGCATTTTGACTTAATATATGGTATCAGGTTGTTAATATATCATATGCTCTCATCATAAATACTCTTCTATTTAAATTGTGTTATACGTGGCTAGGTTGTATGACGTGATGTTAATGATCTTTGTATAATTTCATGTTGTTAAGCCAAAGCTCCAGATGAACTGCATGCAGTTTTATTTGTAACAGTATGAGGGTCTACACAGTCAACAAAGTGGGTATTGCTGCTGGTGGGGGGCTGTTTGTGAGTGAGGGTACCTTATGCTGTTATCTGTCATTTTAAACTGTCTTTGATCTGGCTTTATACAAGGATATGTCTAGGTTGTTTCTTTACTGCAACATTTCGGGTGACTACTCTGTGGGCCATTTCAGTCTTGATTTCCAGCAGTGAAATTCCTGTCCACTAATTCAGATATCCCTTCATAAAATCCGTAAGTCCTTTTCTTCCACTCATGCTATAAATGTTGTAAAATGCAGCTCTGCAAGCTTTTATGTTGTCTCTTCATATCTAGTGTCTAGGTCTGCCACTGTTTCCTTTATTTTTTTTCTCTCCACAGTTTGCAGGCCTTGAATCTCATCTGCAGGTTCAGATATTACTTCCTCTATTTCTTGCAGTTTTCTGTTAGCTGCAATATAGTCTAATAATGTTTTGCAAATATTAAATGTTTCAGAATGAATTTAGTCATTTTTTTGCTCATTTGAATCAGATGTTTCCACCGATGCTGGCATCTCCAGCTGGATTCCCACATTTTCCCGCATTGCCAGCTGTTTCCCTGTTAATTAAGAAATTAGTTTCCTGTTTGCACAGGCTTTTTTCTGTGTTATACCTGACGGGCAGATCTTCACACTGGAATGCATATGAAGAAAACAAGATGCTTAATCAACACTCATAATTTTACTAGCTTTTTTCTGAAAATCACACATTTCTTGCCTGGACCTGTCAGGTTTGCTGAGTTAACAGTGGACATCTGAATGATTTAGAGTTTTTGCCTCTTAAATGAAACAGAGAGTTCTTTAGTTCTGTTAATTATATGTCACTATGTAACTTTCCCATTTGTGTCTTTGCCCTACCCCCATCTCCCTTTGGAATGCTGGATATATTTTTTGCAGGGCATCAAGGATCAGATTTCTTTAAAACTGGTTTTTAAATAAAAAAAGGTGGATTTGCGTTCAAGTTACAAGAAAGAAGTCTTAAATCTTCTGCGTCAGTTACTCCATGAGCATTTCGGTCCTTGCTATCCTGAGCAAGACCCATTTTGCACAAGATGTTAAGTGGAGAGGTCACATAAAGGGGGCCATCAGGTTATAGATTAGCAGAGCAGTACTTGTTCTTTCACATTTTTTTCTAATGCAGATACACAATAACTCTCTTATGCTTAAAAAGTAAACAAATTCAAACCAAATAATATAAAGCAAGTCATGATATGTCTGAGGTAGTAAAACAGCAAATCTGTGAACAGTGTACAGTAGTAGGTATTTAAGACAGAAATTATTAGTGATCCATGTATGCCAAGTCATAAATTATAGAACTTCAGGGATCACTTAAATCCACCCAGTGTGGGACACACTCAAAGCTGTTCTGAGAGTAGATTCCAAAGGTGCTTTATCTGATAAAATATCTGGCATTTGAGCTTTTGCTTAAGTAACACCTTCATTAATTACTAGGGATCCCAAAGTCTTGTAGTCCCAAAAAAATACAATGAGACTTGGAGGCCTATTTTTGAGTCTATCCAGTCTGAATAAGCAGTTCACTGTAAAATGTTAGAGTAAACTTCAGTCTGTTCCACTATTTCAGGGAACCTTGATTGTAGCTTCTAGCTCTGAAGGATGCTCTTTAACATTTTCCTTGAAGTGAAAAGAAAATGATTTTTTTTGTTTGAAGTAATCCACTGCTGTATTCCTGTAGGTCTTTTTCAGATAGACAACTAACCAGAGTAGAATGTACTCATTTCAAAATCAAGTAGTAAAAACATTAAGTAATCCTCCTTTGAGTTTTAAATTTACTTAGAGTAACGAGTGCTTTCATCTGTCAGATTTAATCAGATACAATGTTTCTCACCCCCCCCCCAAAAAAAAAAAAAAACATTATAATTTGAGTTGTTTAAATAACTCTATAAACAAGGGGATGTGGTGGTGAACAGCCCTTATGATTGGAGGTAAAGCTATGATTCCTGATTGGCTAATAATCCGTCCGTTAATTGGAGGGAGGCCAAGTCCCTAATAAGAGTAAGAATCATGGATTGCCTAATAGTCAAGTCAAGCCAAGCCAGCTGATTGGAGGGGAGGCCAAGTCCCTGTTTAGAATGAGTTACAGACTGGTGCAGTTGTTCACCTCCATCTCCTGTTAAGGAGAAAGACCCATTCACAGTGTTATAAAAATTAATATAGTAAGGAATTCAATGGTGGATTACTTTTAACCAGAAGGCTTTTACTTTTATTTTTACTTGTTGGGTTGGGAGAACCTTTGAGGGGATCTGCACCACAGTAAGTAGCCTACATGTGTTAACATTTTCATCCTTGAAGGAGTTTCTGAGATTCTAGTTGGGAATACATAGCATTTCAAATCTGCAGTCCTGCCATTGGGTTTTGTTGCAACAATCCTGAGTGTCCATCAGTTGTAGCACTTGGTATAGGCGCAACACTCAGAATTTTGCCAACTGTTTGTTGTTGCTACAGGAAAAGGAGGTTCAAAGCTTTCCATACCTTGATGATTGTCGTATTCAGGCTGAAGCTGCACAGCAACTAATGGCCAATTTGAATTTGGTGGTTCCGTTTTTGAATTTACTGACTTTAATCATTGAGAACAAAAAGGATCTTATTCCAGCATAGAAAGAAGATGAGTCCAGAGACACTACTCAACACTTTCCAACAGACTCAGCAGAGGAGTTTGGAGGAAAATGCCAAGGAGTGATTCCCTTTTTTGAAGAGGCTGTGACCTTGACCATTCTTTGAGAGTACTTCCTTGACATATTGTCACTAATCTCAAGAAATCTGAACTACAAAAACTCAAGTCCTGCTATAATAAAATAACAAGATATGCCATAAATTCACCACTGCCTTTCACTCAAACAACTCAACTGGCTACATCTCCCACAGTATACACAGTTAACAATGGCCCACAAACTCCACTCAAATCCTGAAAAAATTCCATCCTTACAAACCCTTCTTCAACCCTATAGTACCAATAGGCTACTACGCTCCTCCAACAAGCAACAAATAAAAACCTACTTATCCAAAACCCAAGAAGGGGATTCGCTAGTTGCTAACTACATAGATAAAATTTGGAATGAACTGCCAGTCAACATTACCTCCATAACATCCCTACCTCTATTCAAAACTAACCTAAAACACTTCCTGACCAAATCACTCTGCCCATGTTCCACCATCACTTGACAGAAAACAACTCCCTCTCAACTGTCTCCTTTACAAATCTTCCTGACTAAACGCTCAGAAACTATAACATCATAACTTAACCAACCTTCTAATAACCTACTTTATTCACCACTGCCTAAATCCTGCTAACACACACTTTGAGTTTACATATACTGCTCCCTCTTCACTCTCTACTATCTATATCTTCTCATTCCTTCATAAAATTCCTCTTGTGTACTATTAGATTATATAACACTTGTGAAAATAATACACTATATCTCAATGTACTACACTCTGGTGTTATCTCATCTTTTACTGATGTATGTAACTCAGTTAAGTTATGCAATGCATCTACTGCCAGTTGTACTTTGATATGTCTTGCCTACATATTCAGATGTTATTCATGTATGTATGCATCTATATGCACTAACCGGAGCTTTTCTCCCCGGGCCTCCGCTGAAAAAGGACGTGTCCAGCTGGACTTTCCCAGTAAACAAATGTAAAATAAATAAAATAAATAAATATGTATTCCTATAAGCATCTTGATGGTTCAAAGTATCATGCTTCATAACAAGGAAGTTCCATCACTGTCTCAGAAGTCTTTTGGACTAGAAAATGGATCCTCAAAAGAAAAAGAACATTTTGAATGAACCCAATCGGTTTCCAAGAAAACCCCAAAGTCTGTAAACAACTCCATCATGTGTTTATGTAACTGGTGCCTAATGTCTCAACTAAGTACTAGCACTTAAAACACTGTTATAAATGATATCATAAACATTACACAGTACAACAGTGATCACATATTAGATTACCTTTATCATGTCTGGTTTGTTCACAAGCTGGCTTAAAGCTCACCTGTAAATTAACTGTCCATCTCCCCCTGTAATGCCTTTTCTGGTAGATGGCTCCCACCTCATTACTTGAAGCTCCTCCTTCCCATCCACCTACCTTGCTAAATTCTTCTTTTTAACTATTTACATTCTGGCCCATTGTTTCTGTTAAATGTTACCTTGTCTAGCTGAATCTACTATCAGTTTTGAAACTCACAATTCCATTTTTTCGCTTGATCCTTCCTATATTGTAATATACTTAGTTTTTTTTTACTGACATGATAACATCTTTATATTGTTTAATACTTATTATTTTTTCACCAGAAATTACCTTTAACTGGTCTTTCACTTCCCATTTTTCACTGCTAAGTTCCTCCTCCATAAAAAAAATTATTCTTAAGTTGTTAACTTTCTTTATAACATCCTTACAGTTTTTTTTTCTGTTTCCCCCTCAGTAATAATCCCTAACACTATTTTCTGTCTCTTTGTCATATATTTTACTCAGCTTTCATCTTTCCACTACATTTTTCTTTCGGTCTGTACTTCATTTTCTTTCTGACTACTATACCTTTTAGCAATGTATGCTCATCCCTGCAGAGAAGTGCTTTTATTTTTAAATGTCGGGGTCTCACTCTCTCCCTCCCTCCCTTCTTAGTTTCCTGCCTTCCTACTTCTTTAGGTAGTTTCTTCCCCTTCCAATAGCTGTTTAGTGTAGTTTTGTAAGTCCTACCCGGGCTCCCGCCTTGTCCTCCTAATCTTGGGTCTCTTTCCCTTCTTCTCTTCCTTGTTTCCCGCCACCCCCCCCTTTTTTTTTGGTATAAGTGAGTGTGGGTGGTGGATGTTTGTGTGTGTGTGTATGTCTGAAAAGTCCACCAGGTTCAAACATTGCTCCTTGTGTGATTTGGAAGGTACCTCAGGCTGACACACACACAAGGAAGTGTGTCTGCTGCCTAGGAGAGCCCCGTCTGGAAGCTGAATATGAAATTTGTGCTGGAGTCAATCCCAGGGCTGTCCTAGAGTGGAGAAACAAGGTGGGATCAGAGTCCTCTGAGCCTCAGATCCGACCAAGCCTAGATCACCCTAGGATCTGACCCACGGATGTTCATCGTGCATACAGCTGCAGTCATAACAGATGGGTTCTCCTGCCGTCAGGCGGGTCCTCGGTCGGCCGAATTCCAAAGTCTAGGTCCGGCGTCGGTTGTCGTCGCTTCTTCCCTGACATCAGAGCGCCAGGGGTATAAAAGAACCAGCCAACGCCATTTTCTCCAGTCTTTCTTGCCGCGCGGTGCCCGAAGCAGAAGCAGTTCGCAAGTACCGGTTGGCCAGCTCCTGAAATTACGAAAATTTTGCAACCGAAGTCTTCTTTAAAGCTAAGTACCCCGTTGGGGAAACTTTTCTTGCCTCAGACCGATGTCAGACAAAGTTAATTGTATTTCTTGTGGGAAGCAAATACCGCATAAGGATTTTCATTCCCTCTGCATTCCTTGCTTAGGCTCAGACCACGATGTCTCGGTCTGTCGTTTTTGTGCTACATTCAACAAACGCACCATTAAGCGTCGGGCGGAGTTCGCCCAGCACTATTTTGGCAAAAAATTGAACTATATTATGTCGTCAGATACTCCGACTCCAGTTTTGTCTAAAAAACGCAAAGATAAGGACCGACACACGCGGTCCACGGCCTCCACCGACACCACGCCAAAGCCGACTACAGGTGGTCTGGTTCTCAGTGAGGTGCCTACGCAGCCCCTGCCTATCGACGACACTTCATTGGCAGTGTCTTCTGTGCCCAAGGTCGCAGGCTCCTTGGCCCACACTCCGACTACAGATACCGAAGCCACTCTTGGTGGTGAATCTCAAAATGTAGACAGGTCTGCCTCCTCTCAAGGTGTCTTCAGACCTTCCTCTTCTTTTTCTATCAAGGCTTTCACTAAGTCTAAAGCAGCCATGCATTCTAAGAGACAAGCTCCACAGGGCCCTTCTCCAGGCCCCATGCTTAAAAAACAGATGCTTAAAATCGCTGAGGATTTGATTACTCTTATCAGGGGTTCTCAACCCCCCCCCCCCCCCCGGATAAAAGGCCCAGAGTGGTGGAAGAATCCCCCTCCTCTGACCAGGCCTCCATTATTTCAGAGCACTCTGATGAACAGGAACATTCTTACTCCCCTTTTGAAGATTCTGATGCTGAGGAGTCCATTCCCTCTGTCTCCCCCCCCAGAGGATTACTCATTTGGGGAAACCTTGCATACCTTAAGGGAACACTTCCACTGGGAAGGCCAAGAGTACTTAGATTCCAAGAAAAGGCTTAGGGATTTTCTCTTGCTACCTCAGCACAGGCCTCTGGCTGTACCTCCTGTCTTAGACATACTAGATGATGTATACTCGGAGGCCTGCCTTAACCCGGATTCTTTACCTCCAGCCCCAGTCAAGCCTGACAGGTACTACCAGGTTCCTGACTCACATCAATTTTTATACAAAAGTCATGCAGCTGACCCAGAAACTATCTCACAGGGCCCCAAGGGAATTAAGGCCTCCACTGCAAAAAACCCATTACCTTCCGAGAGAGATTCCAGATCCTTAGAAAGGTGGGGAAAAAGGTATATACCTCGGCCACCTTAACCATGAGGGCATTAAACTGCCAGTTCCATATGCTAAAGTACCAGCAGTTTCTGTTATCACAGTTGAGAAGCAAAATGTCACAACCTGAACAACCAGACTTGAAGGAGTTGCAGGATTTGATACATAGTGCAGAACAAGTGGGTAAACATACCTTGCAATGTGGTTTTGATGCTCTAGAGGCCTCATGTAGAGCTGCTGTTACAGGATCTGTCATACGTAGACATGCCTGGCTCAAGGAGCAAACCTTACCAGATCATGTCAAAGCTTAATTACTAGATGCCCCTCTTCAAAAGGATGTATTATTTGGGGTTAAAGCTGAGGAGGTATTAAAGAAAATGGAGGAAAAGGCTAAATCAATGCAAACAGTGAAAGATTTTCTACAGGTACATCCTCCACGTTTCAGTAGAAATTGGCCTTCCAAAAATTGGTCCTTTCCAGCCACGGACAGACCCCAAAGAGGTAGATACGGGCACCCGAGGGGCAGGGGACAATCTCAAGGATCGTTTAGGGGCAGACCATGGCAAGTTCCTACACAAAGAGGTGGTGAGGATAGTTCGCAGCCATTCAGAAAGCAAGCCCAATGACTTTCCCCTTTCATGCCAAGCAAGGCTCAAATGGCAGCACCCTTAGGCGGAAAACTGGCATTATTTTCAAAAAATTGGCATATTGTCACAAAAGACAAATGGATCCTGGACATTATAAACAGAGGCTACAGATTCCATTTTCACACCCTTCCAAAAATGAGAGGCATGCCAAACCTGCCACACAAAGGGCAGAGGCACAAAGACAAATTTCAGATCTCATGGACATGAAAGCTATTCAAGAGGTACCTATTCATGAACAAGGTCAAGGTTTTTATTCCAGACTATTCCTGGTACCAAGGAAGGGAAAAGATTGGAGACCTATATTGGACCTATCCATCCTAAACACATTTTTACTCGTACCAAAATTCAAGATGCTCACATTACAGCAGCTTCTTCCCATGCTGGGCAAGGAGTCTTGGCTGGTAACATTGGACCTCAAGGAGGCATACCTGCATCAGACAAAATTGCAGAAGATACCTCAGATTTCTTGCAGGTTCAACCCATTATCAATTCTCTGCGTTGCCCTTTGGCTTATCTACTGCACCCAGAGTATTCATGAAATGCCTGGCATCAGTAATTGCCTACTGCAGACTTCAAGGGATACAAATATACCCATATTTGGACGACTGCCTGATCCAAGCGGACAGCAAGCACATACTTCTGAAACATCTGGCTTTTGTAATAATGTTGTTGAATTCTCTGGGATACACAGTCAACAAAAAGAAATCAAGGCTAATACCCTCTCAGAAAATAATTTTCCTGGGTGCCAACTTGGACACAAACACCCAGATGGCCTACCTCACGCCAGAGAAGCAGGGGCAACTAACTCAATACTTCAGAAAACTAGCAAATTTCACCAGGCTGACTGCAAGGAAAATTCTGCAGTCTCTGGGATTCATGGCATCTTGCATCCTACTAATCCCATGTGCAAAGTTGCATATGAGGAAACTTCAATGGTACCTGAAAAACCTATGGTCTCAGCACAGCCACAGTTTGGAAACAATAATACCACTAATTCCATGTCTTCAAAATGAATTTCTGTGGCGGGCTCAAGCATGCCAAACAAACACAGGTCTCCCATTCTGCAAGCCTCAAGCAAATCAAGTCATCACAGCAGACACCTCGGGCTATGCCTGGGGGGCGCACATGACAGATCGGTGCATTCAGGGCAAATGGTCCCAAAAAGAAAAGCACCTTCACATCAATCAAAAGGAAATGCTAGCAGTAATAAATGCTATTATAGCTTTCAAAGACCTTCTGCATCCAGGTCAACTATTGATAAGGACAGACAACACCACAGTAATGTGGTACATAAACAAACAGGGAGGAACCCATTCATACCCCCTATGCAGGCTGGCCATGTTACTTTGGAACATGGCCCTGGAATTACAAATCGAACTTCAAGCACAGTACTTGCCAGGCAAGGAAAACACGCTGGCAGACAACCTAAACAGAAATATGACAGATCCACACGAATGGAAGTTGCATCCTCAAGTTTTTACAGAGATAATTCAAGCATGGGGAAGGCCAGACATAGATCTCTTTGCCTCCCACAAAAATCACCAATTGACAAAATTCTGCGCAAGGACTTTCCATCCACAGGCCTGGAGAGTGGACGCTCTCTCTTTCAGTTGGACAACAATGACAGTTTATGCCTTTCCACCTCTTCCTCTGCTGCCCAAAGTTCTATTAAAACCAGAGCAGACAGACCAAAGATTATTCTCATTCCTCCAGACTCGCCAAGACAGCACTGGTACCCACTCCTGAGGAGCCTCACGTATTCCCCTCCATGCACCCTACCTCTAATGCCTCTTCTTCTGACTCAGCACAGCTTCAAAACTCTTCACAGTCAGCTGAAAACACTCAATCTGGCCGCATGGAAGATTCCTTAACATCACAACAGACCCTACTCTCCAAGGAGGTGCAGGATGTCATTTTGGAGGCCAGAAGGCCGTCTACTAGAAAAGCTTACTCGCAAAATGGAAACGGTTTTGTGCCTGGAATGAGAAAAAGGGCCAGAATCCTGGAAAACTGAATTTACCTCAAATATTACAGTATCTAGTTGAGCTGCTAGGCAGTGGACTTTCATTCTCCTCCATCAAAATCCATGCCTCAGCCATTTCTGCAGAAGACAACACTGATCCACCTTTATTCTCTCACCCCCTCTTAAGACAGTTCCTCAGAGGGGCAAAGAATATAAAACCCCCAAGGAAACAACCAATACCTGCTTGGGATCTCAATTTCATTCTAGAAAAGCTGACCTTGCCTCCTTTTGAGCCAGCTGCCTCAACAGATTTGCAATATTTACCCTGGAAAACCGCTTTCCTTCTGGCTATCACCTCAGCTCGTAGGGTATCGGAACTACAAGCCCTCATGGCTGTGCAGCCTTTTATCATCTTCCATCAGGACAGAGTTTCCTTACGAACCAACCCGTCCTTTATGCCAAAGGTGGTATCCAGGGTAGCTTTGAATCAGGCTATACACCTACCTACCTTTTACCCTAATCCTCAAAACAAAGGGGAGAGACTACTACATTCCTTGGACATCCACAGACAGCTGCATTATTATTTGGACAGAACAAAGCCTTTCAGAAAATCAGAACAGCTCTTTGTGTCCTATGCTATAGGAGCTCAAGGGAAGCCAATTTGCAAACAGACAATCTCAAAATGGATAGCCCACTGCATACGCTTTTGTTACTCTTTTCATGATAAAACTGTACCTGCAGGCATCAGATCTCACTCCACAAGGGCCACAGCTACCTCTGCAACTTTCCTCAGAGGAGTTCCTACCAAAGATATTTTGGAAGCAGCCACTTGGAGTTCTGTACATACCTTTTCCAAGCACTACCACCTACCATTATACTCCAAAACTAGAGCAGGCTTTGCCACTGCAGTCTTGCAGGGCATTCTGGCTCCTCTTAGTTCCACCTAGTGCCTACCACCCTTTCTTAGCTTTGGGATTCTACCCATCTGCTATGACTGCAGCTGTATGCATGATGAACATAGTACAGTTTTGTACCTACCATAAATGTAGATGTCCGGTGCTAATACAGCTGCAGTCCAGGTTTCCCTCCTCCTTCCCTCTTGGGACAGGCTTGTTGGCTAACACCTCCTCATACAACCTGATTGAGGTATTCTTTTATGGTGTATTTGCTTGCAACTACTGTATTTTGATTATATTGCATTGCTTTATTACACAAATTTATGTATTGCCTTCCTTCTGGGGGCACCCAACATCTGGGGCAAGAAAAACTGAAGAAAATGGCGTCGGCTGGTTCTTTTATACCCCTGGCGCTCTGACGTCAGGGAAGAAGCGACGGCAACCGACGCCGGACCTAGACTTTGGAATTCGGCCGACCGAGGACCCGCCTGACGGCAGGAGAACCCATCTGTTATGATTGCAGCTGTATTAGCACTCTAACATCTACATTTGTGGTAGGTACAAAACTGTACTTTCCTTCTCAGCCTTCAGATCCAGCTAGACCTTTGGATCTGATGACTTTGTCGGATCTGATCATTATTGAAGACTCCCCAGTCGCTTCTCGGAAGTCAGGTTGGGCCATTCCTCCATATCCTCCCATTCCACCAGATGTCTGCACCCCCCTGACATTGATTTGATGATGAGGCGCTTTCTCAATGCCCAAATCTAACTGGGCTTGTTGCCATCCCTAGCCCCGGGGTTTTTCCGTAGGAACCAGCCATCGGCCCCCTGCTTTCCCTTGCATGGCGGCAAATCAGCACTTGGAAAATATTATTTTCAAAAATTGGCATATTGTCACAAAAGACAAATGGATCCTGGACATTATAAACAGAGGCTACAGATTCCATTTTCACACCCTTCCAAAATGAGAGGCATGCCAACCTGCCACACAAAGGGCAGAGGCACAAAGACAAATTTCAGATCTGGACATGAAAGCTATTCAAGAGGTACCTATTCATGAACAAGGTCAGGTTTTTATTCCAGACTATTCCTGGTACCAAGGAGGGAAAAGATTGAGACCTATATTGGACCTATCCATCCTAAACACATTTTTACTCGTACCAAAATTCAAGATGCTCACATTACAGCAGCTTCTTCCCATGCTGGGCAAGGAGTCTTGGCTGGTAACATTGGACCTCAAGGAGGCATACCTGCATCAGACAAAATTGCAGAAGATACCTCAGATTTCTTGCAGGTTCAACCCATTATCAATTCTTGCTGCCTCTTTGGCTTATCTACTGCACCCAGAGTATTCATGAAATGCCTGGCATCAGTAATTGCCTACTGCAGACTTCAAGGGATACAAATATACCCATATTTGGCGACTGCCTGATCCAAGCGGACAGCAAGCACATACTTCTGAAACATCTGGCTTTGTAATAATGTTGTTGAATTCTCTGGGATACACAGTCAACAAAAGAAATCAAGGCTAATACCTCTCAGAAAATAATTTTCCTGGGTGCCAACTTGGACACAAACACCCAGATGGCCTACCTCACGCCAGAGAAGCAGGGGCAACTAACTCAATACTTCAGAAAACTAGCAAATTTCACCAGGCTGACTGCAAGGAAAATTCTGCAGTCTCTGGGATTCATGGCATCTTGCATCCTACTAATCCCATGTGCAAAGTTGCATATGAGGAAACTTCAATGGTACCTGAAAAACCTATGGTCTCAGCACAGCCACAGTTTGGAAACAATAATACCACTAATTCCATGTCTTCAAAATGAATTTCTGTGGCGGGCTCAAGCATGCCAAACAAACACAGGTCTCCCATTCTGCAAGCCTCAAGCAAATCAAGTCATCACAGCAGACACCTCGGGCTATGCCTGGGGGGCGCACATGACAGATCGGTGCATTCAGGGCAAATGGTCCCAGCACCTTCACATCAATCAAAAGGAAATGCTAGCAGTAATAAATGCTATTATAGCTTTCAAAGACCTTCTGCATCCAGGTCAACTATTGATAAGGACAGACAACACCACAGTAATGTGGTACATAAACAAACAGGGAGGAACCCATTCATACCCCTATGCAGGCTGGCCATGTTACTTTGGAACATGGCCCTGGAATTACAAATCGAACTTCAAGCACAGTACTTGCCAGGCAAGGAAAACACGCTGGCAGACAACCTAAACAGAAATATGACAGATCCACACGAATGGAAGTTGCATCCTCAAGTTTTTACAGAGATAATTCAAGCATGGGAAGCCCAGACATAGATCTCTTTGCCTCCCACAAAATCACCAATTGACAAAATTCTGCGCAAGGACTTTCCATCCACAGGCCTGGAGAGTGGACGCTCTTTCAGTTGGACAACAATGACAGTTTATGCCTTTCCACCTCTTCCTCTGCTGCCCAAAGTTCTATTAAAAACCAGAGCAGACAGACCAAAGATGATTCTCATTGCTCCAGACTGGCCAAGACAGCACTGGTACCCACTCCTGAGGAGCCTGACGATTCCTCCATGGACCCTACCTCTAATGCCTCTTCTTCTAACTCAGCACAGCTTCAAAACTCTTCACAGTCAGCTGAAAACACTCAATCTGGCATGGAAGATTCCTTAACATCACAACAGACCCTACTCTCCAAGGAGGTGCAGGATGTCATTTTGGAGGCCAGAAGGCCGTCTACTAGAAAAGCTTACTCCGCAAAATGGAAACGGTTTTGTGCCTGGAATGAGAAAAAGGGCCAGAATCCTGGAAAACTGAATTTACCTCAAATATTACAGTATCTAGTTGAGCTGCTAGGCAGTGGACTTTCATTCTCCTCCATCAAAATCCATGCCTCAGCCATTTCTGCAGAAGACAACACTGATCCACCTTATTCTCTCACCCCTCTTAAGACAGTTCCTCAGAGGGGCAAAGAATATAAAACCCCCAAGGAAACAACCAATACCTGCTTGGGATCTCAATTTCATTCTAGAAAAGCTGACCTTTGCCTCCTTTTTGAGCCAGCTGCCTCAACAGATTTGCAATATTTACCCTGGAAAACCCGCTTTCCTTCTGGCTATCACCTCAGCTCGAGGGTATCGGAACTACAAGCCCTCATGGCTGTGCAGCCTTTTATCATCTTCCATCAGGACAGAGTTTCCTACGAACCAACCCGCCCTTTATGCCAAAGGTGGTATCCAGGGTAGCTTTGAATCAGGCTATACACCTACCTACCTTTTACCCTAATCCTCAAAACAAAGGGAGAGACTACTACATTCCTTGGACATCCACAGACAGCTGCATTATTATTTGGACAGAACAAAGCCTTTCAGAAAATCAGAACAGCTCTTTGTGTCCTATGCTATAGGAGCTCAAGGGAAGCCAATTTGCAAACAGACAATCTCAAAATGGATAGCCCACTGCATACGCTTTTGTTACTCTTTTCATGATAAAACTGTACCTGCAGGCATCAGATCTCACTCCACAAGGGCCACAGCTACCTCTGCAACTTTCCTCAGAGGAGTTCCTACCAAAGATATTTTGGAAGCAGCCACTTGGAGTTCTGTACATACCTTTTCCAAGCACTACCACCTACCATTATACTCCAAAACTAGAGCAGGCTTTGCCACTGCAGTCTTGCAGGGCATTCTGGCTCCTCTTAGTTCCACCTAGTGCCTACCACCCCTTTCTTAGCTTTGGGATTCTACCCATCTGCTATGACTGCAGCTGTATGCATGATGAACATAGTACAGTTTTGTACCTACCATAAATGTAGATGTCCGAGTGCTAATACAGCTGCAGTCCAGGTTTCCCTCCCTCCTTCCCCTCTTGGGACAGGCTTGTTGGCTAACACCTCCTCATACAACCTGATTGAGGTATTCTTTTATGGTGTATTTGCTTGCAACTACTGTATTTTGATTATATTGCATTGCTTTATTACACAAATTTATGTATTGCCTTCCTTCTGGGGGCACCCAACATCTGGGGCAAGAAAAACTGAAGAAAATGGCGTCGGCTGGTTCTTTTATACCCCTGGCGCTCTGACGTCAGGGAAGAAGCGACGGCAACCGGCGGACCTAGACTTTGAATTGCCGACCGAGGGACCCGCCTGACGGCAGGAGAACCCATCTGTTATGATTGCAGCTGTATTAGCACTCTAACATCTACATTTGTGGTAGGTACAAAACTGTACTTTCCTTCTCAGCCTTCAGATCCAGCTAGACCTTTGGATCTGATGACTTTGTCGGATCTGATCATTATTGAAGACTCCCCAGTCGCTTCTCGGAAGTCAGGTTGGGCCATTCCTCCATATCCTCCCATTCCACCAGATGTCTGCACCCCCCTGACATTGATTTGATGATGAGGCGCTTTCTCAATGCCCAAATCTAACTGGGCTTGTTGCCATCCCCTAGCCATTTGCCCAGGGGAATTGCTCCTTCCTCAGAACTCCTCTCTCCCCGTCCATTCAGGTTTGGTTTCCTAGTACCAGACCATCCCCAGGGAGAGGCCAACAGTGTCAGGTTTTGTTTCCTTTCCCACACTGTCTGGTTCCCTGGCTGGCTCAGCTCTGTTGCCCTTGGAGCTGATGATGTCTCGGCCCCGCAAGGTCTGTGGGGGTCACTGGGGTGGGGGGTCTTGTCCAGAGTTCTCAGACCGTTTGCTCCCCCGGGGTCCACTGCTTTGGACAGCTCAGGGCCGTTATTGTCAGATGACGTCGGTGCTGAGTCAGGGCTCCCCCTTTCTCCCTGGCTGGCTTTGTTCGGTGGGGATGAGGGGGGACTTCCTCCAGCCCATTGGCTTTCCGGGTGATAGAGAGGACCATCTCCAGATGGGTAGTTGCCTGTAATTCAACTCTGGATCCCCCCAGCCCTGTTCGACTTTGGCGAGACCTCATCATCTGGCCAGGGTCAGCCCACCTGTAAGTGCCTTCATATGTGCATTTCCCCCATTGGGGTCCTTTCCTCTTCCGAGTCCTCCGCAGAGCCCACTGTGGAGGATTCCCCCCAGAAGAGGCCGTGCAAGAGGAGGCATTTGGACAACCCCCGAGAGTCCATCACTGAGGACACTGATTTCAAGGAGGGAGAGGGGTCCCCCAGACTTCATCAGAAGAGGTGTCCTTTGGGGACATACTCAAGATCCTGAAAAAGTGAGGCAATTGGTCTTCTCCCACTCTGTCTTCTGAGGAATCAGTGTTCCTGAAGGCCTTCGGGATGAGCCCATCTGCCATCTGGCTGTTTCCCCTGCAGATGAGCTTGACCAGCAGATTTCCAGAAGGAGCTGGACACAATAGGGCCTGTTTCAAAGAAAGCTGACAAATTTCTTAATCCCCCTAAAGATAAGACCTTTTGGAGCAAAGGCATCTCTATTGATGCCATTGTGGTTGCCGCAACCACCAAAATGGAGCTCGCTGAACAGAGCTGCATGGTCCGTTCCACAAACAGGGTGTCTTGGGAGATTGACCGTTTTGGGAAGTGTGTGTTTGCCTTGGCTACTTTCAGACTGAAGGCACCAAATTGCATGGCACACTTTACCTGGCTGCAAAGGGATTTGGTGTTGGAACTCTCCACTTCCCTGTGCCCTGAAGCCCGGCTGTCATGGGTGAAAGCGCTTAACAAATTTCTAATTATTTTATTTTATCACATTTTACATTGTGCGCATTGAGTTCGTTTTGTGTTTTTTTGGTTCAATAAATCGGCTTGCACTATTTTGGACTTGTGGCACTTATTGGTGGATCCGCAGACAATATTTTATTGACATCTAGTATTATGTCATGTTACGTACAAAGTAGTTCATGCTCTGCTAAGAACAAAGTAATAAATATGCTAAAGCAAATGTGCCAAAAAACCCCACAAGGGTATAGAAACAGTGGCTGGAAATAAAATATACTGAGATGGAAGTAAAATTGGATGGCAAAGCCACCCTGGAAACTATATGACATGAATTTAAGGATGCCAAAAAACATTAACGAACAGTTTGCTGGTACAAGAAAAAGTGACTAGAAGTGGAAAAAGTGCAACTGGATTACTGGTGGAGAAAGCAGTGGACCTGAAAGATAGAGCCAGATGTAAAAAAATATAAAATTAATGGGGTATAAAACTGTGTAAAGGTATGCAAGGAGATATTGGAGAAGTGGACGGAGATCCCAGTGACGGAAGTATTAAATAGAAATAGTACATAGAATGGCTTGGAGACAAAATTGGGACTGTGCAAGAAAGGCAAGACCATTGATAATTTGTCTGGAGACATATGAACTGAAAGAATAGATATTGATAGAGGCATGGAAACCAGGGAAAATGTTTAAAAATGAAGAAACACAATTCTTTATGGACCATAATTTTGGCCACGAAATGAGGGTACAAGGGAATTATTTAATCTTGTTATAAAGGCTGCAAAAGAGAAATTACTAAGCTGGAAATTTTTTTATCCTATCACAATGGGAATATTCATGCAAGGATCGGTCAGGTCATTTTTGGAGCCTTAAGAAGCATTCAAGTTTAAAAAAAAAACAGAGAGGTAAAAGAAAAGTGGAGCAGCAGAAAAGGAAAGTGACGAAGAAGGAGACAGCAGCGTAGATAGAGAGAGAAAACCTGGTTATTTACTGTTGTGTAGGAAGCAATGGAGGCTAAAAGAAAAGGTAAAGCTCTTGAAAGAGGCAAGGAAAAAGGTGATGGACATATCGTAAAGAGACAAGGCATTGGAAAGTGGAAGAGAGAAAGAAAAGGACGTTGGTAGATGTGGTCTGAGGGGGAGAATTACTATAACAGACTATGATGCAAATAACATTGTGTGGGAATAGTTAAATTGTACTGTGGAAAACTGACTAATGATCCTGAGCACATAGGCTTGGTAAATGAAAACAGAGAACATGGACATGTTACATGAGCTCCAGAGAGAGAAAAGACACTTGGACAACAGCTTACAATAAAATATAAATTGTTGGACACTAAATACCATTGAGCAAGTTGTGAGAAGCCAGTATGGCTGTAGATCATACACAGGATAGAGATATATAAAAAAATTGCTTTAGTTAGCTGAGGCAAATAAATATAAGGAGGGAATTAAAATACAAGTAATAAATCTGGTAAATGGAGCAGGTAGAAGAAGAGGTGAGTCAACGGGAGGGCAGCGAGTGGAAATGTAAAAGGAGGGGCTTGCACTTGGCCTGGAAGGCTAAGCTCACAAGATAAGGAAAAGGACTGATAGGGAGGACAAATGGAAGGTTTATGTACTTTATTAAACAGAGAGGAATAAAATTTGGAGAAAGGAAACAGTATGATAAGCAGAGTGACTCACAGCGATAAGACAGTTCTGAAGTGAGAGGGGATCATCTTCTTTTGCCATCCTAAAGTATGCTGAATGTAGTAAAATGTGAATTACATGAGGAAGGGAGGCCTTATCACAATAGACTGACTGCTACCATTCTTAACGCAAGGAGTACTTGAGAGCCAAAACTTGCAACATGAATAATAGACCATATACTGGCAATAATATGAAGGATAGAATTAGCAAATGGTGTGAGGAGGAGGGATGATTCACTGGAAAGACAGACAATGGAATTATGAAGGTAGGCGCAAGCACTAGGAAGCCAGGAAATGCTTGTAAGGTAAGGAAAAGGATGTATGGAGGAGGGCAATTTAAAAGTGCATATACATTAGCACTGGGAGGAACAAAATTTAGAGAAACAAGACACGGTGAGAAGTGACTGCCCTCCTCTGCCACCTTGAAGTATAAGCAGAAAATCATATAGAGGACCGCACTGAATGTGGCCAGGTAATGTGAATTATACAAGAGAAGGGGAGGCCTGAGGCATAACAAAACTCAGGTTGTCATTGCAGACTTAATGTAAATAAGGCATATAAGGACCTGAAGTCCACAATAAAAAGAAAAGACAATATCTTGGTAAAACTCAAAAGTGATTTAAGCAAGGCTAGACAATCAAAAATGAAGAATGAACCAAGACAAAGGAGGGGAACATAAGGCAGAGGAGTAGAAAAGGTAAACTAGACTGTATAGACTGTATGAAAAGAAATCTGATTAAATGATAAGCAGTAAGCAGAATTAGAGAGGTCACAGGTGGAAACAAAATAGAAAATGAGAAATAAATGTGAATTAAAACCACACAGCAAACCATGGATTACAAGAATGAGGTTTAAAATGTAAGTAATAAGTAAAACTGAAAAGAGGCTATGTGAGGTGACAGTCTAGAAAGAGAAGCTGCATGTCTCCAAATACAGGCCTGGGATCAAACCTAGAATAATATTATGGAAAAAGGGAAGGAGAAATTGAAAGTAAGGGGTTAGGAACAACCAGTCCATTAAGGGAAGTAAAAGAATATAATTAAAACTGTTAAGATATTAAGTTGGAGAAATAAAAATCTAAAGGAAAGAGAACATCAGAGCAGTAAAGGAAAGAATGTCAAAATATAGAGAAGGAAAAAAGGAAGTGGGAAAGAAAATGATAGGATAGTAAAATTGAAAACAATGGAGGGATATAAATTGAAGGCAAGGAACTAGGTCGAGAGAAAGCCAGCAGCAAAAAGGGTGACTTGAAAGTAAAAGGAAGAAAGAATAGATTAATGGCACACGACAAAAATAAGAGGAGCAAGCAAAGAACCCCAAGGAAAGTCTGTGCACTGTAATAGTTAGGGCAATGGCTACACTCCTCAGAGAAAAGAAACTCTGAAGTTGAGGCTGGATATGTACATATATAGTGATCAGGTCAGTAGATCCGAGGAAATAAGAGGGAGAAGGAAAATAAGAACTCGTTTTAAAATGGTAAGGAGTAACATGCGTAGTATCAGGCTATGGAAAATCAGTGGGTTTGAGGGGGACAAGGCACAAGCCCAGATACTAGCCCTTGAAGAAACGCATGTCTTGAATGGCATGAATAAAAAGATAAGTAGTGAGGATATAATTTAGCCAAGACTTCCACATGGGGGAATTAAAAAAAAAAAAATAGAGGCATAGCCTTCCTAATGAAACTTGTATACCCATTAGAGATAGGATCATAGGAAGTTATTAGGCTATTGGCCCTGAGGCCCTTATAAGCCTAGCCAAGAGTTTAGCCCATGTTTAGACAAATCATCACCCAATGCCCCTGTCCAGCAGGGACATTGGTGGAGTCCCAGGGATGTATTTTCTGTTTCCCATCCAGTTATCCGGGTTGCGCTTAAAAAGGGGTAAAGAGGTACTCTGCTTGACATGATGGAGAGGGAGTCTATTCCACAGATGGGAAAGTCTCTGGGACACATATCTGTCCTGCTAACAAGTCCTATTGATGTCACAGACAAGGTTGAGGCCACGTGTGTGGGTTATTCGAGTGGAGCTTGACTTGTGGACTGCAGCAGTCCCATCAAGGCGGGGTCCAAGATGGCCTTGTATGCCAGACAGAGGTCACCTCTGAGGAGTCTGTATGAAACTTAGACTAAAAGCCCTATCCCTCTACTATCTGGTATGGTAGATTTTTGAGACCCTGGATTCTCCAGGTGCTGCATGTGCTTTGCGACGTACATACCGAATGGTGCGTTGTACTCAGCAATGGGCCTTATAAGGGAAGAATGCAGGGATGTTATGACCTCCTTGTCCTTGGTTGAGATGCCCTTACGTATGATAGAGGGAAAGTTAGAAGATAGAAAGGGAAGGCTGGTTGGAATAAAAGGGGTAGCAGAAGGGGGTAAAGCTTACAGTAATAGCTCACTTTTTTACAACAAGGCAAATGTTAAGAAAGATGCAGAGGTGATTAAATTCCTGCAGAGGATATCTGTGTAATTAGTTGAATGCAATGTTCCAATAGCCAGAGATGAAGTAGGTAGAGGGCTAAGAAGCCAAAGGATTCCAAAGAAGTAAGGAAAACTTTTGAGGACATTTGTGCACTCCATGGGAATGGCAGATACTTGGAAGTTAGGGATAGAACCAAGGAAGTGAGACAACTATACCTTTTATTCTCACAGACATAATTGCTGGGTAGATTAGATTGAGAATACCTAACAGTAAAACATCAACACTTGGTGAAAATAACCATTGAGCCATTAACCTTATCAGGTCATGTGATGATGGCTATACAAATAAGACCGATGAGAGAAGGTACTAAAGAGACACTGGACGCTACCAGAATGTACGTTCAAACATTACAGCAACAGGAATTGGCTAACACAAACAGAAAGAAGTAAGTGAGGCGGTAGATGACGGAATCATGGGATGGAAAAAAGAAAGAAGGGAGATTTGGAAGAAAAAGGAAGAACTGACAGATATAAAGAGGAGAAAAAGGGAAGGTATACATGGAAATAAAGGGAGAGAAAAATTAAACAAGAAATGGGAAGACAGAAAATATGGAGAAGACAATAGCTGTAGAAAATTTTTATTCTACATCTGTCAGAGACACCAAGCCACTGATGATGAGGTTAAAGCAGCAGCAAGTGGAAAGAGGGATATACAAAATAAAAAGAAAAAAGAGAGAGCATACCTCTGAACTTCTTAGTGCAAGAAACCTGGTAAAAGCTGAAAATAAAGGGGGGAGGGACAAAGGCCCAAATATAGAGAATGATTTTAAATATTGCCCTTTAAAGCTTAAAAAGTTGTTAGTGTAACAGGATTTGTGTTAACATGCATTTTCTGAAGGATATGAAGCCTGAAACTCAAATGTATGTTATTGTTTAGTAATTACAACCTTCCTTGATTTGCCAGAAAAACACGTATTTTATGAGGAACAGACCAAAAATATAGGGCAAAAATATGGATGGTTGAGAGGTATGAGAGAGAGGCAAGCAGAAGACAGGCTGTAGAAAATAGCAGAAGGCTTAAACTGTTAACAAAAAGTTATGTAAAAAAGAAAGAGAAGATGGTGGAACAGTATGAAGAGAGGAGTCGATAGCAATTTCCAGAACTTTGTAAGATGTAGGAGGAA